>NC_060125.1:95458053-96658053 GCF_021461395.2 Schistocerca americana | reverse complement strand
AAAAATCTTTGTACAGTATACTTACTGATAAACAAAAATGTGTCAGTAATACGAACACATTTAAAATACTTCGAGAGAGCATGCGAAACGGATATTCATTACCACAATGTAGAAGTGTTTATAATAATTATAGTAGGTCAGAAATACATCAGAACAGATTTTTCGTAAATGAACATGTACACGAAGATTTCAGTAGCATCTGAGTTATTATGGAACACACTTTACGAATGAACATTTCTTTACACAAAGATAACTAGAGATCCACTCGAGGTTGGCATAGGTAGCACTAACGTGGAGAAAATGGCAAATGCCATAATCTGATTACCCAGAAACTTCGCTCAGTGGAAGAGTGGTAAAAATAAGACAATACATGTCTCGGAAAAAAAACACCGCCAAAGTTTTGGAGGTCTTCTAGAGGTATTTTGTGTGCCTTTTAAGTCATGATATCATTATATCCTCCGACGAAATCGTGGCATAGTGAGTCCGGAGGGAAATAGGGCCAGACACTGATACATTATCGCCCTTCCCAAAGCGCTAAGAAAAGAACCTTGAAATTTGGAGAGGATGTGAATACTGTAGGCGTCGTTTAAGCCGGGATTGCTCAAAATCCACTCCTAAGGATGTGAAATATGGGATTAAAAGCTTTTTGAAAATAAATCGCTGCTAAGACAGTTTTGAAGCTAGACATACGAAAACTGATTGCTATTTGATTTCTCAGTCAGAAATAAAGGAATACGTGTTTTATCATTTGTAAATTCAAGCACTAAGGGAGTAAAACAGTGGATGAAAATTTTTTGAAAATAAATTATTAAAGAACTACGAAAGCATTTTCAAAGCTATATCTACGAAAACTGGTATTTGACTAAACAGTTAGACATTTAAAAAATATGTGTTTCAGTGTTTCCGGAAATTCATCCCCTGAAGATTGTAAAAAGAGGATGAAAGGTGTTATGAAAAAATTTCATTGTTCAAATGGCTCTGAGCACTGAGGTCATCAGTCCCCTAGAACTTAGGACTACTTAAACCTAACTAACCTAAGGACATCACACACATCCATGCCCGAGGCAGGATTCGAACCTGCGACCGTAGCAGTCGCGCGGCTCCAGACTGAAGCGCCTAGAACCGCTCGGCCACACCGGCCGGCATTTTTAAGGAACTATTTCGATGTATTAAAAATTTTTTCAAGCTAAACCTATTGACACTGAAATTTCACTTTTCGATTAAATATAAAGAAATACACTATGTGATCAAAAGTATCCCGACACCCCCAGAAAGATACGTTTTTCATATTAAGTGCACTGTGCTGCCACCTACTGCCAGGTACTCCGTATCAGCGACCTCAGTAGTCATTAGACACCGTGACAGAGCAGAATGGAGCGCTCTGCGGAACTCATGGACTTCGATCGTGGTCAGGTGATTGGGTGTCACTTGTGTCATACATCTGTACGCGGGATGTTCACACTCCTAAACATTCATAGGTCCACTGTTTCCGATGTGATAGAGAAGTGGAAACGTGAAAAGACATGAAAGCATAAAAGCATACAGGACAACCTCGTCTGTTGACTGACAGAGACCGCCGACAGTTGAACAGGGTCGTAATGTGTAACAGGCAGACATCTGTCCAGACCATCACACAGGAAATCCAAACTGCATCAGTATCCACTGCAAGTACTATGACAGTTAGGTGGGAGGTGAGAAAACTTGGATTTCATGGTCGATCGTCTGCTCATAAGCCACGCATCACGCCGGTAAATGCCGAACGACGCCTCGCTTGGTGTAAGGAGCATAAACATTGGACGTTTGAACAGTGGAAAAACGTTGTGTGGAGTGACAAATCACGGTACACAATGTGGCGACCCGATGGTAGGGTGCGGGAATGGCGAATGCCCGGTGAACGTCATCTGCCAGCGTGTGTAGTGCCAACACTAAAATTCTGAGGCGGTGGTGTTATGGTGTGGTCATGTTTTTCATGGAGAGGTCTTGCACCCCTTGTTGTTTTCGTTGCACTATCACAGCACAGACCTACATTGATGTTTTAAGCACCTCCGTGCTTCCCACTGTTGAAGAGCAATTCGGAAATGGCGATTGCCTTTCAACGCGATCGAGCACCTGTTCATAATGCACGGCCTGTGGCGGAGTGGTTACACGACAATAACATCTCTGTAATGGACTGGCCTGCACAGGGTCCTGACCTGAATCCTATAGAACAGCTTTGGGATGTTTTAGAACGCCGAGTTGGTGCCAGGCCTCCCCGATCGACATCGATACCTCTCCTCAGTGCAGCACTCCGTGAAGAATGGGCTACCATTCCCCAAAAAATCATCCAGCACCTGATTGAATGTATGTCAACGATAGTGGAAGCTGTCTTCAAAGCTAAGGGTGGGCCAACACCGTATCGAATTCCAGTATCAGTGCGGTTATTGCAATAGGCTCAACTATACAAGAGTTATTTCGTCATTATTCTATCATGAACGACGCAGTGAGGTACACTAAAAAGTTGAAAGTACTACCGTCTTTGCCAGTAACGGTGTTAAATGCTTAACTCTTGTGGTTCTTGTTTCAGATCTCACTGGACTGTAGTTCTCGATCGCTCGTCAGCCGCGTTCATATTGTCTTGTTCGTATGCACTGTGAAATTTTGTAAAGAGGCGCTTCTTGTTCTCTAGCGAAGCATAGGCTCGAAAAACGTTGAAACGGAGCTAGAAATAAATTAAGGTTAATGACTTCGATAAGTTTGTGGGAAAAAGCATCTGTCGCTTTCGATACGGCAGATTTGAAAATTTACACATTTTTGCGCGGAGGGAAAAACAGAACACAAGTAATCTGTGTACTTTTGAAAAGTGGACAAAACAGATTTACTTTAGACGTATCTCACGCAGGGTAAGACATCCTATGTTTGTGAAAGGGTTCTCTGCTGCCCGTTTTCTCTCTTGTTCAGTTCTACTATACGTTAATGCAGCAAATGTAATCTTGCCAGCGTGTTGCACTAAAAATAGCTGTTATTATTAACAGAGGTTACTGATTTCACTGAAGCGCTCTTTTCCGTTATACTAGCGAACCAGGCAACGCTTCGCAATTGCTGGATGCGTATGAGAATTGGTTATACGTCCTAATTTCCTTCTCCTTCCCCCCCCCCCCCCTCCCTCTCCATCTCTCTGTTCATCTCCTTTTGCCCTCTCTCTCAGTCCATCAGCTTCTCCTCTCTATCCATCTCCACTTGCCCTCTCTCCCCATCTCCTCCTCCTCCTCTTTCTATGTCCATTCTCTGCCCTCTCTCTCCATCTCCTCTTTCCCCCTCCCATCCTTCCAACCTTGACTGGGAACTGAAAGTTGCTTAAAATGCACGGGTAAATTGGTTGGGTTCACTGGTGTGCTGGGCATGAAAGATAGGCCTCTACAATTGCTGTGTCTGTGAGGACAGTTCCTTTAATGACAGTATTTCGCATAGTTTTAATCTTTGTACAGGCAGGATTACTAGGTTTTGGTCTGTTAAGATTCTGTAGTAGCATCATAAGCAGATGAGCAATAAATATAACTTTCATGTTTTCCATCAAAACCGATTGCAAATAAACTACGAGAAAGATTATGAAACTACACATTTTGACAGCACAGCATAGTATTTTCTTTCTCTGAGACAGTTTTTACAGAAAATCTGTACATGTTGTTGTTGTTGTGGTCTTCAGTCCAGAGACTAGTTTGATGCAGCTCTCCATGCTACTCTATCCTGTGCAAGGTTCTTCATCTCCCAGTCCCTACTGCAACCTACATCCTTCTGAATCTGTTTAGTGTATTCATCTCTTGGTCTCCCTCTTCAATTTTTACCGGCCACGTTGCCTTCCAATACTAACCTTTTGATCCCTTGATGCCTCAGAACATGTCCTACCAACCGATCCCTTCTACAAGTTGTGCCACAAATTTCTCTTCTCCCCAGTTCTATTCAATACCTCCTCATTAGTTATGTGATCTGCCCATCTAATCTTCAGCATTATTCTATAGCACCACATTTCGAAAGCTTGTATTCTCTTCTTGTCTAAACTATTTATCGCTTATATTTCACTTCCATACATGGCTACGCTCCATACAAATACTTTCAGAAATGACTTGCTGACACTTAAATCTATACTCGATGTTAACAAATTTCTCTTCTTCAGAACTACTTTCCTTGCAATTGCCAGTATACATATTATATCCTCTCTACTTCGACCATCAGCGGTTATTTTGCTCCGCAAATAGCAATACTCATTTACTACTTTAAGCGTCTCATTTCCTAATCTAATTACCTCAGTATCATCGGATTTAATTCGACTACATTCAATTATCCTCGTTTTGCTTTTCTTGATGTTCATCTTATATCCTCCTTTCAAGAAACTGTCCATTCCGTTCAACTGCTCTTTCAGGTCCTTTACTGTCTCTGACAGAATTACAATGTCATCGGCGAACCTCAAAGTTTTTATTTCTTCTCCGTGGATTTTAATTCCTACTCCAAGTTTTTGTTTTGTTTCCTTTACTTCTTGCTCAATATACAGATTGAATAACATCGGGGAGAGCCAACAACCCTGTCTCACTCCCTTCCCAACCACTGCTTCCCTTTCATGTCCCTCGACTCTAATAACTGCCATCTGGTTTCTGTACAAATTGTAAATAGCCTTCCGCTCCCTGTATTTTACCCCTGCTACCTTCAGAATTTGAAAGGGAGTATTCCAGTAAACATTGTCGAAAGCTTTCTCTAAGTCTACAAATGCTAGAAACGTAGGTTTGACTTGATTAACCTATTTTCTAAGATAAGTCGTAGAGTCAGTATTGCCTCACGTGTTCCAACATTTCTACGGAATCCAAACTGATCTTCCCCGAGGTCGGCTTCGACCAGTTTTTCCATTCGTCTGTAAAGGATTCGTGTTAGTATTTTGCAGCAGTGGCTTATTAAACTGATAATTCGGTAATTTTCACATCTGTCAATCTCTTCCAAAAAATACATAACCTATGTCCGTTTGAAATTTTGCTAGAAAATCTAACTAAAATCTGTAAAAAATCGATCAAACCCTTAGTAGACAATTTTGCTAAAGCGTTCATAAACGTCTCAACAACGTTTCGTGACTTCCATTAACAGCGTTTTATGTATGCCCTGTCCATGTCCGTACAAATGTTTGTTGGAGTATGATGCAAAAACTTAAGTAAAGTAATAAGGAAGTATGTAAGTAAGTAACTTCTGAAGATCTTTGGAAACAACGTTTTCCTTTTATATGCTACCCTGGGCCGACAAAACACGTGGGATGCCTAATATATCGTGTAGGACCACCTTTTGCTCGGCGTAGTGGAAGAAGTGCACTTACGAGCAGCGACAACAAGAGTGCACTGTCTCTCCTAACGATATTATGAAATTAATACATCTTACTTACTTAACGTAATATGCAGGACGTGGGTTGGGTAAAAATTCAGTTTGTAAGTTACCATCGCATTAAAATACTTTACAGTCATATTTGTGCAATATTTATTGTTGGTTGTCTCTGTAATGTTAATAGTATTGATTCAGATTGTCGTGAACACGAAAACACACACACAACACACAAACAGTCATTGATTCCAGTGAGGGTGACGACTACTGTGTGTTGAACAACACATGCTCCAATCAGTTCCTCAGTTGGCGTCGAGTGGATGAGATTTTTCAATTACCTTGCATTGCAAGAATTGTAAGGAGGGCACTGAAAGGAAATGGACTTGTATGCTAAAGAGCTGCGACAAAGCAAAGCTTGATCGATTATCAAATAATTGCCCACATGGGTTTTGTGGACGAGTATACCTTTAGTAACCAACCCAGCCACCATCATTACGTAAGATTTTTCGAAGGCGTAGGGGCATTGGTTTCATTAAGTCATCGATAGTGTAGCGTCATGGTTTACTTCCGACCATACGTTTCCTATGTTTGTCCAAAGGTCGCTTTCATTTGTAGGTCCACATGGCAATGACCTTGTTACCTCTGCCCACATATTCTCTATCTGGTTGATTTTCGGTGATCGTGTAACAAACTGCAACAGATTTATCCTCTCTTGGCCCTGAGACCGATCTTGCACTGCTCTGCTATGATGGATGCTGTAAATAAATTGTTATCTCGTTACTTCATATATTTATATTCAAATAACGGATTTGTAATAAGCACATTGTATTAGTATTTTCCATAGTGTTTAAGAATTCAGGCCCTGTCATAGATAAGTGATTCCGATTCAACAGTCCGATTAAGAATGTGGTTTATCGTGTGATGAGAGCCGTAGTCGGATATCCACATTAAGTCTGACTGGCTGACTCCGATTAGAACGATCTGGTATCGAAATAAAATTACAGAAATCGGATAATTTGAACGACTGTGTTGCAACAATGCTGGGCACATAATTCCTTTGATGGATTAACATTTAGCAACTGTCTAAGAAAAAGTGAGAAATATGTCTACTAGCAGCCATGTAACGTAATTATAACCCACATTTATGTGATGAAAATATTGAATCGAACCATACACATCTACTTAAGTGGTGGGAAGATACACCATATCGGACTTGCTGATGACATAATAATAATAATAATAATAATAATAATAATAATAATAATAATTCAGTGTGGCGGACAGGGGAAAGCCTCCCACATATATGTGGTAGCGAGGTAATCAAATACTTGGGGTGAACCAAATACTAACACAATTCTGAACGGCTACTCAATCCGTTGAACACAAAATCCAGACACGTCTCAGTGAAAATCACCGGTACTCTGGTCACCGTTTGTTAGCTCAATGAGCTCGGCTGAAAATATTTTCTTCCAAAGGCTTCAGCACCGTCTGGTCCTGTCTGGTCCTGGTATCACCCAGGCCATACCAATGAAACAAACAAACATGAACTGTGCAAGCAAAGTCAACTTTACCCGCCCGTCGAAATGCGGCAGATAGATTTTCGTATTCTGGGGAGTCCAGGCTAGCGCGGCAGAGAATATCGGAGATCTGGTAAATTTACCTACAAGCAGAAAACATGCATTTGCAAACTAAACATCGATACATTGATCCAAACACGGAAACTACATAATCTCACATAAGAAATCGGCCGACAAAAAATTCTCATGCTTGCTCTTCCAGAACCACGACTAACTGACAATGAAACCTTGCATTACGGGAACCATTGCATCTTCAAGAGCAAAACACAGCAAAAGGTAGCGAAATGTGCACCAATCTTCGGCATGGCATTTCTCGATCACAGATCTATCATCAACTCTGTCAAAGAAATCACACCCATCAACAATCGACTTATAACTATGCTCATTCGGAGCCCCCAAAAAAATACACACTCATCAATGCACATGCCCCCACAAACATCAACAGCGCGACCGCTGCGGATGCAAGTTCGAATCCTGCCTCGGCCATGGATGTGTATGATGTCCTTACGTTAGTTAGGTTTAAGTAGTTCTAAGTTCTAGGGGACTGATGACCTCAGGACTTAAGTCCCATAGTGCTCAGAGCCATTTGATCCATTTGAACAACCAACATCGAAAATAAGAAAAACACCGAAAATGTCAAAAAATTCTGTAACACACTCGAAAAAACTGAACAAAATTCACCAAATGTCGTGAAAATACTAATGGGAGACTTCAACTCTCTATTTGGAACAGAAAAAACCTACAGAAAAATCATTGGTACAAATTCATCACACCGAAACACTTACACCAACGGTACACGTCTGACTGACATTTGCCAGCAATTCAACCTCAAAATGATGTCTACCCACTTTAGGAAAAAACCAGTGCTCAGGTAACATGCTTGGCTACCAGGTGCAAGCTGCTTTCGTTCGCCTTTCGAGACTCGCTGAAAGCCAGATTTTTAATTCTTTTGAAGCAGAGCTACAAGCAGGCAGATACTAACTCAATAAGGGAATCGTAAGACAACGCTCGATCACTTCGATCAGTTGTGGAACATGCTGTTCCTCGATTTGAACTTGTTACAGTAAACGTTGTACAGCATATTGAACACGTTTTGCGCCAGTCACACGGAAATTAATAATCTGATTTGATTTTGATTAATGCTTTTTATGCGGCTTTTGGCATCGGGACAGTCAAAAACTCATGTGGGTGATGCTCTTTATGCGGTTTTTGGCCTCTGAACAATCTATTGTACATTTTATACCTATTAATTTTTCTTCTGCCATTCGTTTCCCCCTTCTTCGGTAATATTCCATTGCAATTTGACGTTATTCTGACCGATGGTGTTATTTCTACAGCGCTTTGAAATTTTACCTGTAACTATAATCAACCTGTATTTGGGTCAATATTGTATACACAGAGCGAAATATCTATATATAGTTTTATTCGTAACTTTGAAGTATTCATTTGTATTTAAACAACATCTGTCTTCATGATTGTTCGCTGCATTTTTGGATCAACAGACGATATGATCCATCATTCTTAACACTTCTGCATTCCTGCTCGTCTACCGTAACATTCCACACAGACCACAATGATTTTTATGTTACAATGCACTCTAATAATAATGGTTTTTCGTCGTATTCTCATTTTTCCACACAACTACAATAAACTTAACCTAACCTACCCTAAACCCATTGGTCCGCGTAGAACATGATAAACTATCGAAGATATTGTAAATACTGCCCACAGACGGCGCAATATTTCCAGACAGCACAATATATTTCAAAAGTTTGTGATGTTTTCAAATATTACTGCGCACCTCTCAAATTCATCCCTACGCGTTCAAGATAACTTTGCACCAGGAAATGTACTACACTACTGGCCATTAAAATTGCTACACCAAGAAGAAATGCAGATGATAAACGGTTATTCATTGGACAAATATGTTATACTAGAACTGACATGTGATTACATTTTCACGCAATTTGGGGGCATAGATCCTGAGAAATCAGTACCCAGAACAACCACCTCTGGCCGTAATAACGGCTTTGATACGCCTCGGCATTGAGTCAAACAGAGAGCTTGGATGGCCTTTACAGGTACAGATGCCCATACAGCTTCAACACGATACCACAGTTCATCAAGAGTAGTGACTGGCGTATTGTGACGAGCCAGTTGCACGGCCGCCATTGACCGGACGTTTTCAGTTGGTGAGAGATCTGGAGAATGTGCTCGCCAGGGCAGCAGTCGAACATTTTCTGTATCCAGAAAGGCCCGTACAGGACCTGCAACATACGGTCGTGCATTATCCTGCTGAAATGTTGGGTTTCGAAGGGATCGAATGAATGGTAGAGCCACGGGTCGTAACACATCTGAAATGTAACGTCCACTGTTCAAAGTGCCGTCAATGCGAACAAGAGGTGGCCGAGACGTGTAACCAATGGCACCCCATACCAGGGCCGCACGAGGTGCATGCACCGGTGCATCGCACAGTGCAGAGTGCAGAAGGCGGCTGCGCTATGTTGACGACGGTGCAGACTCCCCACTCCTCGGCTTCGCGCAACAGCGCAGCCTCTCACTTCCTTAGCTTGTGTCGCTCGCGCCGCCTGTCTCGACCTGTTTCAAAGCTTTCACCCTGTTGTCTTCGTCATTGCCAAATACTAATGTACACCAGGTGGAGAGCTTAGTTTGGTGTACCGGTACAAAAGAGATGTATATAATAACTGTAATGGTAACAATTTTAAATTTGGTTTCAACACAGATGTATCTTCCTATGTGCTCTTTGTTTTATTTGCAACTAGCTGACCCAGCGAACTTCGTACCTCCTAACAGTAAATGAATGTCGTGTTACCTTTTAGCTGAACTAATTTAGGCTTTGATGAACGTAATACAATGATACAAAATAATATTAATATAGATAGAAATATAAAAGTATTTTATTTTGATGAATGATGATGAATACATACAGAATGAGAATAAAAATTAAAAAATAATAATAATTAAGTATTTCAAACACATGTCAGAAAAAAATCATTGAAAACTATGTTGTGCGGGTTGGGATACACTCTGATTAATTCATTAATCGGATTTTCATTCAAGCACCTTGTGGTAAACGACATTCTTTGTTTTTTGGTCAGGCGCAAGAACAAATAATGCGGATGGTTTGCCGACACGTGAGCATGCCACGTACAATTGACCATGAGAAAAACACGCATTTTCTAGATTGAGGCCACAAATAGTCAAGGATTGGCCCTGTGATTTGTTGATCGTCATGGCGAAGACAAGACGAATCGGGAATTGAATTCGTTTAAACTCAAAGGGCATACCTGTTGGGATCATCGGAATCCTTGGAATAAGAACTTCCTCATCTTTAAATTTTCCTTTAAGTATCGACGCGTGAATCACATTGCTCATCAGTTTTCTTATCACCAAACGCGTTCGATTGCACAGTTTTGGTTGGTTTAAATTTCTAAGCATGATGACTACCGAGCCAACCTTCAGTTGTAAATTGTGCGGTGGTAAACCAGGCACATCCAAGGAGTTCAAAAATTTAGTTGGATAATTAGTGGCTTCTTCTTCGTTTGTTACACAGTCGGTAGATTTGAATGAATACAGAGTACCTACGATTTGATTTTGAATTATAAAATTGAGGTCATCTACATCTTTATTTTTAGCCGCCAAAATTGCTCGCTCACTTAACCATTTAGTATTTTTGTGGTTAGCAATGATATCCGGAAATGCTTTGTTGATAAGCTCGTCTTTTGATGAGACGAAATTGCAAAAATTTGGAGGAAATGAAATCAAACCGCTCGATTCGTCAACAGGAACACGGCCATTACCGATAGTCAGCAATTGCTTCGAGAAATCATCAGCAGATTGATCGTTCAACAATGCAACTCTCATATTTACAGACAGTTGAAGTTTGTTTACATATCGCCACAGATTTGATGCTTTGAGGCAAGCGTTTATTTCGTCGGCAGCAGTAGATCTTGGAATTACTGGTAGTGTTTGTCGGAAATCGCCAGATAATAAAATCATTGAACCACCAAAACATCTCGAGTCATTGCGCAGATCTTTTAATGTTCGGTCTAATGCTTCCAATGCGCGTTTGTGCGCCATTGTGCATTCGTCCCATACGATGATTTTTGATACTACTAAAACTTTGGCCATTGCGGAGTGTTTCGAAATGTTACATGTCGGTTGTTCAGTAGTTTGAAGGTTTAATGGCAATTTTAACGCTGAGTGAGCCGTACGGCATCCGTCTAACAATGTGGCCGCTATTCCAGAAGAAGCAATTGCTACCGCAATTTCGGATCTCGCACGTACAGTGGCCAAAATCAATGACATGAGGAATGTCTTCCCAGTTCCACCGGGGGCATCCAAAAAAATAAGCCACCATTTCCATCATCAATTGCATTAATCAGTGTATCATAGACTTCCTTCTGCTTAGGATTCAACAGTGGTACATTCGTTTGAACTGATTGGATTAGTTCATGTGGATCATATTCACGTTCACGTTCCAATTCTCTATTAAATGCGTCATTCATTCCGCGATCTGGCGCTGGCATTCCTAACCTAACTAACAAACTGCCGCACATCAGGTAACACATATCTTCGATCAAGAGCAAAGCCTGGTTATGCATCTCCTCATTCGCCTCAAGATCGGGATTTCTTGAGCTGACACGATTTCGATATAAAATGTCTTCTGACATGTTATCTTTGTATTTGTTCCACAGGTCACGTGGGTTCGATGGGAAGCATGTCGAAATGATGATAGCAAATAATGTGCGTATCTGACTTGGAGATGCAGAAATAATTGCTTCAGCGATTGTCGTGTCCCAATTAGTATCGTTTTCAAGCTAATTCAGCTCTTGACATGCTGCACGAAATGTGGGGCACACTATACCATTAACAGTTCGTAGTGATTCAAATGATGTTGGCCCTCGAACATGTACCAGCAACAACCGCAAATAGAAACATTCATCATTCTTCGGATGAACTGTGTAAATACGACCAAGAGCATCAGCAGAACGCATATCTGGATGACCAGGTACTGCATCGCCTTGCTTCCGACGTTGAAATTTCTTCGATGTAGCGTTCCAAGTGTAATAACGTGGCATTTCCGAGTAAAGCAACGTTCGTGCGAACGGATCGTTTTGACAAATAGCAAAAAAACTGGTCAGTGTTGTCGCTGGAGGTGTTTCGGCACGTTGAGCAGCATTCGACGCTGTGAAATTTACTCTCTGACCGTTCTCTAGATGCACCTCCAAATGTACAACAGTGGGATAACGTTCGTGAATAGGGAATGAGAATATACGCCAAATTGCTTCATTGCAGTTGACATATCTACCAACTTGATAGCGCGTGATTTCATCGTTGATATTGGATGTTTGGATACCAAAAACCGCCATGTCGCTCCCTTTCGTGACATATTTGCAAATGTATTTAATAGATTTGACCGAATTGCAATACTCAACATTACAATGTGCCTTGAATGTTTTGGAAAGAAGTGGCGAATATGGAACAATCCAACTGTTGTCAACTATGAAATCGTTTCCTTTCACTTTAGTTGTGATAGTTCTACCATTATCATCGGGCGATCGACGCCGATACAATAGATAACCATCGTTGCCTGTAATGGTCTCTGCCGTGAATTTTCGCGGATACCGTTTGGAACACTTGCCGTCGACCATGCACGGTGATTGGCGGTTGATAGTGCCACGTGGTCCATGAATCATATTCGTGATTACAACATCATGTAGGTCTGGATCGGTTTCAGGTGCAGGAATCTCCGCACATGTGATGTCATCTATTTGATCTGGCCGAATTCTGTCTACTAACCAAATTAGAATGTGAGCATGCGGTAGGCCTTGTTTTTGCCATTCGACTGAATACATCCAGCATCGAGTAATCCCAAAGACGTGTTGCTTAACAATGTAATTTATTAGTGACCGAATTTTTTGCTTGAAAACCCGTGCGGTGATGTCGTGTCGATCACTTGATGTTTGTCCGGGAAGCAGCAATTGAATAATTTCCATCCATTTCGGATTACATGTAAATGTAATGAATATATCTGGCCGACCATAACGACGAACATATGTCATTGCATCTTGCGCATATTCATGCATATGACGCGGGCTACCTGTGTATGTCGCTGGTAAAATAGTCAATCGACCAACATTTTCTGAATCTCCTTCTGTGCTTATTGCATCGCGTAAATGAATATACTTATCCGAATGCAATTTAGCTTGATTCAACCGGATGAAAGTCAGGCGCTCCGTTTCGATTTTAACGTACATGTCA
This sequence comes from Schistocerca americana, assembly GCF_021461395.2. NCBI lineage: Eukaryota > Metazoa > Arthropoda > Insecta > Orthoptera > Acrididae > Schistocerca > Schistocerca americana. The sequence continues at coordinate 96,644,860 of NC_060125.1, read as the reverse complement.
ACGCAGTATTGTTGAAGCAGTCGACGAAATCGCAACAAATAATTGTCAGAATTTTCACGAATCATCAAACGATATGCGTAATAATTCATCGAACTAACCTTCTTGGTAGTTTCCTCACCTGAAACAAATACAGTAAAAATTGTATTTTAGAACCCCTAATAGGTTAACGACTCTTGCAGCTACTCTGTACTAAATTAGGAGTGACAACTTTTTTTGTGTACCAAAATCAAACAGAATAAAATGTATATCAAGTTAAAATGAAAACAATGATATTGATCTTACCATTCAATGGATTAATCATTTTGATATTAAAGTGATATTCATCGTCTCCTTGCCAAAACATCAGCGGGTATTGTAACGCGTCATATGAACGGTGTGTTTCATATATTCTTTGTAGTTGCCCAGTATTGCGTCGTGTAAGCACAATATCACGTGTTTCCAAGTTTTCACCAACAATCAGGATTGCCACTTCAACGATTGTTGGAGCATTAAATGTGCGTTCATGTGTTCCAGCTGGTCTTTTATCTGCTCTGATTACAACTTTATAGTCATCACTTGGCATGCGCTCTAAAGCAGTCTTGAACAGCCTGACCAATGCATGATGTTCATGAAGCATTTGCTGCAAATCTTGGAGAATTGCTCTTTTCGTAGCTGTGTTGATCCCTTGACGCCGGTCAAGTTGTTCTCCCATATTGCCCATGAGGTATATTTGCAAGAATTTGTGCTGTGCACCTTCAATAGGTTGCAATGATCCAATGCGATGGCAAATCTGGCCTTGAATCTGTAAATTCAAAGCCATAGTTATAGTTAGATTTACAAACACTTTTTTTTTCAAATAATAACATATAATTTTTATTTTAGAGACAAATACAGAAATCTAACAAACTACATTCCAAATTTTTTTTACAATAATAGAAAATAAAGTTTTTAACGTAAATTACCTTAAATGTCGGATTACATCCGTGTTCTTCGATAATTTCCGCCCCAAATGAAGTCATTTGGAAACAGACATTGTATTTTTGAGTGTTCGCTAGAAAATGTCGTGATTCTAGTGTTTCGCCATAAAGCAGGGAACGCAATGGCTCTGGTGGCGGGACCACTAATGGCAATGTCACTTTACCACTAAGGCAGCACAAACCAGGCGTTTCACCAGCAAACTTCAATGCGCCACAATGCTGGCAAACAGCGTCCATCGGACCAATGCAAACTAAACGATGCAAGCTGTAGTCGATGGTGCAATCATATCGAAACGCTGCTCGATTCAAATCAATACTTGAACCATTTCTTCTTGCATTCGAAGATTATTCCTCTGTTCATCTGTACGATAAGCTCGACGATTTCTCGTTTCTAATCTAGCCGTTTCACGGGCTGCCTCTCTTTGCTCTTGTGTTTGAGAAGCACGAATTAAGGCCCTTCTTTGCTCCATCCTAACGCGGCGCTCTTCTCGGGCAATTTCTCGTTCTTCGTCAGATAATTGACTCGCGATATTCCGTTGCCTAATTGCATTACGGCTCCGCTGGGAAAGATTAGATCTTCTAGGACGCGGCATTTTTATTAATAGTAATACTGAATATGCACTCGCACAAAACCACATAAAACAATCGAGACATAGACAATAGCTTATCAAGAAAAATCATAGACAACCTATGAAAAGACATTTATACTTTTGTTAACCTGTAGAATAAATCTTTAATTAATTTAATAAATAATTTACACAAATTAATGTCTAAAACAAACAAATATAACAGTACCTACCTGAACTTTCGAGACATTTTACACAAAATAAATTTCTGAACGCACACATAAATAGTTGTTACAGTATTTGACAGGATTGGACAACAAATGTTTGACATGTAATAAACAAATGAGCATTTATTGAAATGATTAAGTATTCATTACACATTTCTGAACGCACGCGTAATATTTTTCAATCTTTTTTTAAAAAAAATACACATAATAGTTTATTCATCCATTTTAAATAGTTTATGAACGCATGCATAAATGTCAATCATTACTTACAGATTTTGACAAAAAAATTTGACAGCTCCGAAACTAAAGAACTTTTAGGGAAAATAACGCATTTTTCAAGTATTCGTCAATTTTTCATTATTTTTAAGATGTATTCTGCTATTCGGGGCGGAGACAAATCCAACAAATCAAAAACCATGAAAATTTTTATTCGTCAATTTTTCATTATTTTAAAATGTATTCTGCTATTCGGGGCGGAGACAAATCCAACAAATCAAAAACCATGAAAATTGGTCCAGCAAATCTCGAGTTATAAGTGTTGTAACAAACCCGACTTTGTTTTATATATATAGATTATGCTACTAAGATCTAGAACAAGAGACTGGCTGACAGCAATTCTGAGAGAATTTTTTAAATTACAATTAGAAATACTCGCACGCAGTCTAGTTTTTGTACAAGACAAAACAGATAAAAACCTTTCACATACACAAGTGGAACCAAACACAGAAATAATCTTCGCTCCTTCTCTGTGTAACTTGGGAAATTCTTCCTTCGGCAAATTCTGGTAGAAATGGAGCAAACCTTTTGTATTGTAAAACACATCCTTTCGGTGAACATCACTTTGCAAATCAATTAGTTCGAAATGTAAATCTGAAGGCGCACTTACAATATCCATCGAAAAAGGTTTCACAAAAACATGGAGAATTGGCTGCAGGTAGGTAATTTCCTGAAACAATAACAAAGTCAATGTTAATAAATGAAAATAATGTAAGCCGTTGTTTCGAAGTACTAAAATGCGATAGATTTTAATAAACATGTAATGTGTACTATTGGTTTTAATGTAATGTTACACTTGCATATGTAATGCAATCTCTTTTATTTAGCTGTATGTCATATACCGGCACATTACCTGGAATCGGTCGTTAAACGCATTTTCAAGGGATTGTAGCACCTCGACGTATTTTTCAAAGCGCGCTCCTTCCTGCACAGATGCTGTCAAACAAAAACATAGTACCGTTTTGATTAGAGCGGTTATAAAAATCAGGCTGTTTTAATAAAGGTGCAATTTATATCTCGCTTACCTAGTTCAGGAAAGTGCTGCGTATTTTTCTCTGAAAGATTGTTTTTGAGGAGCTTCAGTTTATACTGGAAAGCGTTTATTTTGCTGACCATATCGTTGATGAGATTGTTTTCTTTTTGGAGTTTCAGACTTAAATCGTTTAGGAGAGCCATAATGTCTGCTAAAAAATCCTAAATCAGCTACCCATTCAGGGTCATGAAAAAGTGGCTCCGGACGTCCTTTGCTCTCCAGAAACTGAGCCACAGTGTGGCGTAGTCGAAAAATTCGGGAAATCACTTTCCCTTTGCTCAGCCATCGCACCTCAGCGTGGTAGGGAATATCTGGATACTCCTCTTCAAAGGAAATCAAAAATTCTTTGAATTGACGATGAGTGAGTCCATGAGAACGAATGTAGTTCACGATACGCACCACTACCTTCATCACATCTTGAAGACCGATAACTTTCGCACAAAGAGCCTCTTGGTGTGCAAAACAGTGAACGGAAGGTAAATTCGGCATGTTAAGTTTTTCCGCAGTAGGCCACTAAACCCTTTTGCTTTACCGCACATTGCTGGTGCCCCGTCTGTGGTTACGGAAAACAGCTTTTCCCAAGGGAGTCCTACTCCTTCAACTGCCATTTCAACAGCTGCTAAAATATCCGCCCCTGTAGCAGTGTCCTTCAACGAAATCATATCCAGGAGCTCTTCCGTTACATGTAGGTCGTCGTCCACGCCACGCAAAAATATTGCTAACTGAGCCGTGTCGTTAATATCCGTGGACTCATCAAGTGCGATGGAGTACGCTAGGAAGTTTTCAATTTTGGCTGCCGGTTGTTCATGCAAATTCTCAGCAATGTCGTTGATTCTCCGATGTATTGTCATTCTGGAAAGTTGTATTCTGCTGTACGCGGGAGCTAATGTGGGATTCATTGTCTCTACTGCGTCCAACACAATGTTTTTTATTAATGGCCCGTCCATAAATGGCCTCCCAGCTCTCGCTAAACGTAGAGCAACTTTGTAACTAGCTCGGAGAGTCCTTTCGCAACACCCCTCATCTTCTTCACCCTAAAGTAGAGAAAAAAAGATATGTTAGAAATAATTTATGCGAAAACGAAAACTAAGGAATCCGAACAAATGTTATTTCGTTTCGCATGACCTTTAACCAAAATATACATGCTAAAGTACTTGCAACAAACCTCGTTTGTAGATACAGAATTCTCTTCTGTAAGAGTTTGCAACTTCCGTAATTCTTCCTCTCTGGCATCCCCTGTTATATCACTATACTTTTGTGAATGCAATTTGCTGTAGTGCCTTTCAATAGACGATTTTCTGACACACGTAATTAGTGTACCGCAGATTAGACATTTGGCTTTATCGTCACAACGCACAAAAAAGTAGGAGAGTTCCCATCCCGGTTTAAATGGACTTTCGGCAATTTTCCCTTTTTTTGCAGCAGATGGTTCCATTATTCCGGTAATTGTCTTGCGCTTACGTATTCCAATGTTGACGAAGCCGTCTGGCAGCGCATTCGGCAGCGCACAGCGTCGGCCTCACCCAGCAAGCCGAGTTGAGGCGAAGTATGCCGAGTTGAACCGATGCGCTTTGCAGGCACTCGCTGCACCTCGCTTCGCACGCGTGCGGTTTTCCGTGTTTGTGCGGCCCTGCCCTATACCATCACGCCTGGTGATACGCCAGTATGGCGATGACGAATACACGCTTCCAATGTGTGTTCACCGCGGTGGCGCCAAACACGGATGCGACCATCATGATGCTGTAAACAGAACCTGGATTCATCCTAAAAAATGACGTTTTGCCATTCGCGCACTCAGGTACGCCGTTGAGTCCACCATCGCAGGCGGTCCTGTCTGTGATACAGCGTCAAAGCTAACCGCAGCCACGGTCTCCGAGCTGATAGTCCATGCTGCTGAAAACGTCGTCGAACTGTTCGTGCAGATGGTTGTTGTCTTGCAAACGTCTGTTGACTCAGGGATCGAGACGTGCCTGCACGATCCGTTACAGCCATACGGATAAGATGCCTGTCATCTCGATTGCCAGTGATACGAGGCCGTTGGGATCCAGCACGGCGTTCCGTATTACCTGCCTGAACCCACCGATTCCATGTTCTGCTAACAGTCATTGGATCTCGACCAACGCGAGCAGCAATGTCGCGATGCGATACACCGCAATCGCGATAGGCTACAATCCGACCTTTGTCAAAGTCGGAAAGGTGAAGGTACGCATTCTCCTCCTTACACGAGGCATCACAACAACGTTTCACCAGGCAACGCCGGTAAACTGCTGTTTGTGTATGAGAAATCGGTTGGAACCTTTCCTCATGTCAGCACGTTGTAGGTGTCGCCACCGGCGCTACCCTTGTGTGAATGTCGTGGAAAGCTAATCATTTGCATATCACAGCATCTCCTTCCTGTCGGTTAAATTTCGCGTCTGTAGCACATCGTCTTCGTGCTGTAGCAATTTTAATGGCCAGTAGTGTATTATTGACTGTCTAGGGGACATTTTAAGGGGACTCTCTGTGTTACTTGGATGACGGAGGTGAGTACTGATCACTGACCAGACGGACGGAAACGCCCTTTACTGAAATCTGTAAAACCAGTTTCTGAATAAAATCTTGAAAACTGGAGAAACGCTCTCCTGATCATTTTTTGAAGAATTTAAGTTCTTTCGCAAAAAGTGATAAGCGAGGACTGTAGTCTTAAACGTCTGAGTTGTGTTTAAAATTCCCACTATTTCTGGGATTTACGCGATTAGTTCCAGAGGCAGACAAAGGAAGCGCGGATGCCTGCAAACCAGCGATGAGCCACTGTCGCCCCTCGGCTGTTTCCGCAGCGCCATCGCCCCAGGCGCTCTTTTATGTGCACTTTGCCGAGGAGGAGGGGGGGGGGGGGCGGGGCGGGTGTTACTCGGGGCGGACGGATGCCTGCCACGGGGAAAGTGGCTGCTGTCACCGCGCTTTAGCCGGGTAGCGAGCCAGCGCTGGCGCTGTCGTTTACTGCGCAGACGGTGGAGGTGCTCTTCATTTCCTGGTCCTCAGCTGCTGAGAAGCCGTCGATTTTGTGAGTGCCAGTCAGTGATCACACTTCTAGTGGTGGTGTTTACTTTCTGAAATCGGAATGCGGATTATAGATAGCCGGCATTAGAGAAATGTATTTGAAATACGTAACTACAGAGTTTCAAAAATAATTCTCATATTGAGAGTCTGAGGTGGAATTGTATGTGTGTGTGTGTGTGTGTGTGTGTGTGTGTGTGTGTGTGTGTGGGCACGGTGAGGTACGGGGCATAATTAAGACTTATGATGTTCGTTGATCCTGCATGAAATTCAGACACAAATTTGGTTCAAAATGGTTCAAATGGCTCTGAGCACTATGGGACTTAACATCTGAGGTCATCAGTCCCCTAGAACTTAGTACTACTTAAACCTAAGTAACCTAAGAACATCACACACATCCATGCCCGAGGCAGAATTCGAACTTGCGACCGCCGGCCGTTGTGGCCGTGCGGTTCTAGCCGCTTCAGTGTGGATCTGCGCGACCGCTACGGTCGCAGGTTCGAATCCTGCCTCGGGCATGGATGTGTTAGGTTAGTTAGGTTTAAGTAGTTCAAAGTTCTAGGGGACTGATGACCTCAGATGTTAAGTCCCATAGTGCTCAGAGCCATTTGAACCATTTTGAACCTGCGACCGTAGCGGTCGCGCGGTTCCAGACTGAAGCGCCTAGAGCCGCTCGGCCACACGGGCCGGCACACAAATTTGTTTCCATAGTATAAGCTCATCGTACAAAACGTTATTAACATCTAAACCTCCAGATGTCAGACACACGGATCGGAACCGAAGCCTATGTGTCGATAGGGTATCAACCAAAACACCGATGAGTATACGGTAGTTAAAAGAAACACCAGATCTACGGAGTGCAGGAAAAGCGTATCTGTGAGTAATTGTTAGGTAGATCTCGCAGGGGTGAGTTTGATGCCGGCACTGTAGCTCAGCGTGTTCGGTCAGAAGGATGGATGCTCTCTACTAACGAAAGGATCTACGCTGAACTTGAATGGGTGTCATGTGACGTCCGCCCCGACCAAATGCAATGAACAAAAAAGAAAGAAAAAAAACAGAAAAGAAGTTGGTAGAGCGTGAAGTTGACGTACCAAACGTCCTACGTTCAGACCTCACAGAAGGCATTTTTTTTTTTTTTTTTTTTTTTTTTTTTTTAGTAGTAGTGAAATTGTTAGTTGGCAGAACATTTTCCTGTCACGTAAAACGACTTTTCGCAGTTTGTAGCAATGTTCTTTTGGTAGTTTGCTTTCGCGCCGTTAGCTGAATGTAGCAAAACTATAGAGTACATTTGGTTGGCTGGTTGCCTGATTTTGGAGAGAGGGGACCAAACGGAGAAGTCATTGGTCCCATCGGATTAGTGAAGAATAGGGTAGGAAATTGGTCGTGTTCTTTCAAAGGAAAACCCAGGCATTTGGCCGAAGTGATCTAGGGGAATCACGGAAGACCTAAATTAGGATGGTCGGACGTGGATTTGAATCGTCGTCCTCGCGAATGCACGTCCAGTGTGCTAACCACTGCGCCATGTCGGACATGTCTGACACACGTGTCTATACAAATGTGCTCTATAGGTCTGCTACTTTCAGCTAACGAAGCGATAGCAGACTGCAAAAGAACATTGCTACAAACTCCAAAAAGTCGTTTTACGAGTCAGAGTGTCCACAAAAAAAAGGGGCGGGGAGGATTTCAACTCATCCAATTCCTTATCGATGGAAAGCGAGATATAGGATAATATTATCCTATATAACAGTTTCACGCATTAATAGTAAAAGAAATTGTCGGCAACGGTTTTTTACGAAACAATTCGACGAATAATGAAAAAATATAAATAAATAAATGTGGGCGTGATTCTACCCAGCGATCCACCGATTTCCGAGGTTTCTTTTTATTTTGTATTCGTCCTCAAAAGAACTTATTTAAGACAATCAATTAAAACTAAAACTAAAGAAGTCATTTCGACAAAAACAAAAGGGTTAAATCAGAAAAGACGTATATAAAGAAGTATGACTTTATTGACATCTTCAACTTTTTGTAGTCCTGTCTTCATCAGTTGCATGTAACATTACGGTATATTATAATTTTTACTTATGGACCGTCTGACAGCAACTGAATAAAACACAATTTTAGTACCATACGCGTTTCGCCTTTATTTTCTGCAAGGCATCATCACTGGCCTGGAATATGCACATATGTTAGCAATTTAATTTACATTTTTGTCACTGTGCCTATAGGTTATAAACAGTTCCGGTTGTTGGTATTTCCTATTAAGTAGTAATGTTTTGAACTGTACTTACAGGTTGCGTGGACAATTTCTTACATATTACGCTCCTGTTGCATTTTATGTGTTGTTCTTCTTCTTATGAACGCCAATTTGCGTTTTTTTTCCACATTCGACAGCACTGTGAACTGAACGCTTGTTTTAATGCAATGTTTTGGTTTCTGTTGCCGACTGTCAAATGTTTTTGCCAAAGATCGAATGTAATTGCCAACCCTATGAGTGTAACTATTGAAGTATCTGTGGTCTGTTCGTGTATGCATATGTGTGTACGTTTCTGTGTGTGTGTGTGTGTGTGTGTGTGTGTGTGTGTGTGCCTGTGTGTTTTGGTGTGATATTAAATTTTTTTTGTGCTGTGTGTGTGTGTTTTGTTGTGATATATATTTTTATGTGCTGTGTGTGTGTGTGTGTGTGTGTGTGTGTGTGTGTGTGTGTGTATGTGTTTCTTGTGTGTGTGTGTGTGTGTGTTTGTGTCTGTATAATGACGTGGTACAATTTTTTTTTGGCTGTGTGTGTGTGTCCAGATGGTGTGGGGAAGATTCTTTTGGTTTTATGTTATCATTTCCTTTACTAAATGTAGTAGGGAGCCTGTGCTGATGTGAGTTTGTTCATTTATCACATGTTTGTTTTCTGCTATGGCTTTCTGGCTGTGGAAGTTTTCTTGCATTTGTATAAGATGTTTGTCATGGTTGCTTATTCTCATTATTTTCATTTCTTGTTCCATGTTTGTAGGATGATGGTTATAGTGTTTTAAATGCTCTGCAAATGTGGAATGGTTTGTTTCATACTTCCAGCATCTAATATGTTCTTTGTATATTGTTTCAAAATTCCTGCATGTCATGCCTATGTATACTGCATCACAACTTTGACTTCCAAGTTTATATATTCCTGATTGTTGGAATTTGTCCCTCGTGGTAGCTGGCTGGCTTAGGTGTGATTGAAGGGTTTGCCCAGGCTTATATGCTATTCTGAAACCCTGTCTCTTTAGGATGTTTGCAATTCTGTGTGTTAGCTTATGTGTGTAGGTCATGGTGTACCATCTGGTTCTTTTCTGTGTGGTGTTGTCATTGTGTGTGTTTGTTGAGTGTGTTTGTAAGTTTTCAGCTTGTGAGTTCATTTGTATTCTGGGAATGTTGTGCTTGTTTTGTAATTGTGTTTTTATTTTTTGATTGAGCCTGTGTACCACATGTGTCATACCCATTGTTCCTAGCTATTTGTATGATTGTACTCATTTCTAGTTCATAGTTTCTCTTGCTGAGTGGGATTCTGTTTAATCTATGTAACATGTGTCGTAGTGCTGCTAGTTTTTGGCTGTGGGGGTGGTTGGATCTTGAATGTATTGTGTCTGTGGCTGTTGGTTTTCTAAAGATGTGAAAGGTATTTTTGCCATTTTCTTTTTTAATTGTATTGTCAAGAAAATTAATTTGATTTTCTTTTTCTTTTTCAAGTGTGAATTTTATGTTCTGATGAGCTTTGTTTATTTCTGAATGGAGTTCATCTATTTTTTCACTTGGCTCATCTACCAAACAAATAATGTCATCCACATATCTGTACCAATATATGATTTTGAAACTTTCATTTGTGGTTATCTTTTCAAATATCTGATTTTCTAGGTGACTGATGAAAATGTTTGCTAGTGTTCCTGATATTGGGGATCCCATAGGCAGTCCATCAGTTTGTAGATAATATTCTTTCTCAAACTGAAAGTAGTCTGTTAAGTTGTCAATCTGAGCATGTCTGTCATTTCCTTTATTGCGTCTGTGGTGAGGTTGTTGTGGGATGAGACATTTTGTTCTATGATTTCTGTGGTGTCACCGCCAGACACCACACTTGCTAGGTGGTAGCCTTTAAATCAGCTGCGGCCTGTTAGTATACGTCGGACCCGCGTGTCGCCACTATCAGTGATTGCAGGCCGAGTGCCGCCACATGGCAGGTCTAGTGAGACTTCCTAGCACTCGCCCCAGTTGTACAGCCGACTTTGCTAGCGATGGTTCACTGACAAATTACGCTCTCATTTGCCGAGACGATAGTTAGCATAGCCTTCAGCTACGTCATTAGTTATGACCTAGCAAGGCGCCATTATCATTTGCTATATATCTTGTGATGCATGTACCGTCAAGAGCTATGTTCACCACTTATGGATTAAAGTTAAGTATTCCAGCAGCTTCGTACTTTATTTGCTAGTCTCAATTACTTTACCTGTCCCAGACCTCAGGCCAGCCAGCGCGAGCTTAAACATGTGCCTTTCGGCTTCCTCTCATAGTGACTTGGCTGTCTTGCCAAATCACAACAGTTTGGCGCTGAGGATTGGCGACGAGCTAAATCGCGTTCGTAACTAAACAGACTGATTTACTTGTGTAATGGCTTCGCCACAATCTCCAGATGTACTGTCCGAATTTTATCGCTTACAGAATCAGCAGACGCAGGCCTTACTGGATGCCCTTGGGCAGCTCGTCCAGGGTCAACGTGCACTGCAAAACGATGCGGCCGCCGCCGCTCCACCGCTCCCGCAGCCACAACACGCAGTTGCGCCACCTTTTTGTCCTTTTGATGCAGCACTGGAAAGCTGGACGGAGTGGTCACGCCAGTTTGGATTCCATCTCGCCGCCTACAGAAATCAAGGTACCGAGCGGCAGCCTTTCTTATTATCGTGCATCGGCGTGTCCACGTACCGTGTGATAGTCAAATTGTTTCCCCAATGCGACGTAACAACTCTGTCCTACGACGAAATTTTGTCTGCATTGGATGCATATTTAAAAGAATCAGTCAATGTCGTTGCAGAAAGGTATACCTTCTCTCTTACAAAACGTACGGCCGGTCAGACTAATAGGGAGTGGGTTGCAACTTTGCAAGGCATTACTAGGGATTGTGCTTTTGAGTGTCAATGTGGACTCCCTTATTCAGATACTATGGTACGTGATGCAATTGCACAGAACGTTTCTGATGTTCGTATACAGGAACAGATTTTGAAACTAGTCAATCCCTCCCTTCAACAAGTGATGGACGTATTGGATCGGCAAGACACACTTGACTTTGCTCAGGAATCATTTGAAATTTCGCCACCCGCGTGTCACGTTAACCAGCCCACTGGGCGCACTGCACGGAACAGTAAACAGCCCTCGCGCCCGTCCACGCAGCTGCCGCAAAGCTCTCCGCCACGTGTGCCGCGCAAGCAAGCAAATGCAGTGCTAAAATCATGCCCGCGGTGTGTTACTAGACATTCGCGTGAGAATTGCCCATCACGCCAGGCTATTTGCTTTTTCTGTAATAAAAAACGACATGTTCAAAGTGTTTGCCAGAAAAAGCTCAGAACGGACGCTCAAAATAATTCCAGGCACTTTGCTTCGCGCCAGAATCGGAATCGAACCAAGGATACACAGGCTCGCGACACTTCGCCTATGGAAATTCATGTAGTTCATGCCACTCCACCCAGTGCTGCTCTCTCTAACAGTTGCTGTGTTCGTCCCACAAATAGTGTGCGTCGACATCGCCGGAAATCCCGTCCAGTCGCAAGTGATTCTGTACCAGTGTCAGTTCACGTTGCACGAGACAGTCGCTCTTGTCGTCAGCAGGACAATAAACTTGGCCATTCACAGCAACGTGATACCATTCCAGCTCGATACCGGAGCTGCAGTTTCACTGATCAATCACGACACTTACAAACAGCTGGGCACACCTCCGTTGCGTGCCGCCAATGTTAAGCTAACTACATATTCAGGTCACGGGCTCCCTGTGTTAGGACAGTGCAGCCTTCTTGCAACATACAAGGGACAAACAAAACTTGTGTCATTTTACGTCCTTCGTTCTTCTTCTGTAGTGAACTTGTTTGGTTTAGATTTATTTCAGTTGTTTAACTTGTCTATAGTCAATCAGGTCCTATCAGTGAACCAGACTGTGCCTTCAGCCAGTGTTTCTCGTCTATGTGAAGAATTTGCAGACATTTTTGCACCGGGCCTCGGTTGCGCTAAGAACTATAAAGAACATTTGGAACTGAAAGTCAACGTGCAACCGAAATTATTCAGGGCGCGCAATGTTCCCCACGCATTGCGTGATGAGGTCGCAAGAACATTACACGATTTGGAATCACAAGGTGTAATTGAACATGTGCAGGCTTCTCTCTGGGCATCACCCTTAGTAATTTTGCCAAAACCTTCCGGAAAATTGAGACTTTGTGTGGACTTCAAGGCAACAGTGAATCCACAACTAGTGATTGCAACTTTTGCTTTACCCCGCCCGGAAGATTTTTTTGACAAACTGTGCCCGGGTAAATGTTTTTCGAAGTTGGACGTAGCAGATGCGTACTTGCAAATACCGGTGAACGAAGAATCCCAGCGCGTTTTGGTGGTTATCACGCATCTTGGTTTGTATCGATTCAAACGACTGCCCTTTGGGTGTGCATCCGCCCCGGCATTGTTTCAGCAATATTTGCAAACAGTTTGTGCGTCGGTCCCTACTGCAGCAAACTATCTGGACGATATTGTGATCTCCAGAAAGACGGAAGAAGATCATTTAGCCAATCTCAGAACATTATTTCAGGTCTTGCGACAACATGGTCTTCGCTTGCAGAAGGACGAATGTGTGTTTTTTGCTCGTGACGTACCCTATCTGGGCCATGTACTCAATGCCCAAGGCATACATCCGAGTCCAGAGCACCTCCGTGCCATACAAGACTTGCCTTCGCCGCAGAATTTGAAGCAGCTACAGAGTGTGCTGGGAAAAATAAATTATTATCATCGCTATGTGCGCCACGCCTCTTCCATTTCAGCTCCACTTCATCGCTTACGCCGTAAGGATGTTCCGTTCGTCTGGACGACGGAATGCGAATGCGCCTTTCGCCAGTTGAAATCGGCGTTCCTTTCCAATACTTGCCTTACGCAATTCGATCTCCAGAAACCCCTTTTGTTGATGGTAGATGGATCGGATTTCGGGATCGGTGCTGTGCTGGCGCACAAAGACGGATCACACGATCGCCCTATTGCCTTTGCGTCCAAATTGCTCTCGTCTGCACGAAGAAATTATTCACAGATCGAGAAAGAAGCTTTGGCTCTCGTATTTGGTGTTACTAAGTTTTATGATTTATTGTATGGTCGTCACTTTACCATCATCACAGACCACAAACCTTTGACATCCCTTTTTCATCCGAACAAGCCTGTACCTCCACGTACAGCGCAGAAATTCATTCGCTGGTCAATTTTCCTCTCGCAGTACCGCTACGATACCTTGTATCGGTCCACTGTTAAGCACGGAAACGCCGATGCGTTGTCCCGTTAGCCTGTTGCTGAGGATAGCGCATTCGATTCCTCCGAACTTGCTTGCATGTTCATTGATTCGGAAACCGAATCGTTTCCGATTGATTTTCGTCATGTAGCTACAGCAACAGCTGCCGACCCTGTCCTTGCTACCGTTTTGCCTTTTGTTGCTACGCAATGGCCCTTGTCAAAGTCACGGATCGGGGATCCGTTGGTTCGCCGATTTTTTGCTCACAAGGAGAGACTTTTTGTACGACGTGGTGTTTTGCTGTTGCGTTCTGATAATGATCGGTCCAGGGTCGTGGTCCCACGTTTGTTACAGTCCTCTGTCTTACGGCTTCTCCACCAAGGACATTGGGGTATAGTGCGAACGAAACAACTTGCTCGTCAGCACTGTACTTGGTTCGGAATCGATGCCACGATTACGCATATGTGCTCTTCTTGCATGGCGTGTGCCGAACAACAATCCGCACCACCGCAGAAATTCTTTGCATGGCCAAAAGCCACTTCCCCTTGGCGACGCTTACACATCGATTTTGCTGGTCCATTCTGGAATGCTCGATGGTTGGTTGTGGTAGATTCATTCAGTAATTTTCCTTTTGTTGTCCGGATGTCTTCCACGATGTCATCTGCCACCATCCAAGCGTTATCTGCTATCTTTTGCATTGAAGGTCTTCCACAGACTATTGTTTCCGACAATGGCCCACAATTCATGTCCGCAGAATTTCAGTCATTCTGCAAGGCGGATGGCATTCAACATCTGACGTCCGCACCGTTTTCGCCACAGTCAAACGGTGCCGCTGAACGATTGGTCAGGACTTTCAAGTCCCATATGTTGAAATTGAAAGAGTCGCATTCTCGGAAGGACGCGTTATTGCTCTTTTTGTCCTCGTATCGCTCTCAGCCCCGAGATGGTCGCTCGCCAGCTGAGTTGCTCCACGGTCGTCCTCATCGAACCTTGATGTCTTTGCTGCACCCGCCGCATCAGGTTCCTGTGCAGCGGCAGACACCTGCTTTTGCCCCAGGCGACATTGTCTACTATCGCAACTATCGAGGTTCACGGCGTTGGCTCGCAGGGCGCATTCTTCGCTGCCTCGGCCGCGCTATGTATCTGGTTTTGGGGGCCTCTGGTGAGGTGCGTCGGCACCTCAATCAGCTGCGCCTCTGTCGTCGCACGGGTTCTGCCGCTCCCCGTCTGCTTTCAGCGACGGTGCCGTCCGGTCAGCGCCCTGGGGACCCATCTACTGGCTCGCCTCAGCCCCAGGTGTTACCGACGCTGCCTTCCATTTTGCCCATGGCGACGCGCCGCCACCGCCGCCGCCACCTGTTCTCCCGCCGGCGCCGCCCGCAGTGGACGCGCCGCTGCAACCGCCGGACGCCTCCCTGGCTCACGCGCCGCCGATCGCTTCCCGTGACCAGCTGTCCTCCGACATGGAACTCTTGCCAGCTCCGGACCACATGGCGTCTTCGCCCGTCGGGTGCCCCGACCAGATGGAGGTCGACCCTTAGGCCCCTCCTGTCTCTTTGCGGGCACATACACCGCATGTTGGCGTGCACCCTGGACTAGGTTTTCAGGCGTTTCCTAGCTCCCCTCGGACCGAATGGCAGGGTGCGGGTGGCACAGCCTCGCCTGTCGTTAGGCTCCCCACCTCGTCGCATACGTCAACATGGGGTCCTCCCCACGGCGGGCGGAAGCCTTATCACACAACCGTGCGCCGATTTGCGGGGGAGGAATGTGGAGTCACCGCCAGACACCATACTTGCTAGGTGGTAGCCTTTAAATCGGCCGCGGTCCGGTAGTATACGTCGGACCCGCTTGTTGCCACTGTCAGTGATTGCAGACCGAGCGCCGCCACACGGCAGGTCTAGAGAGGCTTCCTAGCACCCGCCCCAGTTGTACAGCCGACTTTGCTAGCGATTTATTTGCTAGTCTCAAATACTTTAGCTGTTCCAGACCTCACGCCGGCGTGAGCTTAAACGCGTGCCTTTCGGCTTCCTCTCATAGTGACTTGGCTGTCTTGCCAAGTCACAACAGTTTCTATTGTTTTTGTGATAGGGATGGAGGTGTACATATTTTCTATATCGAATGAAATCAGTGATGCTGTGTGTGGTACCTGTATGTTCTGTATGTTTTCTATTAGGTTTCCTGTGTTTATCACTGTTCTGTTGTTTTCTACTTTATAGTGTTTTCTAACTTTTGGAGGTGTTTGGATATGCGGCATGTTGGGGCTTTCTTGAAGTTGACAACAGCTCTCATTGGCATTCCGTCTTAATGTACTTTTGGTTGACTATGGAGTGTTGGTGCTTGTGGGTTTTTCTGTGTTAAGTAGTATTTCTGTTTGTCTGTGAGTGTGTGTTCAATGTTTTTCAGTGTTCGTTTCACATTTGCCTGGAATCATGTAGTTGGATCTGACTTCTGTTTTTGTATGGCATTGGTGATAATGTATTACTTGGTTTTTGTGATCCATGAGTACTGTTACATTTCCCTTGTCTGGTCTTGTTATTAAAATGTCATCGTTTGTTAACTTTTGTTTTAACCTTTTCATAGTGGCTGCTTCTGTTTGGTTGTTCTTATTGTGTGTCTGCTGTGTTTGTTTTATTATGCCTTTTATTTCTTCTTTTACTAGTTCTCTTGTCAGTCTTATGTTTATTTCACAATTATTTTGTTGTTCTTCACGTGTAATGATGTGTTCAGTTTCTACTATGAGATTTTCTATGTAATGATTGTTTACTCTGCTATTGGTGAAGTGTTTCAAACCTTTTTCCAAGAGCATTTTTTCATTTTCGTGTAGTTCTGTCTCTGTTAGGTTAACTAAGCGTGGATGAAATGTGTGTTGGTGTTCATGTGGTTTCACATTTAAAATGTAAATGTATTTTTGCGTCTTTTTTACTGGTAGTTTCATTATCTTCTGTTTATGTTTGTTTTGTAAATGTTTCATTGCTGTGTATGTGTGTGTTCAGTTTTTTCTACTAGTCCCATGAAAACTGCGGCGTTTCCTAGGTTTTTTGCCAATTCTAGATGAGTGTCATAGAGCATCATGTTTAGGTGCTGCTTTTTCGAATAGAGCATCTTAATTTCATGTAGTAACCAATATCGTTCTGCAAATGATTTCGACTTTTGTGCCACTGTAGAACTGTTTTTAACCTTTACATTAATGTAACTTGGAATTAAATCGTTCTTTTTGCATGTTTTGTTGAATTATATGTGCTGTATCGTCTTATGGAGTTTCAGATGTATTTCTTGAACCTGTTGTACACGTTGACAGGGAATGTTTGACATAGCTGTATCGACATCTTCAACTTTTTGTAGTCCGGTCTTCCTCAGTTGCATGTAACATTACGGTATATTATAATTTTTACTTATGGACCGTCTGACAGCAACTGAATAAAACACAATTTTAGTGCCATGCGCGTTTCGCCTTTATTTTCTGCAAGGCATCATCACTGGCCTGGAATATGTACATATGTTAGCAATTTAATTTACATTTTTGTCACTGTGCCTATAGGTTATAAACAGTTTCGGTTGTTGGTATTTCCTATTAAGTAGTAATGTTTTGAACTGTACTTACAGGTTGCGTGGACAATTTCTTACATATTACGCTCCTGTTGCATTTTATGTGTTGTTCTTCTTCTTATGAACGCCAATATGCGTTTTTTTCCACAATCGACAGCACTGTGAACTGAGCGCTTGTTTTAATGCAATGTTTTGGTTTCTGTTGCCGACTGTCAAATGTTTTTGCCAAAGATCGAATGTAATTGCCAACCCTATGAGTGTAACTATTGAAGTATCTGTGGTCTGTTCGTGTATGCATATGTGTGTACGTTTCTGTGTGTGTGTGTCTGTCTGTTTTGGTGTGATATTAATCTTTTGTTTTTCTTTTTTTGCTGTGTGTGTGTGTTTTGTTGTGATATATATTTTTTTGTGCTGTGCTGTGTGTGTGTGTGTGTGAGTGTGTGTGTGTGTGTGTGTGTGTGTGTGTGTGTGTGTGTGTGTGTGTCCAGATGGTGTGGGGAAGAGTCTTTTGGTTTTATGTTATCATTTCCTTTACTAAGTGTAGTAGGGAGCCTGTGCTGATGTGAGTTTGTTCATTTGTCACATGTTTGTTTTCTGCTATGGCTTTCTGGATGTGGAAGTTTGCTTGCATTTGTATAAGATGTTTGTCATGGTTGCTTATTCTCATTATTTTCATTTCTTGTTCCATGTTTGTAGGATGATGGTTATAGTGTTTTAAATGCTCTGCAAATGTGGAATGGTTTGTTTCATACTTCCAGCATCTGATATGTTCTTTGTATCTTGTTTCAAAATTCCTGCATGTCATGCCTATGTATACTGCATCACAATTTTGACATTCAAGTTTATGTATTCCTGATTGTTGGAATTTGTCCCTCGTGGTAGCTGGCTGGCTTAGGTGTGATTGAAGGGTTTGCCCAGGCTTATATACTATTCTGAAACCCTGTCTCTTTAGGATGTTTGCAACTCTGTGTGTTAGTTTATGTGTGTAGGTCATGGTGTACCATCTGGTTCTTTTCTGTGTGGTGTTGTCATTGTGTATGGCACTAAAATTGTGTTTTATTCAGTTGCTGTCAGACGGTCCATAAGTAAAAATTATCAATATACCGTAAAAGTATGACTTTAATTTTAACGTGCCCATACCTTTTTTCCTCCGTCACTTCTACACGGTGTAACATTTAAATCCACTCAAGAGTGTCCACAAAAAAGGGGGGATTTAAACTCATCTCAAACTAATCGATGAAAAACGAGATATAGCATATTAGAAAAAAGCTCTCGATATCGTTGCATCCTGAGCCACGTCCAATGGGCTGTGGCCATATTTTGGGAAAAGGCACTCGGATCTGCGTCATATCCACTCACCATCAAGTAGTGCACATAATGTCCAACAAGCCACATGATGGCATTGTTCTTCGATGGGGGAAAGAAGGTTGAATCGGGACGCACGAGAATCTCCCCCGAGATAGCCGCCTCCGACGTCCTGAGAAGAAAAGCCGGTTGTCGGTGAAGCCATCTCCAGTGGCCATTACCGCAGGAGATCAACCGATGATATAATGTATCAGTTTTATGGTAGCGACTGCAGCGATCCGTTACACTGAGGCCAATACGAAAAAGTCGCACGTTGGTAGGTACAATATCATGAACAACTTGGTACTACGAGGACGCCACTTCCGTCGGGAAAGTCGGGAGGCTAACGTTAGACCAAACAATCTTCCAGTTATTTTCTGGCGACAGGGCTACCACATAGGGAATACTATGAGGAATTTTCCAGCTGCATAACAGAATTTTTTGGGAGAGATTAGCTTGGGAAATGATATTTACTCCTAAATAACTGACTTCAAAAAATTCCTTAACGTGCCTTAGTTTATAACTAATCCTACCAATATCTACTGGAGGTGTTAAACTCGCCAGTCGAATACAGTCATGAAGGCGAGCTGTAAGTGACTGGGGGGCGCGTAGAGTGTTAAAACGGTGCGACGGATGAATAAGGCAGAAGCCTTACCTCGAATGTCAGGGAGGCCCAAACATCCCAGCAGACGGGGGCGCGCCATGGCCCCATAACGCACGCGAAATACAGAGTTGCGCCAGATAAACCTGTCATTTAAACTTTGCAACTTGCGGTACATCATCGCAGGAAGTGGAAAGATTTGTGCCATAAAATAAGCCTTACTTAAAACTTTCGTTTCCATGGCCCGGAACCTATGAAGAATTGAGAGAGAGCGACGCTCGTGTTCAATGCTTGCTCCTTGAATCTTATCCGTGACAGACTTCCAGTTTATCGTAGCCATCTTTAGAGGACAACTGTCAATTATAACACCTAACGATCGATATCGAGTGACCTTCAAAGTCCATGGAATTTCAACAGCGTCAAATCCTCGTAAACTGAGTAAGCGACATTTATGGTCATCAACCCGCGCTCCCGTAAGAGAACAAAAAGCATCCAAAACTTCAAAAATGGTTCAAATGGCTCTGAGCACTATGCGACTTAACTTCTGAGGTCATCAGTCGCCTAGAACTTGGAACTAATTAAACCTAACTAACCTAAGGACATCACACACATCCATGCCCGAGGCAGGATTCGAACCTGCGACCGTAGTGGTCGCTCGGCTCCAGACTGTAGCGCCTAGAACCGCACGGCCATTCCGGCTGGCTCCAAAACTTTCTTCAACAGTGGTATATCATAATGGGTACGGAGAAGAACCATAACGTCATCAGTGTACGGTAAACCTTTCTCCCAACAGCAACCATCCACCCAAACGAGCAGCTATAGATTTCAATAAGGGTTACAGAAACAGAACGTAGAGCGACATAGATAATGGACTCAGTTGACGGTCACCCTGACACACCGCGATGTGGGAAGTAAGACGGGCATTTGCGTCAATGGACGCCCGAATACCAGTAATTAAAGAGCTAAACAGCCGTCGTGCAGCATCGTTAAAACCAACAGTCATCAATACTCACATAATAAATCCATGATTAATGCTGTCGAACGCTTTGTGAAAATCAATGAAAAGCAAAGCGCTTGGCACGGGAATGGTGAAAGCAATCGCAATGAGATCTCGACATTCAGCAACGGGAGTCAGGAGAGTCCGACCCGGAAGACAACTTCGATGACTCGCGATGATGGTGGCCAACAGCACCGATAGTCTGCTATTTACCGTACGCGCCAATATTTTATAATCATAGTTGAAGAAGGTTATCGGGCGTAACTGATCCACACGCAAACGTCCCTGCTTTTTGGGAATCAGGACAATTTTAGCAACCCCTAAAGCTGGGCGGGATAAGGCCTCCTTGGAATAGTTCATTCACCATAGAAGTTATCGTATCTCCTATCAGGAGCCAAAATCGAATATAAAATTTTTTGGGAAGACCATCGAAGCCAGGCGATTTGTGGGAGGGAGAACGAGCCACAATATCAAGCATATCATCGCGATGAAATACAAACTCTTCCTGGAGAGCTGGCGTAACAACACTATCAAGGAGGGAGGTAAAATCAACAGACGGTGGACCGTCTGAATCCATTTCAGTATAAAGTTCGGAAAAGTACTGGTAAAGTTCACTCATGATATCAGATTGGGAGGACCATCGAAGCCAGGCGATTTGTGGGAGGGAGAACGAGCCACAATATCAAGCATATCATCGCGATGAAATACAAACTCTTCCTGGAGAGCTGGCGTAACAACACTATCAAGGAGGGAGGTAAAATCAACAGACGGTGGACCGTCTGAATCCATTTCAGTATAAAGTTCGGAAAAGTACTGGTAAAGTTCACTCATGATATCAGATTGGGAGGACCAATCACGCCCATCTAGAGAACGAATAGTAGTAAGACACGTCCTTTGAGATCGCTTGTGAAGCCGGAGAAGATGATAGAGAGAGCAAGTGGTCCTGTACGATTTAACGAGGCTGGAAACGCAATCGGACACCATCCATTTGCCTGTTGTAGAAGTTTTCCCTTCAACACGACTCTCATGGGGGCATCGCGAGCATTATCATAAAGATTGCGAGGGACAGCATAATAAATTTATCTAGTTCGTCTTATTTCAGCTGCTTTTTCAGCGCTAAAGTGCTTGAATGTATTTCGAATCCGATGTTTAGGAAAGGTAACCCACCATTCTAGAATTGGGGGATAACGCACCTGGGACTGGATTGTCCGCCGCCATACGTCTGCGATGATGCCTTCCAGAGAGGGGTCCGTGAGATGTAGAGTGTTTAGCTTCCGTAAAGGGCGCGAAAGATGGACCCGCTGCGGGATGTGGTTAAAAGTCACTGAAACAGCACAGTGATCAGTGAAATTGGCAGGAATTACATCAATCGATAGAAGCTGCCTACAGACGGGGGCAGATAAATAAAAGCGGTCCAATCGGCTACTTGAAGTGGCTGTAAGAAACGTAAACCGCACCAATATAGGGTATCTGCAAACCCAAGCATCTCAGAGATGCAAAGACGTCACCATATCAAAGTTTACGACAATATGCATAATTGGGAGTCTGATCTACACGACGTAAGACGCAGTTAAAATCGCCCATCAACAAAACCTTCCGCGGGTTCTGTCGGAGTAAATAAACAACTTCTTCCTTCTAAAACCGCGCGCGGTCGGATGAACGACCGGATCCAGATGGAGCGTAAAGAAAAATTAAGGTGAGGTCATAAAAACTTCAAGGCCATCATCTAACGTTCGAAACCCGTCAGCGGGATTTCGATAAAGCAAAGCCATACCGGTATAAGTTTCAGGAGCGACACTGTAAAACATAGAGTATCCAGGAAGACAAAACACATCAAATGATACCTCTTGTAAGCACACGATATCAGCTTGGGAATCGTAAATAAACTGGCGTAGTGCAGCAAGCCGTATTTGGGGACATATCCTATTGACATTGAGGGTGAGAAATGTATATACCTGCATCCGTTAGCACATGTAAGGGCAATGAAACAACACTAAGGAAAATGCATGAATCACGCCCTTCTCCCCTCAACGTCCGGATGCGGTGGAAAGAAGGTATTATTCTAATTGTCTCCACCGGAAGCCGAGAAATCCTCGCCTTTCTTTTTACGACGCGCCGCTGCAAGTGCAGGTTAAAAACGCTGTTTCACACCACTCCGTGAAGACATACAGTCTTGATGTGGAAGGGTTGGGGGCACGGCAAGCTCCGATTTGACAGAGGAGCCATCGCCACTGCACTCATCTGTAATCGGGCAGCACAGCTCAGAGCGATTTACAGCAACATCAGGTACAGAAGAGAAAGGTAATGCAGTGCCGGTGTCGGATTGCGTCACCTGATCATCAGGATGAGAACCCTTAGAATCCCGGTGCCCCACCGTCTCAGCGTGGAGGAGGGGTGGTATTTCACTGGAACACTCCAAAGACTGGCCAGCAGACAACGTCTCTGCGGGAACATCTGAACATACGGGACCGAGCGAGGTGGCGCAGTGGCTAGCACACTGGACTCGCATACGGGAGGACGACGGTTCAATCCCGCGTCCGTCCATCCTGATTTAGCTTTTCCGTGATTTCCCTAAATCACTCCAGGCAAATGCCGGGATGGTTCCCTTGAAAGGTCACGGCCGACTTCCTTCCCTGTCCTTCGCTAATCCGATGAGACCGATGACCTCGGTGTCTGGTCTCCTCCCCCAAAAATAACAACAACAACATCTGAACTCACGGGAACCGTCGCGTGTAGAGGTGAAGTGGGGGATTCAGATACAACAAACATTTCAACATCAACAGAAGCAGCTACATCATCTCTGGTAATACTGCAATCACAATTAACGTCAGTAGACAACTCATTACCGCCAGAAGGTGCACCCTCTCTCAACGCCGTATCAAAAGAAGGAGACCGCAGAGGGGCGCTCTCGAGCTCTCGAAATCTGTATCGTCCTCAGTCCGCCGGCGTTATACTTGCGCTGCAGCAGCCGTCGTCCCCTCACGGACAGAGGCCGCACGGTGGAAATTCTTGAGGAGTAGGGGTCAATGTTGGCCCAACATCGCTTAAAGCTGGAGACTGACTGTCTGTAGACTGCTAAGACATTATGTCTGCTAACGTTAAAGGAAGACGTCAAAACAGTAGTACGGCGCGGACAATCGGATCTGAAATGACCACCTTCGTTACAAAGAAAACAGGTTCCTTCTTGCCCTGCATACGTAACATGAATCCGGTAACCAAAAACAGTCAAGTAAGCACTCCGTCTTCAGGCCACGAGTGGCCTACCGGGACCATCTTACCGCCGTGTCATCCCCGGTGGAGGATGCGGATAGGAGGGGCGTGGGGTCAGCACACCGCTCTCCCGGTCGTAAGATAGTATTCTTGATCGAAGCCGCTACTATTCGGTTGAGTAGCTCCTCAATTGGCATCACGAGGCTGAGTGCACCCCGAAAAATGGCAACAGCGCATGGCGGCCTGGATGGTCACCCAGCCAAGTGCCGACCACGCCCGAAAGCGCTTAACGCCACCGATCTCACAGGAACCGGAGACTCCACTGCAGCAACGCCGTTGCGAACAAACAGTTCAGTGGAAAGGAATATTCTTTTTAACGCACATGTCCACAGTCCGGA
This sequence comes from Schistocerca americana, assembly GCF_021461395.2. NCBI lineage: Eukaryota > Metazoa > Arthropoda > Insecta > Orthoptera > Acrididae > Schistocerca > Schistocerca americana. Next base: position 96,621,181 of record NC_060125.1, on the reverse strand, counting down.
TACCATTATTCTACTGGAAGCGATGTTGTGCTGACCAGCGTTCCCATCGGATATGTCGTATTACTCCAAACGAAAGCTACGCTGTTTTAAGAAATGAATCGTCCACCTTAGGAGGAAGGTTATAAACTCTAACCGGAGTATACTCGAGTGCCGCATTTTCAAGGAGGACTTGACTAACAGAACCATCTCGATGTGTAAACAACACTTTAGAACCAACCCGAGAGAGAAGCCGTCCTACTTGAACGGGATCACAAAATTTCACAAAGAACGCATGCAAATCAGAATCAAAGTAAGCAGTATCTGCCTGATCAAGTGTAATACGGATAACATCAGCCCACCAATCGTGAATTCCTAAAGAGCTGGGCTGAACACGACGCGTACTCTTGTCAAAACTGAAACGAACAGTAGGTCGACGAGGAACAGATTTAGGAGACTCGACAGACACCACGGCGCGGGCAGAAAACACCGCCGCCAAGAGGAAAACGACAACAAACGCCGCTTCGCAACTACGATGTGACTCCGGCCGATACACCAACAAGACTGAGTAGCTTCGACACAAGCGGCGCTGCGGCACAGGCGAAAGTTAACCACGCTCGACGCGCAAGGCGACATTGAGGTTTGAACGCGGGGTCTTTCAGATGACAACCTCACGCTCTACAGGCTTACCTATGCGAGATTTTCATCTCTCACTCACAGTTACGCTTTTCCTCTGCTCCGTAATTCTGGTGTTACTTTTAATAACCGTTTACGCATGTTCCACTGGACGACAGCAGACAGCACGATCTAAAGTGGTGCTTTGGTTGATACTCCATCGACATAAGACGTTTGCAACCGATCCGAGTTCTGCCATTCGGAGGTTTGTGTGTAAGCCCCTTAAAAGAGCATGGCTCTGAGCACTATGGGACTCAACTGCGGAGGTCATTAGTCCCCTAGAACTTAGAACTAGTTAAACCTAACTAACCTAAGGACATCACAAACACCCATGCCCGAGGCAGGATTCGAACCTGCGACCGTAGCGGTCTTGCGGTTCCAGACTGCAGCTCCTTTAACTGCACGGCCACTTCGGCCGGCCTTAAAAGAGCATCGTTGCCACTGTGGAGTGCTGTAGATTGTGTAGATTTAAAATCAGGTGGTCATGTGAATCTCATCCTATGATGTATGTCTACATCTACATCTACATTTATACTCCGCAAGCCACCCAACGGTGTGTGGCGGAGGGCACGTTACGTGCCACTATCATTACGTCCCTCTGCTGTTCCAGCCGCATATGGTTCGCGGAAAGAACAACTGCCGGAAAGCCTCCGTGCGCGCACAAATCTCTCTAATTTTACATTCGGATCTCCTCGGGAGGTACAAGTAGGGGGAAGTAATATATTCGATACCTCATCCAGAAACGCACCCTCTCGAAACCTGGACAGCAAGCTACACCGCGATGCAGAGCGCCTCTCTTGCAGAGAGTGCTACTTGAGTTTGCTAAACATCTCCGTAACGCTATCACGTTTACCAAATAACCCTGTGACGAAACGCGCCGCTCTTCTTTGGACATTCTCTAGCTCCTCTGTTAACCCGACCTGGTACGGATCCCACACTGATGAGCATTACTCAAGTATAGGTCGAACGAGTGTTTTGTAAGCTACCTGTTTGTTGATGGACTACATTTTCTAAGGACTCTCCCAATGAATCTCAACCTGGCAACCGCCTTACCAACAATTAATTTTATATGATTCCACTTCCAATTGTTCCGTACGCATACTCCTAGACATTTTACAGAAGTAACTGCTACCAGTGTTTGTTCCGCTATCATATAATCATACAATAAAGGATCCTTCTATCTATGTATTCGCAATACATTACATTTGTCTATGTTAAGGGGCAGTTGCCTCTCCCTGTACCAAGTGCCTATCCGCTGCAGATCTTCCTGCATTTCGCTGCAATTTTCTAATGCTGCGACTTCTCAGCATCATCCGCGAAAAGCCGCATGGAACTTCTATACTAGGTCATTTATACATATTGTGAAAAGCAATGGTCCCATAACACTCCCCTGAGGCACGTCAGAGGTTACTTTAACGTCTATAGACGTCTCTCCATTGAGAACATCATGCTGTGTTCTGTTTGCTAAAAACTCTTCAATCCAGCCACACAGCTGGCCTGATATTCCGTAGGCTCTTACTTTGTTTCTCAGGCGACAGTGCGGAACTGAATCGAACGCCTTCCGGTTCAAATGGCTCTGAGCACTATGGGACTTAACTTCTAAGGTCATCAGTCCCCTTGAACTTAGAACTACTTAAACCTAACTAACCTAAGGACATCACACAATCCATGCCTGAAGCAGGATTCGAACCTGCGAGTGTAGCGGTCGCGCGGTTCCAGACTGTAGCGCCTTTAACCGCTTGGCCACCACGGCCAGCGAACGCCTTCCGGAAGTCAAGGAAAATGGCATCTACCTGTGAGTCTGTATCTAATATTTTCTGGGTCTCATGAACAAATAAAACGAGTTGGGTCTCACACTATCGCTGTTTCCGGAATCCATGTTGATTCCTACAGAGTATATACTGGGTTTCCGGGAATGACATGATACGCGAGCAAAAAACATGTTCTTAAATTCTACAACAGGTCGATGTCAGAGATATAGGCCTATAGTTTTGCGCATCTGCTCGACGACCCTTCTTGAAAACTGGAACTACCTGTGCTCTTTTTCCAATCATTTAGAACCTCCCGTTCCTCTAGAGTGGTAGTGAAGTGGCGTGTGTGTGACAGTCGGTTGAATGGGCCCAACCCAGTAAGGCGGCTCGACAAGGCGACGTGGGCTGTTGTGGCCGAGCGGTTCTAGGCGCTTCAGTCCGGAACCGCGGAACCGCTACGGTCGCAAGTTCGAATACTGCTTTGGTCCTGGATTTGTGTGATGTCCTTAGGTAGGTTAGGTTTAAGTAGTTCTAAGTTCTAGGGGACTCATGACCTCAGATGTTAAGTCCCATTGTGCTGAGAGCCATTTGAACCATTTTAGGCGACGTGGCAGAATGGCCGTAAGGAGCTGTCGAGTTTGGACGTATTCGTGGTCACGATATAAATAATTGCTCGATTTGTTGATGTATCAACATAGACTGTACAAGGTTTCTACAACGAATGGTGTACCACAAAGCTTAAGAGCAGTGATCGTAAAAGAGCCTAGCCACCAGGGAACCGAGATGAGTGTCACCACGCCTTGTGAATGGCAACCACTTACAAACCCGACAAGAATTACGACTCGAAATGAACACAGGGCTGTCTCAAACAGTGTCTGAGTGAACATAGTGAAGATATCTGTATACCATGCAATTTTGCAGCTGGGTAAATCGCAAAAGACCGTTGGTCGCAGCACGTCATATGTTGCACATCCTCAGTGGGCCAGATAACGCAGAAACTGGACAGCAGAATTCATGTACCAGTACTATCGTTGTTAAGATTGTAGAGTAGTCAACTTTCAGAGGTATTCATGTGGGTGAAACTATGAAAAAAATGTCGTGTAAATGTGGCCTCTGATGTGCATACGCTAAGTATTATGAGAACTTGTTCACCTTCGATACTGAGGAACATATCTCTTCTACTGCAAACTCTCTGATTTCCACATTTTCTGAGAAGGTAGTATGGACAAAAATAAGAAAAAATAGTCCAGTAAATAAAGACTCTAAAATGCATACCGTAAGAGGTATGGGCGCTTCGTTAGCAGAAGATGCATGTTGCACGGTAGTGGAGTGCTCATAACTCATGAGGTATGCATTTCAGACCCCGCGTTTACTAGACATTCTATCCCTGTTTTGATCCATATTAACGCATCTGAAAGTTGTCTTCCCTGAAATCTTAGCAACAACAGTACCATTGTCAGATGTATCACAACGCTCTTCGTTTACATTTTACGATTCGGTCGTTGCCGAATCAGGGCCCCTTTAAACAGTTTTATACACTTACTCTTGTCCGTCATCCTTGAAAGTTGTAACATCATGACGGAATCACCCTGTATGATAGTCAAACACGCTGTAGATTCAGCAACTGAAAGTATCCGTTAGCTACGAGTCAAATTGTCCGCCTCCGTAACTGACCGGTCTACAGCATCCGCGATAAATCTCCGGCACTGCCAGGGATTTATCTTTGGTGGAAGAGCTGGAACTGGGTGCACTATAATCTTATTGAGGCCAATTGAGGAGATACTTGAGCGAGTAGCTGCTTGTTCAATATGACAAAAGCTCCAAAAGAACTGGCAGTGTGGTGTAGTAAGCCCACGCCCCTCCAATCCCCACATGACGCTATATGGAGGAGGACGTCACTGTGGCTGGTCGGCTTTGCCGTGGCTCCTTGAGCCAGGCCACGGAGTCCATTTTAAATGGCAGTCTAATCAAGTAAATATTAAGGTGCGATTGTAGACATACAGCAGGTAATATAACTGAGGAAGCAACTGTTTTCTTCAAGCTAGCAGTTCCAGTTTCTAATTTACTAGCTTAAATATCGCTGGCGTAAATACAAACATTGCTAACTGGTACAGCGGTTGTTTTTATGTAGTTAATGTAACAGACAAGTTAAGTTTGTATAATTTGGTTGTTCTCTATTAGCGAATACGTTTACTCACTCCACATCCTTTCTGATGTGGTATGTAGAACACGATGACTTAATGAATGAATGAGAAAACGTGAATCTGCTATTTCGCGGATCATGAAATTCGTGCTAATGCTGTATCCAATGAGCACAGAGATTTTTTTTCCACGCGGTACAGCAGTGGTCTTTAGGTCACCTGTTCGGCAGGTGGGTATTCGTTTCTACAAAACCACAAACACTTCACGCTAATGTTTAGGATCATAAATCATCTCTTATGTTAGAGTCAGTTCCATGTTCCAAGTCTATATTCAGCTTTGACCGTAAAGTTGACGTAAACTTATTGTGGTGCGGCTGTTTCAATTGACGGCAAAGGACAACTCTTCGTGTCGATTATTTGGTGAATTTTCTATACGTGGGACACGGTGAACAGTGTTAGCTTCCCATATCTACGACAGCGTGTTGTACAGGTGGTTAAAAGCTGTTGTTACGAAGTAATGAGAAATAGTAACGACTGGACAGTGTACTGTTTTGTTAGAGAATAATTTTGACCGGATATAACTTCTAAATAGCACTTCATGAATCGGTGTATAAGGAACGATCAAAAAGTTTCCGTCTTCGGGCGTTGCTGTATCGTATATGAAACCTAGCGCGACTCGGTTGCGGGTATACAAGCACCGACATGTATGTCAATGGTTAGTTAGCTTTCGAACGAAAACTTTTTGATTGGCCTTTGTAATTTGCGCTCTTATACACTGATGAGCCAAAGAAACTGGTATAGGCATGTGTATACAGAGATATGTAAACAGGCAAAATACGGCACTGCGATCGCCAAAACCTATATAAGACAACAAGTGCCTGGCACAGTTTTTAGATCGGTTACTGCTGCTACAATGGCAGGTTATCAAGATTTAAGTGAGTTTGAACATGATGTTGGAGTCGGCGCACGACCGATGGAACAGAGCATCTCCAGGGTAGCGATGAAGTGACGATTTCCCGACCATTTCACGAGTGTACCGTGAATATCAAGAATCCGGTGGAACATCAAATCTCTGACGTCTCTGCGACTCGAAAAAGATCCTGCAAGAACGGGACCAACGACGACTGAAGAGAATCGTTTAACCTGACAGAAGTGCAACCCTTCTGCAAATTGCTGCAGATTTCAATGCTTGGTCTTCAACAAGTGTCAGAGTGCGAACCATTCAACGAAACAATAATCGATGTGGGATTTCGGAGCCGAAGGCCCACTCGTGTATCGCTGATGACCGCATGACACAAAGCTTTACGCCTCGCCTGGGCCCGTCAACACGGACATTGGACTGTTGATTACTGGAAACATGTTGCCTAGTCGGACGAGTCTCGTTTCAAATTGTGTCGCACTGATGGATGTGTACGTGTATAGAGACAACCTGATGAATCCATGGACCCTGCATGTCAGCGGGGGACTGTTCAAGCTGGTCGAGGTGCTGTAATGGTGTGCGACGTATGAAGTTGGAGTGATATGTGATCCCTGATATGTCTAGATACGACTCTGACAGGTGACAAGTACGGAAGAATCCTGTCTGTTCACCTTCATCCATTCATGTCCATTGAGCATTCCTATACACATGGCAATTCCAGCAGGACAATGTGACACCCCACACTTCCAGTATTGCCACAGAGTGGCTTTAGGAACACTCTTCTGAGTTGAAACACTTCCACTGGCACCGAACTCCCCAGACACGAACATTATTGAGCATATCTGGGATGCCCTACTACGTACTGTTCAGAAGAGATCTCCACCCCTCGTACTCTTACGGATTTATGGTCATCCCTAAAGGATTCATGGTCTCAGTTCCCTCCAGCATTACTTCAGGCGTTAGTCGAGTCCATGCCACGTCGTGTTGCGGCACTTCTGCTTGCTCACGGGGGCCCTGCACTATATTAGGCACATGTACCAGTTTCTTTGGCTCTTCAGTGTACATTGCACAGTGAAGATTGGGCACATCACTTGTTAGTAATAGAGTAGAAGGAGCCATCTACTAGGGACTTACCTGTAGCCCGAAAACAAGAACATTAAATCACTTTTGTTGTTTCTAGCCATTTGCGTATGCTGTCACTGAGCGTGTGGAAGAACGAAGTTACTCCGTGGAATAGGACATTGAATTCTGTTTTAAACTTGGGTTTCATGTGATGTAGTTTAAGATTATAATCTTGTTTATAGTGTTTCACATGCAGTAATTTTAGCCAGGTCGGAGTTCAGTGTATAAACATTCAGAAACTTATGATTCTTGCATCTACATATTGAAAATAACTCATGAGTATTATTTGTTTAGGAGCAGCAAGGAAACAGGGAAATGAATTTTATACGTAAAATTGCGATAACACAGATTGATTCGGAAAAGGACGAAGTCCTGTGAGCAATTAGTGAAAAAGAATTGAAGTATAACAGTATTATCTAGTGCAATGACGTACCACCTCGTGATACTGATATTGTTTCAATTTGTCTGCATTCAACGAAATAAATAAATAACAGCTGAAATCACCACTGTACACATACTCACACTAAATAGCTCATAAACAAAATAGTTTTATTTATTTTCTGAGACATTGTAAACAATGTTGTATTCAAACACATTTAAAATCAGTCCATAAGCAATTATGTTTAAAGTGTAAACCATAAAGGCTTTTATTATCAGAAACATAACTCGAGAATGACACGCAGACAGCACGCACGCACAAACGCGCATTCACTCAATCACTCACTCTCTCTCTCTCTTTCTCTCTCTCTCTCTCTCTCTCTCTCTCTCTCTCTCACACACACACACACACACACGCGTAAGTAGAATACGCAACGTTCACATTGTTGCAGATAGGTTCATTTTATATTAGTATTTTAGTAGCATAAAAACGCCAAAGAAATTCGTCCTCTTCAAAACAATTTTTGACTTACAGAAACTGCAATCATTTCTATACGTGTAGCGGATCAGTAGCGTTCACATTTTCACTCTGCCTTTCATCTTTATGAGTTTCTGTGTAAACGATATTAGTATCAAGAATGTTTTGAACAGTAATAACGTTATTTGTCTTCACTGCCTGATTATTTTCCTATTAGGATGCAGAAGAGTCAGATTTCGCACTTGATGAAACGTTTTCTTGTGAGAAATGAGGAAGATGATTTCCTTTTCTGTTTTGTCAAAGGATGGTCCCTTGAAAGGAAAGTACTTCTGTTTATTACTGATTTAATGTAGGCCGACCACACTTGCTCAGCTTCGAGCTTACAAGTGCGCTGTGTATCAGATATCCCACATTGGTCTCAAACATCACCACCTGACGGGTTTAGGTAATCCACAGTGAGGATGTGATTCTAAAGGGCTTGTTTGCTTGCTTTAGAGTAAAATCGACGACGGGAACACTTCAAGTCGATTGGCTGGCGTAACCATTAACTAGCTGAGCCCTCTAGCATCGCCACACACCGCAATAACGAGTGTCAGTTTTCAAACATTGACGACGCGAGAAAAGTTAGATTTATCTAGATAACGATCGATAAGGAGGTAGCTAATGTCTACTTCATCAGACAAGACGTACGGCGTGAATAAGACGGTGTAAAAAGAAGGAATTATCTGAGTGGAGAGAAATCGGTAGATTTCATTAGCATGTACAGACAAAATAACTGTTACAATTTCAGATAAAGTGGATGATGTGTTCGGGAGAAAAAGTTTCACAAACTGAGCAAGTCAATAACGCCTTGATCCAATCTTTGCCGGCCGGAGTGGCCGTGCGGTTCTAGGCGCTGCAGTCTGGAGCCGAGTGACCGCTACGGTCGCAGATTCGAATCCTGCGTCGGGCATGGATGTGTGTGATGTCCTTAGGTTAGTTAGGTTTAATTAGTTCTAAGTTCTAGGCGACTGATGACCTTAGAAGTTAAGTCGCATAGTGCTCAGAGCCATTTGAACAATTTTTTTTATCCAATCATGGCCCTTGCACAAGCAGTTATTCGACTTGGCGTTAGATCGTACAGTTGTTGGATGTCTTCTGGGGGATTATCATTCCAAATACTATCCAATTGCCACGTTAGATTGTCAACATCTCAATCAGGTTGGAGGGGCTGTCCATAATGTTCCAAACGTTCTCAGCTGGGAAGAAATCCGACTACCTTACTGGACGAGGTAGGGTTTGGCAAGCAGGAGGCAAGCGGGGGAAACTCTCGCTGTGTGCGGACGGGAAATGTAAGCCCAGGATGGCTTCCCATGAGAGGCAAGTAAACGGAGAGTGGAAGATCGTCGACACACAACTGTTTTCCAAGGGTGCTGCGGATGACAGTCAAACGTATTCTGATGTGACGAGCAATGACATCCCTGACTGTGAGTTCCTGACGTCTGGCAATACGGCGGGCAACAGTCAGTCTGGTAATCACACCACTGACCGGGATGTCTCCAGACAAATATTCGCTGGTATCGGGGTTCACTTCGAAGAGGGACTCCTCCCTGGAGACATCTACTCGAGTCAGTGAGATTCCAGGCTGAAGATATCCTGTCTCCGTGCTCACCAAGCCTTAGCTTGGCCATCAAGGTCGTCGGATCTCTCTCCAGTTGCTAAGCTCCAGTGCGTTATGCGCAGGGGCTTCCGACGGTCGAGATTTTGATGATCTAACACGCCCATTAGAGAGAATTCGGCACGATTCCCTCTGGAGGACAACCATCAACTCTCTCCATCGATGGCAACTGCTTGCACAGGGGGCAGAGATGGACCGACATGTTACTGACAAGGGAACCTCCCCATCGCACCCTCCTCAGATTTAGTTATAAGTTGGCACAGTGGACAGGCCTTGAAAAACTGAACACAGATCAATCGAGAAAACAGGAAGAAGTTGTGTGGAACTATGAAAAAAATAAGCAAAATATACAAACTGAGTAGTCCATGCGTAAGATAGACAACATCAAGCATAGCGTGAGCTCAGGAGCGCCGTGGTCCCGTGGTTAGAGTGAGTAGCTGCGGTACGAGAGGGACTCGGTTCAAGTCTTCCCTCGAGTGAAAAGTTTACTTTCTTTATTTTCGCAAAGTTATGATCTGTCCGTTCGTTCATTGACGCCTCTGTTCACTGTAATAAGTTAAGTGTCTGTGTTTTGCGAGCGCACCGCAAAACCGTGCGATTAGTAGACGAAAGGACGTGCCTCTCCAATGGGAACCGAAAACATTTGATCGCAAGGTCATAGGTCAACCGATTCCTCCACAGGAAAACGCGTCTGATATATTCTATACGACACTGGTGACGGTATGTGCGTCACATGACAGGAATATGTTGTCGACCCACCTAACTTGTACACTTGGCGAATGGGTAAAAAGATTCTTCTACCTTGCCCGATTTAGGTTTTCTTGTGGATGTGATAATCACTCCCAAAAAAGTGATGAAAACATAAGGGTTTGTCACATAAACTGCAACAAATGAATACAACAGTTTCACAGTCGCACAGTTTTCCCTGAGCCCTGTCAAAACATATGTTTTTAAGGTTTTCAAATTTTTCCGCGTGTAGACCGTCAAATCCTGCATATGTCCAAGCAAATCTGAACATGTCTTGGAATTTTGGAGAGCGAAGTTGATTATGTAAAAAATTAAACTTTTCACTCGGGGGAAGACTTGAATCAAAGACCTCTCGTTTCGCAACTGCTCACGCTAACCACGGGACCACGGCGCTCCTGAGCTCAGACAATCCTTGATGTTGCATATCTTGCGCATGAACTACTCAGTTTGTATATTTTGCTCATTTTTTTCATAGTTCCACACAACTTCTTCCTGTTTTCTCGATTGATCTGTATTCAGTTTTTCAAGGCCTATCCACTGTGCCAACTTATAACTAAATCTGTGGAGGGTGCGATGGGGAGGTTCCCTTGTGAGTTGCTCACTCTGTGAAGCTCTTTCTGCTGAATAAATGACACAACTTTTCTGATATCGTTATCGTATGTTTGTGTGTACATATACATTACCTCCACTGATTTCTGTCCCACTCGGATAGCTATTTCTTAGTGCGCTGTTTATAACCTTTCTTCCGTTGGAGAGTATTTCGAGACCTTCAGAGATGGTATTCCAATTTACCATCCACGACAGGTGCGGATGATGTTAGCTTGATTGCCTGTCTTGAAGCGCGCGAAATATTTTCCGGTCCGGTTTCATTGTGCCCATTTCACGCAGTATGCCGTCCTCGGTCGACACGCGATGGAATGCGTTCCGTTTGTGAGTGGCTGGACGAACACTGTAGCTGCCGCGGGGCCGTTGCCTCGGCCGCAGCCGCGACGGCTTGGTGTCGGCCCCTAGCCGTACGGCAGATCCCGAGCGCCACGACGCAACTCGCAGCCGGTGGGGGCGGCGTCCGGCATGCGGCAGTACGTCCTGCCCCGCACGTCCTCTTCGGGGATGCGCTCGTCCAGCGGCTGCACGCCCGATGCCGCCATCTGGTCGCGAACCTGTGTGCACACAAACCGGTGCGATTACTCTGACCGCATTACACATAATCTTTGTTCGGTTAACCACAACTGACGCTCTGCTAGAAGACTATCAGTTTGACTTTCGGGAAAGTAAGAGCACAAAGGAGATAGTTCTCACGTTACGATTGATAATGCCAGCAAGACTTGCGAAAAAAAAAATCAAGAATAGTTGGTAGGAAAAAAAAATCAAGAATAGTTGGTAGGATTTGTCGACATGGAAAAAGTGTTCCAAAAACGTCAGTGTTGCAAAGTGTGAATTTTAAAATTTTGCCGGCGAATGGGCTGTTCAAACAAATTTTGGGCCGGCAGCCGGTCGTCGTTCAATAAATACTTCGCACGATATTTCAACTGGGCAGCTGCCAGTCATCTTCAGGTGAGCCGTCGCAGACTGGCGAATACGTTCTCCGTTCCGCAATATACAGGGTGTTACAAACAGGTACTGCCAACCTTTCAGGAAACATTCCTCACACACAAAGAAAGAAAATATGTTATGTGGACATGTGTCCGGAAAAGCTTACTTTCCATGTTAGAGCTCATTTTATTACTTCTCTTCAAATCACATTAATCATGGAATGGAAACACACAGCAACAGAACGTACCAGTGTGACTTCAAACACTTCGTTACAGCGAGGATACATGCATCCACCCTCCGTCGCATGGAATCCCTGATGCACTGATGCAGCGCTGGAGAATGGCGTATTGTATCACAGCCGTCCACAATACGAGCACGAAGAGTCTCTACATTTGGTACCGGGGTTGCGTAGACAAAAGTTTTGAAATGCCCCCATAAATGACAGTCAAGAGGGTTGAGGTCAGGAGAGAGTGGACGCAATGGCATTGGTCCACCTCTACCAATCCATCGGTCGCCGAATCTGTTGTTGAGAAGCGTACGAACACTTCGACTGAAATGTGCACGAGCTCCATCGTGCATGAACCACATGTTGTGTCGTACTCGTAAAGGCACATGTTCTAGCAGCACAGGTAGAGTATCCCGTATGAAATCATGATAACGTGCTCCATTGAGCGTAAGTGGAAGAACATGGGGCCCAATCAATACATCACCAACAATGCCTGCCCAAACGTACACAAAAAATCTGTGTTGATGAAGTAATTGTACAATTGCGTGCGGATTCTCGTCAGCCCACACATGTTGATTGTGAAAATTTACAATTTGATCACGTTGGAAAAAAACCTCATCCGTAAAGAGAATATTTGCACTGAAATGAGGATTGACACATTGTTGGATGAACCATTCGCAAAAGTGTACCCGTGGAGGGCAATCAGCTGCTGATAGTGCCTGCACACGCTGTACACGGTACGGAAACAACTGGTTCTCACGTAGCACTCTCCATACAGTGACGTGGTCAACGTTACCTTGTACAGCAGCAACTTCAGTGACGCTGACATTAGGGTTATCGTCAACTGCACGAAGAATTGCCTCGTCCATTGCAGGTGTCCTCGTCATTCTAGGTCTTCTCCAGTCGCGAGTCATAGGCTGGAATGTTCCGTGCTCCCTAAGACGCCGATCAATTTTTTCGAACGTCTTCCTGTCGGGACACCTTCGTTCTGGAAATCTGTCTCAATACAAACGTACCGCGCCACGACTATTGCCCCGTGCTAATCCATACATCAAATGGGCACCTGCCAACTCCGCATTTGTAAACATTGCACTGACTGCAAAACCACGTTCGTGATGAACACTAAGTTGTTGATGCTACGTACTGATGGGCTTGATGCTAGTACTGTAGAGCAATGAGTCGCATGTCAACACAAGCAGCGAAGTCAACATTGTTTTGTTGTTGTGGTCTTCAGTCCTGAGACTGGTTTGATGCAGCTCTCCATGCTACTCTATCCTGTGCAAGCTTCTTCATCTCCCAGTACTTACTGCAACCTACATCCTTCTGAATCTGCTTACTGTATTCATCTCTTGGCCTCCCTCTACGATTTTTACCCTCCACGCTGCCCTCCAATGCTAAATTTGTGATCCCTTGATGCCTCAAAACATGTCCTACCAACCGATCCCTTCCTCTAGTCAAGTTGTGGCACAAACTTCTCTTCTCCCCAATCCTATTCAATACCTCCTCATTAGTTACGTGATCTACCCACCTTATCTTCAGCATTCTTCTGTAGCACCACATTTCGAAAGCTTCTATTCTCTTCTTGTCCAAACTAGTTATTGTCCATGTTTCACTTCCATACATGGCTGCACTCCATACAAATACTTTCAGAAACGACTTCCTGACACTTAAATCTATACTCGATGTTAACAAATTTCTCTTCTTCAGAAACGATTTGCTTGCCATTGCCAGTCTACATTTTATATCCTCTCTACTTCGACCATCATCAGTTATTTTACTCCCTAAAGAGCAAAACTCCTTTACTACTTTAAGTGTCTCATTTCCTAATCTAATTCCCTCAGGATCACCCGATTTAATTTGACTACAGTCCATTATCCTCATTTTGCTTTTGTTGATGTTCATCTTATATCCCCCTTTCAAGACACTGTCCATTCCGTTAAACTGCTCTTCCAAGTCCTTTGCTGTCTCTGACAGAATTACAATGTCATCGGCGAACCTCAAAGTTTTTACTTCTTCTCCATGAATTTTAATACCTACTCCGAATTTTTCTTTTGTTTCTTTTACTGCTTGCTCAATATACAGATTGAATAACATCGGGGAGAGGCTACAACCCTGCCTCACTCCTTTCCCAACCACTGCTTCCCTTTCATGCCCCTCAACTCTTATAACTGCCATTTGGTTTCTGTACAAATTGTAAATAGTCAACATTACCTTCCTTCAATTGGGCCAACTGGCGGTGAATCGAGGAAGTACAGTACATACTGACGAAACTAATATGTGCTATAACATGGAAATCAAGCGTTTCTGGACACATGTCCACATAACATCTTTTCTTTATTTGTGTGTGAGCAATGTTTCCTGAAAGTTTGGCCGTACCTTTTTGTAACACCCTGTATTGCGTACTGTAACTATTCTGTGCATGCGTCGAGAACTTGATAGATGAACCATACTGCTCGCCGGCAGCGCCCTCGCTGGTGGAATAGCGGAACTCAGTCGCCCTCTGCGTTGCTGTTTGCCACGGCCGTCGACGCGCTCTGTCGTCTTCGATTTGAGCAATCGTGGAGATGATGGGATTCCATGCACTGTCCAGCTGGTATCCGCTGTCACGGTTTAACAGATTTTCCGCCAGTCGTATTTCTACGGATTCTTTAATAACGGAATCCCAGAAAGACGTTGCTGTGGACAAAATCATTGTTTTCACATACTCCATTGAATGTCCAGTAGAAATACAATGTTCAGCAATAACGGACTTGCTTGGCTGCAAAAGGCGGGTGTAACTTTGATGTTCAGTGCAGCGTTCTTTCACGGTGCGTGTGGTTTGACCTATGTATGCCATACCACATTGGCACGGTATCTTGTAAATTTCGGCCTTTCGTAGTAACAGATTGTCCTTAACTGATCCCACAAGGTCCGCAATCTTCGATGGTGGGCGAAAAACCAATTTTACCTGAAATTTTCGGAGGCATCTTGCTATTTTAAACGAAGTGTTGCGAACTAAAGGAAGAAAAGCTAAAGATTGTTCCGGCATGTTGTCCTCTTTATTCACTTCCTGCTTCTTAGTTTTAACTGTTAGTGCCCTGTTAATCTGCCGGATGGAATACCCATTTCCGCTGAATACTGTCTTTAGATGGGCGAGCTCTTGAGGTAAGCTATCTAGATCTGAGACAGTATGAGCTTTATCAACAAGTGTTTTAAGCGGCGGGCAGTGTGGTTCATGTATCAAGTTTTCGACGCATGCGCAGAATAGTTACAGTGCGCTATATATTGCGGAACGGAGGACGTTTTCTCCAGTCTGCGACGGCTCACCTGAAGATGACTGGCAGGTGCCCAGTTGAAATATCGTGCGAAGTATTGAACGACGAGCGGCTGCAAGCCCGAAATTTGTTTGAACAGTGTTGCAAAATGTTCGAAATTATCGGAAAAATACGACGAGTATGTTATAGGGAAAAACAGATGACACACAGAGGTGACAAAAGTCAGTGATAAAGATATGCACACAAACAGTTAGCGGTAGTATCGCGAACACGAGGTATAAATGGTTAATGCTTTGGTGGAGCTGTCACTTGTACTCAGGTGATTCATGTGCAAAGGTTTCTGAAGTGATTACTACCCCACATTGAACGCGGACTGGTAGTTGGAGGTAGATGCATGGGACTTTCAATTTCGGAAATCGTTATAAAATTCAGTATTCCGAGATCCACAGTGTCAACAGTGCGCCGATAATATAAGATTTCTGGCATTACATCTCACGACCGACAACGCAGTGGCAATCGGCCTACACTGAACGATTGCCAGCAGCGGTGTTTGCAGAAGGTTGTCAGTGCTAACAGACAAGCAATACTGCGCGAGACAACAGCAAAAATCAGTGTGGGACGTCTGGCGAACGTATCCGTTAGGAGTGTGTAGGAAAATTTGGCAGCAGACGACCGACGCGAGTGCCTTTGCTGATAGCACGACATCGCCTGCAGCGCCTCTTCTGGGCTCTTGACGGTATCAGTTGGACTGTAAACTGTGGCCTGGTCACATGAGTCCCGAATTCAGTTGCTAAGAGCTGATGGTAGGGTTCAAATGCGAGGCACACCCTACGAAGTCATGGACCCAAGTTGTCAACAAAAACCTGGACAAGGTGGTGGTGGCTCCATAATGGTGTGGACTCTGTTTACATGAAATGGACTGGGTCCTCTGCTCAAACTGAACCTGTCATTGGCTGGAAACGGTTATCTTCAGCTACTTGCACTCCATTTGATGTCAGTCGTGGACTTCATGTTCCCAAACATGTCACTCAGTCACAGCTGTTCGCAATTGATTTGAGGAACATTCTGAACAAGTCTAGCAAATGATTTGGCCACACAGATCGCCTGACATGAATCTCAACGTACATTTATGGGACATAATCGAGAGGTTACTTCGTGCAGCCACGCAGGATTAGCCGAGCGGTCTTGGGCGGATGTTCGAGTCCTCCCTCGGGCATGGGTGTGTGTGTGTTTGTCCTTAGGATAATTTAGGTTAAGTAGTGCGTAAGCTTAGGGACTGATGACCTTAGCAGTTAAGTCCCATAAGAATCACACACATTTGAACATTTTTGTTACTTCGTGCAGAACATCCTACACAGGCAACACTCTTGCAGTTACAGACCGCTGTAGAGGCAGCATTGCTCAGTATTTCTACAGGGGACTTTCAATGACTTGTTGAGTCCATGCTACTTGGAGTTGCTCCAATACGCCGGGAGAAAAGGAGGTCCGGCACGATATTAAGAGGTGTCCTATGACTTTTGTCACCTCGGTGTATACAAAATGTACAAGTACCAAGAGGGATCAATATCAATAGAAAACCAAGGACGAACTGTGGTCTAAATATGGTGCGAGACTGGGACGTACTGTTTCACTACTATTATACAATATTAAACTAGTATCGGTCAACGACCTAAACCAGTTCTTTCAATTGGACGCCACTACGGCGACTTACGCGTCCATAAGATACCAAAGTTATCATTTCAGGGAAACAGGGCTTCTAGTTTAATATGGAATCCGAAAGCACGTGAAAGCTGGGTACTGTGAGTCTGAAAAATTTTCTGGTTCAACAGGGACTCACATTCGTGACCTGTCTGTTTCCAGTCACATACTTCAACATTTTATTCATTCTGTTGCCTTGTCAAGGATTGGTATCTTCTCACTAAATTTAGCATTTTTACTTTATAGGATCTCTGTCCTACTTGAAGTGCTTAATTTACATATAAATACATTACTGGCCATTTAAATTGCTACACCACGAAGATGACGGGCTACAGACGCCAAATTTAACCGACAGGAAGAAGATGCTGTGATATGAATATGATTAGCTTTTCAGAGCATTCACACAAGGTTGGAGCCGCTGGCGACACCTATAACGCGCTGACATGAGGAAAGTTTTCAACCGATTTCTCATACACAGACAGCAGTTGGCCGGCGTTCCCTGGTGAAACGTTGTTGTGATGCCTCATGTAAGGAGGAGAAATGCGTACCATCACATTTCCGACTTTGATAAAGGTCGGATTGTAGCCTATCGCGATTGCGGTTTATGGTATCGCGACATTTCTGTTCGCGTTGGTCAAGATCCAGTAACTGTTAGCAGAATATGGAATCGGTGGGTTCAGGAGCGTAATACGGAACGCCGTTCTGGATCCCAACGGCCTCGTATCACTAGCAGTCGAGATGACAGGCATCTTATGCGCATGGCTGTAACGGATCGTGCAGCCACGTCTCGATTCCTGAGTCAAGAGATGGGGACGTTTGCAAGACAACAACCATCTGCACAAACACTTAGACGACTTTTTCAGCATCATGGACTATCAGCTCGGAGACCCTGGCTGCGGCTACCCTTGACGCTGCATCACAGACAGGAGCGCGTGCGATGTTGTACTCAACGACGAACCTGAGTGCACGAATGGCAAAACGTCATTTTTTTCAGATGAATCCAGGTTCTGTTTACAGCATCATGATGGTCGCATCCGTGTTTGGCGACATCGCGGTGAACGCACATTGGAAGTGTGTATTCGTCATCGCCATAGTGGCGTATCACCCGGCGTGATGGTATGGGGTGCCATTGGTTACACGTCTCGGTCACCTCTTGTTCCCATTGACGAAACTTTGAACAGTGGACGTAACATTTCAGATGTGTCACGACCCGTGGCTCTACTCTTCATTCTACCCCTTCGAAACCCTACATTTCAGCAGGATAATGCACGACCGCATGTTGCAGGTCATGTACGGACATTTCTGGATCCAGAAAATGTTCGACTGCTGCCCTGGCCAGCACATTCTCCAGATCTCTCACCAACTGAAAACGTCTGGTCAATAGTGGCCGAGCAACTGGATCGTCACAATACGCCAGTCACTACTTCTGCTGAACTGTGGTATCGTGTTGAAGGTGCATGGGCAGCTGTGCCTGTACACGCCATCCACGCTCTGTTTGACTCAATCCCCAGGCCTATCAAGGCCGTTATTATGGCCAGACGTGGTTGTTCTAGGTATTGATTTCTCGCGATCTATGCACCCAATTGCGTGAAAATGTAATCACATGTCAGTTCTAGTATAATATATTTGTCCAATGAATACCCGTTTATCATCTGCATTTCTTCTTGGTGTAGCAATTTTAATGGCCAGTAGTGTAGCAGTAGACCAGCAGGCCAAACTTTCGCCACTACTGTTAGGTCTATGTTTGAGAGAAGGAATGACGCCATTGAAACAAAGGCTCAAGGGTAGGAATAAAATTCAGAGTGAAAGCATGTCAATGATAAGAATCACATATGATATTGAAAACCTCAGTGATCGTGAAGAAAAATTAGAAGAGGTGTTGAATTTAAAGAACAGTCTACTTACAACAGAATATAGACTGAGAATAAATATAAAGACGAAAATAATTCTGCTATGTTGGAAGCGAAGTAACACATGACGAACCAAGTAAGGGGAACATAAGAAACAGATTAACACAGGCAAAGATGGCATTGTAAACCAAGGGAAGTCTGCTAGTATCAAATACCGGCCTTAATGCGAGGAAGAATGTACTAACAATGTGCGTCCGGAGCACAGCACTGTATGGTAGGGAAGCCGAAAAACGAGAGAATCTAAATGTTTTGGAAGTGGTGCTATAGAAGGATGTTGGAAATTAGGTACACTGATAACATGGGAAATGAGAAAGTTATACGAAGATTCGGCGAGAAAGGGTCAAACGGAAAACACTGATAAGAAGAAGGGACAGGGTGACATCGAAATGGAAACTCATGGTACTTGATAGACCTGTAGAAGGTAAAAACTGTAGGGAAAGACAGACTGGAACACATCCAGTAAGTAATTGACGATCTATGGTGTAAGTGCTACTCTGACATGTTGAGTTTGGTACAGAAAAGTCTTAGAACCACATAGGAGACCCAAATAATAAAAAAGTGAGGTTCGATTAATTGAAGAGCAACCCGGTGTTTCCGATTGGTGTGCATGATCTGGTTAAATTCAGCACTACCACAGGAGATGAGGTCAACAAGAAAGCGGCCTCAAGAAATGCAGAGGTTGGTGAATTTATGGAAGTGTAACTGATCAGCAGATGCAGTTAACTAGGAAGTAAATCAGAGTTCTCGACTGGCGCTTTACGTCCGATTATCAGTACCAATGCTGCGTTCCTAACAAAAATTGCAGCATGAAGAAGAAGTTGTGCGCCATAAACGAAAGTTCGTAGGCGTGTTTCTACATCTGAGGTCTATTCAAATTTCGCGCCAGTCGTATTAGAGCGGCGCTAGGAGCCCTGCTGTAAGGATGCAAATCAGGTTTGCTTTCAATACCGGGTGATCAAAAAATCAGTATAAATCAGAAAAAAAAAAAGTTCACAAAATGTCCTACAGATGGCACTGGACAGCAAAACGTCAGTGACTGCGCATGACAATCGTGTACAAAAGGAGCTGTAATGAGAGAGAGAATCAGATGCGCCAGCAGTCGCAGCATGTTGACGTTACCTGAAAAGGCGCTTTTAGTGAAGCTGAATTGTAAGAATGGGGAATGTGCTAGTTCAGCGTTACGATTCTATCGCCATAGAAAGGGGATTCGAACGGGTAAAGGTCCGTTGACAAATGCAGCTGTGGCGAGAATGATTTCGAAGTTTGAAGCCACGGGTTGTTTAGACGATAGACCCCGTAGTGACTGACCGAGCGCAAGGCGTAATGCTGCTGAGCTAGTTCAGGAAGAAATGGAGACTGTAGCGGGTTCGTCTATGCACGGGGAAGTCAGCGCTCGTGCAGTCACACGTCGCACCGGCATTCCATACGCTACAGTTTCGTTGGCACTTAGGCGTACCCTCCGATGCTATCCGTACAAAATCCATCGGCATCATTAACTGTTACCTGGGGATTTAGTGACGCTGAGGGCATTTGCGGTGTGGGGGTTTCAAAAGATAGCGGAAGATGACGATTGGTTGAGTAACGTGTTGTGGACCGACGAAGCTCATTTCACGCTCCGAGGATCTGTCAACGCCCACAACTGCAGAAATTGGGCTTCCGAAAATCGTAGAACTGTCGTGGAAACTCCATTGCACGACGAGAAAGTCCCGGTATGAGTTGGATTTACAACATCTACCGTTATCGGGCCTTTTTTCTTCGAGGAAATGGGTGATTCTGGTTTTGTAACTACTACCGTGACGGGTAAGATGTACGCCGATATGTTACAGAAACGCATCATCCCCAGCCTGGCTGATGTTTATGCAGGATGGCGCTCCACCCCATATTGGTAGACGCGTGAAAGATCTCTTGCGCGCGTCGTTTGGTGATGATCGTGTGCTCGGCCGCCACTTTCGTCATGCTCGGTCTCCCAGGTCCCCAGACCTCAGTCCGTGCGATTATTGGCTTTGGGGTTACCTGAAGTCGCAAGTGGATCGTGATCGACCGACATCTCTGGGGATGCTGAAAGACAACATCCGACGCCAGTGCCTCACCATAACTCCGGACATGCTGTACAGTGCTGTTCACAACATTATTCCTCGACTACAGCTATTGTTGAAGAATGATGGTGGACATATTGAGCATTTCCTGTAAAGAACATCATCTTTGCTTTGTCTTACTTTCTTATGCTAGTTATTGCTATTCTCATCAGATGAAGCGCCATTTGTCGGACATTTTTTGAACTTTTGTATTTTTTGATTCTAATAAAACCCCATGTCTTTCCAAACCTGTGTGTCGATTTGTACCTCTGTATCTATATTATTTCGTGATTCATTCAGTTTTCAAATTTATTCTGACTTTTTGATCACCCGGTGTACCCTGTAACAGCCGCGAGCGTTATTTTCTATTGAGATTGCTGATGTCAGTCAAGAATGCATTTAAGGCGGTCGACAAAGGAGCCATTGTCAACACCTCACTGACTTTGAACGAGGTTGTGTAATAGGACTACGAGAAGCTGGATGTTTCTTCTGCTATACTGCAGGAAGACTTGGTAGGATTTTAGTCACTGTACGTTATTGCTGGCAGCGGTGGTCACGAGAATCTATGGTCGGAAGAAGAACAAACTCCGGGCGGTCAAGTGGCACCGCCGGGAGAGAAGACCATCGTGTTCGGCGTACGGCTGCGACGCGTCGTACTGCATCCGCAATGGTAATTTCAGCAGCAGTTGGCGGCAGAGCGGCACAACGAACTGTTACAAACCGGTTACTTCAAAGGCAGCTCCGAGTCAGATCCTCTGCAGTGCGAATTCCACAGACTCTAAACCATCACGATTTGCGATTTCAGTGGTGTCAAGGGAAAACGCATTGGAGGGCAGCGTGGAGGTGTGTTATATTTTACGATGCAAGCTGGTTCTGCCTCGGTGCCAGTGATGGCCGTGAGATGGTTAGGAGACCAGTTGAAGGCCTGCAACCATCCTGTCTGCAGGACTGTTAGACCTAAAACTTGAGTTATCGTCTGCGGTGCGTTTTAGAATGGCAGCATGAGCACTTTCGTGGTAATCACACGCACCCTGATTGCAAAATTGTACGCCAGTCTTGTTGTTCGACCTGTTTTGCTGCCATTCATGAACATCATTGCAGGGGTGTTTACTAACAGGATAACGCTCACTTACATACCGCTGTTGTAAGCCAATATGATCTACGGGATGTCAGCATGCTGCCTTGGCCTGCTAGATCACCATATCTGCCTCCAATCCAACACATATGGGACATTGTTGAAAACAACTCCAGCGTCATTTTATTGACAGACCAAGTGCAACAAGCAAACTGAGATCTGGCACCTGTACAACAGAATGCATCCACGTCTCCACGCATGCATACAACATTCTTACTGTTACATCGATTATTAGTGGACTAGCACTTCACATTTGTAGTGGCTTATCTCGCGCTTACATTAACCTGTGATCTTGCAATTTCAATCACTTAAATCTGTTACCTCTAAATTAATTATTTGCAGGTGTTGCGATTTTTTCCCGTTGGTGTAGGTGTATAATGTTTTCAGCTTCAGACAGTGGTTAATAATTCCTACCATTTGGCATAATTACTTTTATTTATTGTGCTGCAAAAGTGATTGAGAAGAATAATACAGCATGCACACTGATGAGCGAGAACATTGTGACCACTGCCCATCCGGTGGCTGAATGCCTCCATCTGGTGTTGCGGTCAGGTGACGCAGTACTGAAAGAATGTGAGCCGAAGAGGGATGAATGGGGAGCCATTATAGCGAAGACATGGGCCGCAAGAGGTTCGCCGATGACACTGTAATTCTGTCAGAGACAGCAAGGGACTTGGAAGAGCAGTTGAACGGAATGGACAGTGTCTTGAAAGGAGGGTATAAGATGAACACCAACAAAAGCAAAACGAGGATAATGGAATGTAGTCGAATTAAGTCGGGCGATGCTGAGGGAATTAGATTAGGAAGTGAGACACTTAAAGTAGTAAAGGAGTTTTGCTATTTGGGGAGCAAAATAACTGATGATGGTCGAAGTAGAGAGGATATAAAATGTAGACTGGCAACGGCAAGGAAAGCGTTTCTGAAAAGGAGAAATTTGTTAACATCGAGTATTGATTTAAGTGTCAGGAAGTCGTTGACGAAAGTATTTGTATGGAGTGTAGCCATGTATGGAAGTGAAACACGGACGATAAATACAGTCCTGGAAATGGAAAAAAGAACACATTGACACCGGTGTGTCAGACCCACCATACTTGCTCCGGACACTGCGAGAGGGCTGTACAAGCAATGATCACACGCACGGCACAGCGGACACACCACGAACCGCGGTGTTGGCCGTCGAATGGCGCTAGCTGCGCAGCATTTGTGCACCGCCGCCGTCAGTGTCAGCCAGTTTGCCGTGGCATAAGGAGCTCCATCGCAGTCTTTAACACTGGTAGCATGCCGCGACAGCGTGGACGTGAACCGTATGTGCAGTTGACGGACTTTGAGCGAGGGCGTATAGTGGACATGCGGGAGGCCGGGTGGACGTACCGCCGAATTGCTCAACACGTGAGGCGTGAGGTCTCCACAGTACATCGATGTTGTCGCCAGTGGTCGGCGGTAGGTGCACGTGCCCGTCGACCTGGGACCGGACCACAGCGACGCACGGATGCACGCCAAGACCGTAGGATCCTACGCAGTGCCGTAGGGGACCGCACCGCCACTTCCCAGCAAATTAGGGACACTGTTGCTCCTGGGGTATCGGCGAGGACCATTCGCAACCGTCTCCATGAAGCTGGGCTACGGTCCCGCACACCGTTAGGCCGTCTTCCGCTCACGCCCCAACACCGTGCAGCCCGCCTCCAGTGGTGTCGCGACAGGCGTGAATGGAGGGACGAATGGAGACGTGTCGTCTTCAGCGATGAGAGTCGCTTCTGCCTTGGTGCCAATGATGGTCGTATGCGTGTTTGGCGCCGTGCAGGTGAGCGCCACAATCAGGACTGCGTACGACCGAGGCACACAGGGCCAACACCCGGCATCATGTTGTGGGGAGCGATCTCCTACACTGGCCGTACACCACTGGTGATCGTCGAGGGGACACTGAATAGTGCACGGTACATCCAAACCGTCATCGAACCCATCGTTCTACCATTCCTAGACCGGCAAGGGAACTTGCTGTTCCAACAGGACAATGCACGTCCGCATGTATCCCGTGCCACCCAACGTGCTCTAGAAGGTGTAAGTCAACTACCCTGGCCAGCAAGATCTCCGGATCTGTCCCCCATTGAGCATGTTTGGGACTGGATGAAGCGTCGTCTCACGCGGTCTGCACGTCCAGCACGAACGCTGGTCCAACTGAGGCGCCAGGTGGAAATGGCATGGCAAGCCGTTCCACAGGACTACATCCAGCATCTCTACGATCGTCTCCATGGGAGAATAGCAGCCTGCATTGCTGCGAAAGGTGGATATACACTGTACTAGTGCCGACATTGTGCATGCTCTGTTGCCTGTGTCTATGTGCCTGTGGTTCTGTCAGTGTGATCATGTGATGTATCTGACCCCAGGAATGTGTCAATAAAGTTTCCCCTTCCTGGGACAATGAATTCACGGTGTTCTTATTTCAATTTCCAGGAGTGTAGTTTAGACAAGAAGAGAGAAGAAGCTTCCGAAATGTGGTACTACAGAAGAATGCTGAAGATTAGATGGGTAGATCGCATAATTAATGATGAGGTATTGAATAGAATTGGGGAGAAGAGGAGTTTCTGGCACAATTTGGCAAGAAGAAGGGATCGGTTGGTAGTACATGTTCTGAGGCATCAAGGGATCACCAATTTAGCACTGGAGGGTAGCGTGGAGGGTAAAAATCGTAGACGGAGACCAAGAGATGAATACACTAAGCAGATTCAGAAGGATGTAGGTTGCAGTAAGTACTGGGAGATGAAGAAGTTTGTACAGGATAGAGTAGCATGGAGAGATGCATCAAACCAGTCTCAGGACTGAAGTCCACAATAACAACAACTAAGAGGTTTTGGAAAAGGCACATCTAGGGAAAGTGGTTGAAAGATGGCGAAATAACGAGTAGGCCGTATGGTACTGGACTACAACGTCTCATAACTGTGTAATCCAGGACAGGCAGCGATCTGTGGCAGATCTAGAGACAGAGTACGATGCTGGTGCAGGCAGAAGTGTACCGGAGCACACCGTCCAAAGGGCAGTGAACATGGAGCTCCAGACCACACGACGCCTACGTGTTCCCGTGTTGACCCATCGACATCGTCAGTTACGATTGCAGTGGGCACAGCTTCACTGACTTTTCACAGTTGGTCGATAGAAACGTGTCGCCTGTCGAATGAATTGCATTTCTTGTCACACCAGTTCAATGGTTAGGCCCTTACACGCCGTCATCCAGGCGAATGGCTACGCGAAACATGCAGCGCGTCACAGATGCCGCCCAGTGAGGGCAGAATTATGCTATGGGGTAATCCGAGATGGGCTTCCCCCATGGGATCTGTGGCGGTAGTCGAAGGCATCATAACAGCGGTGAACTACGTGAACATTATTGCGGGCAACCTGCATCGCTTTCTGCTTGAAGTCTCCCCCTACAGCGATGACGTCTTCCGGGATAACTGTCCCTATTGTAAGGTCAGCATCGTGCTGTAGTGGTTCGGGGGCATTATAGTGAACTCACATCGATTTCTTGACCAGTAAATGTGACTGATCTGTACGCATTGGAACACATACCCGGCGCCAGCTAAGTGCCCTTAAACCACCATTTGCGGGAACTGCTTGACTCAGAGGGCCCCAGACACGGGTTCCCAGGTAGATGCGTGTTTCTTGACTTCCGCAAGGCGTTCGATACAGTTCCCCACAGTCGTTTAATGAACAAAGTAAGAGCATATGGACTATCGGACCAATTGTGTGATTGGATTGAAGAGTACCTAGATAACAGAACGCAGCATGCCATTCTCAATGGAGAGAAGTCTTCCGAATTAAGAGTGATTTCACGTGTGCCGCAGGGGAGTGTCGTAGGACCGTTGCCATTCACAATATACATAAATGACCTTGTGGATATCATAGGAACTTCACTGACGCTTTTTTCGGATGATGCTGTAGTATATCGAGAGGTTGTAACAATGGAAAATTGTACTGAAATGCAGGAGGCTCTGCAACGATTTGACGCATGGTGCAACGAATGGCAATTGAATTTAAATGTAGAAAAGTGTAGAAGACTCTGCAGGAGAGACGCTCAGTAACTCGGTACGGGCTTTTGTTGAAATTTCGAGAACATACCTTCACCGAAGAGTCAAGCAGTATATTGGTCCCTCCTACGTATATCTCGCGAAGAGACCATGAGGATAAAATCGGAGAGAGTAGAGCCCTAGAGCCCACACATAGGCATAACGACAATCCTTCTTTCCACGAACAATACGAGACTGGAATAGAAGGGAGAACCGATAGAGGTACTCAAGGTACCCTCCGCCACACACCGTCAGGTGGCTTGCGGAGTATGGACGTAGATGTAGATGCAGATGTAGACCTTTGCGTAGACATCTCGTGCCACATACTTCTGGAATCCTGCCAAGGGCTTGTAGAATCTCTGCCAAGCACAGTACCTGTTGTACTGTATTTGAAAAGTGGGACAACACATTATTAAACTGGTGGTTATAATGTTTTGGCTCATCGGTGTATGTAACGTATGAATGTTGGAATTTGTTGATAATTGATTTTGGATGAGCATGTAAATATTTGTGTAATCGTCCAGTAAATCACATAGAAGGTGTTACGGCGTAAAGTCAAGCGGTGGCACACCAGTCGGGAACAATAGAGAAGAGAAGGCTGTGAGAAGAAGTCAGCCAATTGCACGCTGACCGGACCTCCCTCCAGGACGACAACGCCACAGCAGAGGACATAAGCTCCGCGACCGACTAGTGACGGCCCAGTTGAATAGCAGCTTCAGGAGTAGCGACTTGGATTGAAGCGTCAACGCTCGTTACTTCGCTTGTACACTCTATGTAGCACAGAACTGGATTGTGCATACTGAACAAGACTTAATATTTCGTATGTCGCCCTTTGATTGCTACACGTCTGTGTGATTGCGAATTTAAGTATTGTATCTTTTCTTTTTGTAATAAAACTCATTAATACGATTTGTTTGAATGTGTGTCAAGCGAGCCGAGTACGCAGATTTCCCAGACACTGCACAGGGTGTGATGTGCTTATTGTAAAGTACCAAGGAGTCTGGAAGCAAAATCCTTATTTACGTCCTTAAGACCAATAAAGAAGGAGCTATTTTTGTTTAAATGCTTTTTTATAAAATACAAAGTTCTAAAAGTGCTTAAAGTAATGTCTGAGTTGCGGAATAGTCAAGGAGAAGTTACCGTGCCGTATGTGAAAAGCGTTGAAGCTGACCGGCTACAGTGCGTGCCGGCCAATGAGCGAGGACAACGTTCGCGCTTTCCGGAAGGGAGGTAGGCTTGCGCGCGCTATCCTTGACGTGTCTAGTAGTATCTTTAGTGGAGTGAGAACTCACGTTTTAGTGTTATAGTAATTTTGTAAAAAAAGTTGTAATTTGCATTCGCTGAGAAGTAGAGTGGGTTCGGAAAACGATGAGATCAGATGTAAACAACGTTGACGTACGTTTCCAGAGTTTTAGATAATTTTTTGACTTCGTTCCGATGAGCTGAAATTTCAATGTGGCACGCTACGCAGCTGTAGTTCCGAAACATCAGATTGCTAAATAGTGGCTAACTGTATAGTAATGAGTGAGCGTATAAAACTAATAAACACCATGTGAACTTTCCAGCTGTCTCTTGGCTGGCTGAAGTTGCAATTCTTTGGACAGCAGGTCGCGGGCTGTATACTTACGCTTATTGTTGGTGAGAGAATTTGCTGTGGGGCTGAGCCAAATAGAATAAACGAAGATATAGTATTCATTTTGACATTACGAACCTTGTTTTAGGGCGAATATGATAACAGCATGTGTATTTCAAAAGTGAGATTAAAAAACGGAAATATTAGCCAAGAACCTGTATCATTTAGTAGCTACCGTTAGGTCCGGCACAATGAAAGCTCTTTCAAGCCGTACGGCAGAACGTTTTGTGCGTCCTGAAGATGAATATAGCGCTTCCTGTTTCTGAAACAGCTTTTCCAAGTAGAACCATATTCAACGCCGTTCCAGAACGGGGAGTGCCTCTGAGAAGCTCACGAAGTAAGCCATTACATTCCAGCACCAAGTGCTGCCCTCTCTTCTGTATCTTCACAATGAGTATTATGTGGGCACTCTCATCTGCCAGGAAGACATCAGCCGTGTTTACAGGGCTGCGCGTGTTCGTTCCTGGTTTGGAGAAAAATCGGCCACCGTATCTCACCTCTGTTGGCCAGCTAAATCACTCGACTGTAACCCCATAGGAAACGTCTGAGACTATCTGGTACAGGAGATGAAACATAGCACTTGACATCAGTGACATCAATGAGTTGTTGCAGATGCATATGGGATATCTGATGAATTGAACCCGTTATCGATGTTTGGGGCGTGTTGCGCGGTTACTGAGTGACGTCTCCTGGCAGTCAATAATTTTGAAATGTGTGTTTAATTGACCTTTTAACTACGAATATTTTCATCACCTCGTGCTTTATTTCGAACACCTTCTAAAGGGTGACCAAATCAGGTGCCACACAGCACTGAATGTGTCTGCATGTTCTTGTCATGGAGTCCAGAGCTCAGTTTGGTTATTATCAGCCAGTCGGTGTCGTCCGCACCGGAAACCGACGCAATCCTTGACAGACTGCAGTAGTCTCTGAAAGTACCTACCAGTCGGCGGTTTTGTTTGCGTCGAGTGATCTGGATCCCGTGAATGGCTCTTTATCGAACGTACACTTGATCACTAACTACTAGTTGGTAGACTAGCATGATGAATCCGTACTCAGGTCTTACACCTAATTCTGCACAAGTGTTACACGGCCAAGGATTCAGACTTACAGTTCTTTGGCTGCATCAGACGCTCAGGGCGAAGGTTTCAACTTTAAATTTTTCAGGACGGGGTAATGTTACCGGTTTGATATAATTGTTTCAGCGAGTTTGAAAACGAGTCATAGCTAAAAACTGAATTTGGCAAGAAGTACCCAAATCATTGTATCTCAAAAGATTATCCACTTAGTATTTTAAGGCAGAAAAATTGATACCCAAACAGTAACTATATTTCTACTGTATATGTTAAGTACATCTTTTCATGTTATTAATCCTAGAACACTAAAAGAGGAAACAGTGGCATGTCACATACAAAATAAGCACAAAATATCCTGTTTTACATCCCATTACTGACATTACCAGATTGGTGGGAACCGCGAATTGGTACTAACTGCAATCATCAGTTTTATGAGGGTTCATTGATCTAGGGTTAATATGGATATTCAGCGATCTGAAGTAGCGTACTCCCTCATATGATTCAATCCAGACTATCCAATCAGTTACGAAATATAGCTCCAAAATAATCACATCATACTCTCTGATGATAACTTAAAACTGAATATTAAAAATCTGAAACGGAAATGAAAGCTAAAAAGCTTGAGAAAATTTTGTTGTATAAAAAGCAATACGTTGGCGGTGCAGGGTGTGCACGAACTGACCTCTCGATTGTGTCTCATAAATATTAGATGGGATTCATAACGGGCGATATGGGTGGCTAAATCATTCACTCAGTTGTCCACCATGTTCTTCAGGCCCATCGCTAACAACTGTGACCCGGTGACGCATTGTCATTCATAAAAGTTCCATCGTTGTTTGGGAACATAAAGTCCATAAATGGCTGCAAATGGTTTCCGAGTAGCCGAACGTAACCATTTGCAGTCGACTATCGGTTGGGTTGGACTAGAGGCTCCAGTCCATTACATACAAACACAGCCTACACCATTATGGAGCCACCACCAGCTTGCACAGTGGCTTTTTTTGTCATCAGTCTACTGACTGGTTTGATGCGGCCAACCATGAATTCCTCTCCTGTGCCAACCTTTCCATCTCAGAGTAGCACTTGTAACTACATCCTTAATTATTTGCTGCATGTATTCCAATCACTGTCTTCCTCTACAGATTTTGCCCTCTACAGCTCCCTCTAGTACCATGGAAGTCATTCCATGATGCATTAACAGATGTCCTATCATCCTGTTCCTTCTCCTTGTCAGTATTTCCACGTACCCCTTTCCTCTTCGATTCAGCGCAGAATCTCCTCATTCCTTATCTTATCAGTCCACCTATTTTTCAACATTCGGCTGTAGCACCACTACTCAAATACTTGGATTCTGTTCTTTTCCGGTTTTCTCACAGTCCATATTTCACTACCATACAACGCTGTGCTCCAAACGCCGGCCGAAGTGGCCGTGCGGTTAAAGGCGCTGCAGTCTGGAACCGCAAGACCGCTACGGTCGCAGGTTCGAATCCTGCCTCGGGCATGGATGTTTGTGATGTCCTTAGGTTAGTTAGGTTTAACTAGTTCTAAGTTCTAGAGGACTAATGACCTCAGCAGTTGAGTCTCATAGTGCTCAGAGCCATTTGAAACATTTTTTTTTTTTTTTTTGTGCTCCAAACGTACATTCTCAGAAATTTCTTCCTCCAATTATGGCCTGTGTTTGATACTAGTAGACTTCTCTTGGCCATGAATGCCCTATTTGCCAGTGCTAGTCTGCTTTTAATGTCCTCCTTGCTCAGTCAGCCAAGCGGGGCTCTGGGTGGACGTCTGTTCCCTAGCTGCAAATGGGACGGCCATGGAGCCTCTTAATTCTTCAAAAACTGATTCCAGTGGATTGGGTGGGCGACTGGTGAGCACTGTTACCCATTCCACCAAGGGAAGCCGTGAAGGTACCTCTTCTGAGCATACTCCTCAAAAATGCAGAATCTGTTATGGTAACAGGGTATAGGTGTGTCACTATGTTTTTGTGATAGATTAAAGAGCCGAGGGAACCTTTGCTAAGGTAAAATGCTTTTTTATTCCAGTCTCTGATCACAAATGAATTCCTTAGACGATGACCAGTTTCAGTCTGTTATGACCATCCTCAGATCTTTTTTACACCATGTCCTAAAGTGATACGGCCATAAAGTACCCATTCTACATCCAGAAAGGTTTAGATTGTATTAAATGTAGTTTGAAGACATTTAAACGGCTACGTAATGGCACATTGTTGATTGAAACGGCTGGTCAATTATAGAGACTTCTACAAGCAGCTGCATTGGGTGACTACCCTATTGCTGTTGAACTGCATAAAGCTTTAAATTCCAGCCGCAGTGTGGTAACGTGTGAAGTCCTCATGGGTGAGGACATCAGCGTATCACAACCGGAATGGGCAGACGACAGTGTTATGGAAGTTCAAAATCTGAAGAATTGAGTGGATGGGCAGTTTAAACCAACACTTACATTCATTCTGACTTTCAATACGCAAGACCTGCCCAGGCACATTAAGGCAGGTTTCTTACGATTACCGGTTCGCCCTTTTTTTCCACATCCCATGCGATGCTTCAAGTGTGAAAGGTTCGGTCATACAACCGTTGCGTGTAATGGTCGTGTTACCTGATGGAACGGTGGTCCAGCGGCTCATGAACTAGGTGTGGAATGTTCATCTCCATCAGTGAGTGTTATTTGCTCTAATTCACGTCCAGTCTGGAGTAGAGAGTATCCCTACTATAAGGAAGAAAAGAAAATTCAAGAACTTAAAGTTAGACGTCGCGTGTCATATGCCGAAGCAAAGAAGCTGTTTAAATCCATGCAGAGTACAATACGTTATCTGAATCACCGTGTACGTTGACAACTAAAGTCACGGTATTTAGCGTCGCCCTGCAGTTCAGCAAAGCCGCAGACAATCATTGCTAGAGATCTGTGTAGTGGATAAGAAGCCTGAACCCAGATTCGTAGACGGGTAGACTGCTCGAGTGCCCCCTCTCGGTCTCCCCCCTCCCCCCCGCTAACCCACCAGCAATGACTGAGGTCGCCACACAGTAGAGATGGGTAGTTCACGAACAAACGGGCGCAAAGGAACGGTTCACCAAGATGAACGAAAGGACTGAGGGACGAATTCGAAGGAACTATCGGTTCATAGTTCACTTCGGTCGCGGCGGTCTACTTATAGTTCCCGGGGACGAGGAACGATCGGTTCATAGTTCACTTCGGTTGCGGTGGTCTACTTATAGTTCCTGGGAACGAGGAACAATCGGTTCATAGGTCACTAGTTCACTTCGGTCGCGGCGGTCACTTCGGCAGTTCTCGTTCCAGCCTCGGTCGCGAGCTCGTCTCAGTCTCGGTCTCCCTCGGCAGCACTCGTCGTTCTTCGCATGACCACCTGTCTCAGTTCCACTGCCGACTGCTCCTAGATAGTTCAGTATCCAGTTGTTCGTATCGGTCACTGCGATCGTCTATTTTACATGTGTTCCAAACTGTTCTTGTGGTGTCACCGCCAGACACCACAATTGCTAGGTGGTAGCCTTTAAATCGGCCGCGGTCCGTTAGTACACGTCGCACCCGCGTGTCGCCACTGTCAGTGATTGCAGACCGAGCGCCGCCACACGGCAGGTCTAGAGAGACTTCCTAGCACTCGCCCCAGTTGTACAGCCGACTTTGCTAGTGATGATTCACTGACAAATTACGCTCTCATTTGCCGAGACGATAGTCAGCATAGCCTTCAGCTACGTCATTTGCTACGACCTAGCAAGGCGCCATTATCATTTGCTATTTATCTTGTGATGCATGTACCGTCAGACCGATGTTCACCAATTATGGATTAGAGATAAGTATTCCAGAAGCTACATACCTTTTTCTGCTAGTCTCAATTCCTTACCATTTTCCAGACCTCACGCCAGCCTGCGTGAGTTTAAACGCGTGCCTTTCGGCTTCCTGTCATAGTGGATTGGCTGTCTTGTCAGTCCACAACAGTTGGCGACAAGAATTCCGCGTTCGTAGCTATATTGCCCTGATTTACTTGTGTAATGGCTTCGCCACAATCTCCAGATGTACTGTCCGAATTTTATCGCTTATAGAATCAGCAGACGCAGGCCTTACTGGATGCCCTTGGACAGCTCGTCCAGGGTCAACGTGCACTGCAAAACGATGCGGCGGCCGCCGCTCCACCGCTACCGCAGCCCCAACACGCTGTTACACCAACTTTTCGTCCTTTTGATGCTGCACTGGAAAGCTGGACGGAGTGGTCACGCCAATTTGGTTTCCATCGCGCCGCCTGCAGAATTCAAGGTAACGAGCGGCAGCCTTTTTTGTTAGCATCCATAGGCGTCCAGACGTACCGAGTGATAGTGAAATTATTTCCCCGACGCGACGTAGCAACTCTGTCCTACGACGAAATTTTGTCTGCATTAGATGCATATTTCAAAGAATCAGTTAATGTAGTGGCTAAACGGTATACCTTCTTTCGTACAAAACGTACGGCCGGTCAAACTAATAGGGAGTGGGTTGCAACTTTGCAAGGCCTTACTAAGGATTGTGCTTTTGAGTGTCAATGTGGACT
Source organism: Schistocerca americana (assembly GCF_021461395.2). NCBI lineage: Eukaryota > Metazoa > Arthropoda > Insecta > Orthoptera > Acrididae > Schistocerca > Schistocerca americana. The sequence continues at coordinate 96,588,187 of NC_060125.1, read as the reverse complement.
CCCTTATTGAGATACTATGGTACGTGATGCGATTGCACAGAACGTTTCTGATGTTCGTATACGGGAACAGATTTTGAATCTAGTCAATCCCTCCCTTCAACAAGTGATGGACATATTGGATCGACAGGACACACTTGACTTTGCTCAGGAATCATTTGCAACTTCACCAGCCGTGTGTCATTTTAACCGGCCTGCTGGGCGCGCTACACGGAACAGTAAACAGCTCTCGCGCCCGTCCGCACAGCTGCCGCCAAGCTCTCAGCCACGTGTGCCGTGCAAGCAAGCAAATGCAGTGAAATCATGCCCGCAGTGTGCTACTAGACATTCACGTGAGAATTGCCCATCACGCCAAGCTATTTGCTTTTTCTGTAATAGAAAAGGACGTGTTCAAAGTGTTTGCCAGAAAAAGCTCAGATCGGACACTCACAACCATTCCAGGCCCTTTGCTTCGCGCCGGAATCGGCATCGAACCAAGGATGCTCCAGCTCGTAAACCTTCGCCCATGGACATTCATGACGTTAATTCCACTCCGCCCAGTGCCACTCTCTCTAACAGTGACTGTGTTCGTCCCACAAATAGTGTGCATCGACATCGCCGGCAATCCCATCAAGTCCCAAGTGATTCTGTACCAGTGTCAGTTCACGTTGCACGAGACAGTCGCTCTTGTCATCAGCAGGACACTAAACTTTTTGTAGGCTTGGACATTAATGGCAACGTGATCCCATTCCAGCTCAATACCAGAGCTGCAGTTTGACTGATCAATCAAGACACGTACAAACAGCTGGGCACACCTCTGTTGCGTGCCACAAATGTTAAGCTCAGTAGTTATTCAGGACAAGCAATCCCTGTGTTAGGACAGTGCAGCCTTCTTGCAACATACAAGGGACAAACAAAACTTGTGTCATTGTACATCCTTCATTCTTCTTCTCCAGTGAACTTGTTTGGTTTCGATTTATTTCAGTTGTTTAACTTGTCTATAGTCAATCAGGTCCTGTCAGTGAACCAGACTGTGCCTTCAGACAGTGTTTCTCGTCTATGTGAAGTGTTTGCAGACATTTTTGCACCAGGCCTTGGTTGCGCTAAGAACTATGAAGCACATTTGGAACTGAAAGTAAACGCGCAACCGAAATTTGTCAGAGCACGCAATGTTCTCCACGCATTGCGTGATGAGGTCGCAAGAACATTACACGATTTGGAATCACAAGGTGTAATTGAACGTGTGCAGGCGTCTCTCTGGGCATCACCCTTAGTAATTTTGCAAAAGCCTTCCGGAAAATCGAGAATTTGCGTGGACTTCAAGGCAACAGTGAATCCCCAACTAGTGACTGCAACTTTTCCTTTACCCTGCCCAGAAGATCTTTTTGGAAACTGTGCCCGGGTAAATATTTTTCGAAGTTGGACCTAGCAGATGCGTACTTGCAAATACCGATGGACGAAGAATACCTGCGCGTTTTAGTGGTTAACACGCATCTTGGTTTGTACCGATTCAAACGACTGCTATTCGGGTGTGCATCCGCACCCGCATTGTTTCAGCAATATCTCCAAACTGTTTGTCGGTCCCTATTGCAGCAAACTATCTGGACGATATTGTGATCTCCGGAAAGACGGAAGAAGAACATTTAGCCAATCGCAGAACATGATTTCAGGTCTTGCGACAAAATGGTCTTCGCTTGTGGAAGGAAAAATGTGTGTTTTTTTGCTCGTGACTTACCCTATCTGGGCCATGTACTCAATGCCCAAGGCATACATCCCAGTCTAGAGCACCTCCGTGCCATACAAGACTTGCCTTCCCCGCAGAATTTGAAGCAGCTACAGAGTGTGCTATGAAAAATCAATTATTATCATCGCTATGTGCGCCACGCCTCTTCCATTTCAGCTCCGCTTCATCGCTTACGCCGTAAGGGTGTTCCGCTCGTCTGGACGACGGAATGCGAACGCGCCTTTCGCCAGTTGAAATCGGCGTTGCTTTCCCATACTTGCCTTACGCCATTCGATCCCTGGAAGCACCATTTGTTGACGGTGGATGCATCGGATTTCGGGATCGGTGCTGTGCTTGCGCACAAAGATGGATCGCACGATCGCCCTATTGCCTTTGCGTCCAAATTGCTCTCGTCTGCGCAAAGAAATTATTCACAGATCGAGAAAGAAGCATTGGCTCTCGTATTTGGCGTTTCTAAGTTTCATGATTTCTTGTATGGTCGTAACTTTACCATCATCACAGACCACAAACCTTTGACATCGCTTTTTCATCCGAATAAGCCTGTACCTCCACGTACAGCGCAGAAATTCATTCGCTAGTCTATTTTCCTCTCGCAGTACCGCTACGATATCTTGTATCGGTCCACTGCTAAGCACGGAAACGCCGATGCGTTGTCCCGTTTGCCTGTTGCTGAGGATAGAGCATTCGATTCTTCCGAACTTGCTTGCATGTTCATTGATTCGGAAACCGATGACGTGGTCGCATCGTTTCCGATTGATTTTCGTCGTGTAGCTACAGCCACAGCCGCTGACCCTGTCCTTGCTACCGTTCTGCGTTTTGTTGCTACGCAATGGCCCTTGTCACAGTCACAGATAGAGGATCCGTTGGTTCGCCGATTTTTTGCTCGCAAGGAGAGACTTTTTGTTTGACGTGGTGTTTTGCTGTTGCATTCTGATAATGATCAGTCCAGGGTCGTAGTCCCACGTTTGTTACAGTCCTCTGTCTTACGGCTTCTCCACCAAGGACATTGGGGTATTGTGCGAACGAAACAACTTGCTCGTCAGCACTGTACTTGGTTCGGAATCGATGCTGCGATTACGCATATGTGCTCTTCTTGCATGGTGTGTGCCGATCAACAATCTGCACCACCGCGGAAATTTTTTGCATGGCCAAAAGCCACTTCCCCTTGGCAAAGCTTACACATCGATTTTGCTGGTCCATTCTGGAATGCTCGATGGTTGGTTGTGATCGATTCATTCAGTAATTTTCCTTTTGTTGTCCGGATGTCTTCCACGACGTGTTCTGCCACCATCCAAGCGTTATCCACTATCTTTTTCATTGAAGGTCTTCCACAGACTATTGATTCCGACAATGGCCCACAATTCATGTCCGCAGAATTTCAGTCATTCTGCAAGGCCAATGGTATTCAACATCTGACGTCTGCGCCGTTTTCGCCACAGTCCAACGGTGCCGCTGAACGATTGGTCCGGACTTTCAAGTCACAGATGTTGAAGTTGAAAGAGTCGCATTCTCGGGAGGACGCGTTGTTGCTCTTTTTGTCCTCGTATCGCTCTCAGTCCCGAGGTGGTCGCTCGCCGGCTGAGCTGCTCCACGGTCGCCCTCATCGAACCTTGATGTCTTTGCTGCATCCGCCGCATCAGGTTCCTGTGCAGCGGCAGACACCTGCTTTTGCCCCAGGCGACGTTGTATACTGTCGCAACTATCGAGGTTCACGGCGTTGGCTCGCAGGGCGCATTCTTCGCTGCCTCGGCCGCGCTATATATCTGGTTTTGGGGGCCTCTGGTGAGGTACGTCGGCATCTCAATCAGCTGCGCCTCTGTCGTCGCACGGGTTCTGCCTCTCCCCGTCTGCTTTCAGCGACGGTGCCGTCCGGTCAGCGCCCTGGGGACCCATCTACTGGCTCGCCTCATCCCCAGGTGTTACCGACGGTGCCTTCCATTTTGCCCCATGGCGACCCGCCGCCGCCGCCTCCGCCGCCGCCTGTTCTCCCGCCGGCGACGACCGCAGTGGACGCGTCGCTGCAACCGGCGGGCGCCTACCTGGGTCACGCGCCGCCGATCGCTTCCCGTGATCCGTTGTCCTTTGCCATGGACTTCTTGCCCGCTCCGGACCATAGGTCGTCTTCGTCCGTCGCGTACCCCGACCCGATGGAGGTCGACCCTTCGGCCCCTCCTGTCTCTCTACGGGCGCGTACACTGCATGTTGGCGTGCACCCTGGACTAGGTTTTCAGGCGTTTCCTAGCTCCCCTCGGACCGAATGGCAGGGTGCGGTTGGCACAGCCTCGCCTGTTGTTAGGCTCCCCACCTCGTCGAATACGTCAACATGGGGTCCTCCCCACGGCGGGCGGAAGCCTTATGCCACAACCGTCCGCCGATTTGCGGGGGAGGAATGTGGTGTCACCGCCAGATACCACACTTGCTAGGTGGTAGTCTTTAAATCGACCGCGGTCCGTTAGTATACGTCGGACCCACGTGTCGCCACTATCAGTGATTGCAGACCGAGCGCCGCCACACGGCAGGTCTAGAGAGACTTCCTAGCACTCGCCCCAGTTGTACAGCCGACTTTGCTAGCGATGGTTCACTGACAAATTACGCTCTCATTTGCCGAGACGATAGTCAGCATAGCCTTCAGCTACGTCATTTGCTACGACATAGCAAGGCGCCATTATCATTTGCTATTTATCTTGGGATGCATGTACCGTCAGACCGATGTTCACCAATTATGGATTAAAGTTAAGTATTCCAGAAGCTACGTACCTTTTTTTGCTAGTCTCAATTCCTTGTCATTTTCCAGACCTCACGCCAGCCTCCGTGAGTTTAAACGCGTGCCTTTCGGCTTCCTGTCATAGTGGATTCGCTGTATTGCCAGTCCACAACAGTTCTTGCACTTGGTTCTGGCTATTCAGCGTCCACGACCGGTAATCAAAAAGTATTTTATAATTACGTAAATTACGTAAAAATTACGTTGTATGTAATAGGTACGTCTTTTCAGGTAACAAAAGGGCATATCAGCTCACTTCATTATATCGATGAACAGCTGAAGACATACTTATAACAAGGCAAGTTTTTTTTTTTAGTTATTCATATATTTTTTGGTTTCATCGACTTGATTTAGCAGCTAACTTTCAATAATTTGCTTAATTTTTAGTGTAAGAAAACTCGTATAAAACGATTTTCGTGTATCTCTCATATACAAAACATTACATTTAGCAAGGCTCTAATTATTTTTAAGTTAGGTTGTTTCCAATTTGCATTTTCTGCTAGTTTGGTTTCTTTGAAAAAAAAAGAGGGTTGTGGATCATTTTGGCTCAGTAGGAAAAGCGGTGCATCTCCATTTGAAAAGACACAGATTGCCATAAAATCGTATTTACTTACTATCTCAAAAACATTTGTTCAGAAGGAGCTTTCAAACCAAAAACTTTATTACTGCGAACTTAATTATTATTATTACTGCATTAACTTTAATAACAGCCACCAACAGGTTTACACGACTACATGAGCTATAGCCCATGCGCGTCGCGTGAGATTTTCATGTTCTCTTCTCCAACTCTCTACACATCGTCATCGATTGTATCGCAATTGTTGCTTGCATTAGCTTGTTATTTCTTCATTGCCTAATTATAACATGTTTGTCTGTTTGTTGTATCTGATCGTACAGGGCAACACATCGCCCGTAATTGGCGAGCAGTCTGTACTCGGGGCCAGTTTTCCGTTCGTCACCCTATATTATTTTCCCTGCGATCAGCCACACAAGGCTACGGTTGGCTAAACGAGAGATTCTGCAATATCACAGAAAGTACTGCTAAAAGTGTATAAGTATTCTGTAATGAATAAAATGTACTCCAGGGGGGAGGCAAGTGCCCCCTCTTGGTGCCTTCCATCCTTCAGTCACCTACACTACTAGTTTTCAGTTTTTCATAAGAACCATATACCAAGTACAAATGAACGGTGAACGAGTAAAAATGAACGGTTCCCAAAAAAGAACGATCAGCAGTGAATTAGTTCCCAAGGATGAACGAGATTGCCCATCTCTACCACACAGGGAGCGCAGAGGCCCCCGCTCCCCGCTGTTGCCGCTGGGACGCTCACCCGCTCGGCCTCCCGGAAGACCCTGATGAGGTTCCTGCCGGCCAGCTTCTGCAGGTCTGCCTCGGTCCAGCCGCCACGCGCCATCAGCTCGGCCAGCAGGTGCGGGTAGCGCGACGAGTCCTCTAGGCCCAGCGGCGTGCTGCAACATCGCATGCACCCCTCTCTACTGTCTACTGCCAGTAAAGCCCACACTTGATCTATCATTTAGTGATGCTGATGGCAGCATGGAAACAATCGAGTCAGCCAGCTGTTCAAAAGCAATAGACTCATTCGGTCGCACTTTTACATAATATTTGAATTAGTCATTTATTCTTTTGGGTGAAGCCAGTACGTGGAAGCAAGCGAATGAAAACGTTCGACATAGCCCACTACAGTTCTGCTTACTGACTGCGCTAATCATACTTTCATTCTGTCAGTTGAACCATGCACTTGCTCTTTCAACTGAGACCACTCTTTACTGAAACTTCCTGGCAGATTAAAACTGAGTGCCCGCGAAAGGCAAAGGTCCCGAGTTCGAGTCTTGATCCGGAACACAGTTTAAATCTGCCAGGAAGTTTCATATCAGCGCACACTCCGCTGTAAAGTGAAAATTTCATTCTAGATATATCCCCCAGGCTGTGGCTAAGCCATGTCTCCTCAATATCCTTTTTTCCAGGAGTGCTAGTTCTGCAAGGTTCGCAGGAGAGCTTCTGTGAAGTTTGGAAGGTAGGAGACGAGATACTGGCGTAACTACAGCTGCAAGGACGGGGCGTGAGTCGTGCTTGGGTAGCTCAGTCAGTAGAGCACTTGCCCGCGAAAGGCAAATGTCCCGAGTTCGAGTCTCGGTCCAGCACACAGTTTTAATCTGCCAGGAAGTTTCATATCAGCGCACACTCCGCTGTAGAGTGAAAATTTCATTCTACCACTCTTTAGTGTTTTAGCTGACTCAGATTAGATTAGATTAGATTCAGTTTTCGTTTCATAGACCCAAAAAATTGGATGATTCTCGCGGGTGTGGAACGTGTCAGAAAATATAGCATAAAAACATAAAACATTTGAATATAATACATACTACCATGATTATTTGTCAGGAGATTGTCGAAATACATGAATACAACGCGGTAAACTGGAACATCTAATATTTAGAGAATTAACTTCCGGTCAGAATGAAGCACTGTTATGCACTATTAATAAATTTATCATACACAAAATACCTAATCTTGACTGTTGTGACTAAGTGCTGCCAAAACTGAAACCTAAGAGATATGTTTACTTAAGCTGGCTTAACAGTCTCTGTAAAGATATTCATCTATGGAGTAGAAGGAGTTGGCTATCAAAAAGTCTTTCAAACTCTGTTTAAACCATGCTTTATCGAAAACCAAGTTTTTATTGGTTGCTGGCAATTTATTGAAAATGTGTGTTCCTGAATATTGGGCCCCTTTTTGGACAAAGGTAATTGATTTTAAGTCTATATGTAGATTGTTCTTGTTCCTACTTTTGATACTATGTATTGAGTTATTGGTTGGGAACTGAGATGTATTACTTGCAACAAATTTCATTAAGAAATAAATATACTGAGAAGCTGTGGTTGAAATACAGGTTTCTACATGATGTTCTTGAATTTACACCACAAATGATTCTTATCACACGCTTTTGCACATTAAAAACTTTTGCTCGGTTTGATGAGTTGCCCCAGAATATGATCCCATATGACGCAATAGAATGAAAGTAAGCAAAGTATGCCAGTTTTTCTATATTTATATCTCCTACATCTGATATTATTCTCATGGCAAATACAGACTTGTTTAGGCGCTTTACCAATTCTGTGGTATGCCCTTCCCAACTGAATGTATTATCGAGTTGTAATCCCAGAAATTTAACACTGTCAATTTAACACTATCAACCTCTTCGATCTGCATGTCTTCATATGTTACACACATGCTGGAAGGGTCTCTTCCAGGTTCTGAACTGCATGTAGTGGGTCTTCCCAAAGTTTAATGACAGTGAATTAGCTTTAAATCACTTATTAATGTCAGTGAAAATTTGATTAGCAGCTGTTTCTAAATCTGTACTTGACTTGCTACTTATTGCAATGTTTGTATCATCTACAAACAAAAGAAACTTAGCATCTGTCAATGTAACAGGTGAGAGGTCATTAATGCACACAAGAAAAAGCAATGGACAGAAGATGGAACCTTGAGGAACACCACATGTAATTAATTACCAGTCAGATGAAGTCTGACTGCTTACTGCGCAGGTATTTCAAAATTACAACCTTTGTTTCCTGTTATATAGGTAAGGCAAACCATTTTGCAGCATTTCTTGTGACACCGTAACAATTTACTTAAGAGTCAAAGGCTTTTGAAAGGCCACAGAAAATGCCAGCTCCCTCTAATTTCTTATCTAATGAATTAAGTGCCTTCTCATTGAAAGTGTAAATAGCTTTCTCTATATCAGAACCCTCAGCTACCTTTCATCTTCCTGAATAAAACCAGACTGTATTACTTTCGGTAGTTGAAGTAAAACAGAAGTATATAACCAGTGTAAACATGTCTTCAGAAGGCAACACCACCCCCAGATACATATGAAGACATCTCAGAGAATAAGCCAAAGTTAAAATAAACAATATATATTTCGGTCAGAACATTATGACCACCGACCTGGGACATCCATCCAGGCGACAGCACTGTCACCTGGAGAAGAATGGCTGCTAGTCAGACAAACGCGCGGTGCATGCAGAATAAGTGATCGTGCTATCAGTGAGTACACTGGGAGAGGCACGTGCGATCTAACTCATTTTGACCGGCAGCAGATTCTGATGGACTGGAGGCTCGACACGAGCATTTCGGAAACTGCACGGATTGTTGTGTGTTCGAGGAGTGCTGTGGTGAGTGTCTTTAGCATGTGGCGAAACCAAGGTGAAACCACGTTCAGACATCGTGGGGTTGGGCGGCCACTCCTCATTACTTATCTCCGACATCGTAGGCTGGACAGATACAGGACAGGGCGAACTGTGGCGAAACTAACATCACACTTTGATGCTAGGCACTGAACACTCCTCACTATGGGCCACCGCAGCCGACGACCCATGCATGTGGCGATGTTAACACCATGATAAGAAGTGCAAATCCCAGTCGTACGTTCGAGTCCTCCCTCGGGCATGGGTATGTGTGTCGTCCTTAGCGCAAGTTAGATTAAGAAGTGTGTAAGCTTGGTGACCGGTGACCTCAGCACTTTGGTCCCGTAAGACCTTACCACAAATTTCCATTTTGAAGTGCAAATGGGGAAGTAAACTGAGATTAGCTACTTTGGTAAAGGGCAGATTATTATTATGCAGAGCCTGTTAACCAGTATCTCGAAAACCGCGGATCTGATCGAATGTTCACGTGCTGCTGTCGTGATACATGTACAGAAAGAGATGGAAGGACAGTGAAATTGCCACTAAGTTCTAAATGGTTGGACGTCCAGGACTCTTCACAGAACGTAGCATTCAGAAGCTGGTCTGCTCAGTAAGGTAGGACAGATGGTGATCTGTGACATCTCTGTCGAAAGAGCGCTATACTGATGCACGCTCAAGTCTTTCGGAACACTCTGTTCATCGTACATTGTTGAACATGGAGCTCCACCACGCCAACCTGTTCACATGTTGACCCAACGGCATCGTCAGTTACGATTTCAGTTGGCATGGGACCATCGGTATTCGACCGTCGATCAATGGAAACGTGCCGAATCATCGAACGTCTCAACGACCGCCGTCATCGAGGCGAACGGCGGCTCGAAACGTGCAGCGCACCACGGACGCAGGCTGGTGCGAGCAGTATTATGCTATGGGAGACGTTCTCCTGCGCATGCATAGTACCTGTCGTACTAATCGAAGACACGCCGACAACTGCGAACCACCTGCACCGCTTGATGGCTTCACGCTTGATGACTTCCCGACGGCGATGTCACTTTTCAGCAGTGTAATTGTCCCTGTCTCGGAGCCAGAACCGTGCTACAGTAGTTTCAGGAGCATTATAGAAAGCACGCGTTGATGTCTAGCCGGACAAATTCGCCTGATGTGAATCCTATGGACTCTATCAGGGTCACTATCGGCCGCCATCACCAACTACGCAAATCAGCGGCCCGTTATCTACGCGAATTACGTGACTTGTGCGCAGACATCTAATGGAACATACCTCCACAAAACTACTAACAAACTGCCGGATCCCTGATACACAGAGTCAGTGATGTATTTCGCTCCAAAGAGGCACAAGAAAGCTATTAAGCAGGTGCTCATAATGTTTCAGCTCATCAGTGTAAATGATTAGAGCTGCAGTTCTGTGTTACAGGTAGAACGGCTACAAGAGTGCATTGGCGTGGTCCTTGTCTAAGGTTGTCACCAGACCTTCTGTCTACCCCGATGGCTCACCGCTCAGCGTGACGGATTGCCGTCCTACGGGCCCAGGTTCGATTCCCGGCTGGGTCGGGGATTCTCTCCGCTCAGGGACTGGGTCTTGTGTTGTCTTTATTATCATTTCATCCCCATCCAGCTCGCAGGTTGCCCAATGTGGCGTCGAATGTAATAAGACCTGCACCAAGGCGGCCGGACCTGCCCCGTAAGGGGCCTCGCGGCCAATGGCGCCAAACGCTCATTTCCATTTACCAGACCTTCTAGGCCATATAATGGAAGCGAAAAGCCTCATATGCCGGGTGATCACTGTGAAGGACGCGGAGAGGCCTCATATTCACTCGAGACTGAATTTCAGTACTCGACAGAGCTCGAAAGGGGACTCATTCTGGGTCTCTATCTGGTCAGCTGGTCTAATCCTGCAGTATTCAGGTTTGTGGGACATTCGAACGTGACAGTGGACTGATGACGGACTGCGTGGGAACACGAGGGCAGGTATACAGGGTTATTACAAATGATTGAAGCGATTTCACAGCTCTACAATAACTTTATTATTTGAGATATTTTCACAATGCTTTGCACGCACATACAAAAACTCAAATAGTTTTTTTAGGCATTCACAAATGTTCGATATGTGCCCCTTTAGTGATTCGGCAGACATCAAGCCGATAATCAAGTTCCTCCCACACTCGGCGCAGCATGTCCCCATCAATGAGTTAGAAAGCATTGTTGATGCGAGCTCGCAGTTCTGGCACGTTTCTTGGTAGAGGAGGTTTAAACACTGAATCTTTCACATCACTATGCGTGAAACTTGCCCGCACGCGTTCAACCGTTTCTTCGCTCACTGCAGGCCGACCCGTTGATTTCCCCTTACAGAGGCATCCAGAAGCTTTAAACTGCGCATACCATCGCCGAATGGAGTTAGCAGTTGGTGGATCTTTGTTGAACTTCGTCTTGAAGTGTCGTTGCACTGTTATGACTGACTGATGTGAGTGCATTTCAAGCACGACATACGCTTTCTCGGCTGCTGTCGCCATTTTGTCTCACTGCGCTCTCGAGCGCTCTGGCGGCGGAAACCTGAAGTGCGGCTTCAGCCGAACAAAACTTTATGAGTTTTTCTACGTATCTGTAGTGTGTCGTGACCATATGTCAATGAATGGAGCTACAGTGAATTTATGAAATCGCTTCAATCATTTGTAATAGCCCTGTACTTGTCGTGGAGCTTCGGGTCAACCACATCTGACCAGAAGTACGACAGCATCGCCATAATGCCCGCCAAGTACATCGAAACCCCTAGACATCTCCACCTGCCATCGCAGAGCAAATAACGGGATTCCTGTTTCTCCCGCACCATAGTGCGGAAGCTAGAAGCAGTCTTACTAGGGAATTACCGTCCACACATAGGCTGCCGTATCAAAATAGCAAAACTGGCTGCCTTTTGAGTGCTGCCATGAATGGGACGCATGGAATGCTGATGAAGAGCATCGCATTTTGTTCAGCGATGAATTACGGTTCTCCGATATCCCAGATAAACTTCAGTGAGAATGACGGCGACCTGGGGATACGACCCATCCCGGCATAGTTTTGGGGGGTTTAAAGCGATGATGCTCCTGGCGGCATGGTGTGCGGAGCCATCAGGTAAAACATTCGGTCACGGCTGGTAGATACTGAAGGAAGTCTAATGGCACAGCACCACATCGAGGACATTCTGCGTTCTCATGTGTTTCCACTCAAGAAATTTTTCAGTGACATAGTACATGTTCACACGTGTGTCTGCGTGATGCTTTGGTACTCTGGTGACCAGCATGGTCGCCAGTTGGCCCCGACAGAACAGGTGTGAGAGCAGTTCGGACGTCAACTCCAGCACAGTACAAGAATATATTCGGCTCCCGGTATCTGAGTAGTCAGCGTGAAATAATGTCAATCCCAAGTGCCCGGGTTCGATTCCCGGCTGGGTCGGAGATTTTCTCCGCTCAGGGACTGGGTATTGTGTTGTCGTAATCATCATCATATAATTCCTATCGACGCGCAAGTCACCGAGATGGCATCAAATCGATAGACTTGCACCCAGCGAACGATCTACCCGACGGGGGCCAGGCTACTACCAGAATACAGAATATTAACGACCAGCTACAAATGTCGTTGGTCAGCTTGCATATGGGGAGAATGCAATGGCTGTATGATCCCATCCCCAACCGCATAAGTGCATGCATCCAGGACAGAGGGGGTGCAACGTCACACTAAAAAGTGGGCTCTTGCTGCCAAGTTCTTTCTAAATTAGACTCGACTCCGTAGCCACTGAAATAAAGCACACACCGTCTCTCAGCCCGTGAAGTGACATCTAGTTTCCTCCTACCCTTGTGAATGTTTCATATTTGTTGTCAGATAGTGAATAATAAATAGCATTATAACCCACTAATAAGTCATTGCGCAATTAGTTGTAATGTGATTCCTCGATTTATAATCTTAAGTATTGGTACAACTGGAAGTAACTTGGTTTTGAAGAAGCGTGAACTCACATGTTGATTCCATCGTAGCCAGCTCCGAGGCCCACGTGGTCGATCCCCGCCACCGACCGAATGTGCTCGATGTGCGCTGTGGACACGACAGGTATAAAACAAATTGTGACGAATTCTGTAGCGCTACCGTAAGTCGGACAAACTGCTTGTAAAAAGGCAGCAAGTTAGTCCTCAATAAATGAAAAAGGAAGTTATTCACTTGCCCAACAATTTGTTCCTTAGCGAATAAATACATATACTTATTAAATTTATTTTTATTAGACAATGGCACATGAGACTTTTATAGTAATACAGCACGGTGATGTCTGCACTGTAAATAATACCACAGAATACGACCATGTGAAGAAAATTGTTACGAAATTAATATTCAGATCGCTGAAGGGGCACTGTTTTCAGGTTGGCTGCAAGCTCCGGAGAGATAATTGTAAGAGGCGCAGCCTACGAACTGAAAACCTGCTTATGTAAAATAATGAAGTTCAAGTTCTGTGGTTGTTTATTGCTGACGGCCTTTCTGTTTTCCAAACGTGATGTAGCACTATATTTTATAAAAAAGAAAATTAAAAATAAAATGCTTATTATCGTCAACATCAGCGGACATGTTAATATGGCGTAATTAATAAGCGCTACACTTATAGTAATTAATTCCCGAATGGATGTTTGCCGCTCATGTTCTGTTTTCAGAGCAAATAGTTGCCTGTAATTCATTCCCGAATGGATGTTTGCCGCTCATGATCTGTTTTCAGACGAAATAGTTGCCTGCAGGGAAGCGCTTAACACCATCATCGATGTTGTAGTGACGAATCCTGTAATGCATATTGTGCTCTAATTAGTGCCATACTGCAGGAACATATGTGGTATATAATGACAGGTAGCGCATCTGAGAACTATCAGTATGTGTGATGCAGTACTAGAGCAAGAGACTATGGTTTGGTAAAACAAATATACTGCGGGCTCATAACCAATTGAAACGATAGCTATTATTTATACGTAGATTTATCTGAGACATCTGTAAAATAATCAGTTTTATTACTTCAATTTAATGGTGTTGCAAGTAATGTAATTATTGTAATATTTGTTTTACCAGACCATAGTCTCTTGTTCTAGTACAGCATCACACATACTGCTGGTTCTCGTTTATCTGATTGCATTAGCAGTTGTACTGTTTACTTTTGTTTACAGTTTGTAAACCAGAGAGAAGATAGCAGATAAATAAAAATAAAAGAAATTCTCTTCAACTTTCGGAGACAACAATTGCTGCGAAGGGGTCGCTGACCTTATTTGACCATACTCTTCGTAATTGTCGTCTTGCCAGGACTAACGTACGTCGTCCTACCTTACCTATTGTTGCTTGCCACCCATCATACATGTTTTGAAACTGAATATGCGATCGAACGCGGAACCTTCAATTTCGATGGTAATGTTCCTGCCGAATGAGCTATCCAAACACAATTCACGATCTACATCTACATCTACATGGATACTCTGCAAATCACACTTAAGCGCCTGGCAGAGATTACATCAAACCACCTTCACAATATCTTTTATTCCGCTCCCGAACAGCGCGCGGGAAAAAACGATAAACTATATCTTTCCGGGCGAGCTCTGATTTTCCTCATTTTTATTATGAAAAGTGTTTCTCCCTGTGTATGTCGGCGTCAACAAAATATTTTCGCATTCAGAGGAGAAAATTGGTGATTGAAATTTCGTGAGAAGATTCCGCCGCAATGCAAAACGCCTTTGTTTTGGTGCCCACCCCAAATTCCGTGTTATGTCCGTGACACTCCTTCCCTATTTCGCGATAATACAAAACGTGCTGCTCGTATTTGAACTTTCTCGAAGTACTCCATTAACCTCATCTGGTAAGGATCCCACATTGTGCGTATTACTCCAAAAGAGGACGGACAAGCGTAGTGTAGGCAGTTTCTTCAGTAGATCTGTTACATTTTCTAAGAGTTCTGCCAATAAAACAGTCTTTGGTTTGCTTTGCCCACAACATTTCCTAAGTGATTTTTCTAATTTAAATTGTTCGTAATTGTAGTTCGTAGGTATTTATTTGAATTTAAGGCCTTTAGATTTGATTGATGTACAGTGTAAACGTAGTTTAACGGACTGCTTTTAGTACTCGTGTGGATGACCTCACATTTCCTCTTTCCTACTTTCCAAAGTTCACAAAATATCTCCTCTATAACTTTCGGGACTAGCACACCTGGAACAAAGGATGTAGTGGAGAAAAACGATAGTCACGAACTGGGTGTTTCTGGTCCCGAAAGGTATTCAGCTGAGGTTCTGTGAAGCTTGGAAAGTAGCAGAGAGGTGTTTGTGGGATTAAAGATGTGAGGGTGAGTTGCAATGGACTGCTCAGTTGGTAAGAACACTGCAAGGGATGAACAAGGTTTAGTGTTCGAGGCCCAGACGACACACTGTTTGAATTTCTCGAAAAATTTCAGAACAGCACAAACTCAGCTGTAGGGTGAAATAGTTATCCTTACATATTACGCATTGCCACCGTCCTACGCACTTGCTACACCTAATCACAAAAAAAATGTTCAAATGTGTGTGAAATCTTATGCGACCAAATTGCTAAGATCATCAGTCCCTAAGCTTACACACTGCTTAACCTAAATTATCCTAAGGACAAACACACACACCCATGGCCGAAGGAGGACTCGAACCTCTGCCGGGACCAGCCGCACAGTCCATGACTGTAGCGGCCTAGACCGCTCGGCTAATCCCGCGCGGCACATATCCACACTGCAAGCATTTGCACTCAGAGGAAGTAAGGGATTTCTCCTATTTCTCCCTCACTTTCCTTATTTTGCGGACTATAAGACGCTACGAACTGTAAAATGCACATTACCTTTCAAGCAGTTTTTTTAAATAAATTTTTGCCATTATTATTACTATACTGAAGTCGAACTGACCTTTAAAATCTCTGAAATTCGTCATCAGAAGTTTCTTCCTTTTCTTCTTCCTCTTCGTCGTCATCGTTGTCCTCTTCGTATGCAATATAGTCCTCACTGCCATCGAGAGTGTTACAAATCCAGCACTTATTGAAATATTTGAGAATAACGTCTTCTGTCACTCTAAATCACGACTGTTTTATTCACTGACACACTTGTTTGACTGCAGGTCGTTTTAAAGCTCCCTTCGGCACGAATTCATGTTAGGTTTCATCCATCATCCATTTGTTCCATTTCTCTCTCATACACACTTTAAACGGTATATTTATCGACGTATCAAGAGGTTGCTATTGTGAAGTAAGTCTTCCCATAATAACAGTAAGCTCTGTATTTCCCCGTCTCAATTTTTCTTTCACAGAATTTTTCAAATGGTTACAAAACTGATCTAGCACAAGAAAAACTTCAATAAAGCTCCTTTCCTTCTCTCCCACTTTCTGTTAATCCATAACTGAATGCCAGTCTCATCCATACAACCCTTGTCATGTACATAAACAACATCGTCTGGCCATGTTTCAGAAGATTTTGGCATTGTTTTGCCCTTGAAAATGATCGTCGGATTGAGTTTAGTACCGTCTGCACAGCACGAAACGATATCAGTGTAGTGCATTCATTCATGTCCAATCGTTTTTATTGTTCCAGTTTTAGCACCTTTCATGGCAATAGCTCTGTTACTAGGCACATAAAATGTCAGAGGAGGCTGAAATGGCTCTGAGCACTATGGGACTTAACTTCTGAGGTCATCAGTCCCCTAGAACTTTGAAGTACTTAAACCTAGCTAACCTAAGGACATCACACACATCCATGCCCGAGGTAGGATTAGAACCTGCGACCGTAGCGGTCGCGCGGTTCCAGACTGTAGCGCCTAGAACCGCTCGGCCACCCCGGCCGGAAAATGTCAGAGGAGTTTCATCCATATTCACTATCTGACATAATTCTTTCAATGTTGAATAGTGAAGCGGTGGAAAGATAATAGTTTCTCTTCATATTTTTGCGGCATTTTCTGAGACATTTTGTTTCTGGTTCGCATGCTAAGTCCATGAAACTTCATAAACCTGTAGCACCAATCAGCTATAAACTTAAAGTCTGTTAAGTTCCACAACAGCGCTAGCTTACGAGCGTGTATTTGAATCACTTTTGTATTAGTTCCAATGTCTTTTCGCAGTAGCCTTGAATCCATGTCAGTATGTCATCTTCTGGTTTTGGCCATTTTGCATTCAGTTCTCTATTTGCACATTTAGTCTTCCTCTTTTCCATTTCTTTTTTGCTAGCACGCAAGTCAAAAAACGTTTTTTTCTGTTGGTGGAGGCTGAAATGACGCTAGCTGCTCTGTTTCCATGTTCTGCATATGCTATTACTTTCATTTTGTAGCCCGCATATGAATACCTTTAATTTTTTCCCATACGAAACTAGCTAACAAAAATATAGTACTGTTACCGATAATACAAATCACATTCGAGTTCACTGGCACAGCAGACTGCAGTGACGCACCGAAGGCTAGACAGTGTTCTACGTTTGTGATGGCGGGAGGGGAGGGAGACAGTATTGGCAAGCTTGTGAATCTCCGCAACTCATGCTCGTCGCATCACTGCACTGCTACTGTCAGTTGAATCCTATGTTGTGAAATGGAGATAGGATCCTCGCGGCATCGAATATATGGCCTTTTATAAATACTGGAGTGATTTTAAATGAAACACTGGACTTACATTAATTTGGAGTATAAGACGCACCTGAATTTTGGAAGCAGCTTTCCGAAAAAAAGTGGGTCTTATAGTCCTTAAAATACTGAATTACCAAACCGATCTCGAGAACCCGGCATCAGTTGCAAGATGACCATTTAATGGCTTCCAGAGACAATTTAAATTTTTCAGTTTTCTAATACTCCATTCATTAAGGGATGTAATTTTAGTTAAAAGTTGAACACAATAAGATAAGATTACCGTTAGAACTTGTGTTTCTCCTGAAGCAACATAAGTGACAGCGGATAATACCTCGAGTATATTCACCCAGTATTTCAGGATGGGAGTACTTAATGACTCGCAATAGACTTTAAACATAATTCCAAACCCTTACAAAACTTTTTCTTTCTGACACCCTCCACAAATTATGGAGGGGTAAAGTTATAGATTACTACCTTTTCGCTCTTTATGCAGTCAGACATCGGCGTAAGGCAATTTCTAACTCCTTTACTACCGACTCTATTCGCAGCATAAGTGATAGAAAGTAACTGCACAATTGTATCACTGCATGACGCTTTTTTCAAGACGTATGAGGTCGTAAACACTTAGATGCGTGAAAAACTAACTTCTGCTTAAAATGGATCCAGATTATGTTCATCCAGTGTTTCATAATGGGAGCTCTTAGCGATTTCCAACAAACTTCAACCATAATTTCAACTTTTTCTCGCTTACACGCTTAATCGTATATTTACCATCTTAACTGATTTGTAGAGTAATCAGACATACGAACTTGTTTTATACATGGAAGCTCGATTCCTCAAGGTTCGAGAAGTTTATTGGTGGGCGACTATCGTCCATGCGCTCTTTTGTGGACAACGCATCAGAAAAAAAATATTCTTACTATCGTACTCCATGCCACAGCCACATACTCTAAGTCATTTTCAGCAGCAGGAACACGATTTTGTAATGTTTTACCTCAGTATATCAGAGAAATGAATAATAACTTTACCTGCAAAAAAAAAAAAAAAAACAGCTTATGACCTCTCTTCTAAACCAACATTAATATCTGTCTTTGTTTGTGTACGCAACGGTTATCTCATGAAAAATGACTGAACTTTTCTCATTTCAGCAGTCCACAGATGATGCAGCCTATATATATTTCTTTCTTTCAGACCTCGCTATTTCATAATATCTCACTTATACAGCCAGTATACACTATCTTGAACAGTAAATATTATTGTTGTTAGTATTGTTATTATTATTATTATTACAGTTTATAATATTATAATTACTAGTAATTAGCTACAATGTAAAAATAACTGTATGTATAAAACCCTGGTCCCTGTGATAGAGCGCCAGAAACACACGGATTGGCTCACGTCAGTGACAAAGGACAATCGCACTGAATACCGATTTGAAGACTATTACTCAGACATGCCGTTTTCTGAACCAGAGATTTCTCCATTAATTATACAATATACACATTCGACTCATGGTTCCTATGGCTATGGAACTCCGTTACAGATAATCCTAATACAGTACATCCTTTCGATGTAGTATCCAGAAAAATATTCTTTTGTGAAATTAGCTAAGAGCAAGAAGGAAGAATATACTGCTGAATCTAAGTGTACATACTTTGCGTGGTGTCACCGCCAGACACCACACTTGCTAGGTGGTAGCCTTTAAATCGGCCGCGGTCCATTAGTATACGCCGGACCCGCGTGTCGCCACTGTCAGTGATAGCAGACCGAGCGCCACCACACGGCAGGTCTAGAGAGACTTCCTAGCACTCGCCCCAGTTGTACAACCGACTTTGCTAGCGATGGTTCACTGACAAAATACGCTCTCATTTGCCGAGACGATAGTTAGCATAGCCTTCAGCTACGTCATTTGCTACGACCTAGCTGGCCGAAGTAGCCGAGCGGTTAAAGGCGCTACAGTCTGGAACCGCACGACCGCTACGGTCGCAGGTTCGAATCCTGCCTCGGGCATGGATGTGTGTGATGTCCTTAGGTTAGTTAGGTTTAAGTAGTTCTAAGTTCTAGGGGACTTATGACCACAGCAGTTGAGTCCCATAGTGCTCAGAGCCATTTGAACCATTTGCTACGACCTAGCAAGGCGCCATTACCAGTTACTATTGATACTGTGAATAATGTACCGTCAAGACCGACGCTCATCATTAATGGATTAAAGTTAAGTATTCCACCAGCTACGTCCGTTTTTCTAAAGTCTAATTTCCTTGACCTGTTCCAGACCTCACGCCAGCCTGCGTGAGCTAAAACGCGTGCCTTTCGGCTTCCTCTAGTAACGGTGTTGGCTCTCCTGCCAACCCACAACACTTTGCACCTTAATCTATCTGTAACTATAGTGAGCTGACAAAAGCCATGGGACATCTCCTAATATTGTGTCGGACCTCCTTTTCCCTGCGTAGTGCGGCACCTCGAAGTGGTATGGACTCAACAAGTTTTTGAAAATCCCCAGCAGGGATGTTGAGCTATGCTGCCGTCCATAATCGCGAAAGTGTTGCCAGTTCAGAATTTTGTGTACCAACCGACCTTTAGATTCTGTCCCATAGATTTTGATGTCGGGCGATCTGGTTGGGCAGAGCACTGGCTCACTTGTCCAGAATGTTCGTCAAATCAGTCGCGAACAGTTGTGGCCCTGTGACATGACGTATTGTCCCCCACAAGAATCCAATGGTTTTACGGGAACAAGAAGTCCATGAATGGCTGCTGGTGGTCTCCAAGTAGCCGAACATAACCATTTACAGTCGATGATGCATGTTAACACAGCCCACACCATAAGGCAACCACCAGATACCACAGTGCCTTGTTGACAACATGCGTTCATGGCTTCGTGGGGTCTGCGCCAACACTCAAACTCTGTAATCAGCTCTCACCATCTGAAATATGGACTCATCTGAATAGGCCACGGTTTTGCAGTCGTTTAGGTCCCAACCGAGGTGGTCACTAGCCTAGGAGAGGCTCTGCAGGTGATCTGCTGTTATCATTGGTACTCTCGTCGGTCGTCCGCTGCCATAGCAATTAACGCCAAATTTCGCCGCGCTGTCCTAACGCATACGTTAGTCGTACGTCCCACATTGCTTGCGGTCGTTACTTCACGCAGTGTTGCTTGTCTGTTGGCCCTGGCAACTCTGCACAAATGCCGCTGCTCTCGTTCGTTATGTGAATACCGTCGGCCAAACCGCTGTCCATGGTGAGAGGTATTGCCTGAAATTTGCTATTCTAGATATACTCACTCCAACTGTGGCTCTCGGGATATTGAATTCCCTAACTATTTCCGAAATGGAATGCCCCATACGTCCAACTGCAAGTACAATTTCGCGTTCAAATTCTGTTAATTTCAGTTGTACGGTCATAATCACCTCGGAAACCCTTTCATATCAGCCACCTGAGTACAGATGACAGCTCCGCCACTGCAGTGCCCTTTTACACCTTGTGTACGCAGTACTACCACCATCTATATACTGGTATATACCGGGTAATCAAAAATTCAGTATAAATTTGAAAACTGAATAAATCACGGAATAATGTAGATAGAGAGGTACAAATTGACACACGTGCTTGAAATGACATGGGGTTTTATTAAAAAAAATAAAAAAATAAAAAATTAAAAAAAAATACAAAAGTTCAAAAATGTCCGACAGATGGCGCTTCATCTGATCAGAATAGCATTAATTGGCATAACAAAGCAAGACAAAACAAAGATGATGTTCTTTACAGGAAATGCTCAATATGTCCACCATCATTCCTCAACAATAGCTGTAGTCGAGGAATAATGTTGTGAACAGCACTTTGAAGCATGTCCAGAGTTATGGTAAGGCATTGGCGTCGTATGTTGTCCTTCAGCATCCTTAGAGATGTCGGTCGATCACGATACACTTGCGACTTCAGTTAACCCCAAAGCCAATAATCGCACGGACTGAGGTCTGGGGACCTGGGAGGCCAAGCATGACGAATGTGGCGGCTGAGCACACGATCATCACCAAACGACGCGCGCTAGAGATCTTTCACGCGTCTAGCAATATGGGGTGGAGCGCCATCCTGCATAAACATCGCACGTTCCAGCAGGTGTTTATCAGCCAGGCTGGGGATGATGCGATTCTGTAACATATCGGCGTACCTCTCAGCCGTCACGATAGCAGTTACTGACGTTTTGCTCTCCAGCGCCATCTGTCGGACATTTTGTGAACTTTTTTTTGTTCTAATAAAACCCCATGTCATTCCAAGCATGTGTGGCAATTTTTACCTCTCTATCTACATTATTCCGTGGTTTATTAAGTTTTCAAATTTATACTGACTTTTTGATTACCCGGTACAATTGCTATCGCCTGACTTTTGTCATCTCACTGTACTTTAGTTCCAAAGCACTGAAGGAAACAACATTTTCGTAAGCATACTGTAAAATAGGAAATTATCGACTCAAGATTGGAAGGTAATACGTTTTCGGTTACCCAGTGTAACTATCAGTTAAGAAATATATGTTTGTCTCTGTTCCACTTCTCCTCCTAAACCAGTGGACCGATTTCAACCAAACTTGGTACACACGTCCTTTACTTTCAGTCAACAATCGCTGTCGGGGTAAGAAGAACACGCATATCATATTTCAGGAGAAACATGAAAACTGCCGCGTCAATCGCGACGTTTAAATTTATTACCCTCTGCGCAACTAACTCTATCCGCAAGAACTTCCGTAAAAAGTATTCACATATGCCGCTAAATGCATCTACAAAATTATGTCATTGTACCACGCATCGTTCAGGAGATCTGTCTTCTGATTTGATGCGACCCGCCACGAATTTCTCTCCTGTGACAACCTCTTCATCTCAGAGTAGTCTTCCTCTACAGTTTTTGCCCTCTACAGATCACTCTAGTACCATGGATGCGATTCCCTGATGTCTTAACAGATGTCCTATTATCCTTTCCCATATCGTTATCAGTGTTTTCCATATATTCCTTTCCTCTCCGATTCTGCGCAGAATCTCCGCATTCCTTTTCTTGTCAGTCCAATAATTTTCAACTCTCGCCTGTAGCACCACATCTCAAATGCTTCGATTCTCTTCTGTTGAGTTTTCTTCCACAGTCCATGTTTCATTACCATAGAATGCTGTTTTTCCAGACGTACATTCTCAGAAATTTCTTCCTCAAATTAAGGCCTAAATTTGATGCTAGTAGATTTCTCTTGGCCACAAATGCCCTTTTTGCCAGGGGTTGTCTGCTGTCCAGCTTGCTCCTTCCGTCATTAGCTATTTTGCTGCCTAGGTAATAGAATTCCTCCTTAACTTCATCTGCTTCATGATCATCAATCCTAGCTATTCTAATTTCTGAAACTTATCATTAGTTTCGTCTGCCTTCGATTTACTCTCAATTCCTATTGTGTACTCATTAGATTGCTTATTCCATTCAACATGTCATAATTCAAGAGATATGACGTCATAAACACTAAGAAGCGTGAAAAAATGGTTCGTCATGCATGAAATTTTAATACATTCATTCTTTCCTACTGAGATACTCATACAGTCGAGTTAACGTAAGGAAATCATAGACACCTGGCACCTCTTTGACAGTTTTTAATTGAGAAACGTAAACAGCTGCGGATGAAAATATTAGCCGTCTATAGAACTATGAAGAGGCGTTACCATAGAGACGACACACGAAACTACTGCGCCCAGCGCGCAGAAACTATTTTTCAAAAAAAATGGTTCAAATGGCTCTGAGCACTATGGGACTCAACTGCTGAGGTCATTAGTCCCCTAGAACTTAGAACTAGTTAAACCTAACTAACCTAAGGACATCACAAACATCCATGCCCGAGGCAGGATTCGAACCTGCGACCGTAGCGGTCTTGCGGTTCCAGACTGCAGCGCCTTTAACCGCACGGCCACTTCGGCCGGCAACTATTTTTCCTGATGTGCATACTGTACTTATACACTTGTACATTATGCATATTTCTTTGTACGACTGCGTCATAATTTCAGAGGTGAATACGGATAAATGAAATTTTTTCTATATTACATTAAAACGCATTTCAGTTTTAGTCTTCGTTTCTAATTGAACATAGGTAAAATGGGTACCTGGCCAATGCCGAGTACGTCAGAAGTTACTCTATAAAGCTAACTTTCGAACGTCTGTAATAAAGTAATGACGTTACGAGAGACTGTATCATTATTATCTCGTCATTACGGTAAAGCTGGAGTAAAATTTGTGCTGTGTGAGTTGTGTGTTCGACTTAAGTATACGTTCACTGTGTTGCACTTCACTCAAGGCAAGTGACGTATACTTAGAAGGATAAATAAATAACTTGTCGACTAGACAGTGGCCAATTAACAGCCTTACCTGCAACATCCTGGAGCGATGCAGATTCGCTGCAGCTGACGAAATGTGGGTAGAAGGCAACCATCACGATTCCTCCGTTGGCTGCCTGGAAACAGAGCACAACTGAAAAGACTTAAGTCATTGAATGTCGTAGTTAAAACTATTACTAATGAGAACTTGTACCACATTTGTTAAACTGTATCCATGACACGTCGGTGGATCGAGCGCCGGGCGAAATACACTCCTGGAAATGGAAAAAAGAACACATTGACACCGGTGTGTCAGACCCACCATACTTGCTCCGGACACTGCGAGAGGGCTGTACAAGCAATGATCACACGCACGGCACAGCGGACACACCAGGAACCGCGGTGTTGGCCGTCGAATGGCGCTAGCTGCGCAGCATTTGTGCACCGCCGCCGTCAGTGTCAGCCAGTTTGCCGTGGCATACGGAGCTCCATCGCAGTCTTTAACACTGGTAGCATGCCGCGACAGCGTGGACGTGAACCGTATGTGCAGTTGACGGACTTTGAGCGAGGGCGTATAGTGGGCATGCGGGAGGCCGGGTGGACGTACCGCCGAATTGCTCAATACGTGGGGCGTGAGGTCTCCACAGTACATCGATGTTGTCGCCAGTGGTCGGCGGAAGGTGCACGTGCCCGTCGACCTGGGACCGGACCGCAGCGACGCACGGATGCACGCCAAGACCGTAGGATCCTACGCAGTGCCGTAGGGGACCGCACCGCCACTTCCCAGCAAATTAGGGACACTGTTGCTCCTGGGGTATCGGCGAGGACCATTCGCAACCGTCTCCATGAAGCTGGGCTACGGTCCCGCACAGCATTAGGCCGTCTTCCGCTCACGCCCCAACATCGTGCAGCCCGCCTCCAGTGGTGTCGCGACAGGCGTGAATGGAGGGACGAATGGAGACGTGTCGTCTTCAGCGATGAGAGTCGCTTCTGCCTTGGTGCCAATGATGGTCGTATGCGTGTTTGGCGCCGTGCAGGTGAGCGCCACAATCAGGACTGCATACGACCGAGACACACAGGGCCAACACCCGGCATCATGGTGTGGGGAGCGATCTCCTACACTGGCCGTACACCACTGGTGATCGTCGAGGGGACACTGAATAGTGCACGGTACATCCAAACCGTCATCGAACCCATCGTTCTACCATTCCTAGACCGGCAAGGGAACTTGCTGTTCCAACAGGACAATGCACGTCCGCATGTATCCCGTGCCACCCAACGTGCTCTAGAAGGTGTAAGTCAACTACCCTGGCCAGCAAGATCTCCGGATCTGTCCCCCATTGAGCATGTTTGGGACTGGATGAAGCGTCGTCTCACGCGGTCTGCACGTCCAGCACCAACGCTGGTCCAACTGAGGCGCCAGGTGGAAATGGCATGGCAAGCCGTTCCATAGGACTACATCCAGCATCTCCACGATCGTCTCCATGGGAGAATAACAGCCTGCATTGCTGCGAAAGGTGGATATACGCTGTACTAGTGCCGACATTGTGCATGCTCTGTTGCCTGTGTCTATGTGCCTGTGGTTCTGCCAGTGTGATCATGTGATGTATCTGACCCCAGGAATGTGTCAATAAAGTTTCCCCTTCCTGGGACAATGAATTCACGGTGTTCTTATTTCAATTTCCAGGAGTGTACATGTGAAGAAGGTCGTCAGACCTCATGCTAACAGTGTTCTATGACAGTCCAAGTTACCCCAATTATGAAATATTTTTGCAAGGTGGTATTCCATAAGCGTAACAAGTTTAACGAAATACACTTATACATCGTTTCAATGGCTTTCGAAACTGACTAGTTTCTTCCTATATTGACTATCTTACGGTAATGGAGAAAAAGTCGTTTTATAGTATTAATTTCCGATGTATCAAATGCACTTGCCTTAATATTGGCTGAAAGAGGGAAACATCAGTATTAATGTTATACATCACTAACGCACTTTTAGTAACCAGATACATCAGTATTCCTGCCTCGTGATGACTGGATGTTGTGTGATGTCCTTAGGTTAGTTAGGTTTAAGTAGTTCTAAGTTATAGGGGACTGATGACCATAGATGTTAAGTCCCATAGTGCTCAGAGCCATTTGAACCATTTTTGAACATCAGTATTCCCACTGGAAAGCCGGTATACACATTGTAAAGATGTATCTAATTACCAAAAGTGTGTCACAGACGTATAAATATTGATGGCTGCCTACTTAAGCCAATACCAAATACAATTATGTTTAGCAAATAAAGGTGTCCAGGAAAATACGTAACGCAACTTTTGTCAGGCAACTGGAATGCCGACGATGTAAGTTGTGTTGCCCATCATAAGGTACATGACGTATTCTTTGGGCCACTTTTATTTTGTCCACCATGTACACAAGAAAAGAACAGTCACTTGTAATTGCTACTTGTATTAAATTGAGTAATATAAAATCCATCTCCATTAGTCGCACTCTTTGAATCAGTAATCTAATGTCTCTTGGGGAACTTTACAACTAGATTTGGGAAGACTATGACTCGCGATTGTCATCTACTGTCTGAGGTCCACTCGCGCCCAACTTTTATAACGCATTCAATACTACTGATCTGCGGTTCGATGCGGCACAAGCACTACTACGTCTCCATTACTCGTTATCCAGTCGATGAGTTGAAACAGTGAGTAGATGGGATTTGAACTTCACTACTTGTCTTTTGCGATCCAGCAAAGAAAGCTGTACGTACGAACATAAGAAGCTGTTCGGCAGAAGAGAAGCTGTAGATTAGGCCGTAGGGCGTACTGAATTGATTCTATCATATTCTGTGTCTTCGAATACTCTGGTTCAAATTTGTGTCAGAATGAACTTTCAATCCCAATCAAACACTGACAACAGTAAATTTTGCATTTACAAGCGAACGTGCGATCACGTCGATTCTTGTGGAAGATGAAAATCTGAGATCCCCGCTAGAGTTTAATCAGAACATATGTGAATTATGATTCGTCTCTTGAACGATCTTCTAGTATATACACAGGAATTCAAAAGGGAGGTGTTCGTCACCTAAAAGAATATGGCTGCTCACTCTAAACAGTCAATGAGCGCCATATGACGAAGCTAAATAACTAGAAATAAATGTAGTAATTAACATTCAAAATGTGATTTACACCGAAGCGTCAAAGAAACTTGTATAGGCGTGCGTATTCATATACAGAGATACGTAAACAGACAGAATACGGCGCTGTGGTCGGCAACGCCTATGTAAGACAACAAGTGTCTGACGGAGTTGTTACATGGGTTGCTGCTGATACAATGGCAGGTTATCAAGATTTAAGTGAGTCTGAATGTGGTGTTATAGTCGGCGCATGAGCGATTCGACGCAGCATCTCCGAGGTAGCGATGTAGTGGGGATTTTCCCGTACGACCATTTCACAAGTGTACCGTGGTTATCAATAATCCGGTAAAACATCAAATCTCCGATATTGTTGCGACCGGAAAAAGATCCTACAAGAACGGGAACAGCGACGAGTGAAGAGAATCGATCAACGTGACAGAAGTGCAACCCTCCGAAAATTGTTGTAGATTTCAATGCCCGGCTATAAACAAGCATCAGCGAGAGAAAGATTCAACGGAACATCGTCGATATGGGCTTTCGGAACCGAAGGCCCACTCGTGTACCCTTTATGTACCCCGTACACTTCCATCCACTCGATACAATTCGAAATGAGACTCATCCCACCAGGCAACAAGTTTCCACCCATCAGCAGTCCAGTGTAGGTGTTGACGGGCCCAGGATAGCCTGGGCCCGTCAACACCGACACTGGACTGCTGATGGGTGGAAACTTGTTGCCTGGTGGGATGAGTCTCATTTCGAATTGTATCGAGTGGATGGAAGTGTACGGGTATGAATCAATTTAACCCTGCATGTCAGCATGGGACTGTTCAAGTTGGTGGATAGTCTGCAATGGTGTGGGGCGTGCCGAGTTGGAGTGATATGTGACCTCTAACACGTCTAGATCACCTGCATCCATTCATGTCCATTGTGCATTCTGACAGAACTGGGCAATTCCAGCAGGATAATGCGAGACCTCGCACGTCGAGAATTACTACAGAGTGGCTCCAGGAATACTCTTCCGAGTTTAAGTAGTTCCGCTGGCCACAAAACATCCCAGAAACGAACATTATTTAGCACATCTGCGATGCCTTGCAACGTGCTGTTCGGATGAGATCACAGCCCCCTCGTATTCTTACGGATTTATGTTCAAATGTGCGTGAAATCTTATAGGACTTAACTGCTAAGGTCATCAATCCCTAAGCTTACACACTACTTAACCTAAATTATCCTAAGGACAAACACACACACCCATGCCCGAGGGAGGACTCGAACCTCCGCCGGGACCAGCCTCACAGTCCGTGACACGGATTTATGGATAGCCCTTCAGGATTCTTTGTGTCAGTTTCCTCCAGCACTACTGTGGACGTTAAAGAAGTGCATGCCACATCTTTTGCGTCAGTCCTGCGTACTCGCGGGGCCGTACACGATTTTAGGGAGGTGTGCCAGTTTCTTCGGCTATTTAGTGTATTAAAATATGGCATTACAGCACGTATGTGGCGCACTGCTGTTAAAAGGATATAGGGTTGAATCCTGTCGACAACGCGTTGATTAGAGACAGTGTGGCGCTATTGCTCAGTCGTCAGTGTGAAGGAAGTAGTCTGAAGTGAGTAGGACGTGAGTAAAGACGACGTCGCTTAGTCACCACAGCAAGGTAACACCTTATACCGGTGTCCGGCACTGGCAGCTGAACTTCATGTCTAGTGTTGTTGCAATGTTGCAGCAATGGTATTAACGTGCAGCTGTATGCGTTCGCAATACTTGCACGAGCCTATCGAAAAATGTGATTCAGGCCAATGAGTTCTAGACGAGCTTGCGCTTTCGCTCCCCCACTGGAAAAAAAAAACCACTCTCAAAATCAGCTAGTATGTAGAGTCGTACCACAGCAGTCTTTAGCAGTTTTTGTTTGTTCATTGCGTGTTGATTCTCAGTGAAGTAGTCTATTACTCAATTGGAGATAAGACAGGAAGAATAAAACAATAATCACAGAACACGTAAATAAAAATGGATGGTAAGGTAAATCAAGATTACCCTAAACAGCATTAGGAAATAGCTTCTCTCTAATTTCAGTTTCAATATTCGACCTAAGGGATCCATACTTTGACAGTGAGTAAAAGTGGTCTTATTCATTTCAAATTACTCCTGTTACTCTGGACTGAATAGAAGATTGACTCTTTACGCCTATTTAAAGCTTGCGGTCAGGTGCTTTGAGACGCAGACGTAGTAGCCTATCATAGCCCTTCGGCCGTATCCTGTATACACGTCTGCCCACAACGGATTTACTTTGTCAGTGACACAAACGGAATAACGCCTGACTCTTTGAGAGCTTCGGTGGACCCCTTTGCGGCCGCTTTCGTTTGGTCTTTGCTTCTATTTGTTTAGTGTCGCCCTTTGATCGTGCAGTGGGCTTTCTGCGGTCTTTGTGTGCCCGGGTGTTCTGTAAGAGCCAGAGTTAACGCCAGTCCTGACTTTACTTTGTTGTTACTTTCTGCAAATCTGAAGCAAAGTGACTTTTGCCGTAACGCAGGACATTTTCAAAATACGCTGTCTGACTTCAAAAGAGAAGCACTCCCTAGTGGTGAATGAAACGGAATGAAACTTCACAGGTTCTGAGGGTGTGTGATGTTATTTCAGTGATTACAATGTCGAGTCAAGTTTACAAAGAACTTGACAGTATGGATCCACGTACTGTATCAGTGTGATGTTGCACCATCGCTTTGTGGACACAGCCATTGATTCTCTTGAGGAAGGTGTTAAAAAGCCGTTGTTTTTATGATAAGGGAAGCTGGCCCACAACTGTTGTATCCTGGAAACTGGCAGTGGGGCGGAAATGATGTCCCATTTACTCCCATACATATTCTGTAGGCGACAGATTTCGGGATCTTGTTGGAAATGGAGAGGGATATGCAAAATAGTTTATTAAAAGTATTTATATTTAAAATGCAAATACTTATTTATTTATTTCAAATGTTGATGAAAAAAGGTTTCAAAGAAGAGAATTCAAATACAAAGTGCAAAATACATTGCTGTTCAAAATTAAAGCAACAATTGGAATTTTGCAAGTTTGCGTTTGTTTTACCACAAAACAGTATAAACACTTGATGGTAAAGTAGAAACAAGGTAGAGAATAGAGAACGTAAACAACTGCAACATGCATAGCGGTAGACAAAAAAGTTTTCCTTTTTTCCAGTTTAACGGATTTGCGCACACATTATGATTGCTGGTCAATATGCTCAGTGCGGGGTGTGCCCAACTCTGGCAGCAATACGGGCATGAAAACGACGGGGCATTCTGTGAATGATACCATCAGTCTCAATTGAGGTAATAACACCCGTTCCTCCTGAAGAGCTGCTCGCAAGTTTTGGAGAGTGGTTGGTGGATACTGATGCGATGCAAACCGTCACCCTAATGCGTCCCAGACAGGATTGAAAAAGGGAGAGCGAGCAGGCCACGCCACGGGTGCAATATCTTCCGTTTCCAAGTAAACATTAATCACCTGTACTCTATGAAATCGAGCATTATCGTCCATCAATTCGATGTCTGGGTCCACAGCACATCTCAAAAACCGCACATGAGGTCCCAAGATTTCGTCACGATACGTGACAGCTGTTAAACCTTGGCTATTCGCCCGTATAATTTTGTGAAGAGGTGTTCGTGTGGTTAACGCAATCCCTACCCATACCATTAGTGGTTCTCTTCGATATAGATCTCTTAACACAGTGTTTGGGTCCCGAAACCGAGTTCGAAGTTCCCTCCGGATTCGAATTCGTCGAGAACCACTCTCCAGACCATATCGGGGCTTCTCTCTGTGAAGTCACGTCAGAGGTACAAATTGTGTTGTCACCGCCAGACACCACACTTGGTAGGTGGTAGCCTTTAAATCGGCCGCGGTCCATTAGTATACGCCGGACCCGCGTGTCGCCACTGTCAGTGATAGCAGACCGAGCGCCACAACACGGCAGGTCTAGAGAGACGTACTAGCACTCGCCCAGTTGTACAGCCGACGTTCATAGCAATGGTTCACTGACAAATACGCTCTCATTTGCCGAGACGATAGTTAGCATAGCCTTCAGCTACATTTGCTACGACCTAGCAAGGCGCCGTATTCAATTGATAATTAATATTGTGAAGCATGTACCGTAACGAGAGATGTTCTACAATTGTGGATTAAAGTTAAGTATTACATCATCTACGTAGTTTATTTGCAATTCTCAAGATATTGTCCTGTTCCAGACCTCACGCCAATCAGCGTGTAATTAAACGCGTGCATTTCGGCCTCCTCTAGAAAAACAGTGTTGGCTCTTCTGCCAACACTACACAAATACAGCATGTCTCCGACAATAAAGGCTACTCTGCCGAAGCCTTCTGTATACCGTTCGCCTCGATACAGCACGTGCAGTGGATGCTGCGCGGTCAGATGCCAGTTGCCGTGCAGTGCTAAAGCGGCGCAGTCGTGCCCTTACAGCCAAATAACGGTTCTCTCTTTCTCACAGGCGCTCGGCTCTGCCCTGGTCTTCGGAATACAGTTTCGGTCTCTATAAACTGTCACCACAACCGAGAAGCAACAGAACGATTCACATTAAGCCATCGGGCCATATCAGTTTGCGGTTGTTCTGCTTCCATTCCTCCTATGGTCCTCCACCGCATAGAGAGTCTGATAGGCGTCTTCTCTGTGACATACTGCACTGCCTATGACTGTGTACACAGCGGTTGAGGACGTGGGACTACCCGGCAAACACTACCCTGTTTGATACGTTCCCTGACGTCATCGATGGCATGGTTGTCCGTTGACCGGAATATCACCTTCCGTGCAGAACTGGATCGTAAGGATATGTGTCGACGGTTTGTAAGATTATATCTTGAATTAGACACAGAACGTGAAAATAGCGGTTTGTTGTTTCAGTTTTGGACACCAGTATACGTATTTTCAAAACGCCTCTATTCAAATGAAGTACCTTTTGCTAGGAGACATTTTACACGCCATTTATTTCACACCAACCATTATTCAAATGTTTCCTCTTTCACGTTCCGGCTGTGTAGCCTCATTTTAATTCCACAAAAGGAAAATTGTCGTTCAACAGGAGCAGAACTTGGGAAACGAGTATTATATTTAAGGAAATTTTTTTGACAGTTGGATATCTATTGAAGGTACGTAAAGTACTGTCTTCATCTTTTAAATATTTAAGTGTTTCCAGGTATATTGTACTGACACTGCCTACAAAAGAATCAATGTACTCGACAAACTTATAATAAGATTCAACTTTTCCTTTTCTTATAAAGGCCGAATGTGTCATACGATCTGGGTCAAACTATAGATTTTGAGTATCGATCTCAAAAGAAGAACGGAATATTAAATTGGGTAAAAATATGAGGAGCAGAAAGAATGACTAACGAGGAAGTAACATCAAGACGAAGGACTGATGCGGTGTTGACAAATTTGAAAGAAGATCGATTAGCTGGTATGTATACCTGTTGAGTGTACCAGAATAGTTAAAATTCCCTGTCTCAGTTTGTTTTATTCTCATTCAAGTTCATATCCTCATCACAATTTCTCCTTGTGTATGGGTGTACGAGGGGTAGATGTGAAGCTTTAATCAGCGCTCTGACAATATGTATTTATCTAATTAAAATTTTGTTTTTTTGCCGGTTCATATATGCAATCGTATCACACACTGAAATCCCCGCACCAAAGTACCGTAGCACGCCGCTGGAGGGCCAGTGCGAAATGGCACAGCACATGGATAAAGTGGAGTATCGCACGATAACACATTTTTTGTATTTTTAGGGGAGCAACGATGCAACAATCCATTCTGAGCCTATGGAAGTGAACAGGAAGTATGAACCATAACATCATGAAGTAGTGGTTAGGTGGCGTAGGCACTTCCACTATGGTCAAACAAGTCTGAGTGACAAAGAACGGAGACGAATAATAAGAAGAATGGGACCCCTTTAAAACAAATTTTCTTCTGAACAATTCTTGCATTGCTTATCAGCCTGTGTGACCCATAACTACTCTAAATGATAGTACGCATATAATACTGAATGACGAACGGCAGAGTTTGCTACTAATTTTTCTACTCATTGTGAAAGCATCTCAGGAATTTAAAAAACCTCCAGCAGCACGCAGTGCAACAAGAAAAATAATTTTTTCTCCAGCATACATGTCGTGTAATGATGACAATAGTGACATTATTTAATATTTGATCCATGAAGAGTTGTACACATGACTGTCGTCTTGTATAACTTCGCAAATTTAATAGGTGGGATATAGAATGAAAAAGAGGAAGTGATATTTCTGGTACACTGTGTAACCACAGTGTGTAAGGGGTTGCTCATGTTTAACAAACAGAATGCAAAACACTGTGCTGAATGATTCAGATAATGTCAGAAAGGCAAAAACTTTTATTGACTTGGGGGAAAAAAAAAATCACAAAGGAAGACCCTCAGGGTTTAATGTTGGGTCCGCTCTTGTTCCTTATAAATGTGAGTGGCCATCCACTTAACATTCAACAAGCAAAACTGAAACTTTTTGCAGGTGATACTAGTATTATAATCAATCCCATTAGAGGGAAAGCAGCAGAAGAGTTGGTAAATAACATTTACCAAAGAGTTATTAAATTGTTCTCTGGCAAAGGACTCTCCCTAACTTTTGGAAGAACACACTGTATTGAGTTCTGTACAACAAACAGGGCCATATCAATAAATGATGCAGCACATGAGCAGGAGTGAGTAAGTCATGTAGAATGCTCCAAATTTTTGGCTGTACATACTGATGGAAAATTGAAGTGGAAGAAGCATATTACTGAGCTTCTCAAACAATTTCAGTTATTTTTGCTGCTTGTATAATTGCTGATATCAAACTCCTAATATATTTTCCAAATTTACTTTCAATACAGGATTACAAAATAATTTTGTGGGGTAACTCATCACTTAGAGGGAATACATAGATTTCACAAAAGCGAGCAGTAAGATTAAAACGTGGTATTCACTCACGGAGCTAGGCGTTTTAACTGCACCCTCACAATACATATATTCGCTCGTTAAATTTGTCATAAATAATCCATCACAATACTGATGTCCACGCCTGCAACACCAGAAGAGAAAGTACCCTTATTAGTCTTTGTTAAAACTGGCAATGGCTCAGAAAGGAGTTCAACTTGCAGGAACAAAAATTTTTGCGTGATTGCCCAAGAAAATATCTGACAGCTAGCGGAGCAAGTTTTAAATCTAATTTCAAATCATTTCCCCTAAAGAACTCCTTCTATTCCACTGATTAATTTCTACTCCACATCTAGAAGCCAGTAATGAAGATGTGATTGTTAAGTAGAACTAAAAATAATGATATGTTAAAACTAATCATGTGTGCATGTCTTGTAAGCAGATTCTTTCCGTATCATTTCCATAAAGAATCGTTAAAACGATCTACGGAAAATGTAACGAACTAACTAAGCAGGAAAGAGTATAAGATATACTTTATCATAGAAACTAGACTCATGTTCAGAAAAAAAAACCTTGAACGACTCGAGATACCACGTCCGTATTCACAGAACATGGACATCAGTATGTTCTACAGAAACGATTAGCATTTGAACCACGTCGGCCCGCGGTTTCAAGGTTGTTCGTCAATATCGAGGTGCAACATTACCTATCGCCAAGACGTTCCTGCGGCTCTCGCTGTCGCTGTAAATCGAAGGTAACGGATCAGTGTGACTGGAAGACGCAGTCGTGCGTCTGAGGAAGGAGGTTCGCGACGGCGAGAGGCAGCTGACAGCAGAGCTCTAGGCAGCAATTCAACAAGTCACGCGCGAGGGGGAAGAAAACCCAAAAGAACAAATTCCACCGCTAGCATGTTCGCATGCCGGCAGCAAGGAGTCATCGACAAACCGCGCCAGGACAGATCATCAAGACAGGAAACACCATGACACACCCAGCAAGGAACAGGAGGCAAGGCTGTAACAAGCTAGAACTCCACCATCCTCGGGCCAAGAATAAGGCCCGTCAGTACAGCGTCGACGTCAGCGTCAGCGTCAGCGTGACTTGAGCAGACGTGGAAGAAGCCTCGCAGGTGTATGCGCGAACCATACCATCAAATCAGTGAGTTTGAAAGAAGGCGTATTATTGGCATGAGAGAATGTGATGCATCCATCTGGGAAACTGCTGCTCGTGTGGGACGAAGTGTTTCGGCAGTGCGACGGGTGTGTGCAGAATGGTTCACAGAAGGCCTTAGAACAAGACGAGATGGGTCAGGTCACACCACCCATACCACCACTCGCGAAGGTCGACACCTCATCCGAATGGCATTTCAGGACAAATCTGCGTCCTCCTCGGCTCTGTCGCAACAGTGGAACAGTGCAAAACATCGTGCACTCTCTGGGTAGAAGCCGTCGCCGTTCATTACTTCATATGTTACGTGCGCGTCGTCCGCTCCTCTGCCTACCTTTGACGAAAGTGCAGAAAGACGATGAACGGCAATGGCGTATGGAACGACATCGCTGGGGACAGGAATTACATCATATAGTGTTTTCGGACGAACCCACTTTATGTTTGTTTGAAAATGATGGTCGCATTTTGGTTCACCGCAGGCAGGAGAGCGGCGTCATTGACACAAGACATACAGCACCAAATAAAGACCTTATGGTGTGGAATGCTACTGGGTACAAGTATATTGGTATGTGTTCAGGGCATTGTGATCACCGTGACCTACGTGAATGGCATCCAGCGACCCATAGCCATATCCTTTACACACAACGTCCCAGACGCCATTTTTCAGCAATACAGTGCACTAGTACATGTTGCTATACGAACGTGTGACTTCTTGGTGTCAGAGGATGTCAGCCTTTTGCTCTGGTTCGCCAAGCACCAGACTTGTCGCCAATCGAAAATGCGTGGGATATGGTGAAACAACGGGTGCAGCACTGTGACTCAGTGCCAACCACCACAGATGAATTTTGGAGCCAGATGAACGTAGCATGAATGGCTTTACCACAGGATGCCACTCGCGCCTTATACGCATCGATGCTATCACGTGTGCAATAAGTTATCATGGTCCATGGCTAACGCTGAACTGAGGTGACTGCAATGCTAATCATTTCTACAGAACATACCAATGCACGTGGCCTGTGAATGTGAACGTCCTATATCCAATCCGTCAAGGTACCTCTGCAAGAAGAATGCAACAAACACTAAGAAGAAAGAGAAATATGAAGGAAAACTTGGTGCAATTTTGTAAGAGAGTGAGGAGTTGGTAGTGGAGTTAGTACGAGGTGGGCACTCACCAGCAGTCTGAGCACGTGGTCGGGCACGTTGCGCGAGCTGTTGCAGAGCGCATGCGCGGCCGAGTGCGAGAAGATGACGGGCGCGCGGCTGGTCCGCAGCGCGTCCAACATGGTGGGCACCGACGCGTGCGACACGTCCACCATGACGCCCAGGCGGTTCATCTCGCGCACCACCAGCTGCAGCACGAGGCGCCTGCACAAGTCTGACACAAAACAGCTAACACATTTGTCAGAGAGTATCCAGGAAAATATTTTCGTTCATTTACCACTGTCACTTCCTCCCTTTCCCACTACACTCAGCTCTGCAAAACTTGAGGACGAGGTAGATAAAGTAACATATCACATTAGTTACTCAGTGGACGTGAATGAAAGTGTGACAGCATGCTGCCATGGGTCTCCCAGTCGTGCACGTAAAGCTAGACGTCACATGATGTAGCCGCAGCGAGACAATAGCACCAAATGGGGCTGGCCCCGCAACACGAGGCAGCTGAAGGAACGCGAAAAGACAGTGTTTATCAATCAGAGAGCAGTGACAGTGAGCTGCGGTGGTGTTCTTTGCAAAATGGCCTGGACACAACATTTGGATGGCTTCACAAGAGGAAGAATCATCGAGAAATTGGAAGGAGGACAAAATGGGAAGATTGTAGCCCAGGTGTTTGGTTTTGCTCACAGGATTCTTTCACGTGCAAGGGGAGCATTTGAAACCACCGTTACTGTTACGCGAAGGAGAGAAAGTGAACCATGGCCAACTACATTAACAGATGGCTGCTATGTTATACCATGGGCAACAAGACACCAGCGTCAAATGGCGAGTGCAGTTGCAACCACATTTAACGGTGTACAAGGCCCGCAATGTCACTCTCCACAATGGAATGGCGGCTGTACAGCGGTCGTCTCTTGACCGACGATCAGTACGTTGTGTTCCGTTGACACCCACACATTGGCGTATCCGATACGCCGTATCGCATATTCTTCTCGGATGAGAAGCTCTCCTGACTATTCTGGACGTTCAGATTTCGAGAGGTGGGAACACGCAGTGCGTAATGTTGCCCGGGTGTTCTCACCTCCATATCTTTGGAGACGGTACACTCACAGGTCAACACTGCTGTGAAGCTCTACTCCTTCCCCACATGCTTCTTTCCAGGGGTGTATTCGTCCCTGACTTCACTTTCATGGCTGATAAACCGCGACTGTGTCGAAAACAGCAAGAGGAGGAGCTGCAAACACCCCACCAACAATGTGACCAGCATGGCAGCATGTTGCAGTTTACCATTACACATCCTATTAAGAACCAAGTCCCACCTTTTTAATGTCTAGGGGATCCTCACAAATCATCGCGACTTCAGTGAAATTACTGTCTTTGATTAATAGTGACATTTCTGTTCGTCTCATTGCGAACTTCTTTCGGTTACCTCATGTATGTTACAGTACTCTACTGTAGCAGTTCTTTTATATATGGTCCAAGTTTAATCGAGCTCTGTTTCTTGACTGCGGCACATTATGTGAGCGTTACTTTCGTCCTTACGTTTTGCACACCAGTGTAGCTACGAACTGTGATCCGTCGAATTTCACCTCCGTGTTCCTTTCGTGACACTGTGAGTCACAATGCCTCTCAAGCAGCATATTCCCCTGCAGCTACCCCAGCTATACAAGCATACCCTTGACGCTTTCGTACTTACTAATTAAACCTTCGACAAGACTCGCTGCTCTTCTTTGTATCGTCTCTAGTTCCCTTACCAGTTCTAACTGTTAGAGGACGCTGGCCGAGAGTCATACTTAAGTATCGGTGGCACGAGGGTTTTGTTAGTGACATCCTTTTTTGGGTGGACTACAGTTCCAGAGGTTTCTTGTATTGAATCTCAGTTTTGCATATGCATTTCCTGTGATTGTTCTCGGGTCATCACTCCACTTTCAGTTGTTCCGCACGATAACACCAAATATTTAATACGTGTGACATCTTCCTGAGATTGTTCAGCAGTCACGTAACTGCAAAAGTAACAAAATAACAGAACTTTCCACATATCTACGTGCATTACGTTGCATGTGTTTACGTTCAGAATCAACTGCCAATCCATGCACTGAGCGTCGAGCTTTTTCTGCATTCCGCTACTATTTTGCAACGTTCTCTGGTGTCCACATACAGTCTCATGGCGCTTTTGACGTTATAAAGTAAGTCTTCTCTCTCTCTCTCTCTCTCTCTCTCACACACACACACACACAGACACACACACACACACACACAAATTCACACACAGACACTCAATTTTCAGGGTTTCTCTCCTAAGAGTCGTCAGGCACATTTTCTCTGGTGTCTCGTCAGATACTTGCAATTTAGTTTTTGCGATATCTAGGCATAGTCAGTCCAAGCAAATAATGGTCATCACGTGTTTCATGCGACGCCTGATATCGGCGATAAACGTCCGTTTGTTTCCCGTTATAAACAAAACGAATTTAAACCGGAGTTTTTGTGCCCTTTGGGTAGAGCAGTCACAGATTAGTCTAGTGCAATATTCGTTTCGTTGATATGTATTAACACGGACAGTAAAACGCGGGAAATAACCTGGGAGCACTCTATTAACCCGGCAGGTAAATTTCCGCCTTAAAAATCGTTTTGCTTGCAACGGGATTCAAACTTCCGCTTTCCGTCGACGTTGAGAGTCGAATGAACGACCTGATGACCGATATTTATTTGGGCTGACTCCAGCTGCGTACTGCTAAAGCTAAATCCAAAATATATGTCGTACCGCAAGAGAAAATGCGTTCAAGACTTAGGACAGACACGTTACTTAGGCGATATATAGGGTGTTCCAAAAATACTTTCACAAATTCTGCGGACATGTTCCTTGCACCAAACAATAACAGAAGTTCATTAGACATGTTTCTGAAAATCCTTCGTTTTCGAGTTCTTCATGAAAGTTGACGTTTAACGGCTTTCCATATACAACGCAACAACTTCACTTATCTATGTCGTCATGTGTTCATTGAATCCCATGTGGCCTTGTGTTGCTGGGGAGACTTATTTACACTCCTCACCCCTCTGTCTTCAAAGTGTCCATTGGGTACATGTACCAGCTGAAAATGCTCATTTCCTACATGGCAGTGTATTCACTTTGGGAGCAGGCAGACATGGGCCGATAGCAGCCGTCCCGCTACAGTGCAGGCTGGATCTCAGCTTCAGTTTCACGTGAGGGCTGGTATTGTAGGTGACTATGTGGTATGGCCATGCGTTTGCCCAGCATGTCTTACAGGTGCTGTCTACTGCAATTTTATTCAGAATATTCCACAACAGCAACTAGAAGAAGTGCCTCTGCGAATAAGAGGACACATGTCGTCTGTGCATGATGGAGCTGCAGCGCATTTCAGCCTCTTCGAGATGCACCGACTGGTATCCACCATGACGGATGGATAGGGAGAGGAGGACCAGTTCTGTGATCTGCTCGTTCTCCGACATCAGTCCTTTGGATCATTATGTCTGGGGCTACTTTACGCAACTGGTATATGTACCAGACTACCACAATATAGAAACTGCACATCGGCATGTCATAGAAACTTGCGTAACCGTTCGAAATCACCAGAGAATGTTTCAAAGGCTACGACATTTCCTGACTATAAAAGTTCATCTATGTTTAGAACTAACTGGAGGACGTCTCGAGCATTTATTGTGGGTTTATGTGTTGATGAGCGCCAATAACCTATAAACTAACACTAATAACTCGAAAAACAAAGGACTTTCGTACATTTGTTTATATAGACTTTTTTCTTGTTTTGGTATGAGGTGTTTTTGAAACATCTTGTATTTGTACATGAATGTTTTAGCACAACAGCGCGAACAACGGCTTGTCAATAAATTATTTAGCATTGTTTCCTATTAGTACTTTGTGCTTTTTCTGAGACGCTTCCTGGGAACAGAAACAGATCTGCCTTGCGTTGTGCAATTGATCAGGCCAAGGTGAGGCAATGTTGCTAAAATATTGAGTAAAATCAATTGATAAAGAGCTATATAATATGATTTAAATATAGGTTTTCAAAATGTTTAATGTTAAAATCAGCTCTACAGATACCAACCGATGACTACGTGATGGCTATTTGATATCTTACTGACACTTTTGAGATGGAGTACGCAACACAAATGCTCATTGCGTGTGTGTGTGTGTATAGCTTGCTGTCATATTTCTGACTTTGGGAAAGGTCGAATCATTAGAACGAGGGACATAGGAGCATCGTGTAAGTAGAGGTCCATCCAGGAAGACTACGAGATGGAAAGGTTATGATTATTCTCCTGGCTCCGACGAGTAGGAGCATGGCAACAGGTGAAATCCGGGCAGAGGCTGTCACTACTATCCACCAGGAGAAGATTACTGGAAGCTGGGTTGAGATATAAGAGTTGCTACGCCTTTTTCGCTGTTGACATCACTGAACAGATAACAGAGGCTTGCATAGAGTAGAGCCAGCGCCAACGGTGACATTGACTCTTCAACGTGTTCAGCAATCAGACCCGACACTGTTCATGGCAGTCCAGTAGACGACGAAGTGTCTTTAACTGGTCACAGGAAGCAGCGATTCTAGAGTCCCATGCCTCTCCAACTCCTGGATCATGGCCTAGGGACTATCGGATTTGGCAGGAAGACTCATTTCGTAATTATTGAAGGGGAGCCGAATGGTCACGAATATGGAAAGATGGTGTAAACCATTATCACAGCCTCTACACCCAGAGTTCCATATGGCATATTCTAGTAGGATGATGGGAAATCCCATACTGCAGATCACACCACAAGTGCATTGATGAATGTACGGGTCCTTCGCTGTCTTGGCCAGCATTCTGATTTGTTAACAATAGATCATGTAAGATATGCGAAGGACAGACGTACGCATTCACACTATCGTCCAGCCAGTAATATTGATGAACAGACACAGGTTGTTTTTCAGAAACGATAACAAGTTCCACAAGTTGACGTTCCTGAGCTGTTTGCTTCCTTATGATAGTGAATGCAAGAGTATATTTAAGCAAGTGCTGGTCACATCTCATGCTGATTTCAAAGATTGGCATCAGTTCTGAATGGAACAAAGTTCAGTCATTTAATAGGCGTTATGTGATTATAACCGGCACAAAGTTTGAAAAAAAAAATGGGCTGGGGATTCATGGAGTAATATTTTCTGTTTTTGTCAGTATTTGTATTATTTAGCAAGGCAAAAAGTGTTTCACCCTTTTCCTGTTGAGATCACTACTAGTCAACTGCAGGTTGCCTCGTCCCCTAGCTTGTGGCACTTGCTCAGAGCTCGCTGATTGAACAATAATGATTTATTGTTTAATACTTATTAAACGTTTAATGGCAAATTAAACTGTCACCTGCTGTTAGTTATACAGAAAGCGTTCACTAATATTGTTGTTTTAAGGGTTTTATCTTTCTTTCAAAGGTTAGAATTTTATTTTGTGATTGGAATTTCTGCATTAAGGCATTTTCAAGCATTGTATTTTGAAACCTAGATGTATCTTAGGTCTAACGTAAACCTATATGTAAAAACCTTAGGTCTGAAAGTGGCTTAATCGCAAAGTAGAATTTTACATCTGAAAGTAAGGTGGCATCCTTTAAAAAATTATAGATACTGTGGAACCATACTGCAAGAAAATAATTCACTAATACTGTGACACAGACATAAAGTGAGATTTTCATAAGCAGATTGTATATGAACGGTACTGCAGGAAGTGATATCAGGCAGGAGAAGATTCTGCTGAAGAATAAATTAGTTACTGGAATATTACGTATAAAATTTCAGCATGGCGTTAACTTACCTTCCCAAAGCTCGAGAGGCCTCCCAGGATTGGTATCCTCCCAGGCTCGTCAACTATGGAGCAGTCTGCCCTAACAAAGAGTCAGAATTACTTCTGGGCCCAGAAGTTACCATCTACACAATGCAGAATAAGAAAAATTATGATTTCACATACACTGGGCATACCACCTAATGGGAGCACAGCTGTAAAGAAAATTGTTTCTTTTTTTTTTTTGGTTCTCTTCAGCCTCATACTATATAAATCACTAGGTAATCCGTTTAAAAAATTAAAGAAATTAAATACAGCGAAGAGTAAAATACTAAATTACAAACTCAAACAAATTTTTATATACAGCTAATGGGCACTAGTGTATGTTAGTTGTAGCTTGTCTAAAGGAAGTGTGAAGCAGTTGTGAATTTTGTGAGTAGGCAGACGGCATCTACTACTCTTGCATTGAATGTTTAGCTTACCTGTGGTATGCGCACTGTAAGACCTTGAGTACACACACCATCAGATTATTTCACTTGTCACTCTAACGAAGTAGGCGAGTGTCAGCAATATGTCTCGTGGTCTTATCGTGGC
The DNA here is from genome assembly GCF_021461395.2 of Schistocerca americana. Lineage (NCBI taxonomy): Eukaryota > Metazoa > Arthropoda > Insecta > Orthoptera > Acrididae > Schistocerca > Schistocerca americana. Next base: position 96,545,799 of record NC_060125.1, on the reverse strand, counting down.
GTGTTTATCTTCTGACGTTAGGTCAGACGATAGAAATGCCACTTGCACACTTAGAGTAGCAGATTGACGGTGACCAACTTTAAGCAGAACTTGATTAATTTTCACACACATTTATTAAAATAAGAACAAGCATAAAAATTGATTAACTTGGTTCTGGATGCTATTTACAATTGACAATCTGAAGTTCCTTTGGTATTGGTACATTCTCACATATATCTCTGATACTTGCCAAAAGTGTCTACACATTTATCTTCATGGCTATGAACAGGAATATTGTAATTGTATTAGGCGCAGACTGAAGCTTGACTATAGACTGGTACAGACAAATGTAGAACTCGTACAGACTGTTGCAGACAAATGCAGACTGATTAATAGGAGGTCTGTACACTCATTATAATACCTCGTGCGTTCAGGTATCACTGCGCAAGTGTGATCCGCGAGGAGAAAAGGTTCTACATTAGCAGCAATCTCATTGGCTGCGTTACATATTAATACCGCGGATCGGCGGAAGCAGAATTTGGTCCGTCTCTATGGCAGTGCCATCTCATAGTGCGGAGACGGACGAGCGCTGCGCCTGCGCTGTTGTGCTTAGCGGGGCGCGCTCTAGTGGGAAAGTTGTGCACGCACTGACTATGCAGAACTATGTACACAACATTACCTAAACCAGCAATTGTGGTTTTCTCTCATTGCTAGTTTTTCCTTATGAAATGTTTGATACCCGATTTTTAAATTTAGTGGCTCATTTATACCCCCATGCAACCGGATGGTCTTGCTAATGAGGGTCACACGTTGGTAGACGCCGCACCACATCGAGCCTCGGAGTGGCAGGACAGCACACCACTGAGCAGTCTGCAGTGCTGCCGGAAGTGGCGACGTCGATTTGAGCCAGCATTGGAGGTCGCTCTGGACATGGGCTCACAAGTAGTGGGTAGGCACTGGGGCCTTGAATGGCGTCAGAGTGACTGGACCAAGAAACTGCCACGAATGCAGTTATGCAGTTGGAAGTACTCAACTGAACTGACCACATAATCTGCAAGGCGGCTTTGGGGTCACTATGAGGAAGCGATTGGCAATTTTGTATAGATCGCCATGTTCATACGGATTGTTTGCGTAAGATCATGCAAAAATATAACAGGGCATAGAGACTGCTCCACTGAGCAATTTGAGGCAGGGAACCTGGGGTCGGAGAAGCCAGCTTAAGAAGATATGGAAGTAAATTTATCTACCGCTTTATCTAGCATTACAGTTTTCCAGCATATTTACAACTAACATGCATACAAGTCTGTATGTACAGTGCTGTTTATTTACATGTACATTGTCTATTTCCTTCAAGGAAACAAGGAGAACGAGCCCGTTTACTAGGAAGTGCGAATGGCCACCTGTACCTGAGGTTCATGCAAAGACTTCTACCTGAGTTGTTGGACCACGCACCCTGGTCTGTTCGTGGGAGGATGTGGATACAACACGACGGTGCATCGCCTAACTTCAGTGTGGATGTCCTCAACCACCTCAATGCTGTTATCTCCTCAGGCCTGCGACGTCCCCTGGCATCACTCCCCTCGATTATTTGCTCTGGGGCTACCTAATGTCACCTGCTTACGAGACCCCAGTGCATACGGAGATGGAATTAGCTGCCAGAATTGTAGCTACCTCTGATGTGATTCGAGACCGCAAGGGTTTATTTGTCAGGGAGCGTCAGACACTAGTTCGCCGATGTCGTCCTTGCGTTGAAGCCTTCAGTTTCAGCACATTTTGTAACATACACTACAAATGGTAAGTTAATTGTGTCAGTGATGGTACTTGCTGTTAACTGTAACCAATTTAAATGTAAAGTACTCAGTAATGTGATTTTATTCATCTTACCTCCTTAAGCTGGCTTCTCCGACCCCAGGTTCCCTACCTCAAATTGTTCAGTGGACCATCCTCTATGCCTTGTCAAATTTTTGCATGCTCTTACGGAAACACCCTGTACATGTGCCATAATTGCAGTTGGTGCACATTTCCTGTTTTGACCGACCGATATAGAGAGCAGTCTTGTGCGTGTACATCGATGAGGTTGGCTTGGTATTGTTTCTTGTTGGGAAGAAGCACGGCGAGGTTGTGATGAATATCATCAGGCGTTTTTGCACAGTATGGCCATGGTGCTATCTGAATGCGCCATTATTGTTTTGAATATTAACACACAGTGAGGCAGTAGCTATGTATTAGGCCGGCAGGGGTGGCCGAGCTGTTGTAGGCGACAGAGTCTGGAACGTCGCGACCGCTACGGTCGCAGGTTCGAATCCTGCCTCGGGCATGGATGTGTATGAAGTCCTTAGGTTACTTAGGTTTAAGTAGGTCTATGTTCTAGGGGACTGATGACCTCAGAAGTTAAGTCCCCTAGTGCTCAGAGCCATTTTTGAGGTACGTATTAGCGATAAGTCGTTGTACCTGCTGCTTGTTACTGCATTTGCTTGACGTTTTTATAGTACGTTATATATGCTTATACACGTTATATATGCTTATACATTGTGTTGTCCTGTCGTCCGTCGAGGATGTGAGGGTGATGGTAATAGTTGACTGCAGATCATTCTAGTGAGGCATTAAACGAATTGGTGTTGTATTTCGGTATCGTCTTGTGAAGTCATTTGTGGGCAGAAGTAAAATGTAATAAGGATGAGTTTCTACTTTATACTGTTATTGCCTACTCTGGAGATCAGATTATTTTATTACTGAGAGGTGAGTAATTTTTGTGCTTCTTCTTGTTTGTGATTTGATATCTGAAGTTAATTATTGCAAGAGGTTGAGAGCAAGGGATCGCTGTATTCGTATATGATCTGGTACTGTAAAATTTCTTGCAATGAGAATAAAACAAACACTGGTTAAAATCCCACCCCCATCAAAACAACGCTCCCACCACCCAAAATCAATTTAAAAACTAAAAATTGTGAAGTTTTTTTCACCTGGTCTTTATAATTAAAGACCAGCTACTCACGTAGATCGAGAGTGAGCTGTAATTACCGTGCGGCAGCGAAACTTAATAAATATGCTAATGAGTTAATGCAGAACCGATTTAAGTTGAAAAAAAAAAAGATTCAAATTTTGGTCGCCAAGTGAAAATCTGGAGCTGTGAATGCAAGAGGGATGTAAAGAAATGTTCCCATATGTATTCGATTAGGAACAGAACGTGGACAGGAAAGGTCAAACTACAAGAAAGGCGTGATGTTGGGTTTATTATTAACCACCGCTTACACAATTTGTTCAATATGAGCACGGTGACGTCGACGAGGCGCTACATCCGTAAGACGACGTCATCAACCTTTGCTCCCAGCAGCTCCGGTGCCCTGACAAACGTGTTCCTATACACTGGCCTTCAGATCCAGTAGAGACCGAATGCGTCCTTCGTTCTTTTAGACATCCCTTGAACCAAAAGTCACATGGATGCAGATCAGCTGTCTTGCAAGCCACGCGTCTGGAAAACCTCTGGAGATAACACGTTCGTAGAAGGTTGCACTGCACGAGCGACCTGAGGTGTCGTCCCATGTTGCGTAAAAACAGTGATTTCCACACAGCTGCGCTCTTCCAAAACAGGAATCACATGCTGTAGAAGATGGTCTCAATGAAATGTGTACGTGAAGTTACACCTGACAGCCCTCGCCGGTATATTCTCTTCAAAGAAGTACATACTGAGGATAAAGATGCTTCTGAATCCATATCACACACTCACAAAAGGTGAGTGCAATGGCTCTTCGTGTTCAACATGCTGTTTGGCAGTACCCCGAATCCGGCTGTTTTGTGTATTCACTGTACGTCATACTGCAAAATGTGTCTCATCACTACATAGAATATAGCCTGGCCTCATATCATCGACGTCGATCCGTCCCAGAAACCGAAAACTCAGAACGTTGCAGCGGATCATGCGGTTTCAGTTGCTGCACTGTCTGCATCTTGCACAGGTACCAGTGTAGTACAGAATGCAAAACTTGCAGCAGTGTTGACCATGGGATGGACAACTCTCTCGACACTGCACGAGCACTGACACTGCGTGCGGTGAGTGCTGCACGTCTAGTTGCAGCAACAGCAGTCTCGTTAATAACTTCCACGCCTTCCTCTTCCAGGTGCCACAAGAAATTCTAGAATATCTTCTTTAAATCATCTAATGATATGGTACCTCTCCTCAGATCTGTCAATCGGCGATACTCTCTCAGTGCAGCACTTTAATTGCTGCCAATTCACACAAAATAGTTTCACTAACAGCGAACATCTTTGATAGCCGTACTGTTCGCTCGCGTTATGGCATGTAAAATGACAGCGTTGATGTCATACCTTTCTACAAATAATGTACAGCGCCAGATTTTCAGTTGGTGGCAACAGTTTTCAGCAGGAAGCGGTATTACATTAACGCATTAGCATATCTACCAAGTTTCGGTGCCATACGATAATTACTGACAACACTGCACCTCTGTGAATAGATGCACTTCAATTGCAACCACCCGGAATTTGCTATTTATGAGTTCCAGGCTATGTACCACCAGTTAGCTGGAGCCCTTAGTTCATTCAATCAGTACGCAGATACGTACCATCTTAAGTGGGCTTCTTGGCTTGGTTTATCAAAGTGCTGCACACATTCTTTTGGCGAATCATTATACAGGGTGTTACAAAAAGATACGGCCAAACTTTCAGGGAACATTCCTCACACACAAATAAAGAAAAGATGTTATGTGGACATGTGTCCGGAAACGCTTAATTTCCATGTTAGAGCTCATTTTAGTTTCGTCCACCTACGCTCAATGGAGCACGTTATCATGATTTCATTCGGGATACTCTACCTGTGCTGCTAGAACATGTGCCTTTACAAGTACGACACAACATGTGGTTCATGCCCGATGGAGCTCCTGCACATTTCAGTCGAAGTTTTCGTACGCTTCTCAACAACAGATTCGGTGTCCGATGGATTGGTAGAGGCGGACCAATTCCGTGGCCTCCACGCTCTCCTCGCCTCAACCCTCTTGACTTTCATTTATGGGGGCATTTGAAAGCTCTTGTCTACGCGACTCCGGTACCAACTGTAGAGACTCTTCGTGCTCGTATTGTGGACGGCTGTGATACAATACGCCAAACTCCAAGGCTGCATCAGCGCATCAGGGATTCCATGCGACGGAGGGTGGATGCATGTATCCTCGCTAACGGAGGACATTTTGAACATTTCCTGTAACAAAGTGTTTGAAGCCACGCTGGTACGTTCTGTTGCTGTGTGTTTCCATTCCATGATTACTGTGATTTGAAGAAAAGTAATAAATTGAGCTCTAACATGGAAAGTAAGCGATTCCGGACACATGTCCACATAACATATTTTCTTTCTTTGTGTGTGAGGAATGTTTCCTGAAAGTTTGGCCGTACCTTTTTGTAACACCGTGTACAGCGTATTCACGGACGAAAACTGACAAGAGCGAAACCATGCAATGATAGGAGCAAAAATATACCAGTAAATATCGTTACACGATCGAACAGTCTACAAGATGGTTGTGAATGTGTGCGTGCGAGCTGCCATTGACTTTTGAGTGAAATATTGCCCTAGTTATCACAAATTACACCGCCGGAAAAAATTAGTACACTTGGAAAGGCAACATCGATTGTGATCCGATGACGCCATATACCACCTGGGAGAGTAGATGTACTGATAATCGTGTCAGCGGCGTCAGTCAAAAGATAGCATAGTGGCATAGTTACCAGAGTGGCATCTGTGTCTACACTTTAGTAGCGGATGCTCAAACCAGAAGGCTCAGTATAGTGTAAACGTATGAAGCAAGCAAGCAACCACTAAATAGAGAAGTACTCGTGCTTCCTACAGCCAAATGAGGGCGTTTGAAACGGATCAAATTGTAGCTTTCCGAGTGGCGGGATGGTCCTTTCGGAGGATTGATACACACGTTGTACGAACTGCCTCTGTTGTGGAGCGATGCTGGTATCAGTGGTCACACCTGTAGATGAGGTTCCGGACGTCCACGCATCACAGACGCCCTCTAGGAACGTCGGATTGCAAGGATAGCAGTGGCAGATCGCACAGCTACCACGGAACAGATAAGAGGGCTTGTGAGCCCAGACGTGTCAACACGAACTGTTGTGAACCGGTCATTAGTAGTGTGACTACGGGCACACGCAGCTCTAGCCCGTCCTCCACACACGCCACAACGTCGACGTGCACGGCTCGACTCGTGCCGACATAGGATCCCCTGGAAGGTGGACTGGCACGCCGTGGGCTTCAGCAGTAAAAGCAGATTCTGCCTGCGCGAAGGCGCTTAGGATGTAAATGTATCGAGCTCCGGCTCGCAGAGCGCATTCGTCCAAAACACATCAGACCCACCCAGATAGCCTTATGGTCTGGGGTGCGATGTGCTACAACTCTCGTTCACCTTTGGTGTTTCCGGAGGGGACGCTAGCCAGCGCTCGGTATGTGCCCAATGTTGTCAGACCTGCTCTTTTGCCGTTCTTGCAACAGGAAGGTGATGTGTTGTTCCAACAGGATAATGCCGTCCCATGGACGCTGCCCGAGAGGCTCTACGTGTTTTGCAAGACGTGCGGCAACTTGCCTGGCCAGCGCGAATCTCTGGACTTGCCTCCAGTCCAGCCCGTTTGGGGTATGATGGGACGAGGAGTGACTGTTTCCTCTCGTCATCCTACAATTCTTACGGAACTACTTGAACAGAACGAACAGGCATGGGATAATGTATTGCAATACAGTATTCGCCATCTGTATGATCGATTGGATGCTCTATTCGGCGCCTGCGTTGCCGCCCAGGGAGGCTACACCACGTACTAATGTGTGTGTTTCAGCAGGGGACAATATGTGGTATGTAATCGTTTCATGTACTCCATATGCACTGTTGCAATAACAAAATACGAGTGAATTGGCAACATCTAAAAGGGCGTACTATTTTTTTCATGGTAGTGTGTGTGAGCTGCTCTATTAAGGTGTCGAGTAATATGGCTCAGATTTCATTCTTGGCATACCTTTATAAGAAATGGAGTACTTCTGCAGTACGTTAGAATTTGCAGTTTGTTATAATACGCTCATACCTGTTGAAGCAGGTGTTCTATGTGACTTCCTCGGTTTTGGACGCAACACTGTACCTGTCTCGGCAATGAGTTATGGATTCTTTGAACCAACCCCGCATTAATTATAAATCTTGACAGGACTGTAGAATACACTGATCCAGTACTTCAGCCTTATCGACGGGAGTTCTGCATACGTAACTCCTTTTACTGCATACAGAAAGATTCAGGGAATCGGGATCAGCTGATCTTGGACGCTAAGGTACAGGCCCTGCTCGACCCAGCCGCCTTGGATCATATCGGCATATTTGGTGAAGTCTAACGTCAGTAACAAAACGTGCTGGTACCCTATGATACACATGCAACATTCCCAAACCACGCATCGTGAGTGAAATATGACCCGTGTTAGATGACAACCTAATCGGAAAGTTTGAATGTGAAGTAGATCAGCGCTAACCAGGACAATATTTCCAGTGAAGTCAACGGCGGCTCATAACCATACATTCGCAATTATCACTCAAACGGATAGTTTGTGGAACCATGGTTACCGGATCGTTGTTGGTTCTCTTGTTGTTTGCTTTCACTCTGATCCGTGTCGCGAACAGACTATTGCACCAGGCTTTCGCGTGCGCTTATCTTTGCCTAGAGGAGGTTCACTGCGGCTCCTAGGAGTTCCCCGGCGAGCTCGCTCTCTCGTGGACACTCCACCACACGTGGTGTCTTGTTGGGAACCTCGTGGGGTGCGCGGAGCACCTGGGGTCCGGAGTTGGCAGCTGTGATTTCGGCACTGGCGTTTGGGCCGCGTTCCGCCGTAGTAAGTGGTATCAGACGAAGAGGGGCCTTCATCACTGAGGCCTGAGGACTGCCACTGAAAACTGCAGTTTGTGCCACAATGCTCCACGTGCCACCACGGGACCGCAAGCTGCATGTTTGTCTCTTCTGTAATACATGACGAGGAGCATGATGTTGTTGCGTTTAGCAGTGCAACAGCGCTATTGTAATTGCAAATACGACACTTTCTACCAGCCGAGTGTCTTGCAAGGCGCGCTAACTTGCGTAATGCTCTTTGACTGGACGGACCTCTTAGAGAAGCCGACGCTCGCTAATTATCATCTCGCTATTTAAATCATTTCATTTGTTTGACAAGGTTCAGCCTCCCATGCTAAAACTTCCTTCAAGGTCCGCGATTGCTGTTTATTGCATTGGTCCTTTGTGAGACAAGTGGATAAGGACATAAAATCTTACGTTCAGTACAGTTTGCATTTGTAGACAGCGTAAAGTTTTGGTGAGTCTTTTAACGCTCCTCATTTGTTCTTCAGGACCATCCTTATGGAGTTGCCCCAGCCTGGACTCTTTGAGTATTAATGGCATTGTTTATTTAACACCGGTATCACCGGTCTTGCTAAATTGTATTACCTTATTGTAGCTGTCTGTTGTATCACCTGTTATAAGGAACTTTATTACTTGTCTTTTCTTATATTATAAAATAGAGTGGCATTGAAGGAAAGGGTAATTCCTAAATTTAACTCCCGGAGTGTGAGATTCAGCTATTTGTTGCCACGCTATATTGCGCGTGTTAATTGTGTTGTGTTTGTAATTTTAGGTTTTTATACGTTTTTAGAAACAGTTAATTCGGACTACTTGGCTGCGTTATTGTGGAATGTCACGACTTCTACCACCTGGTGCGAACCGCTTGCAATACCATTACAGGTGCTGCATACATAGAAGCTTCACCTTCAAATTTCTGATTACAGTTGTTGTAAGTGTCTTTTCTTAAAACATTCTTTAATTTGTTGTAAATATGACTGGATATACCCAGTTAAGGTTCGGTTGGGTATTACTGTGAGTTTTTGTACATTATATCAAGCCCTACTAAAAGCTTTTAAGGGTTGTTTGATTTTATTTATGTAATTTTGCCCCGAAAAGCTCACAGATGTAAAGAATACTTGGTAAATTTCATCATACGTAAATCTTTGACTTTCAATGCTCTTAATTTAGCAATTGGTAACTAAATCTCTTTGTTTTGGGGGCCATCCGTTTAAGTTTGCTGATTTATGTGGAACCTTGTAATCTTAATAAATTTTCAATTCAAATGTGGATTAACGACAGATATTCAATCCCGATTCGCCCAGGCCTAGCTTTTCTTCTTTACAGAGGAGTATTCAGATGTCTCTCACCCATGTCAGTTTTCACTGTTAATTGTGAATCCCACAGGGTGAACCCGACTCCAGTGACCAAATGTGAAAGGTTGTTCAGGGATATTTCCTGAGTGTATTGGTATTCAGGACCCATGGTCAGCGCTGCATCATTACAGGGCAGTAATATAATTATGATTTATATGGTTCCGCAACAGTGGGAGGGACTATAGTATACAAAGAATGCACAGCACAAAACATGGGGTAATGGAACAAAAGATCAGATGAGTGAATGACATAACTAATGACGAAGTATTGGATCAAATTACGTAAAAAAGAAATTTATGGTACAGCTTGACTAAAAGATACACATCCTATGGTGTAAAGGGGTCGTCAGTTTGGTAACAGAAGGAAATGTAGAAGTAAAAATCATAGAGGGACATCAAGGACTGAATACAGTTTAAATGTATGTAGGTTGCAGTAGTTGAACAGATATGAAGAGGCTTGAAGGGCACAGACTAGCGTAAAGTGCAGGATCAAACGAGCCTTCAGACTGAGTTCCCCAACAACAACCATGCCGCAACTCGTAGACAGTTTTGTCACATAGTTGACGTGATTGCACGAACAGCTCAGCATATCGTCGCTGCGCTGCCATTCCACTGGATTCAGTGAACTTATTCACGAAGTACATTTCATCCTGCTGCTCTTCCATGGAATTAAGTGAACCCATACATAAGGCGCATATTGGGAAATTCTTCATTAATAAAACCATCCATAATGCTGTGTAAATCTTTGCTGATGTACAAGCTACGCTGCCAGAAAAACAAACCCATGTTAGATCCGAGCAGGACCAAATGAAAGTTTGAAGGTCAGCACTAAAGTGGGTATTACTGTTGTCAACAGCAAGTACTCCAGATGAATGGAACAAGTTTATATCCAAACAAGACAGTGCATACAGTTCAGATTTGCAATGTTGTGGAGATGCAAAAATAAACAAGGCTCAGAAATTAAATGAAATCCAACTACTGCATAACGAAGCACCAGACATGTCAGATCTCTTGAACCAAAGTACTCAGAAAATATCGCTGAACAAGTTTCAGATTTTTTAAAATTTTGGATGTCTGAAGGAACAGACGTTTCTAACGATCACCAGCTGTGTTAAATATTGCGAAACTTATTCACAGATTGGAAATTCATTTGATGTCAGCTGTGCTAGGTATAGATATGATCTATTAGTGACACATGAAAATTTTTGTTGGACCAGGAATGAGTTCGAATCCTGGTCTGACACGAATTTTCTTGTGACACTAATAGATTATCTCTATACCTATCAGAGGCGGTGTCAAATGGATTCATACACTGTGAATAAGTTTCGCAATCTGAAACACGTATGTAACATAGCAGCGATGGCGAGGCATTGTAGCATCTGTGACCAGAGAGTATGCGCTTGACCGCGCGAGTGTTGCGAGCGGTTCTCAGTCAGTCAGTAGTCGTTGCTCAGTCTGTCAGTTCAGTCGTTGCGAGTCTGTCAGTCAGTCGTTGCGAGTCTGTAGCTCTGTCTAGTTGAGAGCAGTACTCAGTCTGTAGTCGTCATGCAGAGCGGTCGGTCAGTAGTAGCAGCCCAGTGCGGTTGTGTGATGTAGGCGGTCGGCAACACTGGTCAAGATGAGGAATAAGGTATACTGTTAATTAATATAATCATTAGATAATGAAAAATTTTATTTATTGTAATTATTCTCCAACAAGTCTCCCAATAATAATTTTTTATTTCAAAAGCATTTTCTCAAAAATTTAATTTTTTATTGAACTCAAGATTTCGTTGCACTTCCCATTTCATTCCACTTCTTTTGAAGAAAAATTCCACTAAAATCACAAAAAAAGAGAATATTATTATTTGCAATGCAGTTCCTCCAAGCGGTGCGCAACAACAAGAGCAGATATGTGACATCCATTTATTCTGAGGTAAGACTTTAATTCTGTTTGTTTTACACAGGGCCAAAGACCGATATTTCGGTTTAATTGAATTTTCTTGTCACTGAATGGACTTTAATTTTTTGAAGGATTTATATTTGAGTCAGATTGCGAATTTCACATTTTTGTTGCCATTGTCAGTACATTTGATTGTGGGCAGGTTACGCTTAGAGCAATGTCCATCAGCATTTCTAATTAGCATCGTCCTTTCTTTAAAAATTTTGTGGGGAGGTTACACTTGGCTCCCCATTTCTATTAAGTATTGTCCATTTTCTTTCTTTTAAAATTACGGTGGGGAGGTTACACTTGGCGACCCTGCCAGGATCGTATTTCGTTGAGAGTCTTTTGAACAACAGTCAGATATCTGCTCTTGTTTGCTTAGATATAATTAGGATTTGGCGCAACGCTTTTATTAACTTGTGACTTTTTTCTACAGGTCAACGGCAATTTGCTGCTTTGTTGTATTTGTGTGTTGCTTTTGCATTGTGCTTATTTGTTTTGTGAATAATTGTGACTATTGCAAAAATGCCGCGAAAGACTGTGAATAGTGTATCGCGAAGTATTGTGAATGAAATTACCGACTTAAACAACGTGACCGATAGTAATTGTGATACGCAGCGTAATGATGACAATCCTGCGTTCACTAACAATCAGTGCATTCCAACCTCTAATGATGACTTTTACCTTAATGATGAACAAACGAACTCAATTGTCTCGTGTGTTAACTTGACGACAATTGATGACGCGGAGCGGTCTGTAGTAATGAGCGCTGCCGAGCTTAACACAGCCGATTTAGAAAATCCAAGTAATGTACAGACAAATTTGTCTAATGAAAATGAACAGGATACACAAAGTAGGACAGATTCATTTAATTCCGAAATAATGTCTGACAGTGTACATCCGACTGGTAATCCTTTTTGTAAGTTGCAAAATGACCAAATGGTCACACAAAGCGGGACAATTGCAAATACACCGTCAAATAGTACAGAGAATGGAGTAGATAATGTTACATTGGGTCAAATTATGGCAATATTGCTACAAAATAATGAGCAGATCAAACAACAGAGTGAAAATTTCAAACAACTTAGGGAAGATAATAAACAACAGAGTGAAAATTTCAAACAACTTAGGGAAGATAACAGACAGCTTTGTGAACAAATTAGAGACGTTGCCGCGCAGTGCCATGACACTAAGGAACAGTTGCGCGTAGAAATTGAGGCTTGTTCTCAAAAAAATAGCGAAGAAATTAAGTCTGTTGCGCAAGAATTAAGAGAAATGCAAACAGCCGCAACAGAAACACTCAGAGACGAAATTAGCGGAGTCGCTAAACAATGCTCTGAAAAAGCTGCACAATTACGGGACGAGTTTAGAGCAATGACGGTAGAACTTTCGCGCACTATGGACGCAAAGATAGACGCGAAATTCGAACAGCAGAACACTCAGATTAACGAGCGCTTTAATCAGCACATACAGAACAGTGATACGCGTTTCCGCAAATTTATTCAAGATCAAAATAAAGTCAAACGTCAGGTTATGGAAACAATCACTGCACAAAGACAAGAGGACAAACGTAAAATGTTCGCGAAAGCGAAGACGTATGTAGACAATAATATTACTACAGTGTCCGACAAAATTAATACCATAGAACAATTGAACGCGGAATTACGGGATGAAATTTCTGACCTTAAATCAAAAACAGATACACACACAGTAAATATTCAAACAGTGACAGATAGATTCGAACAATTAGATCTAACACAGGATTGTGATGTTATCAAAGCTGATGTTAAAAAACTGAGCGAAACTACGCGCAAGTTGCAAAAACAGATTAATGCGTCTGATTCTAAAACCGATGATCAGGTTAAGATATTGACTGAAAAATGTGATGAATTGGCCAGTCGTATTGATGTTATCGAAAATGCTAATGACAATAAATCAGACGATACTGCACCGGTTTCATTTATCCAAACACCTGAATTTCAAAATTTACAGCAGACAATTAATGAGATCGATTCATCTAACAACACGTTACGTAGGAAGTTATCAAATTTACAACAAGAAGTAACAGAGATGAAAAACATTTCAGTTAATAACATGCCACAACAGACGCCACTTTATGAACATGTGTCAGACTCACGCAGTGCGTATAATTTGAGCAATTTACAGCAACTACGCGATTTAAAATCCGAAAAGCCACGCGACTTAAAATCTGAAAAGCTATGCAACTTGAAATCCGAAATGACACAGACGAACAGATTCACACACAAACCTGAACGTCTTATCAAACTGAGTGACAAGAACGTAGATTTCGAGCAATTTGCATTTGTAAGAAAATGTAAGGAATTTAATAATGACAGCGTACAGGTACACGATTTGCACTGTATACGACAATTTATCTTTGTACATTCACCGCTATTACCTGTAATGCAGAAACTAGCTTTGAACCAGAGGCGACAATTTGCTATTGTATTTTCATCAGCATTACGTATTATGCAGAAACTGGAATTAGCAAGAATACAGCGATTTACTTTTGGAATTTTACCGCTATTGCTTGCAACGCAAAAGCTAAAATTTATTTGCAGTGCGTAAATGACCTCAGGGGATTCATTACGCTTTAATGAATATGTGCCGTAGCGAGCATAGGGCCCCGAGCTGTAGTAGTGCTGTTTCATCTTTAGTTTTCTGCACTGCTGCCTTCTCTTCTACTATCCTTTATATCTATCAAAACTGCTCTTTAACTATTGCTCTACGTAGGATTAAGAATATGTAATGAAAACCAGATATGACAAACTTTTACCGAATGTGACAGTTATCAGTAGGCACTCCCGTAATGACAACTACCGCCGTAACTTTATTAACAGATAAAATCGTAATCATCAGTATGTACAAAATTTTCGGCAGTCGCAACCACATTTTTGGTAACAATAGATGTTTTCCACCACAATAGCATGAAAGTCAGCCGCTTAGCATACGTAACCAACAATGCAGTCTACAAGGTCAACCAAACTTTAATGTTTCGCCGCGTGCATGTATAGTCCCAGCTCCAACAAATAGTAACGCATGGCAGCAAAGAAATAACTACGTACAGACAACACACTATTTCAACTCGCATCGCAATGCGCCGTATAGAAATTACTATCATGACAGACGTAAAAAAATGATGAGCACAATTTTCAGCGTACATTTAATAACAGTCGATCTTATGAGCAGCAACAACATCAGCAACAACAAATTATCATGAATGAAACAGACAATAGGTGTCATCCATAGCGTAACACGCCTGGAAGAAGTAACAGAACAGTTCAAATAGTCGAAATGCCACAGCATCCTCCCGTAAATAATAGCACGTACGACAGAATTTGACCAGACACAGTACAGGTTTCATATTCCAATAACGTAAGCAATAATTTAGGCACACAGAATCTTGTTCACGAAAATGTTATTAATTTTGACGCCATCCGACACACGTTTGCATTAAAGACAGAATCACGACGTACGTAGACGACATTCTTATCGCAGAAGCTAACTGGTATGAACACAATCTGATTCTTGAACAACTGCTACAAACTTTTCATGCACAAGGACTTACAGTTAACCTCAGTAAATCGCATTTTGGCAAAACTTCCATAAAATTTCTTGGACACGTAATTTCAGCAGAAGGCATTGCGCCTGATCCAGAAAAACTTCAGGCTCTACGTGACATTAGTGTTCCTACGACGAAGAAGCAATTACGCAGTTTTTTGGGCTTAATTAATTTTTTTCGTAAATTTATTCATCACTCTGCTTTAGACACACCCAGATTATGTCAATTAACAGGTAAAAACAGTATTTGGTCTTGGGATAAGCAAGCACACTCTGAATTCATGAACCTGAAACATGCTCTGTTGAATGCTCCACTGTTATCGCACCCCGATCTTACTAGAAATTTTTCCATTGCTACCGACAGTTCCAACACCGCTTTAGGCGTACATATTTTCCAGGAAATAGAAGAAGATGGCTCTACAGTAATTAAAAACATCGCATTTGCAAGTCGCATTTTGTCACCCGCTGAGCGAAATTATTCCGTTACAGAATTAGAAACATTATGTGTTGTATGGGCTTTTACGAAATTTCGGCACTTTCTTTATGGCAGACATACCACCGTCTACACAGACCACAGAGCAATACAATTTTTGCTTTCAGCTAAATTTACTCACGACAGGTTAAGCAGATGGAAACTTTATTTGCAAGAATTTAATTTTACGATTGTTCACATTCCCGGCACACAAAATGTTATAGCAGACGCACTATCGCGTTCTCTCAGCAACAATCAGCAAGACGTAGCAACCCACTTCTGCAAAACAAATTTCAGTGTCATGTACATTCAGCAAGTTGCATTTGAAAATTTTATTTCATCGTCATTACAGGACATAGCACAAGAACAAAACAAAGACAATGTGTGGAAAGAAATTAAACAGCTTTGGCAAGATAGGAATAATGTTACGATTAGAAACCACTACACTGTACGCAATGACATTCTGTTTCGCCGCTCTCATCCTGACAGCAACAATTGGTTATTATGCATTCCTGACGAACTGGTTAACAAACTAATTTGGTACACTCATTTAAGTTACGCACATTACGGAGCACGAAAATGTTTTCTTATACTGAGACAGAACTGTTATTTTGCCAACATGGAGAAACGTATACGACGAGTTTTAGCGTCTTGTAAAATTTGCCAGAAAGCTAAATCAGACACCACTTCACATATTCCTCCTTTATATCCCATTATACCTGTGAAATTAAGACACATGGCCGCAGTAGATATTTTTGGTCCGATTCCCAGAACTAACAGAGGTTTTTGCTACATATTTGTCGCTGTTGAGCTCACTTCAAAATTTGTTACTTTCACTCCGTTACGCAAAGCTACTGCTAAAACTGTTTCGAAAGCATTTGTAAAACATTTTCTATCTCATGTAGGGCATGTAATGAAAGTAATTTCTGATAATGGATCTCAATTTCGTAGTAGTGTATGGACACGCATGTTACGAGCCAGAAACATTTCTCCGATTTATATATCCAAATATCACGCTTCTTCGAACCCTTGTGAAAGATTAATGAAGGAAATTGGTAAGCTGTGCCGAATATACTGCCACAAAAGACATATTGATTGGGATACACACATACTCTCATTCCAAGATGTAATTAATTCCATTCCAAATGAATCCACTATGCTATCTCCGACTGTTATACTGAAAAACGTTGAACCACCGAACAAAATTAAAGAATTAATAGAATTTCCCAAAAGTCGTCGCCTACGACACCACGAAATAATTAACATTGCGCTGAACAACATCAAACGTGCCGCAGAGCGCCGGAGAAGACAGCAAAAACAGGTTTGTACACGCCGAGACTTTCACGTTGGACAGAAAATATTAGTGCGTACACACTATTTATCCAGCAAATTAAAAGGTAAGTGCAGTAAATTTGAACTTCTATACGCAGGTCCATATCGGATTCGCAGCATCCCTCACCCCAATGTTGTACACGTCGAAACTTTGAGAACCAGAAAATCGAAAGGCAATCACCATATCTCAAACATTAAACCGTTTATTGAGTGAAACCACTGTATGATTCAACACACTATGATGCCATTTACTAATGCAATTATTTCACGTGACTACTTATTGATGATTATCGTATTTTTTCTTGGCAAGTGCCCGGCAAGGTAAGGTTAGCAGGTCGCTCTTCTTGTCGTTACACATCAGACCGTGCATATTTTTCCAGATGAATTTACACATTTACGACTATTTCAGCAATTATATTTATGTGACTACTTATTGATGATTATCGTATTTTTTCTTGGCAAGTGCCCGGCAAGGTAAGGTTAGCAGGTCGCTCTTCTTGTCGTTACACATCAGACCGTGCATATTTTTCCAGATGAATTTACACATTTACGACTATTTCTGCAATTATATTTATGTGACTAATTACTGATGATTATCGTATTTTTTCTTGGCAAGTGCCCGGCAAGGTAAGGTTAGCAGGTCGCTTTTCTTGTCGTTACACATCAGACCGTGCACATTTTCCATTTTTTTGTGTATGTGACTGTACTCCAGTTTTGTTTGTATGGACTATGAAATAGTTAAGATATAACACACACCAGTCGACTTTGACATTTTTTTTGCCTTATGACATCTCAACATCGTGACTGTTTCACATTTTTTTTGCTGCTGCATTGTATTATTCTGTGTATATCTTTGTTTTTGAACACTGTCAATGTTTTTGACATATTACGTTTTCTGTCATGTTATGCTGTAGGGTTAATTATGTTACCATAAACCAGTCATTATTTAGTGGGTATATGATTTAAATGCAGGACATTAATCTTTGTTCATCAATTTCAGAAAGGAATGATGATTCTAAGAAATAAATTTAACATAAATGGGAATTTCACCTACGGAATAAACGAAAGGAGATGCAATAACTTTATGAGGAAGAGTAAATGGATCAGGATTAACAAACATTAACAAGAATATACTATACTCATCACAGAATAGCAGTCTTAACTAATTTTTCTTTCAGAATACAAGGTGATTGATGCAGGCTGTCAGACTGAACTACACATCTTAGTTTTAGTGATGAAATATGCTAGAGATAAGGAACAGATGAATAATGAGTAATGAAGTGATTTTTTGCAGATGATAATGAATACTGATGAATAATGATGAAGGATATGCTGTTATGAATAATGAAGTTTTTGTTTACAGGTGATGATGATAATGAAGTTATGATGATATGGATAATGAAGTTTTTTTTTTACAGATGAGGATAATGTTGAAGTAATGTATTTATGCTACGTAGTTATTTAAGTATTTGTTGCAGTTTGCTTTGACAGCAGGTGTTACATTGCATAGTAGGATGACTGAAAGTTTTGGAAAGGACAGCTATGAAACACATTTTTATACACACTTCACTGCCTGTTAATTCGAAGTTCACTACTTTTCAGCATAGTGTGCGTTTCTTCTTTCAGGTCAATAATCCGTTTTTGTATTTTTTTTCCAGGAGAAGTTTTTCATGACACTTACTAAACCTGTTACTTATTGTACCTGTTCTAGTACTTGCATTTTATATTTTTTACCCATTTGTGTTTATCATTTATAAATGTGATCACATGTACTGCCTTGTTACATAATCTTGCTACAGCTGACTCATGACGAATGACGTTACCTATCCTCATTTGCAGCAATAGGTCAAAAGCAAAAAGTATTATGCCTCAGCAATTAATTATCGATCCCAACGCAATGCATTGCTAACAAAAAACATGTATTACCAGTCCCACATAATGTCACTAGTTTATGATAATTCTGAATAATACTGATCAACTCTGAATAGCATGTCACTTGAGTAATGACCTCTTAATGAGACTATATTCAAAATAATGCTTTGTCACTAGCTAATAACTGCCACTGTTTATTATAATGATACTACTTATAATGCTTGTGATTACTAATGATTTGACTGTAATTAACTGATTTTAATAATGACTTTGTAATGATCTGAATACTACTGAATGAGGAACACTGTTTATTGTAATGAGTACTTGTAATGCCCATGATTATTAATGCTATGACTGTAATTAACTGATTTTTAATAATGACTTCGTAATAATCTGAATAATACTGAATGATGATTCTATTCAATACTTGCTGGCCACTGAGTGCCAATAATTAATGTCACTCCACGAATTGTTATTAATTATGCCATTGATTAGCTCTTGTTTCCAATGTTGATACTTTGTTGTTGGAAATGAATGTGACTGTTTCATAATGCTTTGTAATTAGGAAAAGACTAATGATTCTTAATAGATTGGAATGACACATAATTAATTAACTATGGTACTGTTTAATAATGCTTTGTAATTAATTAAGGCTAATAATTCTTACTATATTGAAATGACAAATGATTAATTAATTAACTGTAATTAGACAAATGATTAATTAACGACAAATGATTAATTAACTGTAATTAGACAAATGATTAATTAACGACAAATGATTAATTAACTGTAATTATACAAATGATTAATTAACTGTAATTAGACAAATGATTAATTAATGACAAATGATTAATTAACTGTAATTAGGAAAAGGCTAATGATTCTTAATTATACTCTGTAACTGGAAAAGAATGCGATTATTTAATAATGCTTTGTAACTAGGAAAAGAAGATTACTGATTCTATGTAAAACAATTAATGAACATTTTTCTGTAATACTACATACATGGTACAGAAATGTTCAATAACTGGGCTATGAATGCCGCACACTACTACTGTAATTGACAATATTATGTGACTTGATGTCCTTCACCTCATAAGCTGACTACCCTGAATTACTGCAATGTCCATTTGTCCTGTTTGTCCCAGTGACCATGGAGCACTATATTTGGTTTTGCACTAATTCTACGTTGGTGTGCCTTGTAAGAGTGTGGTGTTGACACGACATGCTGTCCACCACCATGAGCGATGAAGACATTATTATGGTCCCACTGTTTGGTGTACCTAATGTACTGCCAAAATGAAAACATGGAACATTACTACGACGGTTCAGTGTCTTTGCTACACTGATAAATTCTGATGGGAAAAGATCTTCAAGTTGTCACTTGGTGTTGTACTTCTGTGGAAAGATATGGACTTTCAGAGCAGCTGTGTGCAATCTAAAGTGCTACAACCATGATGCAATCCTTCCCTTTCCTATCCTGATTCTTGTCACATAAAGAAAAAATTTTTTTTGGTAACATCATTTATGTTCATAGGTTATACATTTTCCGATTCGCTGAACTCCAATGCGAGTACACTTATGTCACTTGTCAACATAATATTTTTTGCTAGTCTGTTTATTTGTTCTGAATATGCTAAAGAATTTTTTCAGTGCCTGTGCACTTTATCTGTCAAATAATTTGTATATACTTTTCTGATTTGCTACTATGTTTTGTACTCACATTTTGTCTTTGTCTGATATATTTTGTACTTAGTGCGTGTGCACAACATATACTTTATGTACTACATCTAATTATTCTTGCCAGTCTGTTTATTTGTTCTGAATATGCTAAAGAATTTTTTCAGTGCCTGTGCACTTTATCTGTCAAATAATTTGTATATACTTTTCTGATTTGCTACTATGTTTTGTACTCACATTTTGTCTTTGTCTGATATATTTTGTACTTAGTGCGTGTGCACAACATTTAAATACTCTGTAAGTTGTAGAATTTTGTTAATTAAAGAAAAATTTTGCCGCGCTTGGCAAGTACAAATGACTCACCATCGCTGCCAAATTTTTGCCCCCCCAGTGGAGGGTTATGAAACACGTATGTAACATAGCAGCGATGGCGAGGCATTGTAGCATCTGTGACCAGAGAGTATGCGCTTGACCGCGCGAGTGTTGCGAGCGGTTCTCAGTCAGTCAGTAGTCGTTGCTCAGTCTGTCAGTTCAGTCGTTGCGAGTCTGTCAGTCAGTCGTTGCGAGTCTGTAGCTCTGTCTAGTTGAGAGCAGTACTCAGTCTGTAGTCGTCATGCAGAGCGGTCGGTCAGTAGTAGCAGCCCAGTGCGGTTGTGTGATGTAGGCGGTCGGCAACACTGGTCAAGATGAGGAATAAGGTATACTGTTAATTAATATAATCATTAGATAATGAAAAATTTTATTTATTGTAATTATTCTCCAACAAGTCTCCCAATAATAATTTTTTATTTCAAAAGCATTTTCTCAAAAATTTAATTTTTTATTGAACTCAAGATTTCGTTGCACTTCCCATTTCATTCCACTTCTTTTGAAGAAAAATTCCACTAAAATCACAAAAAAAGAGAATATTATTATTTGCAATGCAGTTCCTCCAAGCGGTGCGCAACAACAAGAGCAGATATGTGACATCCATTTATTCTGAGGTAAGACTTTAATTCTGTTTGTTTTACACAGGGCCAAAGACCGATATTTCGGTTTAATTGAATTTTCTTGTCACTGAATGGACTTTAATTTTTTGAAGGATTTATATTTGAGTCAGATTGCGGATTTCACATTTTTGTTGCCATTGTCAGTACATTTGATTGTGGGCAGGTTACGCTTAGAGCAATGTCCATCAGCATTTCTAATTAGCATCGTCCTTTCTTTAAAAATTTTGTGGGGAGGTTACACTTGGCTCCCCATTTCTATTAAGTATTGTCCATTTTCTTTCTTTTAAAATTACGGTGGGGAGGTTACAAATCTCTTGAAACTTCGTCTATCGACTTTGAGTTCATCATGTACAGAAGTTGGTTTGAGCTTATTATTTACTTTTGTAGACAACAAGCTCTCGACGGTACAGGTTAATGTTGACCTGCGACTGTGTTTACGAAACGTGTTATATATCACATTTGAAAGCTTGCTGCATTACATAAGTTTTACTCGTTGGAAACAGATTTTTGTCGACCTCTAGCTCCTTGGGATATGGCTCAGCATTTCCCTGAAGATGAAAGACTTGTGAAGGGATGGGAAAATATTTCAGATCTATCTGACAGTAGTGTTAGGGCCCACATTGACTTTTGGAGATAAAACATCAGATGCATAGTCTACTCTAAACGGAAAGTTTTACTATTCCCATCTTTGTATAGAAAAGACGATCTTACGATGACTTTACAAGTGGTCAAAATTTCTAATGATACCATTTCTGTGACCTTATGATCAAATATTCCGTCAAATATATTTGACAAAGATCTTTGAAGTAGCGCTAGAAGGGGTATTACACTGTCATCATATTTTTCGCCGAAGTTCAAGATGGCTGACAACAACAACTCGTTATTAACCACAGCAGTTGCATGTACCACAATTGCACTGCATGCACATGTGGAAGAGAAGCGGGGCAAAAAAAGAAAACGTATCTGGGTGAAGCCGTGGGTTTTACAACGACACGATAAAAGCATTCAGCAAAACTTGTTACTTGAGCTTATAGTGGAGGACGTCAAGTCGTACATCAATCACTTAAAAATGGATGAGCATACATTTCTGTATGTGCCCAGAGAAGTGTATCCTCATATCACAAAGCAGGACTGCTACATATGCAGAAGACAGGCTTACTGTAAACACTCCTTGCTACAGGAGAGGGTTAGGTTATGTTAAGTTAGATTAGGTTAAGTTAGGTTAGGTCAGGTCAGGTCTCCAATCTTCTCAATCTATTTTTGTATTCAGGGTGCCTCGTGTTGTAAAGCGCCTCATCAGCTTCATACATCTCTATTAATTTTGTAGTTGTCGGCACACACCAATTGTATTTATCGGCACTGTTTATAAAAACACTACAGACGACAGAACGCTGCAGCGATGCCAGCGCTCCATGTGGTAACATGTCACATTGCGGTGAACAGAAGACAAGTGACTTCTTTGATCAAATCTACAGCGAGGCCCTAGATTTGATCAAATATTGGACGACACCGGACAAAGTTCCATATTAAACCATCAAACTTCTTTGACAAAGATTTTTGACATAGATATTTGACAAAGAAATTCGGTAGTGTAATACCGGCCTTAGGCTGGAAACAAACACTAAGAGAATGGTGAGAGCTAATAATTTCATCGTCGAGCTTTCGCCGTGATGGGGTGGCGCGGTGCGGCGCTCACCAAGGCGTGTTGCAGGCGTGCGTGAGCGTGAGGTAGCGCGCGCCGAGCGCGTGCAGGCCGCGCAGCACGGCCAGGCTGCTGCCCAGGGCGTGGCCCCCCTCCACCCCCACCAGGCACGCCAGCACGCCCGCCGAGTGCGCCTCCTCTATGCCTGCAACAGGACACACGCACACCGTGCTCAGCGTCACTCAGTCTGCATGACCAGTTTCTCACACAGATGAGCAAGCACAGGCTGTAATTTCACAGTTTGTTACTAACCAGAGAAACATATTCCAGATCTGGCCAGAGTGACAGCACTTTCGTTTTTTACATCTGGGCCATAGGGTTGGTTGGTTGGTTTAACAGAGGAAGGGAGGGGGTGGGGGGTGGGGAGGGCCAAACTGCGAGGTCATCGGTCCCTTGTTCCCGGTAAAATAATTACATGACGGAAACAAGAAAAGAAAGGAGATGTACAGCACACTAACAGGAGAAAGGAAGAACTAGAAGAACGACAGAAGGACAGTCTTTTTTTTTTTTACAGCTTTATTGTAACATACAAAACCCACTGCCTAGGTGACAAAAATGGGTACTACTTCTAAACAATTGCTTCTTTTTACAAACAGTGATTTCTACTTTACTGATTTCTGCTTTACTATTTACAACATTCAGCCACTTAGCCGCTCTGGGTAACCAGGAGCGTTGCCCATCCCTAGCCACGAGGAGGCGGGCTGACTACTATCGCAAAGCCACTGCCATGTTGTGTTTTTATTTTGTCATCCCTCCACCACCCTTGATGAAACGCTATTTACAAATACATTTCTATATCTACAAAAAAAAATTTTTTTTAGGAAATAATTGTTGTGTTGGCAGAAGAGCCAACACCGTGTTACTAGAGGAGGCCGAAATGCATGAGTTTCAGCTCACGCAGGCTGGCGTGAAGAGGGAAGAACTATACTGACATGAGGTCTGGAACATGACAAGGAATGAGAATTCAGAAAGCGGACATAATTAGTTTGATACTTAAATTTAATCCATTAATGATGAATGTCGCTCTTGACGGTACATGATTCACAATATTATCTGTTCAGAATACATTCATAGTAACTGAATATGGTGACTTGGTAGGTCGTAGCAAATGATGTAGCTGAAAGCTATGATCAACTGTCGTCCCTGCAAATGAGAGCGTATGTAGTCAGTGAACCATCGCTAGCAAAGTCGGCTGTACAACTGGGGCGAGTTCTAGGGAGTCTCTCTAGACTAGACCTGCCGTGTGGTGGTGCTCGGTCTCCAATCACTGATAGTGGCGACACGCGGGTCCGACGTATACCAACGGACCGTGGCCGATTTAAAGGCCACCACCTAGCAAGTGTGGTGTCTGCCGATGACACCAAAATAATGTGCGCTTCTGCTTAGTGTCTATCCACTACTAACTTCCCACAAAATAATAATAAAAATGGTTCGAAAAACGGTTCAAATGGCTCTGAGCACTATGCGACTTAACTTCTGAGGTCATCAGTCGCCTAGAACTTAGAACTAATTAAACCTAACTAACCTAAAGACATCACACACATCCATGCCCGAGGCAGGATTCGAACCTGGGACCGTAGCGGTCGCTCGGCTCCAGACTGTAGTGCCTAGAACCGCACGGCCACTCCGGCCGGCCATGTGATTACATGTTCATGAAATTTGGGTGCATAGATCCTGAAAAATCAGTACCCAGAACAACCACCTCTGGCCGTAATAACGGCCTTGATACACCTGGGCATTGAATCAAACACAGCTTGGATGGCGTGTACAGGTACAGCTGCCCATGCAGCTTCAACACGATACCACACTTCATCAAGAGTAGTGACTGGCGTATTGTGACGAGCCAGTTGCTCGGCCACCATTGGCCAGACGTTTTCAGTTGGTGAGAGATCTGGAGAATGTGCTGCCCAGGGCAGCAGTCGAACATTTTCTGTATCCAGAAAGGCCCGTACAGGACCTGCAACATGCGATCGTGCATTATCCTGCTGAAATGTAGGGTTTCGCAGGGATGGAACGAATGGTAGAGCCACGGATCATAATACATCTGAAATGTAACGTCCACTGTTCAAAGTGCCGTCAATGCGAATAAGAGGTGACCGAAGCGTGTAACCAATGGCACCCCATACCATCACGCCGGGTGATACGCCAGTATGGCGCTTCCAATGTGCGTTCACCGCGATGTCGCCAAACACGGATGCGAACATCATGATACTGTAAAAAGAACCTGGATTCATTCGAAAAAATTACGTTTTGCCATTCGTGCACCCAGGTTCGTCGTTGAGTACACCATCGCTCCTGTCTGTGATGCAGCGTCAAAAGTAACCGCAGCCATAATCTCCGAGCTGATAGTCCATGCCGCTGGAAAAGTCGTCGAACTGTTCGTGAAGATGGTAGTTGTCTTGCAAACGTCCCCATCTGTTGACACAGGGATCGAGACGTGGATGCACGATCCGTTACAGCCATGCGGATAAGATGACTGTCATCTCGACTGCTAGTAATACGAGGCCGTTGGGATCCAGCACGGCGTTCCGTATTACTCTCCTGAGCCCACCGATTCCATATTCTGCTAACAGCCATTGGATCTCGACCAGCGCGATCAGCAATGTCGGGATACGATAAACCGCAATCGCGATAGGCTACATTCCGACCTTTATCAAAGTCTGAAACGTGAAGGTACGCACTTCTCCTCCTCACACGAGGCATCACAACGTTTCATCAGGCAACGCCGGTGAACTGCTGTTTGTGTATGAGAAATCGATTGGAAACTTTACTCGTGTCAGCACGCTGTAGGTGTCGCTGCCTGCGCCAACTTTGTGTGAATGCTCTGATGCTAATCAGTTGCATATCACCGCATCTTGTTCCTGTCGGTTAAATTTCGAGTCTGCAGGGCGTCATCTTCGTGGTGTAGCAATTTTAATGGCCAGTAGTATAGTATAAATGACCTTGTGGATAACATCGGGAATTACCTGAGGATTTTTGCAGATGATTCTGTAGTATATCGAGAGGTTGTAACAATGGAAAATTGTACTGAAAAGCAGGAGGATCTGCAACGAATTGACGCATAGTGTAGGGAATGGCAATTGAATCTTAATGTATACAATGTAATGTGCTGCGAATACACAGAAGGAAAGATCCTTTATCATTTAGCTACAATATAGTAGGTCAGCAACTGGAAGCAGTTAATTCCATAAAATATTTGGGAGTAGGCATTAGGAGTGATTTACAATGGCATGACAATAAAAAATTAATCGTCGGTAATGCAGATGCCAGACTGAGTTTCATTGGAAGAATCCTAAGCATATGCAGTCCGAAAACAAAGGATGTAGGTTACAGTAGACTTGCTCGCCCACTGCTTGAATACTGCTCACCAGTGTGGGATCCGTACCAGATAGGATTGATCGAAGAGATAGAGAAGATACAACAGAAAGCAACGCGCTTCGTTCCAGGATCATGTAGTAATCGCGAAAGCGTTACGGAGATGATAGATAAACTCCAGTGGAAGACTCTACAAGAGAGATGCTCTGTAGCTCGGTACTTGCTTTTGTTGAAGTTTCGAGAACATACCTTCACCGAGGAGTCAAGCAGTATATTGTTCCCTCCTACATATATCTCGCGAAGAGACCTTGAGTATAAAATCGGAGAGATTAGTGCCCACACAGAGGCATACCGACAATCTTTCTTTCCACGAACATTACGAGACTGGAATAGAAGGGAGAACCGATAGAGGTACTCAAGGTACCCTCCGCCACAAACCGTCAGGTGGATTGCGGAGTATGGATGTAGAAGCGTGGTCAATGTGAAGCTGGCGGAGTCTCTGTCTAAGGGGCTGCAGTGATGGACTGTGTGGCTGGTCCCAGCGGAGGTTCGGGTCCTCCTTCGGGCATGGATGTGTGTGTTTGTCCTTAAGATAATTTAAGTTAAGTAGTGTGTACGTATAGGGGCTGATGACCTCTGCAGTTTAGTCCCATAAGATTTCACACATATTTGAACATTTTTTAGAGTCTCTGCGAGAGGCCCTCATGGACGACTGCCTCTCATTCATTGTCTCCT
This sequence comes from Schistocerca americana, assembly GCF_021461395.2. Lineage (NCBI taxonomy): Eukaryota > Metazoa > Arthropoda > Insecta > Orthoptera > Acrididae > Schistocerca > Schistocerca americana. The sequence goes on along the minus strand of NC_060125.1, from coordinate 96,518,982 downwards.
TAATGGCAAGCAGTTCGTTGTGCATGCTGATGTTATGCCATTTCGTCTCCCAAAGCTGCAAAACCTTGCAGCGTGGTACTGAACGCAGGACAGATGGAGAGAAGCCGATCTCCATTGTCGGTTTCCGCGTAGCCTGTTTTGCCAGCCTGTCGGCAAGTTCGTTGCCTGGGATTTCGATGTGACCTGGGGTCCAGACAAACACCACTGAACGACCGGACCGTTCCAGGGCATAGATGGACTCCTGGATGGTCGCTACCAAAGGATGACGAGGGTAGCATTGGTTGAGAGGTTGTAGGCTGCTCAAGGAGTCAGTACACAGGAGAAACGACTCTCCAGGGCCTGAACGGATGTACTCAAGAGCACGAGATGTAACCACCAGGTCAGTCGTGAAAACACTGCAGCCATCGGGCAAGGAATGCTGTTCAATATATCCTCCATGGGCATACGCGAGGCCGACGTGAGCATCAGACAACGAGCCGTCAGTTTAAACCACTTCGTGGCCTCGGTACTTCTCAAGAATCGAGAGGAAGTGGCAGCGGAGAGCCGCGGGGTTAACTGAGTCCTTAGGGTCATGTGAAAGGTCCAAGCGAAGCCGCAGCCTAGGTGTACACCACGGAAGTATACGTGAATGGACCTCAAGTATAGGTGGTAAAGGCAAGGACTCCAGAAAGAAGGATCGGGCATGAACTGCAAATGGAAGCCCTGACCTAGGCCACCGATGCGGGAGATGAACCACCGTGGGTGGGAAAAGGAGACGGTGATTCGGATACGCCAGAGAACTACGAAAGTGTGCCACGTAACTGGCCAATAGTTATGCACGCCTAACCTGCAATGGACGGACTCCGGCCTCCAGAAGGACGCTGGTCACTGGACTCGTCCTAAAAGCTCCTGTCGCTAGGCGAACACCACAGTGGTGCACTGGGTCATGTAAACCTAACGCTGAGGTCGCCGCCGAACCATAAACCAGACTCCCATAGTCAAGGAGGGATTGAACAAGGGCTCTGTAGAGCTGCAGCAGCGTCGAGCGATCTGCACCCCAGTGATGCGCAGGGAGAGGAGGTATACCGTGCAGCAGTTATTCAGCAGTAGCAAGAAGTACCTTGGTCACGTAACTAGGTACACTCACATTGTAATTCACACATTTTTGCCTCACGGCGTGAGCATGAAAACAGATCACGGGAAGTGATAAAGTAAAATCCATTTGTAGGAAGCAATGACAGCTTGCTGTTAAGATCATTAGCTTTTGCTGACAAAGCGAGTTGTGGTAGTGCAGACAAAGAATGTGACGGATAGTACAAGCAGATGTTGATGAACCAATGTTAGGTAAGTCAATGGCGTACAAATTTCAGAAGGAATGGCACAATGCTGTGTGCAAGAGGAGCCAGCTATTTGCCCTGAAGAAGAATAAGTAAACTCCACACACTGTACATTTCGTTAGTGCTATTGATAAATATATTATCAAACAGGAGTTTCGGCAACATTGTGAACTATGAAAGGATATGTTAAGTCATCTTTCAAAGCTTGACAACTTTTGTCGCATAGAGTGGGGATTCCAGAATAACAAATAAGCTCTTACATAAAGTGTTCCCTCTACGAGATTTGATTTGAACATACTTACGATAAGAGCACAATACATTAGGTTTCCGAAAAAAAAACGAGAAAAAAGACAGCGATAAGAGACCGGAATTAAATCGGCCACTGGTTTATTTGGACAAACTTTTTACTCATACAAACTCCACTCTGAATAAATGTGGAACTATGATAGTGTGCGAAGAGTATTATCAATCAATAGTTCCATGTGACATTTCATTGTTGCGAATGAAGAGTTTCGTTTCGTGTTCACTTCTCCTTAAAGACTATAACAGTGAAGCTTCTACTAAAATTAAAATATGTATAGACAAGTAAAAATGAACTTTTGGCACTAATTATGCGGCACAAAATTTCCAGAAAAGAAAGCTTGCCATCCGTTTCGACCTCCATTCGTCGAACTAGGTGCTGGAGGAAAGGAAATGAAAATGATCCAAGGAAGCGTTAAAGCATTTAGCCCATGTTGCCACGCAATAAACATATAGTCGATGTACCGCCAAGAACAGACAGTTTTTAAAGAAGCTGTCCCAGCGCCGTGTCTTCAAATTCTTCCATAAATGAATTGACTATAATGGATAACAGACATCTCATATCCAGCCCGCTAGTTCATTTAAAGTATTTAACACTGAATAAAATATAAGTCGACGCCATGATCGATATCTCTCCGGCTAGCGGCCAAATTTGGCGCCTTTTATTTAGCACCAAGGTTTTCAAAGTGTCTTTCCTGGCCATTTTTGCAACATACCTGTCGGGTTAAATAAATGTGCCATCAATGCTGCACTTACTGGGACGAAATTAATGGTGGGGGACAGTTTATTGAGGTGACTAGCTGATCTGCCAATTTACAATTATTACCTTTAGCTGGCCGATTTAAGTTTAATTCTCCAAGGATAAGCCATTTCTAACAAATTATTTCTAGTGATTGGATTCGTTAATACCTGCCCATTCCTTCCTTCAGTTGGCAATATCCTGCAAATTTGTACATTTAAAGTAGGTCTTTTTCAACAGTGGAGGACAGCTGAAGTGTATCGCAACTTTTTCGAGATGGAAGTGCTGCAATGTTTGAGCAAAGATTTAAGGAACCTTTTGGCTATGTCGTCAGCCGCAAGTTTCTGCAGCTCTATAGAAACATTTTCTTGACAAAAGCACTCACATATCTGTATTACATGTCTTTGTACAGTGAGCAGGTATTATCAGGGAAGTGCAGCCACAAAGACAAATTCAGCAACGAGTCTAACCAATTATTCTGCAAGGTTATGCTCCTCCATAAGCAATGACACCTGCTGGCAGTGGATAAACGGTTCGCCCAGTACAAGTTCAGTTATTCTACTATAGATGATATTACAGTATATGTTACTCATGGCCGTCAAAACCAAAATTTTATATAATTTATTCGTTAAAATGTTATACTAGTGCTCCAGTTACTAATGGTAGAAATTAATTAATAAATCCATCAATTGTAATGGGTATTACAATAACGAAAATTATTACTCATACGCGAGCTGTAATAATGCACATAGTATCAGAGCATTATGCAACATGGTCTGAAGCTACTCTTAAAGTTTCCTGAAAGTTCATACTCACATTGTAATTTCGCTGAAGAACAGAACATAGTTTCTTAGACTATGTCTTCTGAAACGTTTTTAGACAAGGTAATATATTTAACCAGAATTCTTAAAAGTGGAATTTCTATGTGTCTTTCTGTCACCAAAGATGCAATACTTTCATAGTTTTTATCACAGGATTCTGCACAATTACATCACATAACAGTTACTTCTGAAATGTGTGAAATATAATCCTTTACGGTATCAAAACATGTATCGCCTATGTATGGGTTTTCCATGTTGTCGTGTGTTGTTGTTGTGGTCTTCAGTCCTGAGACTGGTTTGATGTAGCTCTCCATGCTACTCTATCCTGTGCAAGCTTCTTCATCTCCCAGTACCTACTGCAACCTACATCCTTCTGAATCTGCTTAGTGTATTCATCTCTTGGTCTCCCTCTACGATTTTTACCCTCCACGCTGCCCTCCAATGCTAAATTTGTGATCCCTCGATGCCTCAGAACATGTCCTACCAACCGGTCCCTTCTTCTTGTCAAGTTGTGCCACAAACTTCTCCTCTCCCCAATTTTATTCAATACCTCCTCATTAGTTATGTGATCTACCCATCTAATCTTCAGCATTCTTCTGTAGCACCACATTTCAAAAGCTTCTATTCTCTTCTTGTCCAAACCATTTACCGTCCATGTTTCACTTCCATACATGGCTACACTCCATACAAATACTTTCAGAAATAACTTCCTGACACTTAAATCTATACTCGATGTTAGCAAATTTCTCTTCTTCAGAAACGCTTTCCTTGCCATTGCCAGTCTACATTTTATATCCTCTCTACTTCGTCCATCATCAGTTATTTTGCTCCCCAAATAGCAAAACTTCTTTACCACTTTAAGTGTCTCATTTCCTAATCTAATACCCTCAGCATCACCCGACTTAACTCGCCTACATTCCATTATCCTCGTTTTGCTTTTGTTGATGTTCATTTTATATCCTCCCTTCAAGACACCATCCATTCCGTTCAACTGCTCTTCCAAGTCCTTTGATGTCTCTGACAGAATTACAATGTCATCGGCGAACCTCAAAGTTTTTATTTCTTCTCCATGGATTTTAATACCTACTCCGAATTTTTCTTTTGTTTCCTTTACTGCTTGCTCAATATAGAGACTGAATAACATCGGGGAGAGGCTACAACCCTGTCTTACTCCCTTCCCAACCACTGCTTCCCTTTCATGTCCCTCAACTCTTATAACTGCCATCTGGTTTCTGTACAAATTGTAAATAGCCTTTCGCTCCCTGTATTTTACCCCTGCCACCTTTAGAATTTGAAAGAGAGTATTCCAGTCAACATTGTCAAAAGCTTTCTCTAAGTCTACAAATGCTAGAAACGTAGGTTTGCCTTTCCTTAATCTTTCTTCTAAGGTAAGTCGTAAGTCACGTGTTCCAGTATTTCTACGGAATCCAAACTGATCTTCCCCGAGGTCAGCTTCTACTAGTTTTTCCATTCGTCTGTAAAGAATTCGTGTTAGTACTCTGCAGCTGTGGCTTATTAAACTGATTGTTCGGTAATTTTCACATCTGTCAACACCTGCTTTCTTTGGGATTGGAATTATTATATTCTTCTTGAAGTCTGAGGGTATTTCGCCTGTTTCATACATCTTGCTCACCAGATGGTAGAGTTTTGTCAGGACTGGCTCTCCCAAGGCCGTCAGTAGTTCCAATGGAATGTTGTCTACTCCGGGGGCCTTGTTTCGACTCAGGTCCTTCAGTGCTCTGTCAAACTCTTCACGCAGTATCTTATCTCCCATTTCATCTTCCCCTACATCCTCTTCCATTTCCATAATATTGTCCTCAAGTGCATCGCCCTTGTATAGACCCTCTACATACTCCTTCCACCTTTCTGCTTTCCCTTCTTTGCTTAGAACTGGGTTTCCATCTGAGCTCTTGATGTTCATACATGTGGTTCTCTTATCTCCGAAGGTCTCTTTAATTTTCCTGTAGGCAGTATCTGTCTTACCCCCAGTGAGAGAAGCCTCTACATCCTTACATTTGTCCTCTAGCCATCCCTGCTTAGGCATTTTTCACTTCCTGTCGATCTCATTGTCGTATACTATCTGAAAATGTCATCGACGATTTCAAATCAAATTTCTTACAAATGGTTCATATGGTACTGAGCACTATGGGACAACATCTGAGGTCATCAGTCCCCTAGAACTTAGAACTACTTAAAGCTAACTAACTTAAGGACATCACAGACATCCGTGCCCGAGGCAGGATTCGAACCTGCGACCGTAGCGGTCGCGCGTTTCCCGACTGAAGCTCCTAGAACCGCTCGGCCATACCGGCCGGCAAATTTCTTACAGAAAGAGCCACTGAACTGCAAAAGTACTAGTTTAGGTAAGTGGATGATGTGCTATATTTGAATCACTGAGTTGTAAATTTAATTCAGATGTGTGGATCAAATGCTGTGTTTGGGGAACGGTACGTTATCACAATATAATAAAATTGAATTCACAATGGAGATGGGAGGATCTTCTATAAATTTCTTGTGTCTTAAAATACACATTAGCATAAGAACACACTTATTCAGCATTTACATAAAAGCCATAGTTGTTCCCAGCACAGTCAAAACCATGCAGCTCTACATTCGGTGGTGCAGCGCCTCATACCTGTTTCATTATCTGAATCTGCCTTGCAGACGGTATTACATACCATCAAATATATCGCTTCTGCCGATGGCTGCAGCTCTGAACTGATTGGTAATACACTACGAAAAGAGAAAAAGCGTTAGATTACACCACTTCTCAAATCTGGCAAACAGGAACCAGTCAGAAGTTGGAAAAACTGGAGCATCATCTCATTTGTTTGAAAAATTTCAGGTAATCTCGCAATTAGAGACCTGCATACCAATACAATATCAAAATGTTTATTCAATATTAAAGGCAGACTGCAATTGTTGCCACATAGTGATGTGTAAAACATCGTATGCAAGCACTGTGGAGAAGTATATAACGGCCAGTTGAGCAGAACTGTTGCAATAAGGTTATCTGAACATAAGAGAAGCTGAAAATTAAGAACAAAAGATTCAACCTTTGCCGATCACTTTTTACAGAAAACAACTCATATGAAGTTCTACATTCCGTTAAGAACAGCAAAAAGATGACCCTACTGGAGATACTGGAAATGAACAAAAATATGACACGGACTGCCAGCTCAGTATTATACGATCAAACTTAATTCCGCTTTTTCCAATTGTTAAATTAAGTAGATTGGAAAGTCAGTTTTATTTTTGATCAGCTATTTTATGTATCTCCAAATAAAAAATTTTCCTTTGTAGTTAATATAACTATTTCTGCATGACAGAAAATTATTATTTTTCTATGTCAACACTCCGCATTTCACCATTTTTGTATTCCCTGCGTAAATAGTATCTAAGTAAGATGCACCCCACTTTATCTGTTTTTGAGACCTTTTTGGCCAACTGAAGACGGCCTAAGAAGCCGGAAGCTGCTTTGTGACTACATAAATCTAATTTTGCAGACATTATGATGTGTTTCCTTTTTAATATTACGCAGTTGAATTTTTTGTCGAAGTAAGTGCGTTAATGACTTTCTTTTTCTGGAGCTACAGTCATGTACAATGTTGGGAAAGATATTTCCCCCATTTGACTGGATATAGGCTGATGTTCTATATTTCGTCCTTAGGCCATTTCAAATGTTACAATGTCATAAACCGTCCGGCCTTATAGCATTGTAGAACGAAATTCTCTCTTATATATCTAGTAGATCGTTTCACAACACCACAGTCACAACTCGGTGACTCCAGGATACTCCATTTACAGAATGAGTGAAACACCGACTGTATCCATTGCGGATTCTACTTGATTAGACTCACAGTCTCCCGCCAAGTCCGATACTCACAGCATCACAGTTATATTTCTCGAACTATTCTCGTTCCTGGTAATTTCTGACAGTTCTTGCTCCAGAGATCTCTTACTTCCGCATTACTTATAGCTAGCTCTTCAGCTTACAGTAGTGATGGGTACCTCGAACGAAGCCTATGTCTTCGTAAGGCATGCATGTCGTGATGGATGGGTGGCTCTTTATCCCCTTGTGAATTGTGGTAATCTCTAAGAAGGGTCTTAGTTCCGCGAAACTCTGGTAGGTGGATATTGCTTAGCTGGGAAAGCCAGGAAATAGGAGTTGGTCTGATTGTACCAGTGATTATGCACATTGTGCTGATGAGCTGCGCATCGATGAGGATGGTATGGCAAATATTACACCACGCTGAAGCACAATATTCTGCGGCATTAAAAAACAGTTCAAGAGCCGAGATACGCAAAATCCATTGAAGCCTCCCAGGTTGTGCCAACAGTCTCTGAATGATGTTGTGACTTTTTATCTTCGCTGATGTGCTTTCCTGATTTTTATGAGATAGAGTGCGGAAAAGTGTAAAGCTTGTTTGTCGCTAAGTTGGAATGCACAAACCTCTCTCTTACTGGCACTAGAGTCGGGCCTCCATTTTTTGAAATGTGAACTAAGGGGCGCTAATGCTCTGTCAGTGTTCCCTTTGACTGAAAAAGCTCTTTTGATTGACAAGTCACACTGATATCGTCTCCATAACAATATTTCCTTGAAGATGTTTTTACAAGGTCGGAAATATAAAGACTGGACAGTAGAGGTGATAGAATTGAGCCCTTATTGAGCTTTCATTTCCACACAAGCTGTTGTTCAGCATTTAATTATCTTCAGTAATTTGTAAATCATCCCTTCCATCCAGACAGTATCATATGCTGCTCTAAGGTAGATAAACACCACAGATGTTTTTAATTTCTTCTGGAAACCAGCCTCCATGAAACTTGCAAGAGCTTGTAACTGGCCGTTGCAGTTTCAGTGAGGCCTAAACCCTACTTGTTCTATAGGAATGTGTTCTAAAATACACTTAGTAATTCTATCGTAAATGAGTTTCTCCAAAAGCTTATACGTGCAGCTAAGCAGGGAAATTGCTCGAAAGTACTGGGGAGAAATCCGGTGATTTACTACGTTTTAAGTTTGCCACAATTTTTGTATTTTTCAGTTGCTTGGGAAGTGTTCCTGTGCTCAAAATAATAGATAAGAACCGAGCCAACTAGTGTTTGCCATTTTGTTGAAGAATAGATACAAATTCTGGACGTGTACTGTCAGACTCCACAGCATTACCACTTTTAACGTCTGCTAAGCCTACCTCTAATTCATCTATGGTGAATGAGAAACAGAATTTGAATCGCTTGAAGACTGAGCTTTTAGATCTTTTAGCTCCTTTTTGATCCTGGAGGTACGCTGTTTATCCCTGGGCGATCAGGACGTTTCTATCATATGGTTAGCAATATGATTGGCTGAAATATCAGGCTTCTGTTCAGATTTATTAAATGAGCCATTCAATTTGCGGAGCAAGGACCAAGCATTCATACCTTAATGTTCCAAATTCAAGATTTCCACTACCTCAGAGCAGCGCACTTTCTTTGCATTTTCAATACTGTGAATAAGTTCATCTGCAAAATCACTCTCTCCAATTCGGTTAAACTGTCCCAATTTCCCGATAATTCTTCCTCGTGTCAAGTTATCCGAATGTTGTCACTCAGCCATATGACCGAAGCAACTGCGCAAACACCGATACTGCAGACCAATAACTCTACATGCACGCCCAATACGTTTCCGTGAGAAAATCAAATACCTCGGTGTCTGGCTGGGCCGGAAATTACTCTGGGGGGGGGGGGGGGGGGGGGGACCACATACAACACATGACCAACCGAGGAAGCGCGAGGCTCAAACAGCTCTACCCTATGCTCAACAGGCGTAGCACACTGAACAGAAGGATGTCGAGGTCCATGTACATGACACTTATTCGACCCCCGATGGCGTACGCAGCTCCTGTCTGGGGATACGCTGCACCCACACGCCTGCGCCGTCTGCAGCTCATACAAAACGAAGTACTCAAAATCATAAGCAAAGCTCCACGATACTCCCGCATCGCGGACATTGACCGGGAATACCGACTTGAGACTCTCAAGGAGGTAATCCACAAACTCACCACAAGACTATACAGAAACTCCAGATATTCGCAGAACCCGTTTATTCTGAATCTGGGGAACTACGACCATAACCATAGATGGAAACATAAAAGACCAAAAGACATACTTGTAAGGACCTAACATCTATGGACAAGCACACGTAAACACAACGGTACAGGTGAGCCTCTGTTAATCAGACGCCATCACTGTATATCCAGCTGGAACACACTGCCAAATGACTGGCACCACGCAGGGAAGCCGTACCGTACACTGCAAGCAGACAAGCTCCACACACCCCCACACAGTGAGATGATCTATGGCCGATCTCTCACTACTGTATAACGATCTTGAATGTTCCAGGAATGCAGCGGCTGCAGCAACTGGGATACATCGCCATCGCTTGCCACGGTAATGATGCATGATACCCATACTAACAAATCCAACCTTGCATGAACTATCGCAGCTAGTAAGCCACTACTACCCATCCCACTGTCGCAGAGGTTTTTTTCCCACGGCGCGAGCCTTGGCACTTTTTTTCCCTCTACTCTTCAAATGGCTACCCTCATTCGCGTTTCGTCCACTATCTATCACCTGATGGACCGTGTTAATGCGTAGTCTTACCCAGACGCACGGATAAAATCACAGCCCAGCATCCTCTGATCCACTTATTAGATAACTAACATGTTGACGGAGGTGATAGTAGAACTTTTGGTTTGGTCACCACGTTGGTGCGTCGTGAAGGAGCCCCATCTCTATGTTTGTAGTGAAGAACAGCACCATAGTGCACCCCGACTGCTGGCTGATAGAGACACGCGGTCTTTTCCCAGTCTATCAGCTGCATTGTGTTCCGGGTCCATCTCCAATAGGCACTATAGTCGTACTGACCTCACCCCGTGAGATGCGGAAATTTCTGTGCGCGATTGGGAGACCTCTGAAAAAATTTTCTCGTACTTTGCTTCATCTCCACCTAGCAGTTAATATGTAATGATACTTCATTGACTCGTATCTCGTGCTTCAGCTTTGCAAGGCAGTGTATGTAGGTCGACTCGTAAGATGGTCGAAAGGCATCTGTCGGATGTTTCAATTAGGAGTGGAGTTGCTATGGAATATGGATCGGGTTCATATGTGAAGGGCTTATTTAAATAGTGGTGCATGTCCATTAGCTCCACTCTTCTGTCTACAATGCTTCTGAAATTAATGGTCCTAACAAACAGATAGAAAGGTTCATCTCTAGCAAGAAGCCATATGCTTGAATATTTCTGGTATCTCAACAGCAGATTTTTCAGCGCTCATTAAATTTTAGGACTCTGTATCTCAGAATGAACAAAAATGGACTTGTACCACTATTGAAATAAACCCTTCACGTGTTTCTAGGGAGCAGAAAGTAGTTGTCGTCACATAGGTGGCTCAGCAATACACGTTTCTAATGAATCCTTTCCATAGCGAAGAGATTGGCTGTGATGGAGAATATTTCCTGCGGTAGGCAACTATTAGCAAAGGCCACTCGCAGCTAACGGCGTTCGTAAAACAGGCATCGCCCGAATATTTATGACAGTAAAAGGTCGGGGAAGCCGCAGTGGGCATCTGCACTAAGATGCGTTGTTCTCCAACCTCTGCCAGCATGAGAAGACACTTATTGCAAACTCTCTCTCTCTCTCTCTCTCTCTCACGCACAAACACACACGCACGCACGCATGCACACACACACACACACACACACACACACACACACACACAAGCATGATACGGCTACTTCTCGCAGTGTAGCTCGCGTCGCACTATTTACAACTTTCGGGCACATTGGCTGTCTATTCCGTATTAGAAAACTAACAGTTTAACGCTATGACAAAGAAACATGACGAGCTTTCGGAGTAACGTGACAAAAAAACTGATGCCACATCTCATAACCCTCTTCTTAACAGAAAATCTGTATAGCGTTGCTACTATTCGGGCCTCTCTGGCCCGTGTTGTTCAAATGGCTCTAAGCACTATGGGACTTAACTGCTGAGGTCATCAGTCCCCTAGAACTTACAACTACTTATTCCTAACTAACCTAAGGACGTCACAAACATCCATGCCCGAGGCAGGATTCGAACCTGCGACCGTAGCGGCCGCGCGGTTCCAGACTGTAGCGCCTAGAACCGCTCGGCCACACCGGCCGGCTGGCCCGTGTTGTTTAAACTGACACTATTCCGACTACTTATGATGTGAACGACTTTTTAGGAATAAATACTTCTAAAATAATTTCATTTATTTATAGTTTACATTAAATAAAACTCAATTTTCATACTTTTAGTAGTGGCTTTTATTCGTATTGCGAATTTGGCATGGTCTACAGACAATATCAGAATGATCCGAGCATACAGGTTTGGTGCACTTATAACTAACTTGAGTTTACTATCTTTCTTTTCTACACAGTATGAGTATCTTCTCCTTTTCTTAGCTGGTGGATTCACTGACTTTCCTGATCCTACTTTACCCCTGGTAGTTGCTTTCCCAAATTGATGTGAAAATACGACGCCTCATTTTTTTATCAAGCATTATCCAAGTTACGTATTCATTCATTACACTTACATCGATCATATTGAAGAAAACCACCAATGGGCAGTGCCTTGTTCTTCCCTTCACACTATAGCATCGCATCTTCTGGTCAACGCCGCCCTTTCTGGCATTGTCCGTCATTGTAACTTCAGGCGTCTTCACTTGTCATGATCACAATGTTGGTTGGTCGTGAACAGAGCTAAGGACGGTAAGAACTTTGTTTTTCATAGGAACATAAGAGGCTGTCATCACATCTGGTTGAAAATCAATTAGTGTAGAGTATACTTCACGTCCTCTATGTGAAATAAAATAGGCAGGTAGTTGAGCTTTATTTTTTCGGGTAGTACCGACTAGTGTCAGAACTTTTAACAAAGAAATAATGAGCTAAATCGAGGGATGTAAAAAAAATTATGACATGTTATATTAGCTCCAGACTTTTGAAGTTCAATCACCGGGGTTCTCATAACACACTCTGCCAGTCCCACTGCTCTGGTTTCTTCCTCCTTCTGTCATCTTCCAGCAGTAGCTTGTTCCACAGTCACACACCACGTTTTGATGGGATGTATTGTCGAAATGGACAGCAACCTCGAAATGTGACCAACTGCTGATCCACGGCCATGCATCATCGTGGAATGTAAGCATCCCAAACAGTAATTTTCCACATCTCAAAAACTTCTCGGATTAGTTCCAATCTGCCACTTGACCTATGTTTAGATCGGGTTGCTGCATTGTCAAAGCGCATCACCCTCAGAATGGCACGGAAGCGGTTGCGAGACATAGTTTCATGGAGCAGTGGTTGTCCATTCTCAACACTCCAAAGTTAACTGATATCTTCATTTCTTGACTTGCAAACTCCCATCGGGATCAGAACATCAAGAAAGCTTTTCATTTCATTCATATCTATATTGACCCAGTCCTCGTAAACGATTGAGCGTTCCTTGTTGGTCCACATACACGCTTTGTGAATGAGGGGTACACGAATAAACAACATAAAACAAGATTCTTCATTACCACAGTTCCTAATCGAATAACTTGCAGGCCCCTGGTCTTCTTTCAACACAACCTCTTTGCTCCACCGGCCAGTAATTCCAGCTTCAGGAGCTGTAGCCCATATTTCATTACCATTACGAGAAAACAATAAATCACACTCAACAGAATTTGCACAAAATTATCGTTCTCCATCTTCGTATAAGGATTGTTCATTGATCACTGTCTTTGTGTAGTTCTGAGTTTTCAGCGACATCTGTTTCATTATCATGATCTCTGGAAGAATCACATTCACTATATGGGTTTCCAGAATCAGAAGACTGCTCCAACAATTCCCCTATCGCTTCAACTGGTGGTCCTCCGTAACATTTTCGGTTTGTAGAAAAGACAAGTGTTATTAAATAATGCACCAAAATAAACATATGCTTATTACAAGGAGGACTGTTAACCATTGAAAGAATACGAGCGCGAGTCAAAAGTGGCACATGACGTTACAGAGGAAACGTGCACCAACACTTTAACACAAAGCCATAGGTAAATTTTTATAATTTTTCCATAATGATGGCTAACTTGAAAAATTAGGAAAACTCATAAAACTTAATAAAAATAAAATTTATAGTTACTAACAGAGAAGATATTAAACATCGCGGACGAGCTTCTGAAGTCCGAAGATAGGTAAAGTTAAACCAGAAAAAGGGAAACAGTCTGCAGTGGCCCTGAGAGGAAGCAATCTTTGTCACTGCAGAAGAAAGGCATCGGAAGCTACAATGCCGGGACCAAATGTGAGTAGCGTTAACATAAGCTTGGCAAAATTAATCCATTTCGTTTAATTCCCTCTTCCTGCTAGTCAAGAGCTGAATAACTGTAATCGACATGGCATGTGGAATAATCGGGTCTGCTGCCGGATGTTTGTGTCGCTCTGGCACAATATTTCGGCCACGTAAGTCGTTGCCTTCTTCAGGTGCTACCTGAGACTGCCGTGTTGGAGGATCTTGTCCAGTATCTATGCCCAGAGGGTGCTGGGCGCTCTCTTTGCCGTCCGCGCCCGCCTGGCGCTGCTTGTAATGTGTTCTCTCTTCCCAGGTGCTCCCTCGGACGTCCGCGCCCGACTTGGGCGCCATCTGTGGCAACTGAGGCCTGTCCTGTGTCGGGCGTTCCGTTCGCGGTCCGCGCCCGCCTGGCGCTGCTCCTGAGGTGTTGGTACTTCCCTGGTGCTCCGACGGTCGCCCGTGCTCGGCTCGTGCATCACACGCAGTCGTGACGGCTGTCAGAGGCCCGTCCTGCGTCGAGAGTTGCGTTCCCTGTCCGCGCCCGCCTGGCGCTGCTCCTACGGTGTTACTACGTCTTGAGGAGATTCTTGGTTCATTTCGTTCAGCCCTGATAAGCTCCAGAGACCCGTGGTCTAGGGGTAGCGTCTTTGATTCATAAACAGATCGTATTCGGTCCCGGGTTCGATCCCCACCGCTGCCTAAATTTTGATAAATAATCAGCATTGGCGGCCGAAGACTTCCGGCATAAGAAGTCAGCCTCACTCTGCAACGGCCTTGTCAAAGAGGGCGGAGGAGCGGATAGAGGTTCAGGGCACTCTCTTGTCCTAGGGGTGGGAAATTGCCCCTAAAGGCGGAAGAATCAGCAATGATCAACGACATGAGGATGCAGAAGGCAATGGAAACCACTGCATTAAAGACACGTAACGTGTATCCACAGGACATGTGGCCTGTAATTGAAGAAGTGTCATGATGATCTCTCCATTGGCAAAAGATTCCGGAATAGTTCCCCATTCGGATCTCCGGGAGGGGACTGCCAAGGGGGAGGTTACCATGAGAAAAAGATTGAATAATCAACGAAAGGATAACGTTCTACGAGTCGGGGCGTGGAATGTCAGAAGCTTGAACGTGGTAGGGAAACTAGAAAATCTGAAAAGGGAAATGCAATGGCTCAATCTAGATATAGTAAGGGTCAGTGAAGTGAAGTGGAAGGAAGACAAGGATTTCTGGTCAGATGAATATCGGGTAATATCAACAGCAGCAGAAAATGGTATAACAGGTGTATGATTCGTTATGAATAGGAAGGTAGGGCAGAGGGTGTGTTACTGTGAACAGTTCAGCGACCGGGTTCTTCTAATCAGAATCGACAGCAGACCAACACCGACAACGATAGTTCAGGTATACATGACGACGTCGCAAGCTGAAGATGAACAGATAGAGAAAGTGTATGAGGATATTGAAAGGCTAATGCAGTATGTAAAGGGGGACGAAAATCTAATAGTCATGGGCGACTGGAATGCAGTTGTAGGGGAAGGAGTAGAAGAAAAGGTTACAGGAGAATATGGGCTTGGGACAAGGAATGAAAGAGGAGAAAGACTAATTGAGTTCTGTAACAAGTTTCAGCTAGTAATAGCGAATACCCTGTTCAAGAATCACAAGAGGAGGAGGTATACTTGGAAAAGGCCGGGAGATACGGGAAGATTTCAATTAGATTACATCATGGTCAGACAGAGATTCCGAAATCAGATACTGGATTGTAAGGCGTACCCAGGAGCAGATATAGACTCAGATCACAATATAGTAGTGATGGAGAGTGGGCTGAAGTTCAAGACATTAGTCAGGAAGAATCAATACGCAAAGAAGTGGGATACGGAAGTACTAAGGAATGACGAGATACATTTGAAGTTCTCTAACGCTATAGATACAGCAATAAGGAATAGCGCAGTAGGCAGTACAGTTGAAGAGGAATGGACATCTCTAAAAAGGGCCATCACAGAAGTTGGGAAGGAAAACATACGTACAAAGAAGGTAGCTGCGAAGAAACCATGGGTAACAAGAAATACTTCAGTTGATTGATGAAAGGAGGAAGTACAAACGTGTTCCGGGAAAATCAGGAATACAGAAATACAAGTCGCTGAGGAATGAAATAAATAGGAAGTGCACGGAAGCTAAGACGAAATGGCTGCAGGAAAAATGTGAAGACATCGAAAAAGATACGATTGTCGGAAGGACAGACTCAGCATACAGGAAAGTCAAAACAACCTTTGGTGACATTAAAAGCAACGGTGGTAACATTAAGAGTGCAACGGGAATTCCACTGTTAAATGCAGAGGAGAGAGCAGATAGGTGGAAAGAATACATTGAAAGCCTCTATGAGGGTGAAGCTTTGTCTGATGTGATAGAAGAAGAGACAGGAATCGATTTAGAAGAGATAGGGGATCCAGTATTACAATCGGAATTTAAAAGAGCTTTGGAGGACTTACGGTCAAATAAGGCAGAAGGGATAGATAACATTCCATCAGAATTTCTAAAATCATTGGGGGAAGTGGCAACAAAACGACTATTCACGTTGGTGCGTAGAATATATGAGTCTGGCGATATACCATCTGACTTTCGGAAAAGCATCATCCACACAATTCCGAAGACGGCAAGAGCTGACAAGTGCGAGAATTATCGCACAATCAGCTTAACAGCTCATGCATCGAAGCTGCTTACAAGAATAATATACAGAAGAATGGAAAAGAAAATTGAGAATGCACTAGGTGACGATCAGTTTGGCTTTAGGAAAAGTAAAGGAACGAGAGAGGCAATTCTTACGATACGGCTAATAATGGAAGCAAGGCTAAAGAAAAATCAAGACACTTTCATAGGATTTGTCGACCTAGAAAAAGCGTTCGACAATATAAAATGGTGCAAGCTGTTCGAGATTCTGAAAAACGTAGGGGTAAGTTATAGGGAGAGACGGATCATATACAATATGTACAACAACCAAGAGGGAATAATAAGAGTGGACGATCAATAACGAAGTGCTCGTATTAAGAAGGGTGTAAGACAAGGCTGTAGCCTTTCGCCCCTACTCTTCAATCTGTACATCGAGGAAGCAATGATGGAAATAAAAGAAAGGTTCAGGAGTGGAATTAAAATACAAGGTGAAAGGATATCAATGATACGATTCGCTGCTGACATTGCTATCCTGAGTGAAAGTGAAGAAGAATTAAATGATCTGCTGAACGGAATGAACAGTCTAATGAGTACACAGTATGGTTTGAGAGTAAATCGGAGAAAGACGAAGGTAATGAGAAGTAGTAGAAATGAGAACAGCGAGAAACTTAACATCAGGATTGATGGTCATGAAGTCAATGAAGTTAAGGAATTCTGCTACCTAGGCAGTAAAATAACCAATGACGGACGGAGCAAGGAGGACATCAAAAGCAGACTCGCTATGGCAAAAAAGGCATTTCTGGCCAAGAGAAGTCTACTAATATCAAATACCGGCCTTAATTTGAGGAAGAAATTTCTGAGGATGTACGTCTGGAGTACAGCATTGTATGGTAGTGAAACATGGACTGTGAGAAAACCGGAACAGAAGAGAATCGAAGCATTTGAGATGTGGTGCTATAGACGAATGTTGAAAATTGGGTGGACTGATAACGTAAGGAATGAGGAGGTTCTACGCAGAATCGGAGAGGAGAGGAAAATGTGGAAACACTGATAAGGAGAAGGGACAGGATGATAGGACATCTGCTAAGACATGAGGGAATGACTTCCATGGTACTAGAGGGAGCTGTAGAGGGCAAAAACTGTAGAGGAAGACAGAGATTGGAATACGTCAAGCAAATAATTGAGGACGTAGGTTGCAAGATGAAGAGGTTAGCACAGGAAAGGAATTCGTGGCGGGCCGCATCAAACCAGTCAGTAGACTGATGACCAAAAAAAAAAAAAGCTCCAGAGCCGGACCCCACGCCGAGCTGAGCTGGTAACCGCTGTCTCGGTTTATTAGGTTGTCTGTGACCTTCATCTCGATGGCCTCCTTTATGACACTGTCCCAAAATCTTGGCGTCTGTGCCACAATTTTGGTGTTCTTGTAGTCCATTGAGTGGCCCAGCTCCAGACAGTGTTCCGCTATGGCAGATTTTGTTGCCCGTCCGAGTCTGGTGTGCCTCTGGTGTTCTTTGCACCTGACGCCCACCGTCCTCGTTGTCTCGCCAATGTATGACTTTCTACACTGGCACAGGATGTTGTAAATGCCTGGTTCACGTAGCCCCAGGTCGTCCTTCACACTCCCAATTTTGGAGGGTGGAGAGAAGATACTCTTTATATCATATTTTGAAAGAATTCTGCTGATCTTTGCAGAAATAGGTCCAGCGTATGGCAGGTATGCCACATGATTCATCGTAGTGTTGGGTGCAAAGAAATTACCTAGAAAGAGAACTTTCGTTCTTTATCATTTGTGTCTGCATTTATGCTCGACATACACATCGTGTTATGAATAAACTACACTGCCTGACAAAAAAGATATTGTAGGATGTCAGTCTAACTTAGACCACGCACACATCATCGGCGGGTATGTAAAAGCTTAGAGTTGCGAATGTCCGGGATGGGTAGAATGGCTACCAGACTGCATTAGTGCCAGTTGTGTTTAGTGCTGTGACCAGGCCTGGCAGGGTATATAAGGGACGTGAACAGCGTAAGATGTAGAGTTTCCGCTGTGATGGGCACAGAGATTCCGAGTACTCGTCTTAGGCAGCCTTATCAAAACTTGAAAGAATCTGAAAGGGATTCGGTGTGGGTCTCCATTTGGCCAGCTGGACGAACCGTGCAGTGTCCAGTTTTGTGCCTTCAGGTGTGACAGTGGCTCGATGTCGAACAGCATGGAAACTTGAGACCAGGTATACTCATCGCGAAGTTTCTGGTCGACCAGGTCTCAGATAAGTGAGACTCGTCACGTTGTGCACCAAGTACATTGTAACCCCTTCCGTCTGCGCCTATCATCGAAGAATAAGTAATGGACTCTCTGGATCGTCCGCTCTCATCTCGTCCTACTGGTGAGACTGTAGCAGCAGCTGGTGAGCCTTGCGCGGCTCAACGTCATGCCGTTTATTGCTCGTCATCTTGTCTTTATCGTTCTGTCGCCTAGTTTTTTTATTCGATATACTGGCGTCACTAAGTTGCTGGTTTGCTTGCCCGTGAGTGGCAGCAGCAGCACTTGTCGATAAGTGCACTGTCGTACTATCTCTGGAGCAGCCGTTAGAATTTCTGGGTCGTCGTCTGTGAGAGTTTAGTCGGGGGATGGAGCTCCAGTGAGGTCTGCACAGCCAGCACTAGCCGACCGCTTGCGACACACATGCACTGTCCGACGGAAGGAGACTGGAGCGGGAACGACTGTTGTTTGGTCGCTAGTCTCATCGGGCGACGTGTATTTGGTATTTTGACCGTTTCTGGGCCTCGTCAGTTGGTCATCTTGCCGGACGTGGGTCGGTTCCTTCAGCGTGCAGAGATGTCGGGTGGTCAATGGGCAAGTGTTACCTCTGCATTGATGGGTCCGAGCCAGTGTGCCTGGGTCGCCGTGTCTCCGAGTTCCGAACGGACATCGAGTTGAGTCGGCTTGGAGCTGCTGTGAGCTCCGGACAGCCAAGACTCGCCCGACCGCTGCTGACACACACAACTTGAGTGGGGATGACCTATGTTGGTCGTTCGGTCGGTCGTCTCGTCGTGTATTTGGTCGCCAGCCGCTTATGGAAACTCTGTGTGCGTCGACTTGTCACTCCTTGAGGTTACACAGCGATCGGTTTTAGGATTCTCGGAGTTCTTGGTGCAAGTGTTTACATGTGACTGTGTGTAGCTTCTGTGATTTCCACTGAGCAGATGAATGATGTCTGCGTACTGGAGTAGGCAGTCGGTCGGTTCGGACAGAGCAGCGAGTAGGTGTTTCCTCCCCGTGTTGATGCTGTCCAGCACGGCATGTTGTTCGACAGCCTTTGGTGTTGGTCATGTTTTTCGGTGGATATTCTGCCTCGGCTGTTTATAGATGCCAAATTTGAAGATATAGTGTTGTTGGTATGTTCGTCCTCCGCTAATATATTCCATTGTCGTGTCGTTGATCGGGGAAGGGAATTGGTTAGGTTGTTGGTAGGTACTTCAGCCGTCCGTGGGTCGGGTTGCCATCTGATTACTTACTCTTATACTTGGCTGCCTATCTTAACTAACCTTACGTTAGAGTTACCTCCTCAGGCTGACCCTTGGAACACTTCTGAGCACCACTGACCTGTTATTTTTTTTTTTTAATTGTGAGTTGTAGTCTCAATTACTGTGCGAGGCCTTCAGCTGTCTATTATTTTAGCTTGTTTTAATGTTAAGATAAGGCCTTCAGCCGTCTTAAATTAACACCTTGAAGATTCTTGCTTAAAATAAATTTTATTTTAAAAAGGGGGATTTTGGTCATTGGAAATTATTATTATTTTTGTTGTGACTTGGCAAGACAGCCAAGCCACTATCAGATAGCCGAAAGGCACGCGTTTAAGCTCACGCCGGCTGGCGTGAGGTCTGGAACAGTTAAAGGAGTTGAGTATAGTAAAAAAAGTACGTAGCTTCTGGAATACTTAACTTTAATCCATAATTGGTGAACATCGGTCTGACGGTACAAGCATCACAAGTTAAATAGCAAATGATAATGGCGCCTTGCTAGGTCGTAGCAAATGACGTAGCTGAAGGCTATGCTAACTATCGTCTCGGCAAATGAGAGCGTAATTTGTCAGTGAACCATCGCTAGCAATGTCGGCTGTACAACTGGGGCGAGTGCTAGGAAGTGTCTCTAGACCTGTCGTGTGGCGGCGCTCGGTCTGCAATCACTGATAGTGGCGACACGCGGGTCCGACGTATACTAACGGACCGCGGCCGATTTAAAGGCTACCACCCAGCAAGTGTGGTGTCTGGCGGTGACACCACAATTCTTATGCAGGCCTTAAGCCTTGAGTTGTTCTATGTTCACTATGTGGCTTTCAGACGAACTTTTACATTAAATATTTTAAGATTAGGCCTTGTGCCGTCTTAAATTAAAATTTGTAAAGTCACTTGTGTAAAACCTCTTAAAATTGTCTTCTCTGAAATCCTTGTTATCCAGGCCTTAAGCCCCCAGTTTTCCTATGTCCAGTGTATGTGGCCTTCAGCATTTGTGAAAAAGTTTCGTAACTAAGGCCTTTAGCCGTGTGTATTCCTTAAGGCAATGTTTGGGCCTTCTGCCATGTTGTTTTTAAATTCTTTTAAACGCATGTGTGATTAAGTGTTTTTAGCATCCCGTGGATTTTCTGAATGAATAAACCGAAAGTTTTTATTATTCCTTTCAACTTACCGCTGCTAATTTTTTTCTGACCTAATAACCGTCATCAAGTGGAAAAGATTGATACAACGTAGGGAGTAAGGAAGTAAGTCTTCCCTACTCTACGCTGGCCATGGACTCATAGAAAATGATAGTATATATTTTGTTTCTGTCTTTCTTTTATCTGTCTTCTGTAATCCTCTACATACATACCTCCACCGCGGTTTCTGTCCGTACGTTCGAGCTAGTCTCAGCAGTGGTGTCGGAGATTTGATGTTTTGTCAGATTCCTCGTGAAATGGATGTACGGGAAAGTCCCACTCATCGCTACGTTGGAGATACTGTGTCCCATCGTTCGTGCGCCGACTATAACACTACGTTCAGACTCGCATAAATCTTGATAACCTGCCATCGTAGCAGTAGTAATCGATCTAACAACTGCGCCAGACGTTTGTCATCGTATGTAGGCGTTGCAGAGCGGAGCGCCGTCTTCTGCCTGTTTACATGTCACTGTATTTGAATACGCATGCGTACACCAGTTTCTCTGGCGCTTCAGTGTTCGGGCGGAGGCAGCACAGAAGACTTTATCATCCCTCCAATACCTTAAAGCTGTTTCCTTGCATCTCACAGAGGTTTACTATATTACGTTATAGACGAAGCCTAAAAAAAAGAAATAGCTTTGTTGTGAATGCTTCCCTTATTACTTCTCTCGCGTCTTTCATACACCCAGCGGCCGCTTTTTATAAGACATCGTCCTTCTCTAGGAACTGATTCAAGGATATCTCTTCGCTTTGCCACAGCTTCGCCACGCGTGATGGGGCAGGGGGTCGACGTTCGTCGAAAAAGAATATTTTTGCACATAATTCAAACTTCATATCAAACGTTTAGCGTCACAAGGGCTCTGTTTTAAGAGAACGTTGCACGTCTCTCAGTCAGTGTTCGTCGTCAATTTGAGAAATTTGTCCCTCGAGTAGAAGCAAAAAACAAGAAATGGGATTACGTGTGCACACTTACGCTGTTCGTCTTACCTATCATTCAATGATCTTTGTTGACTTAATATGAGCTCCTTACACAGATACAGAGTATTCTACTAGAGGAAGTGTTGTATAAAGACATTGTATAGCGTCCCCAGTGAAATAATAAGAAAACACTTAAAAAACTGTATTTATAAAGAAGAGACATTTAAAATTGAATTATATATATATATATATATATATATATATATATATATATATATATATATATATTATAATTTACCCGTAAAATAATAATTTCTCTGTCTTTCGAATGCAGAGAAATATAACAAAATGATCTAAAGAGAGAACAAGATACGCTCTTCTGTTAATTTTTTAGTCGTCTTCACTTCTTCTCTTGTCTTGATTGCGTGTAGACGGACATCTTGCGTGTGCTGGCAAATGTAAGCATATCTGTAGTAATTAAGCAGATAATGTATTGATTTAATATTATTGTGCACTTTTAATTTGTAAGAGGTGATGCCGATTTCATGCCCGCCTTCCTTTGAATTAACCTGCATCCGAGTAATTTACAGTGCAACAATCGCAGCGGCCGATGCAGCCAACGACGCCATTACGTGGCGATATTGACTTATAAAAAATTAGCGAACAACTCGCCCGCTATTAACGTAATATCCATTTTTCTCCGCAGCCGCCCGACGTTGCAGAAAATACGTAGCCTTAAGATTCTTAATTCAAGTACAACAGCCGAGGCCCAGGGCCAGGACTCCGACTACAATGCAATGGTTAACGGAGGTAAGAAAAAATACCGTCGCGCGTGTGTGGGCCGCAATTGTAATTAATAACTAAAGATTTTTGCTTTATAGTGAACTGACAAGTCGAGGAAATTAATATGAAAAGTTTATTCCATTGTTCAACTTATATGCTCATGTCTTAAGATTCAGCGAGTCTAACATTCATTAACGTAACAAATAATTTGAGATTAATATTGCTAAAAAGGAGAACTTCACAAAAGCATTTAATTGTAAATCAAAATTGAATGAAATATCAGTTTCATTAAGGCCCGCCACGTAAGTCGGCAACAATCAACATATAATAATATATTAAATTACGACGGCCGACGGACGCGAGATACTGGTAGACAGACTTATAATTTACAGCGGCACCACCCATGAACAAAAGTTACTCAGTGTCCAAGAATTAAGACTCGAGCTTTCGAACATGCTCACGTACTTCTTCGTCAAGAGGTGGCTGACTGCGCGGACTGATGTGCTTCTCTTACGGAGCTGTGGTGTGGCGCACTGTTGGTCACAGGTGCAGCGTTGTTGTGAACAGATGAGCGAAATGAGCAAGGAAATAAATCGTGCGGAGTGCTACAAACTGAATGTTCACGCAGCACAAAAAAAACTGGATACCAACGGGGAGTTGCAGTTTTTGTAGCAATCTCCTTGCTCTTACTGCCGAGTAATACTGGCCCCGCTAAGAGAAAGAGTCGGGGGGAAAGTGGGATGAGAGGGAGCGGGGTGTGAGTGAGGCGGTGTGGCACTCATTTCACTATGTCAGTTCACCAGGCAAAGTATTAATCTGTCTCTCTCAAAAGAGCACAACGGTGGCTTTGGAGCGCTGTTGAAGTAATAGAACTGGCACCACGCCGTCATGAGACCTCACGTCAGAGACGTTAAGTCATGCGAGTGCGGTGGTACGTGTATGCCGTTCTGTTGTGTGGAATCTGCGCAAGTAACATGGGTTGACGTTCAGAGGTGCCAGAACAACATAAAGAGATGTCTTATTTGTAGGTGCAGATATTGTGATCATTGGTATCGTAATACACTGCTGGCCATTTAAATTGCTACACCAAGATGAAATGCAGATGATAAACTTGTATTCATTGGACAAATATATTATACTAGAACTGACATGTGATTACATTTTAACCCAATTTGAGTGCATAGATCCTGAGAAATTAGTGCCCAGAACAACCACCTCTGGCCGTAATAACGACCTTCATACGCCTGGGCAATGTGTCAAACAGAGCTTGGATGGCGTGTACAGGTACAGCTGCCCATGCAGCTTCAACACGATACCACGCTTCATCAAGAGTAGTGACTGGCGTATTGTGACGATCCAGTTGCTCGGCCACCATTGACCAGGCGTTTTCAATCGGTGAGAGATCTGGAGAATGTGCTGGCCACGGCAGCAGTCGAACATTTTCTGTATCCAGAAACACCCGTATAGGACCCAAAACATGCGGTCGTGCATTACCCTGCTGAAATGTAGGGTTTCGCAGGGATCGAATGAAGGGTAGAGACACGGGTCGTAACACATCTGAAATGTAACGTCCACAGTTCAAAGTGCCTTCAATGCGAACAAGAGGTGACCGAGACGTGTAACCAATGGCACCCCATACCATCACGACGGGTGATACGCCAGTATGGCGATAACGAGTACATGCTTCCAATGTGCGTTCACCGCGATGTCGCCAAACACGGATGCGACCATCATGATGCTGTAAACAGAACCTGGATTCATCCGAAAACATGACTTTTTGCCATTCGTGCATCCAGGTTCGTCGTTGTGTACACCATCGCAGGCGCTCCTGTCTGTGATGCAGCGTCAAGGGTAACCGCAGCCATGGTCTCCGAGCTGATAGTCCATGCTACTGCAAACGTCGTCGAACTGTTCGTGCAGATGGTTGTTGTCTTGCAATCGTCCCCATATGTTGACTCAGGAATTAAGACCTGGCTGCACGATCCGTAACAGCCATGCGGATAAGATGCCTGTCATCTCAGCTGCTAGTGATACGAGGGCGTTGGGATCCAGCACGGCGTTCCGTATTACCTTCCTGAACCCATCGATTCCATATTTTGCTAACAGTCGTTGGATCTCGACCAACGAGAGCAGCAATGTCGCGATACGATAAACCGCAATCGTGATAGGCTACAATGAAAGTCGGAAACGTGATGGTACGCATTTCTCCTCCTTACACGAGACATCACAACAACGTTTCACCAGGCAACGCCGGTCAACTGCTGCTTCTGTATGAGAAATCGGTTAGAAACTTTCCTCACGTCAGCACGTTGTAGGTGTCGCCACCGGCGCCAACCTTGTGTGAATGCTCTGAGAAGCTAATCATTTGCATATCACAGTATCTTCTTCCTGTCGGTTAAATTTCGCGTCTGTAGCAAGTCACCTTCGTCGTATACAATTTTAGTGGCCAGTGGTTTATGTATGCACTTCAACGCGTTAGTGGGTTTTTCTCTGTGTCAGACAGTCTTCCTGCCGACACGTCACGTAATTTACTACCTGGTGTTTTCCGCACGGTCGTAACTGCACCCCTGAGGGCGAGGTCGCAAGTCCAATCTTTAGTGAGGCTCATTCGAAGTGCTTCAAATGGCTATGAGCACTATGGGACTTAACATCTGAGGTCATCAGTCTCCTAGAACTTAGAACTACTTAAACCTAACTAACCTAAGGACATCACACACATCCATGCCCGAGGCAGGATTCGAATCTGCGACCGTAGCGGTCGCGCGGTTCCAAACTGAAGCGCCTAGAACCGCTCGGCCACGCCGGCTGGCGGCTCATTCGAAAGTGTTGTGTTAACAGTAATTAAGATAGGAAAAGTTTTAGCTGGTAACGACTCACCACGTGCATAAGGAGGGCGACAGGAACTTAGTGTCCGGGAGGTGCAGAGATCGACCTTCTGTGGGATGTATGTGTTACATTTCACGATATGGACATGGTCAACATTCAAGAAACGTTCAAAACAAACCACTAACTTGCACCATTGCACCATGAAAACCGAATGAAAAATGCAGCGCCGCAGTGACCACAAAGGTTCGCACCATCAAGATCGGAGGCTAACTCCTTGGGAGCTACGTATCGTGGGTGCGGCTTTCATCTAGGCATCCGCTCTGAAAGAATGCTCATAGGGTCATATTGGTGTAATGAGATGATGAGAATTGATGAAATGTGTCCCCGAAGTTTATTGACGGTTATTTAGGTATATCTGGCGATAGATCTCCCACTTCAAAAAAGAAGCTTACTATGCAAGTTTTCAACAGTACACTAGGTGAACTTTATGCAAAAAAGGTTAAGTGAAGAAGCTTACACGTTGTATCTTCCGATTTCAAAGTTTAGTTCAATCTTTTATAATTTTCAAATCGATTTTTTCTGGGTAACGGCAAACGATTGGCTTGCTCCACATAAAGAAGAAATTGCGAATAAACATAACAAGAAGCTCTCTTGCTTGACGAGTAAGATTAATGTAGACAAGTCAACTAGTTACAATAGAGCAACAACCGCACCAAAATTTATGAACGGGTAATTAATAAAACAAATATTATTTCCTTAGCTTCTGAAAGTGCACTATTAGCCAAAGGGCTTTAATATAATGTTTGACCTAGGATTACAGAAACAAAAATCATGGAACATCTAATAATAGATCTTAAAGTCGGTTTAGAGGGGGCGAAAACTGCCAGAAATAGGCAAACACGCATAGCCTATGAGTTTTGAATAATTTTAGAAAATAATATAAAGAGCAGTCAAAAGGATGGTAACACATATAAGACAATAAAAAGTATCAATCAGAAGTTAATACATAACGATGCCATAGTTACGAAAGCTGATAAAGGGAATTCGATAGTTATTTCCACTAAAACGGAATATATAAATAAAACAGAAGGGTTCTTCGATCAAAATGGGATTGTCCTACTTGATACAGGTACTACTTCCGTAGTGCAGAAAGAAATAAGGGTTGGGCTTCAGAACACTAAAAAGTTAATAGGCGAGTTCCGTAAAAAGTGGCTTATCAATTTAAATCCCAAACCACCTAAGATGAAAAGTCAGTTTAAGATTCACAAATGTAATCTTCCGATCCGCCCAATCGTAGATAGTACCGGGAGCGCCTACCACAAGTTAGCTAGATTTCTGCATCAGAAAATAAAAGATAATTATGTGTTTGCAAAGAATTACGCCGT
Source organism: Schistocerca americana (assembly GCF_021461395.2). Classification (NCBI taxonomy): domain Eukaryota; kingdom Metazoa; phylum Arthropoda; class Insecta; order Orthoptera; family Acrididae; genus Schistocerca; species Schistocerca americana. Next base: position 96,492,229 of record NC_060125.1, on the reverse strand, counting down.
TAAGAATTCTACAGAGTTAGCCAAACGGTTGGAACGCGTAATGTGCTCTGAAAACTCTAACTTGGTGTATTTCGATATAACAAGTGTATACACCAATGTTCCGGTGGATCAAACCCTCCAGATTTTAGGAAGTAACTTGCACCAACATAAGAAAATGTCGGAGAACGAAACAGATGAGTTAGTGAATCTTCTGCGTGTTGTGTTGAAACATAATTACATTTATCGTAAAAATATATTCCCAACCGTGTGGACTGGCAATGGGAAACCCGCTGCTTGGCATTCTGTCTGAAATTTTTCTAAATTACTTAGAACGTCGTTTTTTCGCCAGTAACGTAGACATCATGAATAATATAACCTTTTACGCAAGATACATAGACGATATACTTCTTCTTATTGACGGTAACCAAAACGACATAGACCAAGTTTTCCTAACATTTAACGAGCTCCATGAGAAGATTAATTTTACACGTGAAAATGAATCCTCTAACAGATCGTTAAATTATTTAGATCTTACCCTCACTATAGTAGATAGCCTCACTGCGTTCAGCATTTTTCGTAAAAGTACATACTCTGACAATATCATACCGGCCGATTCCGCCCATCGGCTAGCTCATAAGTTAGCTTTTTTTCATTCCAGTATACATCGTGCCCTGACAATTCCCCTGTCTCGAGATACTTTAGAATCTGAATTAGTAACGCTTGAGGAAACTGCTAGAAATAATGCTTACAAAGTTGACTTGGTGAGGCAAATGTACAACAAGAAACTAAATAAAATAACACGTCCTCCACATTAGATGATGGGGGAGAAGGGGAACCTGCTGCCATTTTATCTATTCCCTCCATAGGCAGGGTTTCTTAGAATGCTTAAGAATTATGGGTTTAAGGTAACATTTTCAAATAATAATAATCTGAAAAAAAAGATTTTGGTCAATACACTGCAAGCATCACATGACAAACATTTCGCTCTGGGGTTTATAAAATCACCTGTGTGCATTGCCCGAACTATTATATGGGTCAAAAAGGCAGAGCCATTACTACTAGATATAAGGAGCACATTCCAACCAAAAGTGCTGACGGCACACGAGTTTCCTCCTTCGACGAACACCTGATCCAAATGACACATGCGCCTAATCCCCTAACCAGCACGGTCCTAAAGGTAATAGATTAGACATCCCAGAAGAACTGGAGATTTTTAAACATCTGCAATTTGATAAGACGAACACCTGATCCAAATGACACATGCGCCTAATCCCCTAACCAGCACGGTCCTAAAGGTAATAGATTAGACATCCCAGAAGAACTGGAGATTTTTAAACATCTGCAATTTGATAAGACGAACACCTGATCCAAATGACACATGCGCCTAATCCCCTAACCAGCACGGTCCTAAAGGTAATAGATTAGACATCCCAGAAGAAATGGAGATTTTTAAACATCTGCAATTTGATAAGACGAACACCTGATCCAAATGACACATGCGCCTAATCCCCTAACCAGCACGGTCCTAAAGGTAATAGATTAGACATCCCAGAAGAACTGGAGATTTTTAAACATCTGCAATTTGATAAGGATAACCTAATTAATGATTAACTTCAATTAAAAAACACGAAATTTTTGAATGTTTTATGCCATTATTTAGATTATAATTGAGCCATGGTAAGAATTACTGTTTTGAAGAGCGCGCCGCAGCGCGTAGTGTGAAGCAGTCGCCCTCCGTTTCTGGCGGTGGCCTGTTCACGTGCATTTAAGGGGTGCTATTAGCTCGCCAGTCAGTCAGTCTGGATCAGTCTCGCGTCCCCAGCTTGCTAGTCCGTCTCTCGTCCGCATTTGCTAGGCAGATAGTGTGTGTCTTTTGTTCGGAGTGCTACTATGTCTGTCGTTCGGATCAACCTTTAAAGCCGGCAAAATGAGAGTCTTTCCACTCCGCCAGAAAGAGAACTCAGCGAGTGGTCGCCCAGTCGGGGCTGAGTTTGTGCATCTGAGTCTGCGCGTTAGGTCGCCAGTCTGCTCGAGTTTGCTCTGGCAATGGTCATTGGCGGTTGGATCGATCGGTTGGTCGGTCGAGCACATAGACACAAGATGACTTTTGCGTCTTGAGCGTCGATGCGTGTGAGGTCGTCACGTGAGTCCAGTGGGCCGCGGCGTATAGCGAGGGGTAGTGACTTCGTGGTCTACACGAGAGCAACAGGAGTCAACCCACGACATCAGTCTGGCCGAAGCGAGCTGCGACGCCGTTAGACGGAAGATCGGCGCGCCTTCCTGCGTCCGTTAAAGCGGCTGGCAGCGGATGGTTCGGGAGAGCGATTTGGGGTTCTGCGCCAGGTCTTCTCGAGAAATCGTAGTTTATTACAAGTTAAGTGACTGGTGATATGTTGTTTGATTTACTCTTGTTAAATTCTACTTGTTTTCTTGGTGAGGTCAACAGCCGTTTTGCTTTGGGGTCGTCCCACCATTCTTCTCCGTTTGCCCACCCGCTGGAAAAAGTTGTTTATAAACTGGGTGATCCGTTTTTCCCTTGTGGAGTAGGGCCGGGTTAGAGCAATCTGCGGTTCGGGTTGTTCGGTAATCTACCGTACGTTAGTAGCTGCCTCTGTCATGTTTGTCGGATTTGGTGTGTTAACGAATTTATTGCTTGGAGTGTAACGGCCTAATACCTGAAATATGTTTTGATCTTTCGAAACTTTGATATTGTTGGGTATGATCTTGAGAGGCGGTATCTGTGCACTGTAGAGCATCTTAACTATTGTTTGGCCAACCTTGTAGAATTTTATATAAGATTGCATTTCATGGCCTTTTATTTAAATGATCATTTTAGTATATAAAGTTGCCACCCTTTCACCGTAAGACTTTTCTTAGAAGTTAAAATCAAGTTGCACCTTCGGTGGCAAGATTAATATTTTAATTGTTAGTGTTTTGTACCATTTCCATCCCTCCGACGGGGGGGTGCATAGTTTTTGTGCTTGTGTAAATTGTTAAAACTCTTAGTTCAAAGTTATCTGGTGTGTTGCAGATTTGCACCAGTGCAGTCTTTCAGATTCTGTTGTGAGCGGTCGTAAATACGGCCGTGTCAAAAGGGAGTGGCAAGGTTCTCTGCCCAAAAGCTCATACAGTCAAAACTTGTTTATTTCTGACTCTGAATAAATTGTAACTTTGATATTTAGAGGGTGCTTTCTGATTATAATTTTAAATCTGTTTCTTTTAAAAAATGCTTTTAGGCACTATTAAAGTGAATAAAATTCCCATTTGTTAAAAGGAATTTGGTTATGATTTCATCAGTTACTCCCTGGCAACTACTTCCATGCTCACATAGTGTGATTAAATGTGTTAATGTTCTTGATGAATCGTTAGTAAATAAAATAAATTCTTAAGAACATTCTTTGAAAATAAATCACGGTTCAATAATGACCACATAATGGTTGATTGGCAGGAGCCGAGCAGTATTTCGCTGGCGGTGTGACATAGATGGTCGGTGTTTGATGTACTTCATTTTAGACAAGCCTTAAGGTTGTGGCTAGCATATTCATATAAGTGCTTACTAGCCGACGAGTGATAAAATTTAGCCTCAGGTGACAAGATGAATTTTAGCTGGTCCATCTTGACCTTTTGGGATTTAATTCCCTTTACATTATTTGTAGTTGCAATCCAAAAATGGCTCTGAGCACTATGGAACTTAACATCTTAGGTTATCAGTCCCCTAGAACTTAGAACTACTTAAACCTAACCAACCTAAGGACGTCACACACATCCATGCCCGAGGCAGGATTTGAACCTGCGACCGTAGCAGTCCCGCGGTTCCGGACTGAAGCGCCTAGAACCTCACGGCTACCGCGGCCGGCAGTCGTAATCCAGAGAAGACTTCTTCCTTGTCCATTTATGGCATGAACATGGGTATATTAATAGCTATCTTTTATTTCTTTTTGATTCTTCCCTGTGAAGAACATGGCGTTTTCCCATGTCAAGTGTCCATAAAATTTTCCTGTGTGTCTTTTCGGGTCAAGCACGTTTTATCATATCTATTTAACAATAGCCTTAAATATAAGAGGCGATAATTCCCTTTTGTAGCGCGTAGTGAAATTGACCTCTGTCGGTCGATAGAGTATAAGGGCGATGAAAGGGCGTTGGCGCAATTACCATATTTTTTAATCGTAAAACATAATTTGACCTATGTTGGTCATTTGCTATTACATGGCGATGAAGTGGCGTTTTTCGTTCACTCACGCGTTATTTTTAGTAATAAGATTTAAAAAAATCTTGATAATATTCATCATTTAGTGCGTGTCAGCAATAAGAAGTATATCTACATCAACTGATAAAAACACTTGCTAGACCATCTGTTCAAAATGGTTCAAAAGGCTCTGAGCACTATGCGACTTAACTTCTGAGGTCATCAGTCGCCTAGAACTTAGAACTAATTAAACCTAACTAACCTAAGGACATCACACACGTCCATGCCCGAAGCAGGATTCGAACCTGCGACCGTAGCGGTCGCTCGGTTCCAGACTGTAGCGCCTAGAACCGCACGGCCACTCCGGCCGGCCTAAACCATCTGTGTACAGGTTAACTGAGATTATTACATTATGGTGTTTACATACTACAGTTTCGCTGTTTAATCTCGTATGTCATCTTTCATTAATAACGATGGGTGCGTTATGCAGCATTCGTTGTGAAAGGGCCGATATATTCTAATAGTGTAAGTCGGGGTAGGATGTTCGAACTTATATAAATCCATGCATAGTTTGTTACATTTCAGTCATAACCCTTCGAACTTATATAAATCCATGCATAGTTTGTTACATTTTAGTAATAACCTGGTGCAGTGGCTTTATGTTTAAGATTTTCAACCTTTCTATAAGTTATTCGTTTTAAGATATAACTGCGTTGGGCTTTTATCTTTGACAGTCATGGTCTCGGTTAGACATGCGCAATGTTCCCCTCCATGTTGATTTTCGGTGCGATATCTAGTCCTTCTTACTTTCACGTGAGCTCCCAAGGCCCACCACACGGCGTTCATGGAGACGAGGCGCTCGCCAGAGCTTAAGTCTTCGTGTTGACTTAGTACTTATGTGCCGCATTTTTAAAATGTGACTACGCCTATTCAGGCTGTTTTAATTTTATTTCTAGACCATGCCCTTTAAGACAAATTATAGATTCAGGTGTATCTTCTGAAGAAGGCTCAATTATTTGGGCTGAAACTTAGGTAAAGGTTGGTTTCATTACCGCAATCGAGGTTTATAGTTTCTTATACACTGGAATGTGATAGTATGCAACCGAATGGGAAACTTTTTGTTGTGGAGCTTATCATAAAACTGATTTTCATTTAAGGTGTAGCTGCCGATAGCGCGATAATATGTTTTATAGGCATGGAAGAAATAAAAATCCAGAAGCTGAGTTTGTACAGTGGTTCCAGGTGGTATGAACTGTAATGTCACACACTTTTCGGGAGGAATAGCTTGCTCTAAAGGAGTAATAATCAAGCAAAAGCAACTTATTTTCAGCAGCTGTCGACCAAGTGCTCACACCATAGTTGTAGTCCTCTTACTCGCATTTGCTGTGACGTAAAAATTTCCTGCTGTCCTTGCAAGAACACGTACACGAGAATGAATGGTAGGGGGGAGAGCAGCCCAATTTCTCGCAGCACTGCATTAAGGCACTGATGTTGTTTGATCTTGACGCACATCTCTTGGTACCCTCAATTTCCTGAGCTCATCGCAGACGCATTTCCTCTTCAGATCCCTATTGGTTGGAGTTGAAAACAAATTCCTTATTGAGCGATAAATTTTTTTTTTCCTCATCTACACATTTTCAGGCCGATTCCACAGTTTGCTGTGCATCGCCAAGCTTGTTTGAAATTTCGTTATGTCATGTCTTCTATATCTGCAACACTGTTTGAAGTTATGCAACAATCCACTGCTTCCCTCGAAATCATTGTAATTTGTGGCGCATACCGTATTAGGTCACTATCATGCACATCTTGTAAATTGTATTGAGTATCCTTGAAACGTTCAAAGAACAGTTTCTGTAACAAGTGCGCCTTGTCTTCCCTTGAATATCCGTAGTCTTTCTTATGCAGTGCACGGTCGTACTGCTGCGGACTTATTCGAAATCTGTTTTCTCTTTTTACTATGCTCTACGCTGCGGATTTGTGGCTCTCTGTCAGACAAGGATCATGCGCGTGGCTCGACACCTGTTTCAGTATCAGTTTCGCTTGTTAAGCAAGTATCGTCATCAGAGTACTTCTCGTGTGTGTTGTCCGCATAGTAGTGTATATGACACCATGCATGCCACGGACTGATCTTGCAGAAACGCTAATGTGTCATCTGCCAATTCTTTCTCTCTCTGCAAAAAGGCCTTGGATTCCGTTCTGAAGAAAAGTCAACTATGGCAACTGTTGTTGTCGATATGATGAAATGTCGGCTTTGTTCGTACTGTCATTGCTCTGATTTATGTCAATACCATTAGCACTGTAGCGACTTGCTAGTTGACGGGGTACTAGCAGTAGTGGACAGCCCGGGTGGCTGACTAGTGGGATAAGGATATCATTTAGAACAAAGCGGGAATTATATCAAAATGTTAGAAGTAGTCACAATCAAGCTACAGCAGCCCATTACAAACAGTATAGTAAGTTGCTCAAAAATGTTATTAGGAAGGCAAAGAGTATGTGGTATGCAAATAGAATAGCTAATTCACAGGATAAAATTAAAACCATATGGTCAGTTGTGAAGGAAGTGTTTGGTCAGCAGCACAAGGTCGATGATATAAAGTCAGTTCGCAGTAAAAATATTTCTGTTACTAATAAATCAGATATAGGTACAGTATTTAACAATCATTTTCTGAGCATTGCTGGTGAATTAAACAAAAATTTAGTTTCTACAGCAAATCATATAACTTTCTTGGCGAATGCCTTTCCGAGATTGATGTCTCAAATACTCCTCTGTGATAGAGACAAGAGGGAGATTGAGTCAATAATTAAATCACTGAAGACTAAGGACTCTCATGGTTATGATGGAGTGCCTATCAGAATATTAAAGTACTGTGCTGCACATATTTGTAATTTTTCCTTTAGGAATGCTCAGTTTCCTGAACGATTACTCAGTAGTAAAGCCGCTTTATAAAAAGGAGAAAGCGATAATTTAGACAGTTTTAGATCTATTTCTATGCCATCAGTGTTTGCAAAAGTCATTGAAAAGGCTTTGTATGTAAGGATAATTGATCATTTTATATCATACGATTTGCTATCAAATGTACATTTCGGCTTTACAAGTCGTTTATCAACTGAAAATGCTATATTCTCTCTTCTCTGTGAGGTACTGGATGGGCTAAACAAAAAGTTTCGAACGCTAGGAGTATTTCTTGATTTAACTAAGGCATTTGATTGTGTTGATCACAAAATATTGTTCCAGAAGTTGGACCATTGCGGAATACAGGGAGTAGCTCACAATTGGTTCACCTCTTACTTTAGCAACAGGCAGAAAAAGGCCATTATTCACAATGTTGATAACGGCTGTGATGTGGGATCTGAGTGGGGTAATGTCAAGTGTGTGGGGGGTTGGGAGTGCCCCAGGGATCAGTGTTGTGGCCGCTCCTGTTTCCTATTTGTATAAATGATGTGCGCTCTAGTATTATGGGTAACTCTAAAATATTTCTGTTTGCTGATGACAGTAGCTTGATAGTAAAGGATGTGGTGTGCAACATTGATTCGGTTTCAAATATTGCCGTACATGACCTCTGTTCATGGCTTGTAGAAAATAAACTAACGTTAAATCACAGTAAGAGTCAGTTTTTACAGTTTCTAACACACAATACAACAAAACCTGACGTTTTAATTTTTTTAATTGTAGAAAATAAACGAACGTTAAATCACAGTAAGAGTCAGTTTTTACAGTTCCTAACACACAATACAACAAAACCTGACGGTTTAATTTCACAGAACGGGCATCTGATTAGTGAAACTGAATTGTTCAAATTTCTAGGTGTTCAGATAGATAGTAAGCTGTTGTCGAAAAAAGTCCACGTTATGAATCTTGTTCAAAGACTTAATACTGCCATTTTTACTATTCGAACGGTACCAGAAGTGAGTGATACTTCCACACGAAAATTAGTCTACTTTGCTTATTTTCACTCACTTATGTCGTATGGTATTATATTTTGGGGTAATTCTTCCCATTCTACAAGGATATTTTTGGCTCAGAAACGGGCGGTTCGGGTAATAAGTGGTGTGAGTTCACGAATCTCTTGTCGACCTCTGTTCACTAGTTTGGGTATTTTGACATTGGCCTCTCAATATTTATATTCCTTATTGTCGTTTCTTGTTACCAATATTAGTTTATTCCCAAGAATAAGCAGCTTTCACTCGGCTAATACACGGCAGAAATCAAACGTGCATTTGGATCGGATTTCCTTAACTCTTGTGCAAAAAGGTGTGCAGTATACTGCTGTATCTATTTTCAATAAGCTGCCACTCGAATTCAAAAATCTTAGCAGTAATCCACGAGCTTTCAAATCGAAACTGAAGAGTTTCCTCATGGGTCACTCCTTCTATTCTGTCGAGGAGTTCCTTGAAAAATTAGGCTGATTCCTATTGTATTGCTGATAGCGTTTACTTAAATTTATGGACTGACTTTTTTCAGGTTCATGAACATTTATTTTTATCTGTTATTATTTTTATGTTGTAATTTCATGTACTGACACGTTCCATGACCTTGGAGATTTGCTCCTCAATTTGGTCGTACGTAATTTGACGTGTAAATAAATAAATAAACTAAGCAGTTCAACTACGACTCCCATAGCCTCATGCTGTGTTCATCATTGGATACCTCCATTCCCACCTCCCTTTGCCATTAGCAGCCAATGCAGACAATGTAGCCATGGTAGACAATAAGTGGGGCGTCGAATGCCATAAATATCATTGGCGTTTTGCGACCTCGCACTTACCGGGTACCTCGTAAGTGGACTACGCCTGACAGTGTAGACTAACTGCTTTGCGTCCACGCATCCACACTTTAGCACCTGACCTGTTACCCAGGGGAAAATAAGAATTAACGGCTTGCTCTTGCCACATGTACATGCAGGTACTAACGAACTTACAACCTACTACTCCTAATAGCTATAATTATTAGTCTGCAAATGAAGTAAATACTGACGTAATGGTGTTCAGTACTGACCTCAGACACTGAGAGAAATATCTGCCCTTATACTCCTAGTACCCTGTATATTGGGGCGGCATAGCTCATGTAGCAGCAAAGCTCACGGCGCGCAAATTATCCAGACTACATTCATCCAAGATTTGAGAATGAGAGCGCTTAGAGTGTTCCAACAAGCTTTACACACAAGTTCAAACCTTTTCTAGAGCTTTGCACGCTGACACCCCACACAAAATAATGAAAGGAAAAATTTTATCGCTTACTTCATTTTTGCTGTGCGTGCAGTGAAACTTCAGCACCAGGCATGGTATTTTAATTTACTTTTTTTTACCGTTTTATTTCTTTACATGTCTTATACATATAGGGGTTTGGTTCTCTAAAGAATTTGGGAGGCGGGGGTTGTCAAGGCTAGAGATGGTGCTTTCCTCTATTGTTCTATCCACTGTGCTTATTTCCCACATACGAGGGAGGACCCAAAAATAAGTAGAATTTCTTTCTAGAAAGCATATAATTTATTGTTTTCAAATACAACCTTAATCTCCTTCGAAGTACTCTCCATTAGCATTAATACACTTGTCCAAACGTTCATTCCAGTCTTCGAAGCACCTGTTAAATTCGTCCTCTTTGATACCTGCTAGTACTTTCATGACATTGCATTTTACGTCTTCCACATCCGCAAAACGCTTCCCTCTCAAGACTCTTTTCATCCTCGGGAACAGGAAGAAGTCCGAGGATGCTAAATCCGGCGAATAGGGCGCGTGGGTCAAGGTAGTCGTCTTCGCTGAGGCCAAAAACTGGCGAACGCTGAGAGCTGTGTGCGCGGGAGCGTTGTCGTGATGCAGGAACCACACGCCAAAATCCCACAAAGCCGGACGTTTTCGCGACAAACTTCTACGAAGCCGTTTCATAACGTCCAAATACACTCCTGGAAATGGAAAAAAGAACACATTGACACCGATGTGTCAGACCCACCATACTTGCTCCGGACACTGCGAGAGGGCTGTACAAGCAATGATCACACGCACGGCACAGCGGACACACCAGGAACCGCGGTGTTGGCCGTCGAATGGCACTAGCTGCGCAGCATTTGTGCACCGCCGCCGTCAGTGTCAGCCAGTTTGCCGTGGCATACGGAGCTCCATCGCAGTCTTTAACACTGGTAGCATGCCGCGACAGCGTGGACGTGAACCGTATGTGCAGTTGACGGACTTTGAGCGAGGGCGTATAGTGGGCATGCGGGAGGCCGGGTGGACGTACCGCCGAATTGCTCAACACGTGGGGCGTGAGGTCTCCACAGTACATCGATGTTGTCACCAGTGGTCGGCGGAAGGTGCACGTGCCCGTCGACCTGGGACCGGACCGCAGCGACGCACGGATGCACGCCAAGACCGTAGGATCCTACGCAGTGCCGTAGGGGACCGCACCGCCACTTCCCAGCAAATTAGGGACACTGTTGCTCTTGGGGTATCGGCGAGGACCATTCGCAACCGTCTCCATGAAGCTGGGCTACGGTCCCGCACACCGTTAGGCCGTCTTCCGCTCACGCCCCAACATCGTGCAGCCCGCCTCCAGTGGTGTCACGACAGGCGTGAATGGAGGGACGAATGGAGACGTGTCGTCTTCAGCGATGAGAGTCGCTTCTGCCTTGGTGTCAATGATGGTCGTATGCGTGTTTGGCGCCGTGCAGGTGAGCGCCACAATCAGGACTGCATACGACCGAGGCACACAGGGCCAACACCCGGCATCATGGTGTGGGGAGCGATCTCCTACACTGGCCGTACACCACTGGTGATCGTCGAGGGGACACTGAATAGTGCACGGTACATCCAAACCGTCATCGAACCCACTGTTCTACCATTCCTAGACCGGCAAGGGAACTTGCTGTTCCAACAAGACAATGCACGTCCGCATGTATCCCGTGCCACCCAACGTGCTCTAGAAGGTGTAAGTCAACTACCCTGGCCAGCAAGATCTCCGGATCTGTCCCCCATTGAGCATGTTTGGGACTGGATGAAGCGTCGTCTCACGCGGTCTGCACGTCCAGCACGAACGCTGGTCCAACTGAGGCGCCAGGTGGAAATGGCATGGCAAGCCGTTCCACAGGACTACATCCAGCATCTCTACGATCGTCTCCATGGGAGAATAGCAGCCTGCATTGCTGCGAAAGGTGGATATACACTGTACTAGTGCCGACATTGTGCATGCTCTGTTGCCTGTGTCTATGTGCCTGTGGTTCTGTCAGTGTGATCATGTGATGTATCTGACCCCAGGAATGTGTCAATAAAGTTTCCCCTTCCTGGGACAATGAATTCAAGGTGTTCTTATTTCGATTTCCAGGAGTGTAGAATTGTTAGTTTACTGTCTGGTTTTCAGGGACAAATTCAGAGTGTACGATCCCTTTGATGTCAAAAAAAAAAAAGCAGATGAACATCGTTTCACATTCTATTTCACTTGTCGAGCTTTTTTTGGTCGAGGTGAGCCAGGTGACTTCCATTGTGATTACTTTCTGGATCGTACCCATAGCAACATGAGTCATCACCTGTAATGATTTTGTTGAAAAAACATGTGGATCATCTCTGAACGCATCCTTCATTTCGAGACAGGCTTGAACGCGATGATCCCTTTGATCTCCAGTATGAAGATTTGGCACGAATTTTGCTGCCACTCTTCACATCCCCAAATCGATGGTCAAGATGCGCTGAATTGAGCTCCAGGACAACCCGGACAAGTTCTCGAGTTGGTCGATTGTCCTGATTCGATCTTCACTGATGAGCTCACGGATTTTGTCGATGTTGTCATCTCTTCGAGCAGCTGAAGGTTGACCGGAACGAGGCTGATCTTCAACCACCATTTCTCCCTTTTTAAACCGAGAAAACCATTCGTACACTTGCGTTTTACTAAGAGCATTGTCTTTGTAGACAGTCTGAATCATCACAACAGTTTCTGCTGCGTTCCTGCCGAGCAGGAAACAAAACTTCACTGCCGCTCGTTGTTTGTAAGAACAAGCCATTTCCTTGTGTCATGTCTGCACTGCACGCACACTCAAAGAACTGTCAAAGAAACCACACTTCCCACCGTTGGGTGACGCCGTGTGGCAGAATGACTCAGCAGAGCTCCTACTACAGCCCTCTTGCGGCGCAACCTGTTACTACAAGTACACGATGTGCATCATAACGATTCCGGTTACTTTCGGGTCACCCCTCATATACGCTTGCTAATCCCACCTCAGTGAACGTCATTCGTCGAGTACTATGCCAGACCACTGCTATATATGTGCTGGAATAAGCTGTCGCCAGCACACCAGTGGGCAAAGCTGTAGCAAGAAGATCTGTAATATGCGCTGGGTCAAGCGCGCCTATCAGGAGAGAAGCCAGAGACAGACTCGCAAGCAACACGCCGCCAACGCCCTGTAGACCGCAAGTATTTAGATCGCCGCCGCTGACCAGAGAGCCTCAGTCTCAGGACGGCCACAGTCACTAGCTCAGTCACTATCCTAGTTGGCGTTTGTCAGTTCACATCACCGGCTACGAGAGTGTATAGCGACTGGAGTAGTGTTTATAGCGGGACATGTAGTTCACAATCATTGAGGCTAATGTGGACTAGTATTTTAGGACTTGTACCACAATACATGGACTCACTCAAAGATAAGTAGGTTCCTGTTGATGTAAATAGAGAACACTGTTAATACATCTGTGTAGTTTTGTCGCAAAAAGAAAGGGACTGCCCACCAAACAACATCCTCTCCCTTGATTCCTATGGTACAAGACTCAACAGTGGCGACAAGAATACAACAATATATGTGACACACATAGCTCGAGGCAGTCGGTCAGCACCTGACGATGAAGGTAAGGAATATCTACAACTCTGTTTTAACTCAGACACGACATAAATGAAACAAAGACAAACATATTTTTCTGATGAAGGGGAATATCCCAAAGCGGCTACATAACTCATCTCGATTTTCCTGACAGACTGCGACTTTTTTATCGCTGCCGAAAAACGAATTACCGCATGATATTCCACTTTACCAGTAAACTATTCCATTTTCTTTTGGCTGCTCCTAGCTTCTAATGTACATAGGTAGGTGAACAATTTTTCAAGCTCTGATATTGCTACAATCCTTCACGAATAAACTTTTATTATAACAGTATCTATGAAAAGTTTGATGTTTCATCTGTCATCGTGTACCAAATAATTTCTAAATTGATTTTCTCACTGTATACCTGTAGCTACGTCAGTGTTTTTAAGATTCTCTTTATAACAACGTAAATGGCTTCCTTGATGCGGAGGGACAGGAGAGAAACCCCTGTCCCTTCTAAAAGTCGTCAGGCGCATTTTCTCTGGTGTTCCGGCAGATATTTGCTGTTTCCTTTTTGAAATGTGTAGCTGCACTCATAGCAAACAAATATTGTTCATCGAGTCTTTCATGCTGGGCGCAATGTCGAAGGAACGCATCAGTTAGTTCCCATTACGAACAAAATGACTGTTAAAGCCTAATTTTATGTGCCCATTCGATAGGGCGGTCCCAGATTAGTCTACGTCAATACAGGACATCTCACTCAATCCTCCCTCCAGCACATTGTAGAGCGTCTCAAATAATTTATTTATCATCAATACACCTCTACATGTGAACCATTTGTAGCATGAAGAATATCGAGTGTATATTCAATTTCCTGCCAAGTTCTTTGTAACATTTCCTCTGTCATTGTTGCAACCGCATTAGGGATACGATGGCGCAACGTAGGAATATCGTCCACTTTGGTCGCATACACGAGGTCCTTCACGAATCCCCACATGAAGAAATCAAAGGCGCATTGTCGGGTGAACGTGGTGGCCAGGCAATGGGTCCTCCGCGTCCGATCCAATGACTGGGAAATTTCCTATCCAGGAAATTGCGAACAGCCGTTGACCAATGAGGCTGAGCTCCTCTTGGGTTGCAAGTCTTGTATCTGAGGGTACACAAACTGCTCCAACATGTCCAGATACACTGACCCATTCACTGTTTGTTCAGCAAAGAAGAATGGTCCAACAACCCTGTCGTGCATTGGCCCCCACCATGCGTTTAGTTTAGGGCTATCACGAACATGTTCAGTGATAACGTGTCGATTTTGCGAACCCAAAATAGGAACAGTATGCCTATTAACTCTTCCTGATAGATGAAAGGTTGCCTCATCTGAGAATAAATATCTTTCCAGAAAGCTGGCATCTATATCAATACGCTGCAGCATATCCGTAGCAAATTGTTGTTTGCGCGGTTTGTCGTTCGACGTCAGATGTTGTAGGATTTGCTCCTTGTAAGTACACTTACGAAGTCGCTGGTGAACTACACGATGCAATATTGATAGAGGTGCATCATGTTGCTTAGATGCTTGACGAATTGACACGTGGGCTTCTGAGAAACGTTTGTCTGATATCCTCCATTGCCTCTTCTGAAACTCTGTAACGTGCACTTCCAGAATGTTTTAGAACACTTCCTGTTACCAGAAACTTCCTATACCATTCCTTAATTGTTTTCACATCAGTTGGATGACATTCATACACACGACGATAATTTTTTTCCACAGTAATCGGCGACTTCGTTTCTGCAAACCGTACTACTGCTTGCATGCGCTGCTGTGGAGTCGCCATGTTCACTTCATGCGACAGTGCTGCACTCTGGCGACAATACTGGGCACTTCTGACGCGGGAATTTTAATTCTTTGAGATGCTCTACAATGTGGTGCATTTTACATTGTATCTGGTTTTCCTCTCCTGGGTCCTTGAAATCAGGGAGGTTTTAGTGGGACACCCTGTATTTGTTCTACTAGAGTGTATTATCAGGGACGGTAAGATACGATGGATAACGAGTACATCAGCAGCAACTGAGCAGCGCTGCTGCATGGCGACAACAGTGAGTGCGGGCCGAGGTGGTGCTGTCACCGCTGAAGTAGTGGCTATTCTTCGTGTTTCACTGTCCCTGTTAATGCATATCAGTAGAACAAATATCGCAGTAGACAGTATGGGACTGATCTATCAATTGATAACATGCGATTCAGCTTTAAAATCATTTTGGTTATAGCAGAAGCAAGGCTTTCCGTCGACACTGGGAAACTCATGAAAGACGTGATGAGTAGTATTTGTTGGGTTGCGACCTGTGCCTTTGGAACGATCAAACACTGGGGTGAAAATACCCTCTCAATAGTTTCCAATTGGGAACTCCTCGGTCCCACTCCCAGATCGCTGGGATTTGGATGAAAGGAATGGAGCTTAACAATGGAACGGACTTCAAGTATAGTGTCATTGGGGGAAAATAATATTAAGGAAACAGAAAAAATAGAACATATCTGGGACATTATTGGAACATGATCTGAAACCCTTTAAACGCCAGTTATCTTCTAGACCTTCACACAGCTCTTTCTCTGAAACTCAATCGATTACAATAGAAATTTTGAAGTCCTTTATAAAATACATACCTCCCTGCTGCGAAGTAGGGGTGAGTGTTGAACCCATAGGAACACAAGATTTTTTTGTCAGTACTTCAGTGTAGAAGCTGATTCTAGAATCAGATGAAACAGTACGCATTACCGGTTTCTGCCATATTCTACAGTATTTGCTGTTGTTAGCATTTGTTGATATTTTGTGTTGTACACAGTTAAGTCCTGAATTATATATTAAAGCTATTTTGAATATACTGTTAAACCTACAAGTATAGAATTTTATGATGAGTAAAATGTCATACATTTTTTTAAAACTATTTACAAAATATTTGGACAGTTGAGCCATAGCTCGCCGGTCGTGCACGATCCTGTACCTTGAAAAAGATGAAGATATTTTACCATAGAGCAAGTTACATTTGCAAATGAAGAGCTTCTTTAAGGTCTTAACAATTTTAATTCTTTTTAAAATGGATTCATTCGTTAGTTTCCAATAGCCTCTATTTTAAAATGCATTTAACTTGTAATTGGTCTTTGATAACACTTCTGCTTAATTTGATTTCACTTACTGATTATTGGTGTCTTGTAGAGTAATGATGTAACGACAGACATGAAGTTAGGAAGAACTCTGCTAACAGCCGGTAAAACTGTTATTTGTTAAAAAGAAAATGGGTTTTGCTGCCATAAGCCGCATGATCAGGTACAACTACGTTAAAAGATCATAGGTGTTCCCATCGCTCCTACTCACAATTTGCTATTCAGAGAGTATCGTCAATTGACTACGACGAGTGAAAGGTAAAGAAGACTTGATCCATTCTTTGAAAGTCTTCTTTTTCTTTCAGTCGCCATAGTATTGACGATATTTATTGAACAGTAAATTTTGACTAGGAAAGGTGGGTATGAGTACGGGCAGAAGTAAAGCTGTGAGTAGCGGGCGTGAGTCGTGCTTCGGTAGCTCAGTTGGTAGAGCACTTGCCCGCGAAAGGCAAAGGTCCCGAGTTCGAGTCTCGGTCGGGCACGCAGTTTTAATCTGCCAGGAAGTTTCATATCAGCGCACACTCCACTGCAGAGTGAAAATCTCATTCTAGATCTTTTGATGTTGTTGCACCTGATGACGCCACGTTAGGCCGAGAAACCGGTTTTCTTTTCTAATAAATAACAATTTTACCAGCTGTCAGCGTAGTTCTTCCTAACATCATGCCTTTCAACAGCTGGGGCTGCCCGGAATATAAAATAGTTTGTAACAGGGAGATTATTCAGTACAATATTGACATTATTTTATCGACTAGAACGATTTAACTCTGAATCGAACATTTGTTCCTGGATACATGACCATGTTGTACCTTGGAACACGCTTTCACATTTGGAAAAACCTTAATATTTTGGAGTAACTTCCGTATTTTGAGAAAATGACTGCATCACGTACAAAGCGAATGTCGTAATTTAAAAATGGCCTTACAAAATACGAGTATATCAAACTTCTGCTACAGGGTTGGCTAGAGTCGGAGGTCTCAAAAATTTTTCACAGTACAACGCTCTCCCCCTTTCGTGGACGTTACCAAATAAATCAGGCACGTTGATTTTTGTTGTTGTGGAAAAGGCTTTTTGCTTACTTGCATTTCATGATAAACGTCTAGAGTTTCTAAAGTTTTCTTAAGTACAACTTGTGATTAAGCATTACTTCGTTATGCAGCGCAAACGAAGACCTGTTCACGAAATATGGTGTCATTTCTGTATGATACTTAGCTTCCAAAGACGAATGTGATTTACTGTCTGGTACATGTACATAATCATAAGACGTTTGAACCGTGAATTTACTTTCAAAATCTCTTTCTTAAAGAATTTACTTTATTTACTGGTGATTCATCAAGAACATTAACACATTTAATCACACTATGTGAGCGTGGAAGTAGTTACCAATTGGTAACTGATGAAACAAATTACAAAAAAATTTTTTCCAATAAATGGAAATTTTATTCCCAAAACCCCCTTTTTTTAGAAAGAGATTTAAAATTGTAATCAGAAAGCATCCTCTAAATATCAAGTTACAAGTTATCCAGAGGCAGAAGGAACAAATTTTTGACAGTATGAGCCTTCAGGCTGAGAACCTTGCGCTCCCTTTTGACACGGCCGCAGTCACGACCGCTCACAACCACCTCTGAAAGACTACACTGATGCAAATCTGCAACACACCAGATTACTTTAAACTAAAAATTTTAACAACTCACACAAGCACATAAACTATGCACACCGTAGGAGGGATGGAAATGGTACAAACACTAACATTAAAAGATTAAATTGCCACCAAAGGTGCAACTTGATTTGAAATAAAAAAAACCTCTTACAGTGGAAGGGTGGCAACTTTATATACTAAAACAACCATTTAAATAAAAACCCATGAAGTGCAGTCTTACATAAAATGTACAAACATGCTCTACATTACACATATACCACCTCTCAAGATGATAGCGAAGATAAAAACATATTTTAGGAATTCGGCCTTTACAGTTTAGGCAATAAATTCGTTAACACCGAATCTGACAAACATGACAGAGGTAGCTATTAACGTATGGCAGACCGACAGACAGACACTAACTGCCTAACAAATGTGGACGGGAGATAGACGAACAATCTGGGGACGCGAAACTCACCAAGAAAACAAGTAGAATTTAACAAGTAAATGACATCAACATATCACGAATCACTTCTAATAACTGCGATGTCTGGCGAAGACTGGCGCAGCAGCCCCCAAACGCTCTCCCGAACCGTCTGCTGGCAGCCGCTTCAACGGACGCAGGAAGGCGCGCCGATTTCCCGTCTCACGGCGTCGCAGCTCGCGCCGACCAGACCGATGCCGTGGGTTGACTCCTGTTGCTCTCGTGTCGGCCGTGAAGCCACTACCCCTCGCTATATGGCGCGGGCCACTGGACTGACGTGGCGACCTCAAATGCGCCGACGCTCAAGACGGACAAGTCATCTTGTGTCTCATTTCGCGACCGACCAACCGATCGATCCAACCGCCAGTGACCATTGCCTGAAGAAACTCGAGCAGACTGGCGGCCTAACAGATACTAGCACACCGGACAACAGATAGACCAACTGACCAGACTCACTCCGACTGACATACTGATCGACTGCCCTGCTTTTTTTTTCCTTTATTGATTTTCAATTCCCCCCGAAGGGGGTGGGCTGGCAGCAGCTTAGTACGCTGCTCTACAGCCTACAGAATTTTTAAAAACGGAAGAAGAAAAGAAACAAGAAAAACAGGCGATAAAACGGTGACTTAAAGTGTAAAATGACGGAAAAATGCGGAAAGTTAAAACAGAAAGCAAAGGGGTTGGCAATGTTAATAAAATACACAGGAATCAGACAAGTAACATAGTAGACACACAATTAAAAAAAACATGGCGACAGTTTGGTTTCTGTTCACAAGAGATAAAAAAATTACACCCAGCGACAGTATGATGGCCGTTCGCAATACTTCCCAAAAGACACACAACATGGAACAATCACTGTAAAACACTGCACGAAAACGGCGGCACAAAGAGGACACTCCCGAGCGAAGGGCAGATGGGGGGGGGAGGGGGAGAGACCTGGAGGAGGGGGAAAAACAAGGAGGAGGAGAGGAAAAAACTAAAGGGGGGGAAGCAAAGGAGGGAGAGGACTCATAAGGAGGGAGAGGGGCAGGGCAGACGCGAGAGGGAATGGGAAAAGGCAGAGGAGGGAAATGCAAAAGGACTCGGAGGAGAGAAGGGGGGCAGAGAGAGAGAAGGTGGGGAAAAAAGAGGATGGAAGGGGGGGGAGAGGGAGCCCGGGAAAAGGACAGAGGAAAGGAGGGGGAGTGAGGATCGGAGTTGATAGGAGGGATAAATGGAGGGAGAGAGGGCATGATCTGGGAGGGGGAGTTGATGGACGCCACCTTGTGAAAGGAGATGAAGGGTGTAGAGATGGAGGGTAAGGGGGACACAACAGTGAAGACGTGGCAGTGGGCGGGGATGGGAGAGGAGAGGAGCAACCAGGGGGTGAGGGGGATCAAGGCGGCGGGAGGTGTAGAGTATGCGGATATGTTCGAGGAATAGGAGCAGATGGGGGAAAGGAATGAGGTCATAGAGGATCCGCGTGTGGGACGGGAGGCGTATACAGAACGCGAGGCGGAGTGCATGACGCTCAAGGATCTAGAGGGACTCATAGAAGTTGGGGAGCGCCGGGGGGGGGGGGGGGGACTGCCCTGCTTATAGCGCTCCTTAAATGCACGTGCAAGCTACCTTTCCCACCAGAGGGAGATACTAAAGCTGCGATTGCCACACCGGCGCCACCGCCAGAAACGCAGGGCGACCGCTTCTCACTACGCGCTGCGGCGCGATCTTCAAAACAGCAAATTTTTACCACGGCTCAATGTTGTAGAACATAAATTATGAATGTGAGCATTTCAGTACAAAAATTTCGAAAGAAGACTACGTTCAACAGCGGCAGTCGGCAGGTGGCCAGTAGAATAGTTATGCCGTCAACTGAACTGCGTGTAAACTGGATTTCCCACGGCGTATCGCTTTCCTGGAGGTTAACTAAGTAATTTTAGATGTTCTACAGAAGCAACGCCTCAAACTGAAACTGTTTTCATAAGAAATAATTGGGAGGCGCGTGCAGCGGTAACAGCCAGTCGGCGGCAGCAGGTGGTGCTGACGCGAAGTTAGGCGCGCCGGTGCGCGGATGAGGGCGATTTCAGCTGCCGATGTTCCCACGGTCAGAAGCCGCGCACAGCAGCCCTCTCTCTTTTTGTATTTCTGCGGTTTGCGAACGAGGAGCAGAGCGGCAGCAATAAAGTGGGCTGTGGTTCGAAAATAGTTCGGTTTACCGCTAACTGAATTTGCTCTTCGTCGTAATGAAACAACAATTTTGTAATTAATTACAACTGCAGCCGGAATTTCTCTTTGTTATTTTAGCTTTTGAAATTCCAGTGCGACGGGAAACACAATTGTACGATCCCTATATTTCCGCTCTTTACAACTGGATCCAATATAAAAGGAAACTCCACATATAAATTCCGCAGCTATCAATTAACTTTTCTACGTAGTTCTGAAGTTACAGTAGTAATGTAACTGATAATGAACAGCAACAATAAAGCGAAATTTTTTTCATTACTCGTTCCTCTGTATGTACTCGTATCTGAGACTAGATCTCCTAAAATTCAATTGTGGAAATGGGGAAAAATAATTACATCTCGTAACAGATAATATCTCGGAATGATGATACTATGGAACCAAAGTCAAGACATTCTCAGAGCCAAGGATCAAAGCGGTCAAACAGATGCAGTATTTCTTGAGTCCCGAAAAGAATGCACTCAGTACCACACTTAACTTTTTTATAGAAAGCACGATCATATATGATACAACCAAAATTTGAGACTGGAGTGAGGATTTATTTGTAGGGAGGACACAGCACGTTATCTTGGACAGAGAGTCCTCGACAGAAGTAGTAATGACTTTATATACGGTACAGGGAAGTGTTGGGATCCGTGCTGTTTATATTGTATATTAATGATCTTGTAGACAAATTAATAGTAATCTAAGGCTGTTCGAAAATGATGCAGTTATCTATAAATCGCTATAGTCAGAAAGAAGCTGTACAAATAATCAGTCAGATCTTGATAAGATTTCAAAGTTGCACAAACTGTAGCTTTAATTATTCGTAAATGTGATACTGTGCAAGTTACAAATTGAATAAACGTACACTGAAGAGACAAAGAAACTGGTACATCTCCCTAATATCGTGTAGGGCCCTGCGAGCACGCAACATGGCGTGGCATGGACTCGACTAATGTCTGCAATAGTGCTGGAGGGAATTGACACTACGAATCCTGCAGGGCTGTCAATAAATCGTAAAGAGTACGAGGGGTTGGAGATCTCTTCTGAACAGCGCGTTGCAAGGCATCCCAGATATGCTCAATAACGTTCATGTCTGGGGAGTTTTCTGGCCAGCGGAAGTGTTTAAACCCAGAAGACTGTTCCTGGAGACACTCTGTAGCAGTTCCGGACGTGTGGGGTGTCGCATTTTCTGCTGGAATTGTCCAAGTCCATGGGAATGCACAATGGACACGAACGGATGCGGGTGATCAGACAGGAGCTTACGTACGTGTCACCTGTCAGAGTCGTATACGTATCAGGAGTCCCATAACACTCCAATTGAACACACCCCACGCCATTACAGAGCCTCCACCAGCGTGAATAGTCCCCGGCTGACATACATGAGGTTGTCACCATACCTGTACTCGTCCATCCGTTCGCTATCATCTGAAACGGGACCCGTTGGACCAGGCAACAAGTTTCCAGTCACCAACAGTCCAGTGTCGGTGCTGACGGGCGTAGGCGAGACGTAATGCTTTGTGTCGTGCAGTCTTCAAAGATACACGAATGGGTCTTCGGCTCCGAAGGCTTATATGGATGGTTAGCACGTTGACACTTCTTGATGGCCCAATGCTGAAATGTGCAGCAGTTTCCAGAAGTGTTGCACTTCTGTCACTTTGAACGATTCTCTTCAGTCGACGGTGGTCCTGTACCTGCGGGATCTTTTTCCGGCCGCAGCGATGTCTGATATTCGATGTTTTACCGGATTCCTGATATTCACGGTGCACTCGTGAATTGGTCGTACGGGAAAATCCCCACTTCATCGATATCTAAGGGGTGCTGTGTTTGACCGCTAGTGCTCCGACTACTACACCACGTTCAAACTCGCTTAAATGTTGATAATCTGTCATTGTGGCAGCAGTAAGCTATCTAACAACTGCGCCAGATATTTGTTGTCTTACATAGGCGTTGCCGACCGCAGGGCCGTATTCTGACTGTTTACATATCTCTTTATTTGAATACGCATGCCTATACCAGTTGTTT
Organism: Schistocerca americana; assembly: GCF_021461395.2. Taxonomy (NCBI): domain Eukaryota; kingdom Metazoa; phylum Arthropoda; class Insecta; order Orthoptera; family Acrididae; genus Schistocerca; species Schistocerca americana. Next base: position 96,469,792 of record NC_060125.1, on the reverse strand, counting down.
TGGCGCCTCAGTGTAGTATCCTGTGACTATAAAATCTACACAGCCTGTAGTGCAGGCAGTGTGGCGTAGTGGTTACCGTTTCTGTCTGACGTACTGCGGATCTCCAGATCAAATCTTACAAACAGCAGTATTGTTATTTTGTAGTATTTACGATTTCTGGATGGTTCTTGAAATATTTTGGGTTTTTAATATTTGTACGATGTGGTGCTGAAAACAAATGCCTCGACTTTTTCTTTTTTTGTGAAAACTCTTAAAGATGGAGAATCAGATTCGTGTTTAACGTCCCGTCCACAACGAGGTCATTAGAAGTGGAGCACAAGCTCGCGTTTGGGAAGGATGGGGCGTGAGTCGTGCTTGGGTAGCTCAGTTGGTAGAGCACTTGCCTGCGAATGGCAAAGGTCCCGAGCTCGAGTCTCGGTTCGGCACACAGTTTTAATCTGCCAGCAAGTTTTATGGAGGATGTTCGATGACAGTGAACCCAAGGCGTCAGACTGTCGCAACGCCCATGTGTGGTCTGACATTGTCTTGCTGAGGGTGCTACATGTCTTGTAAAACGTTTTCTGCAGCTAGAAAGTCGATTACAGCACGCTGTCTCTAATACACGGAGGTAGTTAAACAACACACAGCCATGTTACAAGCTAAAATACGGAGCTCTCTATCGGGATAGGGCTGTAAATTTATAGACGTGACGAATAAAAATGTAGAATGTTAATAACGTTTCATTTAATTAAAAAGCTTGAAGAGTTTATACATAAAAATTTCAGAGACATTACTTTTCTACACACCCTTTCGTATTCTCGAAAAACTGATACTTGTGTAAATACAGGCAGTCAGGAATACTCGATGTTTGTACGAGGGCTGTCCAAAAATTAAGGTCTGATCGCTCGCGAAATGGAAAAAACCGTGAAATTCCGATGGAGCCTTGCATTGATGCGTTGTAAAATGTCTCTGGTATGCCCATTGATCGTGACATGTCACTCTTTTCACTTCTGAGCGCATAGTGAGCACGTAAAGATACCTAGAAATTAGTGTCTCCTGCCAAGTATGTGGGCCTGGTGAGAGATTCCGCGTGATTTTATGCAGCCCGCACTACGTAATTGTCATGCATTTCCTTCTTCGTGACAGTTCTTGGTCGTACACTGCAGGGGCAATGACGACGCTCCTGCAGCGTGTTCGATGTCTGACCACCCACCAGACAGCACGGACTTGACTCCCTCTGATTTTCATCACTGCTCACATGAACCGCTGGCTGTGAACACAACATTTTGGCACGGACAACAAGCTGCAGATCAGAGTAGAAAATTGGTAGAAATCAAAGGCGGCTATCTTCTATGACGAGAATATTGGAAAGTTGGTATAAGGCTACGACAAATGTCTTAGTCAGAGGGGCGACTATTTAGAGAAGTAGCTGTAAGCTTTAGCAGACTGTTGCAAATAAAATTTTTCTGATTTTCACTCTGGTTTCCATTGCGCGGCCAATCGGATCTTACATTTCGAAAGGTCCTCAGATAAACAGCTGCATGTCCCATCCAGGAGCTCATTTCCGTTCTGGCTGTAAGATGGCGTTCGTAATAAACCTGCTTTGACTGATAACAAGGAAACAACTTCATCTCATATTTTAAGGACAAAAAAGCACACTATCAAACTATCAGCTCCAGAAGTCGACTCCACACGAAAATTTGGGCCATAATTTTGATAGTACTCAGTTATGGCATGCTGACTTACGGTTTTTGAACATTCGCACACACCAGTTGTCGCGCGTTCCTGCCCGCTGCAGCCGCCTAATGCCCGAGCTTGAAATAATGCATAGCGGAGTGACAAACAGCACCCTCCTATTTCCGGGATCTTGAAGCCGAGGGAAGACAGGGAGGACAACATTTCTGCCGAACGTGCTCCGAAATTTTGTTCGAGAACACACTGTTTTGCGCGAAAAGCGTACGTTATATTTCATCCTCACGTAATTATTATGAAACTGAATTAATTATGTTCGATTTAATCGGCCTCGTATCACTAGCAGTCGAGATGACAGGCATCTTATCCGCCTGGCTGTAACGGATCGTGCAGCCACGTCTCGATCCCTGTGTCAACAGATGTGGACGTTTTCAAGACAACAACCATCTGCACGAATAGTTTGACGCCGTTTGCAGCAGCATGGGCTATTAGCGCGGAGACGATGGCTGCGGTTGCCCTTGACGCTGCATCACAGACAGGAGCGCCTGCGATGGTATGCTCAACGACGAACCTTGGTGCACGAATGGCAAAACGTCATTTTTTGCGATGAGTCAAGGTTCTGCTTAGAGCATCGTGATGGTCGCAAACGTGTTCGGCGACAACGCGGTGAACGCACATTGGAAGCGTGTACTCGTCATTGCCATACTGGCGTATCACCCAGCGTAATGGTATGGGGTGCCATTGGTTACACGTGTCGGTCACCTCTTGTTCGCTTTGACGGCACTTTGAACAGTGGACGTTACATTTCGGATATGTTACGACCCGTGGCTCTACCCTTCATTCGATCCCTGCGAAATCCTACATTTCAGCAGGATAATGCACCACCGCATGTTCTGGGTCCTGTACGGGCCTTTCTGGATACAGAAAATGTTCGACTGTTGCCCTGGCCAGCACATTCTCCAGATCTCTCACCAATTGAAAACGTCTGGTCAATGGCGGCCGAGCAACTGGCTCGTCACAATGCGCCAGTCACTACTCGATGAACTGTGGTATCGTGTTGAAGCTGCGTGGGCACATGTACCTGTACGCGCCATCCAAGCTCTGTTTGACTCAATGCCCAGGCGTATCAAGGCCGTTATTACGGCCAGACGTAGTTGTTCTGGGTACTGATTTCTCAGGATCTATGCACCCAAACTGCATGAAAATGTAATCACATGTCAGTTATAGTATAATATATTTGTCCAATGAATACCCGTTTATCATCTGCATTTCTTCTTGGTGTAGCAATTTTAATGGCCATTAGTGTATTTTCCTTATAATGGTGTTTATATTGTTGGGACAGCGTATTTATATGTGAGTAAGCACTCTTGAACGGCCTGATAAATTTGTTTTCATGATATCCCAAAGTTATATTTTTGTTGCTGAAACTTCAACTGTCCACATCCACATGTGATTGGCCCACCACAGGGGTGTTATTTTTCCGATATTCTTCGCGGAACACCTTCCAATCGACATTGAACTAAGAGGAAGGCTACGTTAACGATAGCGCTTGTGCAGGGATCCTTGCAAAGTCCCCACTCGCTATCCCTCAGTGCAAACGACTACCCCGCGACGTGAGAGCAATTTTATGGACCAAGCCGTACGTGCAGGGACTCTCGTAAACGGAAGCACTGGAGGCGGCGAAGTAATGTGGGACCGCCCACCCCTTAGGCGACAGATACCTTTCAGGCTAGAGAGGAGAGGAGGTAGCTCTCCAGACATAGTACACTCTAGGTAAAAAACAATGACACATCAGAAATGGGATGGAAATTGGTTGATGTTATGAACATGTACAGACAAACAATAAAGTTCCGGAAAAAGTGAATGATTTATTCAAGAGAAAATGCTTCACAAATTGAGCAAGCCAATAACACGTTGGCCGTTATTCTTCTTGCATCGGTTGATAGAGTTGTTGGATGTACCTCCTGAGGCATATTGTGCCAAATTCTGTCCAACTGGCGGCTTATAACGTAAAAATCTCGAGCTGGTTTTAGGACCCTGCCCATAATGTTCCAATTGGGGACAGATCCAGCGACCTTGCCGGCCCTGGTAGGTTTTGGCAAGCACGAAGACAAGCAATAGAAACTCCCGCCGTGTGCAGACTGACATTACCTTTCTGAATTGTAAGCCCAGAATGGCTTGCCATGAAGGGCAACAGAATGGGGCGTAAAATATAGTCGAAGCCCCGCTGTGCTGTAGAGGTGCCGCGGATAACAACCGAAACGTCCTGCTGTGAATACAAGTGGCACATCAGATCGTTTCTTCTGTTTGTTGGACCGTATGGCGAGCGACAGTCATCAGTCTCCTGGTGAGTAGTGCAACCTACGTCCTCAATTATTTGCTGGATATATTCCGATCTATGTCTTCCTCCACAGTTTTACCCTCTACAGCATTCTCTATCGCCATGGAAGCTATTCCCTGACGTCCTAACAGATGCCCTACCATCCTGTCCCTTCTTATTGTCACTGTTTTCCATATATTCCTTTCCGTGCCAATCCTCCGGAAAACCTTCTCATTCCTTACCTTCTCAGTCCACCTAATTTTCAACATTTTTCTGTAGCAGCACATTTCAAATGATTCAATTCTTTTTTTCCATTTTCCTCAGAACCCAGTTTCACTACCATAGAATGCCGGGCTCCAACCGTACATTCTCAGAAATTCCTTCGTCAAAATAATGCCTGTGTTTATTACTAGTAGGCTTCTCTTGGCCAGAAATACCATTTTTGCCAATGCTAGTCTGCTTTATATATCCTTCTTGCTCCGCCCGTCATGGCCTATTTTCTGCCTACGTATCAGAATTCCTTTACTTCATCTACCTTGCTATCACCAATCCCTAGGTTAAGTTTCTCCTCATTCCTGCTACTTCTCATTACTTAACTTCATCCCGATCGCCAGTCCTTACGTTAAGTTTCTCCTCATTCATGCTACTTCTCATTACTTTCGTCTTTCTTCGATTTACTCTCAGTCCGTACACCGTATAAACAGTATAAACTGTTCATTCCATTCAGCAAATCCTGTAATTCTTCTTTAGTTTCATTGAGGATATCAATGTTATCCTGTCATTAAGGGACTTCAATTATACTATCATCAAGGGATATCAATGTTATCCTATCATTGATATTACTTCACCTTGCGCTTTAATTCCACTTTTGAACCTTTCTTTTATTTTGTCGTTGCTCCTTCGATGTATAGATTGAACAGTAGGGGCGCAAGGCTATATCCTCGTCTTACACCTTCTTTAATCTGAGCACTTCTTGGTCTTCTACTCTTATTGTTCTCTCTTGGTTCTTGTACATATTACATATCACCCCTATTCATCTCAGAATTTCGAACATCTTGCGTTATTTGAGACTGTCGAATGCTTTCTCCAGGTGAACGTGTATAGGTTTTTCTTCAGTCTTGCTTCCATTATCAGCCGCAACGTCAGAACTGCCTGTATTGCCTTTACCTTTCCTAAAGCCAAACTGAATTTCCTTTTCCATTCTTCTGTGTATTATTCTTGAGCAGTTAACCTGATTGTGCGATAAGTCTCGCTACTGTCAGCTCTTGCTATCTTCGAAATTGTGGGGACGATGTTTTTTTCCGAAATTCAGACCGTACATCGCCAGGCTCATGCATTCTACACACCAACGTGAATAATCGAATTATTACTACTTCCCCAAATGCTTTTATAAATTCTGATGGAATGATATCAATTCCGTCTGCCTTATTAGCTCTTAAGTCCTCCAAAGCTCTTTTAAATACTGATTATAATACTTCTCTTCTATAACGACTCCTGATTTTTATTCTTCCCCCTCATAGAGGCTTTCAATGTATTCTTTCCTCCTAACTGCTCCCTTCTCTGCATTTAGCAGTGGAATTCCCATTGCACGTTATCACCCTTGCTTTTAATTTCATCGAAGGTTGATTTGACTTTTCTGTATGCTGTGTCAGTTCTTCTGACAATCACTTCTTTGTCGATTTCTTCACATTTTCATGCAGCTATTTCACCTTAGCACAGATGCGCTTCCTATTTGTTTCACTCCTTTGTATTTCTGTATTCCTGAATTTTCCAGAACATTTTTGTGCTTCCTTCTCTCATAGATCAACTGCAGTGTTTCTTCTTTTACCCAATGTCCCTTCGCTGTTAATTCTATGTAACTATGTTTTTCTTTCCATTTTCTGTGAGTGCCCTTTTCGGAGACGTCCATTACTCTCCAACTGAACTGCCTACTTGGCTAATCGTTATCGCAGTACGCGCCGATAACCAGGAGTGATGGTCTGGGTGCCGTTTCTTTCCATAGCAGGACATTTTAGTTGTCATCCGATGCATATGTACAGCACAGCGGTACGTCGGCAATATTCTACAGCCCGTTCATGGCTAGCCATTCTGGACTTACATTTCAGCATGATAACGCCTGACCGTACACGGCTAGAATTTCTAATGCTTGTCTCCGAGCTTGCCAAATCCTACCTTGCCCAGCAAGCCGCCGGATCTCTCAGCGACTGAGAGCGATTGGAACGTTACGGGCAGGGTCCTCCAACTATTTTGGGGCTTTGACGGTGTAACGCGCCAGCTGGACAGACTTTGGCACGGTACCCCCAGGTGGACATCCAACAACTCTGTTACTCAGTGCGAAGCCGAGGGCCAGACGGTGAAAGGTGTACCAACACGTTATTGACTTGTTCAATGTGTGAAGAGTTTTCTCTTGAATAGATCACGTAATTTTTCTGTAATTGTTATCATTTGTTTGTGTGTACATGTATATAGATACAGGGTGAAAAGTATTTAAACCGACAAACTCTGGGAGGTTGTAGGGGACATCAAAACAAATATTTTTGCCTAATGTCATTTTTCCTATGAGGAAAATTTAAACCGGTGGAGGCCGTATTATGCTCTTCAGTTGTTAGAGGGCGTATTACGATCTTCAATTGTTAGAGGGCGCATTACGCGCTTCAGCAGCAGGCAACTGGTGTCCACCAGTGTAGTAGTGCATTGTCTCTGTTTACTAATGGAGCGATACACCTGGAGTGAGTTCACTGATATGGTTGGTGCGTACTACGTAGCGCACCACAAGGGACTAGCTGCACAGCGGGTTTATCAACAACAATATCCTAATCGCCGTATCCCGCATCAGACGACCTTTGCTGCTGTGTACCAACGTCTGCGGGAGACCGGGTCATTTAGCAGATTACCTGGACAGGGAAGCCGTTGCACGGTAAGAACGCTGCAATTTGAGGAAGCTGTCCTGCAGCATGTGGAGCGGGATCCTACAATCAGCACTCGTGCAATTGCACGTAACATGGTGACGAATCAGACGAATGTAAGAACAGTCCTTCGAGGTCAGTTGTTACGTCCATTTCACGTACAGCGTATCCACAACCTGGAACCATTTGATTATCCACCCAGAGCACAGTTTTCGCAGTGGTACCTGGAACAGTGTGGAATGCATCCTACATTTCCATCCTCTGTGTTGTTTACCGATGAAGCAACATTCGGGCGTCATGGAGTCTTCAACATGCACAATTCGCATGTTTGGAGTGAGAATAACCCACATGCCAAAGTTACTAGCGCTCATCAAGTGGGGTTCTTCGTTAATGCGTGGGCCGGCGTTGTTGGGGGCTGTTTAATTGGGCCGTATCTGCTACCTAGGCTATTAAATGGCAGGCACTATTGCAATTTTCTCGCCAGAGCATTGCCATAATTGCTGGAAGACGGCCCGCTCCCTACAACAAGACAACGTATGTGGTTCCAACGTGACGGGGTGCCGGCACATTTCAGTCGTCGTGTGCGTCGATTCCTGGACCGACGGTTCCCAGAAACGTGGATTGGCAGAAGTGGTCCTGTACTATGGCCTGCTGGGTCCCAAGATATGTCCCCTCTGGATTTTTTTGTGTGGGGAGAGATGAGCAACCTTGTTTACGCACCTCCTGTTGCATCAGAAGGGGATCTGGTTGCCCGGATAGTAGCAGCAGCAGTGGGAACAATTCAGGATACTCCTGAGGTTTTTGCTCGTATCAGACAGAACATGATCCGACAGTGTAACCTTTGTTTACGTGTCAATGGAGGCATATTTAAAAATCTACTGTAATTGACATTGGGTTGCGTTAATGTGTTGTCTCTTGGTCATAAAAAGTATGGAAAAGTGTTTCTTGGTTTAATTAATTTGCCGCCAGAGAAATCTTTCTCTACCGGTTTGAAAACTCCTCGTAGGAAAAAATGACATTAGGGGAAAATATTTGTTTTGATGTCCCCCTACAACCTCCCCGAGTTTTTCGGTTTAAATATTTTTCACCCCGTATAGCCGACCAGGGTGACCGAGCGGTTCTAGGCGCAGGTTCGAATCCTGCCTCGGGCATGGTTGTGTGTGATGTCCTTAGGTTAGTTAGGTTTAAGTAGTTCTAAGTTCTAGGGGAATGATGACCTCAGAAGTTATGTCCCATAGTGCTCAGAGCCATTTGAACCATTTGTATATACATATACCGATTTCCGTCCCATTCGGATAACTGCTTCGTGGTGACTCACTTTATATTCTTATATTGTAGTAGTCACCCCGTCAAAAGAACCCAAAGATGGTCTAAGACACCGTCGCGTGACTCCCACCGACGCCAGAAGTCGTGGCAGTGAAATGGTGTGCATGTGCCAGCCGCCTGCATAGAATTAGCGAAGTAAGGCTCTTCGACGTGGAGATGTCGCAGAAAGACAAAAGGAGCCATAGAGCTTGGACGCGACCATGATCACATAGTATCAAAGTGGGCTGTCCAATGTATCTTCAAGGAATGGTTCAGCAATCGCAGACATCTAACACTGAGACGTGCACGGCTTGCGTTTATCCCATTTATTGTTTCTCATCTTCTATTACGGTACTGCCGCCTCGTTTATGCCATTTACTGGTGTCATTAGCTTCCTGCCTTACTTTCCCTTGAGTGACAGCAGCAGCGCGTATCGATAAGTGCACTGCCGTACCATCTCTGGAGCGACCGACAGTATTTCCGGGTCGTCGTGTGGCAGTCAGTTCGGGATGGACCAGCAGTGCAGTCGGAACGCAGCAGCAAGGAAGTCGGGAGACGGAGCGCTGGTGAGTCGCCGACAGCCAGTGCTCCCTGACCGCTGGCGACACAGATCAACTGTCCGACGGAGGGAGATTGGAGCAAGACGGCCGTTGGTTGGTCGTTCGGTTGGTCGTCTCATTGGCCGACGTATATTTGGTCCTTTCACCGTTTCCGGGTTCTGGCAGTCGGTCGGTTGGCGTGGAGCAGAGAGGAATTCTGCGCGGAACGTAGTTCGGCCGGGGCGCTGGCGGTCTCTGCGCGGTGTCGGAGTGTGTGAGGCTGTCCCATTGCTACGAGGTGCGTGGCTCACCAACCCCGGACACGAAAGTTGATTTAATCTACCAGCAAGTCAAGACTGTACACATTGTGTCGTTCAGAGTTCGTTGTCGGCTGTTGGAAGTGCACCAGAGGAATCTTCTGCCTTGTGGCCGTTAACGTTCCGGTTACCTGTCCTGGCCGTTGACGTAACTTTCAGGCAGTGTAGTTTCCTCATCATGTTGTTGCTGTCCAGCACGGTGTGTAGTTTGACAGCTCCACGTATGACTGGTTGTGGGCGCCAATATCTTCTACGTTGTTCCGTTGAGCTCCCTGTTGTGAACTGGTCGGGTGAAGTGGAAGTTATCTTGTCGGTGGGTCCGTTGACTGTCGGTCCCTTGGGTTGTCATCGAGTCGTGAATGGTTGGCCCGACTGCATGTCTCACCTAAGCGAGCGTTAGTGTTTGAATTCCAGGTCGGCCCTCGAACATCTGAGCGCCCTTGAGGGTACGTTTTTTTATTTGTTCTTGTTGTTTGTACTTGTATGTCTTCTAGCCGATATTTTTTTAAAATTAAGGTTGTTTTGCCCTTAAGGCGTAAGATTCTTTAGGCCTTCAGCCTAATTCTAAGAACTGTTTCATGTAGGACCTTTGGCATTTTAAGGTTTTCATGTTGTTGAATTTTAAGTGTTGGGCTTTCATCCGATTTTGAGTTTGTTTTGCTCTTAAGGCCTTCAGCCAAGTCCAAAGAACTTTTTCACGTAAGGCCTTTGGCATTTTAAAAATTTTAATGTTGTTGAATTTTAAGTGTTTGGCCTTCAGCCGATTTGAATTTGAGTTTGTTCTGCTCTTAAGGCCTTCAGTCTAAATTGAAAAACTGTTTCACGTGAGGCTTTTGGTTAAAAAAAATTAATGTAATGGAGTTTTAAGTGTTAGGCCTTCAGCCGATTTGAATTTAACTTGTTTGCTCTTGAAGTGTCTGATTCTTTGGGCCTTCAACCAAACCAAAGAACTTTTCCGAGATAAGGCTTTGCCGTTTAAGTTTGTGTTTTGGTTGAGATTTGCCTAATTAAGAACTGTTTTACGTAAGAAAAAAAATGGTTCAAATGGCTCTGAGCACTATGGGACTCAACTGCTGAGGTCATTAGTCCCCTAGAACTTAGAACTAGTTAAACCTAACTAAGGACATCACAAACATCCATGCCCGAGGCAGGATTCGAACCTGCGACCGTAGCGGTCTTGCGGTTCCAGACTGCAGCGCCTTTAACCGCACGGCCACTTCGGCCGGCTTTTACGTAAGACCTTATTAAAAAAATATTTTAATGTTATTTAGCCTTAAGTGTTGGGCTTTCAGCCAATTTTGAATTCAAATTGTTTGCTCTGGAAATCTCCGATTCTTTGGGCCTTCAGCCTAAATAAAGAACTGGTGTGAGATAAGGCTTGCCTTTTAAATTTCTGATTATGCTTGCGTTTTAAGTTATTGGCCTTCAGCCGTTATTAAATTAAAGTGGCTTTCAGCCGGTAATTAAGTCCCAAACATTAAAGCTGTGTGTTTAAAAAAAATTTTTTTGGGAGCTCTTGTAATGTTTGATTAAATAATAAAGTTTTATGTTCAAGTGTAACTGACAGCCCCTTATTTTTGCCCCTTTCCACAATTTAAACTACCTGTCCTGTCCTGTGGGTTAAGCAGGGCGTCTCAAAGACGGTGTGAGAACAGTGGTTGTAAGAAGGATCCTGACGGTTCGAACTTAACTAGTTTCTGAGCGGAAATCATGCACGTAACAGTAAATTGAAGGGGGGTGCCCCGAAAACGGCGACTGCGCACAGTGGTAAATGAAGTCACGTCTTTAATGGGCCAAACAGACAAACTGGTGAGAGAGAGGGACTGTGATCCGACGACCGCGATTTCGCACCCCTTTCAGACAGTGCAAGGAATCAAGTGCACAGCCTTAGGCTTATGACTAGTTTTTTGTCCGTGGATTTGCACGCGTACGCACATGTCAAATGTATTTCACGTAAATTAAACGTAGTTGTACACTCTCTAGCGAATTTCCCCTTGCAGTTTCGTTTTCACACAGCTCAATATTTATGATACCGTATCACCTGAACTATGTGTCGTAAAGTGATATACACTCCTGGAAATGGAAAAAAGAACACATTGACACCGGTGTGTCAGACCCACCATACTTGCTCCGGACACTGCGAGAGGGCTGTACAAGCAATGATCACACGCACGGCACAGCGGACACACCAGGAACCGCGGTGTTGGCCGTCGAATGGCGCTAGCTGCGCAGCATTTGTGCACCGCCGCCGTCAGTGTCAGCCAGTTTGCCGTGGCATACGGAGCTCCATCGCAGTCTTTAACACTGGTAGCATGCCGCGACAGCGTAGACGTGAACCGTATGTGCAGTTGACGGACTTTGAGCGAGGGCGTATAGTGGGCATGCGGGAGGCCGGGTGGACGTACCGCCGAATTGCTCAAACGTGGGGCGTGAGGTCTCCACAGTACATCGATGTTGTCGCCAGTGGTCGGCGGAAGGTGCACGTGCCCGTCGACCTGGGACTGGACCGCAGCGACGCACGGATGCACGCCAAGACCGTAGGATCCTACGCAGTGCCGTAGGGGACCGCACCGCCACTTCCCAGCAAATTAGGGACACTGTTGCTCCTGGGGTATCGGCGAGGACCATTCGCAACCGTCTCCATGAAGCTGGGCTACGGTCCCGCACACCGTTAGGCCGTCTTCCGCTCACGCCCCAACATCGTGCAGCCCGCCTCCAGTGGTGTCGCGACACGCGTGAATGGAGGGACGAATGGAGACGTGTCGTCTTCAGCGATGAGAGTCGCTTCTGCCTTGGTGCCAATGATGGTCGTATGCGCCGTGCAGGTGAGCGCCACAATCAGGACTGCATACGACCGAGGCACACAGGGCCAACACCCGGCATCATGGTGTGGGGAGCGATCTCCTACACTGGCCGTACACCACTGGTGATCGTCGAGGGGACACTGAATAGTGCACGGTACATCCAAACAGTCATCGAACCCATCGTTCTACCATTCCTAGATCGGCAAGGGAACTTGCTGTTCCAACAGGACAATGCACGTCCGCATGTATCCCGTGCCACCCAACGTGCTCTAGAAGGTGTAAGTCAACTACCCTGGCCAGCAAGATCTCCGGATCTGTCCCCCATTGAGCATGTTTGGGACTGGATGAAGCGTCGTCTCACGCGGTCTGCACGTCCAGCACGAACGCTGGTCCAACTGAGGCGCCAGGTGGAAATGGCATGGCAAGCCGTTCCACAGGACTACATCCAGCATCTCTACGATCGTCTCCATGGGAGAATAGCAGCCTGCATTGCTGCGAAAGGTGGATATACACTGTACTAGTGCCGACATTGTGCATGCTCTGTTGCCTGTGTCTATGTGCCTGTGGTTCTGTCAGTGTGATCATGTGATGTATCTGACCCCAGGAATGTGTCAATAAAGTTTCCCCTTCCTGGGACAATGAATTCACGGTGTTCTTATTTCAATTTCCAGGAGTGTAATTTTGGTGATATACTCAGTGGTATATCTGAATGCCGTCTGCAAAATGTGTCTCGAATACAGTTATTAGTAAAGAAGTAATAAACTAAAATGTCACGCTTCATGTGGCAGTTTTAATGCATGAGCAGCGAAAATCTAGCCAACGATACTGCCTTGCCTGCCGCCTTACTTCTTGTGGCGCGGTTCTGCTATCTCCTCCGTTTTAAACATGGACTACTGGTTTTAGTGCCCTGTTTGTTTACAAATTAACATGAACGATGGGTAGTGACTATAGGGCAGTTGTTAAAAATAATCTTAATCAAATGGTTCAAATGGATTTGAGCACTATGGGACTTAACATCTGAGGTCATCAGTCCCCTAGAACTTAGAACTAATTAAACCTAACTAACCTAAGGACATCACACAAATCCATGCCCGAGGCAGGATTCGAACTTGCGACCGTAGCGGTCGCGCGGTTCCAGACTGAAGCGCCTAGAACCGCATGGCCACTGCGGCAGGCCAATCTTAATCACTTGAGTCACGAAATCGATCGTGTGACTTTTAGTAAAATGTATACTGCAGCCAGTGCGGATCATTTCATTCAAAATGTGGAAATTTCTCTGCGGTTGCCCGCAATTTAATATGGGATGGATAAGTGATAAACATTTCTCCTTCATGATTGTGTGGGGGCTTTCAACGAGAAAATTTGTTGTAAAGGTTTCAAAGTATGTGTAAAGCTTGTTTCAAGGCACTAAGCATTCTGAATTCCAAATACTGGACGAATAAAAAGTGTATATTCGTGCTTCGTGGCTACACTGCTCTCACACTCCCACCCGCACCCCTGTGGCAGAGAGCTGCTTCTCACTCCTACAGTAATTCTTTCCTGACACTAAGTGATATGTGTATCAAGAGTGGCTGAAATCGGTCTTCTGATTTAGGAGGAGACATGAAGCATTTAAACATACACATGCACATACATCTAGTTTTGTCATATGTCCAGATTTGAACTTTTTATCGCAGTATGAAACTGGCATTATCAGTATTAAACAATAAATAATACATTGGAATCGCTAGTGTTACCAAAAAAAATGCTGAAATATGATTTATAAGTTTTCTTCCTGCAATAATTACATATTTAAGAGAAGAGGCGGTAAAGATTTAATATTTACATAAAAGTTATTTGTACCTTTGATCCTCATTGTAATCTGGTAATGCTCTTTCACTTCCAAATCTGTACAATCCCTCGACTGCTCGTGTTATTGTTTCTGTGGGAACATCTCGTAAATACTTTCATTTATTGCTCAACAGCTGTAAATCCGACGTCATAGTATTATAAGGAATGCAAATTGTATCTTATTTTTTAGCGGAATGGAGCTCAAAACAGACAGCTAGCTACATCCAGAAAGCAAAATTGTAACGTAAACCACTAAGCCGCTTGAAGGCGAGGATGGGAGCCCGTAAACACGTCGTGGGAGAAAATAGATGTGTCTCACACACGTATTTATTTTACCTTTTTATGCCGTGAACATTCACAGTTTCTAAACGTCCGACATGGTTGACATATGGTTAACCATTATTTCAAGAAAAAACTAATAGTTTCCTGAGTATATGAAACTTCCTGGAAGATTAAAACTGTGTGCGGACGGAGAATCGAACTCGGGACCTTTGCCTTTCAGGGCAAGTGCTCTACCAACTTTTTTTAAATCTCATTTTGTTCGCTTTTGTTCGTTGCATCTGCTCGGGGCGGACGTCGTGAGATATCCGTTTAAGTTCGTTGTTGATCGATTAACTCAGATTTTTTATTACAGATGGCACGTAACCCTCTGACCGAATACGCTGAGCTACCGTGCCGGCTAAATCACGATGGTCGGACGCAGGTTTGAACCGTCGTCCTCTCGAATGCGAGTCCAGTGTGCTAACGATTGCGCTACCCCGCTCCCGAAAGAAAGGATATTGCGGAGACATGGCTTAGCCACAGCCTGGGGGATGTTTCCAGAATGAGATTTTCACTCTGCAGCGGAGTGTGCGCTGATATGAAACTTCCTGGCAGATTAGTGCTAGTTCTGCAAGGTTCGCAGGAGAGTTTCTGTAAAGTTTGGAAGGTAGGAGACGGGGTACCGGCAGTAGTAAAGCTGTGAGGGCGGGGCGTGAGTCGTGCATGGGTAGCTCAGTTGGTAGAGCACTTACCCGCGAAAGGAAAAGGTCCCGAGTTCGATTCTCGGTCCGGCACACAGCTTTAATCTGCCAGGAAGTTTCATATGAGCGCACACACCGCTGCAAAATTTCATTCTGGAAACTTCCTGAGTATATAGTAGGATCTAGTTCGTAAGGAAATACTGAGTTTTTTTACAGCTATTGCTCCCCCTCGTTTCTGAATAATGTTTGACCTTTGGATGCTTGTGTAGTACAAGAATCAGCTTGACCTTGTGTGACAAAATCGCCGTATGCTAGTAAGTGTCTTAAGGTTTGAGACAGAGAATAGAGTCACTGAACGTACCTCTGGCGCTGGTGACGAGGGCCAGGTCCCTGGGGTAGCGCTCCACCAGCCTGCGGATGACGTCCACCTGTTCCAACACGAGCGTCACGGCGTCCAAGTGCTGCGCCGAGCAGGGCACGTAGGCCGACCAGAACTGCAACACACACGTACGCCTCCATCGTCACCAGCTAAGTGACGCTCCCCATTATGGGGGACACACCACTCCTCCATGCGTCTGCGGAGGGGAGAAAGATCCAAACTATGTACTTCTACTACACCTCGTAATACGTATTACGTAAAACTGCTTGCTAGCAGTCTTCGGGCTCTTGTTCATCTGTTCCTAAGCAGCCTCCAAAACTCGTTCGTATTCAACGACATAGAAACCTAAAAGTTACTGTACTAGTTCGTCAACCGCGCCAACGTACACTGAAGCGACAAAGTAACTGGTATAGGCATGCGTTTTCAAATAGATATGTAAACAGGCAGAACACGGCATTGCGGTCTGTGTTCCTGTGTAACCACAAGCGCCAGCACGAAGATGTAGAACCCAAGGGCAGAGAAGGCTGTGAGACGATATCAGCCAATAGATCGCTGACTAGGACCATACCACGACAGGAACGGTCTGTACAAGAGGACAATATAAGCGCTGCTCCTGGAAGCCTCGTTTGCACAGTACTAGACTGGCACTAGGATAGCACTACGATAGCAGTTACTAGTCATCCGTATCCATTGCTTGTATGGACATAGTATATAGAGAAAGACACTGCCTGTTTGCCTGTCGCCCATCGCTAGCGATACTTTCTTGTAATACAAAGTTAACTATTGTCTATCTTCTTTACTGTAATAAAGAATGTTAATGTGATTTGCTTGAATTGTTATATAGCATTCCGAGACCGCAGCATCCTTTAGGCACCCTATACGAGACGAGTGGGCAAGACCTCACAGTCGGCAACGCCTATATATGACAACAAGTGTCTGGTCACTTGTTGATCGATTACTGGTGCTACAATGGCAGGTTATCAAGATTTCAGTGAGCTTGGTGTTATAGTCGGCGATGGGACACAGCATCTCCAAAGTAGCGATGAAGTAGCGATTTTATCGTACGACCATTTCTCAAGTGTACCGTAAATATCAGGAATCCAGTAAAATATTAAATCTTCGACATCTCTGCGGCCAGAAAAAAAACCTGCAAGGACGGGACCAACCGACTAAATAGAATCGTTCAACGTGACAGAACTGAAACCCTTCCGGAAACTGCTGCAGATTTTAATGCTGGCCCATCAACAAGTCACAATGTGCGAACCTTCAACGAACCATCATCGATATTGGCTTTCGGAGCCGAAGGCCCACTCGTGTACCCTTGATCACTGCACGACACAAAGCTCTACACCTCGCCTGGACCCGTCAACAAAATGGTTCAAATGGCTCTGAGCAGTATGGGATTTAACATCTGAGGTCATCAGTTCCCTAGAACTTAGAACTACTTAAATCTAACTAACCTAAGGACATCACACACACCCATGCCCGAGGCAGGATTCGAACCTGCGACTGTAGCAGTCGCATGACTCCAGACTAAAGCGCCTAGAACGGCTTGGCCACAGCAGCCGGCTGGCCCGTCAACACTGACATTGGACTGTTGATGACTCGAAACTTTTCATGAATCCATGGGCCCTGCATGTCAGCTGGGGACTGTTCTAGCTGGTGTAGGCCCTGTAATGGTGTGGGGTGTGTGCAGTTGGAGTGATATGGGAGCCCTGATACGTCTAGTTACGACTCAGACAGTTGACATGCATTCAATGACGTCCATTGTGCATTCCGACGAACTTGGGAAATTCCAGCAGGACAATGAGACGGCTCCAGGAGCACTTCTGAGTTTAAACATTTCCTGTGGCCACCAAACTCTCCAGAATATCATTGAGCATATCTGGGATTCCTTGCAACGTGCTGTTCAGAAGAGAGGTCTACCCTCTCGTACTCTTGCGGATTTATGGACAGCCCTGTAGGATTCATGGTGTCAATTCCCTCCAGCACTACTTCAGACATTAATTGAGTCCATGCCACTGTCGTGTTGTGGCACTTCTGCGTGCTCGCTGGGGCCCTACACAGTATTAGGCAGGTGTACCAGTTACTTTTGGCTCTCCAGTGTATAGCTCCGTGCGCTGCTAATATACTCCTCCTGGTACTTGTATGGCAGGGGAAGACCAAAAGTCAGTTAACTGTCTATATCGCCATGTGCTACTCTGCAGAAAATGGAACACTCAACTTGCAAATGTATGTCACTATGTACCTCCTACGAATACATGTCTGAGTGTACATCTACGGCTACACAGATACTTCCCAAGGCACCGTACGGCACGTGGTGGAGGGTACTCTGTACCACTACTAATCATTTCCTTTCCTATTCCAATCGCAAATAGAGCGAAGGCAAAACGACTATCTATATGCCTCCGTATAATTCCTAGTATTCTTATCCTTGTGGTTCGTACGCGTAACGTTTGCTGACGGTAGTAGGATCGTTCTGCAGTCACCCTGAAATTCCGGTTCTCTAAACTTTCTCAATACTATTCCTTGGACATAACGCCGCCTTTCCTCCAGCGATTTGAGTTCCCGAAGCATCTCAGCAACACTTAAGCGTTGTTCGAACCTGCCGGTAACAAATCTACCAACTCCCCTTTGAATTACTTCGATGTCCTCCTTTAATCTGACCTGGTACGGTTCCCTAACGCTCGAGCAGTACTCAACCCACCACAGTCCTATATGCGGTCTCGTTACAGATGAACCACACTTTCCTAAAATTCTCTCAATAAACTGAAGTTGACCATTCGCCTCCCCCACGACAGTCTTCACATTCTCTTTCCATTTCATTATCGCTTTGTTGTGTTAGACCCAGATATTTAAATGACGTGGCTGTGTCAAGTGGGACACTACTAATGCTGTATCCGAACATCACGGGGTTTGTTTTTCCCATATATCTGCGTTAACTAACGGTCTTCTACTATTAGAGGTAGCTGCCATTCATCGTTGCTGTTTTATCTGTGTCAAGCAGGAAACTACCAATGCGATTTCCGAACAATAGGGTAGAGGTAGCTGCCATTCATCACTGTTGTTTTATCTATACGTATGGCTGTATACACAAACCTGGTTGTTGTAAACTATTCTCCTTAGTTTCTAGATGGTACTAACAGACTTGCAAGATATTGACTTCTCTATCCGCAGCTTTTGGAACGATTGTCACACGACTTACAAAGAATATTTTATTGTTAATTCAGGTATATAGTCATTAGTGTTCACTGAATTTGGAGTATCCCACGTGTTTACCACCGGCGATTTATGATTTCTTACTGTGTTAGCAGTAGATTTTTGTAGTCTACTACGACGATCTATACAAAGTCCCATCCACTTTCATCTTTCTTACACGTTTCCGTATATCTGATTGTAAACCATGTTTATTTAGCATCAGTGCTTTGTTGATCCTGTGCTATGTCGTACAATGGTGCAACTAAAAATGACGTCGACCATATATATTCAAAACCAACTGTACTGCCGCGCGGGGTAGCCGCGCGCTCCAAGGCGGCTTGCCACGGTCCGCGCGGCTCCCTCGTCGGAGGTTCGAGTCCTCCCTCGGACAAGGGAGTGTGTGTTGTCCATAGCGTAAGTTAGTTTAAGTAGTGTGTAAGCTTAAGGACCGATGACCTAAGCAGTTAGGTCCCATTAGATCTTACCACAAATTACCAACTGTACTACAGCATTTCCTGTGTTGATTTGGCTATATGGGCACATTCTGAAAGCCAAGAAATTTAAAAAAAAAGTGCTGAACGCTTTGAGATAATCAACGCTGTCTGCGGACGCCAAGTACCCAGTATGGGTCACCTAAAAAATGCACCCTTTTTTTTCGCGAACCATTCGAGACAGTCTGCTGATGGGAAGACGAGGTGTAGCGGCTTTAGCGCATTGTGAATTCACAGTACACATCATGCACAACACTTATACTGGGCTAACACTGCACGTCGCTGTCTGTTGAAGTCACAGTCACTTGAGAGGACCAATTACCGTGACATCATGGACACTGTAGAGTTCATTTACTGGCCCTTGGCTGCGGTGCAGTTAGATCGCAAGGTTGGCACTTCTGTATCTTTTTTGATTATATTCTTTGTGAGGTTACTTGATGTAGATTGACTAGTTGTTGCCAGTAAACTGAGCACAATGCAAAAGTTGAATTTCGTAACCTAGAGCTTCTGGTTTAGAGAAAGTCATATTTAAGGGCCACCAAGAACGTCCGATGAAATATACCTCTTTTTCACTATCAGTTTCGATCAGTCGCCACAGTAACAACATAGTATAAAGGATAATCGCAGTAATTTTTTGTTATCTGATGAAAATTGACTGACCGACACTGACAATGAATAAAGTTCTGTTTCAATAGCAGCGCTCAGTGGTTTTAAAATGTGACTTTTCTTCCTAATATTTACATGCTGTTGGACAGCATGTGCTGAAAATAGTTTGGGTTTGGTCCAAAGGTAAGAGTCATTTTGAAGACAGGACGTCTTCACATTAGTCCACTATCGATGCAGCTCGAGAAAACTGTCGAAGGACGTATTTCCGGAACAAGGTACATGTTTTTAGGGGACTTGGTAATTAAATTCTATGGTTATTCCGCAGCGTACGGACAAAACGTTCTATGGGAAATTTTCGAGGAAAATAGAGAAATACAGTATTCTATATTTACCACATTATATTTTCTGAAATTCTATAGCATCCAAAGAAAGGATAGCCTGCACTTTAGGTTCAAATCTCTGTAACGGAATTGCTTGTGGCCGGATCCGTTTGTTCATTCCGGAGTGCGTTTCGTCCCTCATTCTGAATAGGGCGTCCGTTTCCTGGTATAACAATAGAGCATGGACGCTTGCTAATTCCGATATTCGTAGCGAGCTCCTTTGATCGGCCGGCTGTCGGTTGGCGCCCTTTGTTCGCAAGTCGTGCCACCAGCGGTCCTTTGTCCCCTTGCCCTAGCGCCGCTATTCTCGTGTTAACCGCACGGAGCTGTCATTTGCATACGTACTCGTGCTCGCTGTGCTATAAAGTGCCACACACAGCCGTGTGTCAAATAAAAAGTCATCTGGTACGATTTGCTTCGCATCGATGGACGTTCGCAAAGAATAAATAACAGTGTCATAAACAATTTTTAATAAATCTAGATGACGCACTTGGAAAACTGAAAGAAATATATACCTAGATACAATAATGAAGGGATTAGGAAGGTGTTAGCGAAGTGTAAGGACTGCCAAAAGGAAAAACCCTCGACGCAACGGCTGCAGCTATCTATGTTTCCGACTGTTATGAAGAAATCAAAGCATCTCGCGTTCTGCGACCTTGTAGGTCCCTCCCCAGGTCAGAAAATGGTTTTTGTTACGGTTTTGCTGGTATGGAAATACGTGAAACGCACGCCAGTGCGCAAAGCAACAGCAGTTTCGAAAGCATTCGAGAGGGATTTCTTGACACAGGAAGGTCATGTGAAAGTGTTATTTCGGATAGCGGTCCACAGTTTCGATCGCAACGATACGATGGGTGGAGACATAAAAAAGGCACAGGATTAGAATTATTTTCGTAGATATCCTGAGATAAGGAGATGATAGAGCTGCTTTACCTGAAATAGAGGAAACCATATTAAGAGTTATATGTGAAGAACGTTTGATCAAAGTAGGTAAGTACAAAAGAAAAGTATTGGTCTACATCAAAGAAGATCAACTTGAAGATGAAGTGCATATCAGATATGCACTACGTATTGAACTCATTTATTTGTCAAGGAACTCTAATCACTAAAGACTGCAACGACAAAGAAGAAGTTAGCAGCTGATTTTCTGTAAAAAAAAAAAAAAAAAAAAAAAAAAAAAAAAAAAAAAAAAAGGTTCTTTAATTCTGTCTCTAAATGTAACATTGATATGTTTCTGAAAGCTCATGTCTAGGGTGAGATGTGGACTTCCTGAACTGACTCTCTTGTCATACCGTGCTACAGGAGCATTCTCAGATTGAAGTCGATTGAAGGGGCCAGAATTGACTTGACGACGTCTTTACAATGACAGGTGAGATGCGAATTTTTGGAAATCTGTTGCAGAAAATAAAATGCGAATGATTGGTCATCTATTGAGAAATGAGGAACTCGTATTCTAACATAAGATGGGAATACATCAACGGAAAAGCCCTAGAGGAAGGACAAAACTCTAATACATTACCTAGAATATGGAAGCTGTTGGTCGTAAGACGAACACTGAAGCGGAGAAATGGGAATGCGGAAGCGAAAAGATCTTTGCTGCTTAGTAGACTGGTACTAGACGGACTCCCGCCAACAAATTCTCGGGTTTTACTATGAAGGAAGAAAGCTCACAAGTTATTACAGTTTTGGTATGAAACTGTGTGGCAGACAACTCTGATGAAGAATTCTCAGTTTTCAGGTAAGACTCCTGAAAGTAGTCGTAGTGGGAAGCCGTGCATGGACGCGTTTGTTCCAATATTTATCTGTTCTCACTTACAGGTACAACTGTGTGTGCTGCCACTAGAGAATTAGAAATACACGAACAAAAGTACGCGGGAAAATTTAACGGAAAACAATTCCTTAAAGCAAAAGTACACATGGTAACTCGCAGCCTGTGTCTCCACACAGAAAGAAAGATCAAGCGTAGAGAGTCCTTTGCAGCTAGCAAAGTACTATTTTATAACAACAGGACGGTGCCAAAGATGTTCTTCCTTCCGTGTACTCTTACTGGATACCTTCACCTCTCGTGGAACGTGAAGTCTCATCTCTCACGTTTTTCTAAAAGTGTCGAGTGCTGGACCATATAACACCATCATCACAATATACATTTTCGGGTAAGACTTGTTTGCCTGTTTCGCAACCAAGAAATGTGCAGCTGGTTACACCATCTTCTTCGTGATCATCCTAATCTCCTTCTACCATTCGTCCTGCAGTTATGAGTTTTCGTAGCTGTTCGACATTGAGCCATATGAAGTAAGTGGGCATGCTACTCCCTTCTGTATTATTGGGCATTTTCTACTATTCCTTGAACATGGAGCTCCTCTCTCTACTCACTGTTCTTCTCGTGATCTTCAAATTTATATCCTACCAAAGATCTTAAAAGCCTCACTACTGCAGCTTCAATTGTGTGTATTTGTTTCTTCGTTGAGATCCACTTGTCAGATCAGCTGACATATTGTGGAGTATTTCAGGAAGACGTGGGGAGGGGAAGCGGGGGTTGTTTGGGGGAAGAGACCAAACAGTGAGGTCATCGGTCTCATCGGATTAGGGAAGGAAGGGGAAGGAAGTCGTCCGTGCCATTTCAGAGGAACCATCCTAGCATTTGCCTGGAGCGATGTAGGGAAATCACGGAAAACGTAAATCAGGATGGCCGCACGCGGGATTGAACCGTCGTCCTCCCGAATGCGAGTCCAGTGTGCTACCACCGCGTCACCTCGCTCGGTAAGACGAGGGAGTCCAAGGACTTAATAAAAGTTGTTAAAAGCAAGAAAAACAAATCTTACTAAACAGTGAAAGGGACAACTATTACAATTAATGGAGGTGGAGACGAGGATGTAGCTATTAGCTCCAACTTTTCATGTCTACTACATTGTTGTTGTTGTTGTCTTCAGTCCTGAGACTCGTTTGATGCAGCTACATTGTTAGACGATAGAAAACCAAGGCGAATGAGATATTAAAATAGGATCAGATTACTGGATAAATATCATGGCATTCGCTGAAAACCAAATAATTTTACAAGACACTGTTCAGGCTCTCGCAATGGCAATACGTTGCGGGGGCAATGGAAGGAGCCATACCAAATATTTCACACAGGGAGACTAACGCTGTAAATTTAAAAGTTCCGCACTTGTGTTAGAAGGTTATTTTTAGAACAAGTTTTCCCATTTTAACTTCTTCAAACTACCAGCTTGAAAATAACACACGCATTAAATAAAATAAATATCAGATTGCGAACACTAGGCAACAAAGTGCCGAAAGAAATCAAAATAACATTTTATACAGGATGGTCGGAGACAGTGTGGGAAGCTTGTAAGCATGTTGTACGGTAGGGTGTACTGAGAAATAGTGATTAACAAAAAATTTCTATACGCTGCGCCGTTTTCGAGTTAATTAGCATTGAAGTCAGCCAATCCGACCGTTGTGCGCGCAAATTCAAGCGGCACGCCAGGAGCAATTAGTGTCAGTTGGATAGCGGACGAGGCTTTTCTACCTTTGCCTCGGCTTCGATACTTACAACCGTCCCATGTCAATTTTTTGTGTTGCTCTCCTGTTCGGTTTTAGGAAACGAAACAAAGAACACGTTTGGTGACACCAGCTCTGGTGGGCTGCTGGAATTTGTGCACGCTCGGCTAACTCCAATGCTAATTACATTGGAAATTGAGTAACGTGTCAGACTTTTTTCTTAAGAGTTATTTTTGAGCACGACCTACTCTGCAACACCTTTACAAGTTTTTCAGACTCTCTCTGACCGCCCTGTACAGTAATGGATACAGCTGTTTTGACGTACGGCTCAGGTTCGTGAAAAATAAGGTAGCAAGAAGGACCAAGTACACTGGTGACTGCAATGAAATTTATAAGTCGTATGAAAGATTTCATCTTGATAGATCATACAAGAAATGAAAAAAGAGCTCAGTAGAGAATTTATTCAGTTAACGAACTAATACAATAAAAGAGAATAAAATGGCTAGAACGTACCCATAGGACAGCAGAGAGGACACAAACGATGCAAATATTGAACAAAAAACCAGCAGGAAAGGGATATCTCTGAAGACAACGAAAAAGATGCCTAGAATGAGATCGGAACAGGCAAGGAGTCTACTTCTTGGAGTGAACAAGAAGAAGAATAAAAAGGAAAAATAAGAAGAAGATAATGAAGAAGAAACCACTTTAACTAAAACATTATTCAACGTTTATTGCCTGTTATGATAATGAACGTTACCCTCTGACTGTATTCAACAAAGACTAAATTTGCTCTTTGTCTTTGCCATATTCAATGTCAAAGCGTTCCCTAGCTTTCCCCAGACTTTGATATGAACTACACAAACACTACATTACAACCCAGACGCACCTAACAAAATTTATAATCTCTAGACGCATTTAACAAAACATGTAGTGTCTACTTGTAATCGTTCCATGTAACAGAAATCGTATTTGCTTACAAACCTGTCGTGTGACCTATACCATCATCTTAATACGTGATGAACTGTTGCACGTTGAGAAAGACATCTTCCAGTTACTCTGGAAGTGTTTCCCTTAACACTGTTAAGTATTTGGTTGGAGTCAGTCGTCGGTGGAGTCTGTATGGACCAATCACATTATCGACAAAAAACAGTTCAAATGGGTCTGAGCACTATGGGACTTAAATTCTGAGGTCATCAGTCCCCTTGAACTTAGAACTACTTAAACCCACCTAACCTAAGGACGTCACACACATCCATGCCCGAGGCAGGATTCGAACCTGCGACCGTAGCGGTCGAGCGGTTCCAGACTGTAGCGCCTAGAACCGCTCGGCCACCACGGCCGGCCATTATCGCCCACCAACCTACACTATACGCTGAGGACGATGCGCTCCTGATGAGCACGAACAAATGTGGCAAAACGTGCCCACGTATGTTGATTGTAGCTGTTGAATGTCTCATACGTAAAAAGTATAAAGTGTGGGAATTCAGGTTAAATGGCACATTTCTGCAAAAACCACTGGTGCAAGTCAATGCGATACAGAAAATCATCTGGGTTAAGGGCTTGAACTTCCATAAGGCAGTAAGGGTGCAAATCTTCTTCATTCCACACACGCCAGACCGCGGAATGGCTTACAACCGTTTCCCGGGCAACACTCGGCGAGCTTGTTGAGGGCGAGTTCTGCAGCAGTGCTAACGCCTCCTCCACAAATTCTCTGTCACAAAACGAATGCATCAGGTTTCGGTTTGATCTTAACTACAAGTCTGCCACTGCCACCCCTCGTCAGTGGACAGCTCGCCTCAGGGGCGGCAGTCTCTCTTAGGGAGATGTGGATGGCAGCAAACGGCAGTGGACGGTTTGGAAACTGCTAAACATACAGCCGTTGATCAGCGACAACATTTCCATCTCCCTTCCTATAAGCACAGTGCATGTGTGCCCTTTCCTCCTTCTTAAAGGCTCCATTCCCCGTCCTCTCCGAACATCAGTAAACACAAGAGTGTTCCCACTTGTTGACACATTGCCGCGGGGAGAACCAAACTCTGCAGTGCGCACAGATGCCCCGCTCTGTGCGTCGTCATATCAAATAGACTTTGCTCCGACAAACGCAACGCGTTCGTGCCCCAGAAACTACAGGAAAAAACTGCGTGGTGTTATGCCGCCAGGAACACATTCAACCATTTCGAGATGGATGCCGGGTTACATGCCCACCTCCCTGGCGGCGCGCGACGCTATTAAATGACGCCTAGCGCCGAACGCTACGTGAAAGTTGCTTGTTGTGACCCTCTCTTGCCAGCCCTCTCATTTGTTACGTGCATTGTAGGAACAACCTGCATACAAAGAAGTCCAGCACAAATAGTCACAGGTTTGTTTGCGGCACATGAGGCTGTTACGGAAACGCTGAAACAACTAAACTGACAGGTACTTGAAGATAAATGTAAGTCGTCCCATGGGAACCGAGTTGCCAACTTTGAAGAATTAGTACTACGTGAGGAATCTAGAAATATGCTACAGACTCCATCGCACCGCTTCTATAGGGAAAGTACGTTAAACTACACTGCCTGCCAAAAGAAACTGAGGCACCCAGAAGGGAAGCAATAAACGACTCACAACTTCATGCCCCCTCCCCCCCCCCCCATGAACCATGGACCTTGCCGTTGGTGGGGAGGCTTGCGTGCCTCAGCGATACAGATAGCCGTACCGTAGGTACAACCACAACGGAGGGGTATCTGTTGAGAGACCAGACAAACGTATGGTTCCTGAGGAAGGGCAGCAGCCTTTTCAGTAGTTGCAAGGGCAACAGTCTGGATGATTGACTGATCTGGCCTTGTAACAATAACCAAAACGGCCTTGCTGTGCTGCTACTGCGAACGGCTAAAAGCAAGGAGAAACTACAGCCGTAATTTTTCCCGAGGGCATGCAGCTTTACTGTATGATTAAATGATGATGGCGTCCTCTTGGGTAAAATATTCCGGAGGTAAAATAGTCCCCCATTCGGATCTCCGGGCGGGGACTACTCAAGAGGATGTCGTTATCAGGAGAAAGAGAACTGGCGTTCTACGGATCGGAGCGTGGAATGTCAGATCCCTTAATCGGGCAGGTAGATTAGAAAATTTAAAAAGGGAAATGGATAGGTTAAAGTTAGATATAGTGGGAATTAGTGAAGTTCGGTGGCAGTAGGAACAAGACTTCTGGTCAGGTGACTACAGGGTTATAAACACAAAATCAAACAGGGGTAATGCAGGAGTAGGTTTAATAATGAATAGGAAAATAGGAATGCGGGTAAGCTACTACAAACAGCATAGTGAACGCATTATTGTGGCCAAGATAGATACGAAGCCCACACCTACTACAATAGTACAAGTTTATATGCCAACTAGCTCTGCAGATGACGAAGAAATTGAAGAAATGTATGATGAAATAAAAGAAATTATTCAGATAGTGAAGGGAGACGAAAATTTAATTGTCATGGGTGACTGGAATTCGAGTGTAGGAAAACGGAGAGAAGGAAACGTAGTAGGTGAATATGGATTGGGGCTAAGAAATGAAAGAGGAAGCCGCCTCGTAGAATTTTGCACAGAGCACAACTTAATCATAGCTAACACTTGGGTTAAGAATCATGAAAGAAGGTTGTATACATGGAAGAACCCTGGAGATACTAAAAGGTATCAGATAGATTATATAATGGTCAGACAGAGATTTAGGAACCAGGTTTTAAATTGTAAGACATTTCCAGGGGCAGATGTGGACTCTGACCACAATCTATTGGCTATGACCTGTAGATTAAAACTGAAGAAACTGCAAAAAGGTGGGAATTTAAGGAGATGGGACCTGGATAAACTGACTAAACCAGAAGTTGCACAGAGTTTCAGGGAGAGCATAAGGGAACAATTGACAGCAATGGGGAAAAGAAATACAGTAGAAGAAGAATGGGTAGCTTCGAGGGATGAAGTAGTGAAGGCAGCAGAGGATCTAGTAGGTAAAAAGACGAGGGCTGGTAGAAATCCTTGGATAACAGAAGAGATATTGAATTTAATTGATGAAAGGAGAAAATATAAAAATGCCGTATATGAAGCAGGCAAAAAGAAATACAAACGTCTCAAAAATGAGATCGACAGGAAGTGCAAAATGGCTAAGCAGGGATGGCTAGAGCACAAATGTAAGGATGTAGAGGCTTATCTCACTAGGGGTAAGATAGATACTGCCTACAGGAAAATTAAAGAGACATTTGGAGATAAGAGAACCTCTTGTATGAACATCAAGAGCTCAGATGGAAACCTAGTTCTAAGCAAAGAAGGGAAAGCAGAAAGGTGGAAGGATTATATAGAGGGTCTATACAAGGGCTATGTACTTGAGGACAATATTATGGAAATGGAAGAGGATGTAGATGAAGATGAAATGGGAGATACGATACTGCGTGAAGAGTTTGACAGAGCACTGAAAGACCTGAGTCGAAACAAGGCCCTCGAAGTAGACAACATTCCATTGGAACTACTGACGGCCTTGGGAGAGCCAGTCCTGACTAAACTCTACCATCTGGTGAGCAAGATGTACGAGACAGGCGAAATACCCTCAGACTTCAAGAAGAATATAATAATTCCAATCCCAAAAAAGCAAGTGTTGAGAGATGTGAAAATTACCGAACAATCAGTTTAATAAGTCACAGCTGCAAAATACTAACGCGAATTCTTTTCAGACGAATAGAAAAACTAGTAGAAGCCGACCTCGGGGAAGATCAGTTTGGATTCCGTAGAAATACTGGAACACGTGAGGCAATACTGACCTCACGACTTACCTTAGAAGAAAGATTAAGGAAAGACAAACGTACGTTTCTAGCATTTGTAGACTTAGAGAAAGCTTTTGACAATGTTGACTGGAATACTCTCTTTCAAATTCTAAAGGTGGCAGGGGTAAAATACAGGGAGCGAAAGGCTATTTACAATTTGTGCAGAATCCAGATAGCAGTTATAAGAGTCGAGGGACATGAAAGGGAAGCAGTGGTTGGGAAGGGAGTAAGACAGGGTTGTAGCCTTTCCCCGATGTTATCTAATCTGTATATTGAGCAAGCAATAAAGGAAACAAAAGAAAAATTCGGAGTAGGTATTAAAATCCATGGAGAAGAAATAAAAACTTTGAGGTTCGCCGATGACATTGTAATTCTGTCAGAGACAGCAAAGGACTTGGAAGAGCAGTTGAAGGGAATGGACAGTGTCTTGAAAGGAGAATATCAGATGAACATCAACAGAAGCAAAACGAGGATAATGGAATGTAGTCGAATTAAGTCGGGTGATGCTGAGGGAATTAGAATAGGAAATGAGACACTTAAAGTAGTAAAGGAGTTTTGCTATTTGGTGAGCAAAATAACTGATGATGGTCGAAGTAGAGAGGATATTAAAATGTAGACTGGCAATGGCAAAGAAAGCGTTTCTGAAGAAGAGAAATTTGTTAACGTCGAGTATAGTTTTAAGTGTCAGGAAGTCGTTTCTGAAAGTATTTGTATGGAGTGTAGCCATGTATGGAAGTGAAACATGGACGATAAATAATTTGGACAAGAAGAGAATAGAAGCTTTCGAAATGTGGTGCTACAGAAGAATGCTGAAGATTAGATGGGTAGATCACATAACTAATGAGGAAGTATTCAATAGGATTGGGGAGAAGAGGAGTTTGTGGCACAACTTGACCAGAAGAAGGGATCGGTTGGTAGGACATGTTCTGAGGCATCAAGGGATCACAAATATAGTATTGGAGGGCAGCGTGGAGGGTAAAAATCATAGAGGGAGACCGAGAGATGAATACACTAAGTAGATTCAGAAGAACGTAGGTTGCAGTAGGTACTGGGAGATGAAGCAGCTTGCACAGGATAGAGTAGCATGGAGAGCTGCGTCAAACCAGTCTCAGGACTGAAGACCACAACAACAACAACAACTTCATGGGTTGAGGGGGTTTGTGATGTTATTACAGTGAATACAATACTGACCTAAATTTACAAATAATGTGGCAGTATGTGTTCACTTATTAGTGTGAGGTTGCCTGGAACCATTAACTGATTTGGTTGGGAAGAGTCTCGTAAGTCGGTGAATCCTCTGATGGGGCAAAACGGCCCGCAGCTGTTTGTGCCGTGTACTTCTGCGATTTGACTGTTCCGGTGTAGTGTATTCGATCTCTTTCGATTCCCTTACGGTGCGCGGGTTGGTGCGCCCTGTGGGATTACGTGCGGGAAGCCGAAAGCGAGTCTCGGGCACAGAAAGAGACGAGCGGGCCTGGGCGGAGCGACGCCGGAAGATCGCGGAAGTCGCGTCGGCAAGTTGTGTGAGTGTGGCAGTTGCATTGGGGCCGGCCGAGCGGCGGAACTGGAGTTGCTGCAGTGAGTCGCTGTCGTTCGTTCTGTTTACGAGTTCAACCTTCCTCACGCTGTGACTACGGACTGGTGTTATTCTGGCCATTACCTTATTAGCGGCATTTGGATTAATATTGTTAAAGGTGAGCTGTTAGTTTGGTGCATCTTTATCTGGTGGAGTTACAGCGAGACTTCTTTCTGTCGTATTCTGGCTAGCGCTGCTGAGCAGTGAGTGTTCCCACGTCGCGTGTCGAAATACTGACTTGTGCCCTGGTTGATTTACGTATGAAATGGAGTGCCTATGTGGGCGTGTTTGCTTAAATTGTTAGTGAAGTGTTTCACAATACCCTTACTTGAGTGTCTATAAATTGCATTTCAGTTTGTTGCTGAACTTATGTCAGTTAAGGGACGCTGAAATTGTCACGCTAGTCAAGTAAAGTTTAAGTCTACTGTGACACCATTGTTTACCTGTTGGATTGAAATTAATTCAATCTTAACCACAGCTGGAATAATTCAAGTCTAATTGTAAGTGCCGTGTGTGTTTGTTTTTTGGTCCTTTTCTCTTACTCACTGCTGTTGAGTGTTAAACTGTTTTGGAAACCCCTTTGACGTCATTTCACGGTGTGGTTTTAGAAAGAGTTCTGTGGGTACTGTTGTTAACGGCTCCTGTTGCAACGTGGTTTCTGGCCCAC
Source organism: Schistocerca americana (assembly GCF_021461395.2). Taxonomy (NCBI): domain Eukaryota; kingdom Metazoa; phylum Arthropoda; class Insecta; order Orthoptera; family Acrididae; genus Schistocerca; species Schistocerca americana. The sequence continues at coordinate 96,439,563 of NC_060125.1, read as the reverse complement.
ACATCTATCGCACGCCAGGGGTTTAGTGCCAACCGCTAACAGTGCGGTAACTTGTTATCAATCCTTTTAGAAACACCGTCTAGCCTATTGTTGGATTTATGTGATAACATTCAAATGGAGGCACTGTCTTGTTAACTTGTCTGATCTGAATGTGCTTGCCTTGTAAAACAGTTCATTACTGATTCTGAATAGTTTAATCAGTGGTAGAGCACTCGTTATTCTGGACGAGATTTTACTTGACATTAATTGCATTGTCTTGGTAAATCGGTGTGCTATGTAAGATTATAACGCAAGCGCCATTGTGGGTAATATTTAGCATTTAACTATATGAGTTGGTTCTGTGAATCATTGTGGCACACAAGTGCTGTAGTGGGCAGATATTTCTATACGTCTGTGAAATTATTTCCTGTAAGCCAGCCGGCCGGAGTGGCCGTGCGGTTCTAGGCGCTACAGTCTGGAACCGCGAGACCGCTATGGTCGCAGGTTCGAATCCTGCCTCGGGCATGGATGTGTGTGATGTCCTTAGGTTAGTTAGGTTTAAGTAGTTCTAAGTTCTAGGGGACTGATGACTTCAGAAGTTGAGTCCCATAGTGGTGAGAGCCATTTGAACCATTTGAACCTGTAAGCCATTGTGCCCATTAGGTTATGTAAGGCTTAAATACAGCGACTAGTTTGGTAATTTTCTGTGTTTCGTAATAACATTTTACAAGCATTAAAATTTTGGGAATGGTTTAAGTCTCATATTTGCAGATTGTTTGATATTAGATAACTTGTTGATGATTCAAGTTAAATCAGCTGATGTACATTTAAACTGAACAAGTTATATGTCAATATGTTGTTACCAGTACCTTGGATGAATTTTCTTGCGTAATAAATTAAATTTTACATTCTATCCTCAATTTGTTGCTCAGCCTTCCACTCCAGCAGCCCCTGTATCCTGCTCCCAACCGTACCACTGTTGTAACCGGTCCTCGATATCGCCGGTGCTGGGACATCCGAGCTAGTCCAAACACGTCTTATCGGGAACGCGTCTGGGGTATTTCAGGCCACAGGGTACCACACCATGATGTATACTGGTCATAGAGACAAGTGCCATGTGTGGATGAGCATTGTCCTGTTGAAAAGTGGCTCCAGGATACTGTCGCATGAGAGGTAACACATGAGGGAACAGGATGCCCGTGGCGCACCATTGGGCATCCCCAAAACGGAAGGACAATGGGACCTGCCCGATGGCCGCCATGCTTACCAACGACGGCCATCCGGGCTACTCCAGAACACCATCGCTGAAAGCAAACAGGAGCAATTCATCAGCAGTCTATACTTCCCGGACGCGGCGTCACTCCAAACGCACCCGCTTGTGTTGTGGTGTCAACGGCAGGCTACGCATGGGAGAGTAATTCCCTATTCCGGGTGCGGCTAGCCTCCGCGCCAATGGTGCGGGACGATTGCGAATGTTGCAGGGAGTGCATTACTTGTTATCGGATGGCGGGCGCAAATGTAAAGGGGGTGCGATATGCCTGGTGCGATATTCGGCGATCATACCTTGTGGCAGTCAGACGTCGTCGACCGCAACCTCCACGACCCGTATGCCTGTTGCCCCCACCTACCCAAGCCGTCCAACATCGGGCAAACGTCACAATCGATTGCTCCACAAAGCTCGATATTGCACGATCTGACCGTCCGGCAGAATTGAGACCCTCAAGTAGCCCTCTTTCAAACTCTGTCAGCTGGTGATAAAGCGAACAACACTAACCCTCTCTGGTGGCTGTTGTACCTACGACAGAGAACTGCAACTCTAATCATTTATATACCCCCCGTGATGTGTACTTCTACAAAGATACATCGACATCCGACATGTATTTTCGTTAGACAGTGTAATTACAGAGTGCACAGAGGGATTTTACACTACTGGTCATTAAAATTGCTACACCAAAAAGAAATACAGATGATCAAGGGGTATTCATTGGAAAAATATATTATAATAGAACTGACATTTGATTACATTTTCAAGCAATTTGGGTGCATAGATCCTGAGAAATCAGTACCCAGAACAACCAACTCTGGCCGTAATAACGGCCTTGATACGCCTGGGCATTGAGTCAAACGGAGCTTGGATGGCGTGTACAGGTACAGCTGCCCATGCAGCTTCAACACGATACCACAGTTCATCAAGAGTAGTGACTGGCGTATTGTGACGAGCCAGTTGCTCGGCCACCATTGACCAGACATATTCAATTAGTGAGAGATCTGGAGAATGTGCTGGCCAGGGCAGAAGTCGAACATTTTCTGTATCCAGAAAGGCCCGTATCGGACCTACAACATGCAGTCGTACATTATCCTGCTGAAATGTAAGGTTTCGTATGGATCGATGGAAGGGTAGAGCCACGGGTCGTAACACATCTGAAATTTAACGTCCACTGTTCAAAGAGCCGTCAATACGAACAAGAGGTGACCGAGACGTGTAAGCAATGGCACCCCATACCATCACGCCGGGACATACGCCAGTATGGCGATGACGAATACACACTTCCAATGTGCGTTCACCGCGATGTCGCCAAATACGGATGCGACCATCATGATGCTGTAAACAGAACCTGGATTCATCCGAAAAAATGACGTTTTGCCATTCGTGCACCCAGGTTCGTCGTTGAGTGCACCATCGCGGGCGCTCCTGTCTGTGATACAGCGTCAAGGGTAACCACAGCCATGGTCTCCGAGCTGATAGTGCATGCTGCTGCATACGTCGTCGAACTGTTCGTGCAGATGGTTGTTGTCTTGCAAACATCGCCATCTGTTGACTCAGGGATCGAGACGTGGCTGCACGATCCGTTACAACCATGCGGGTAAGATGCCTGTCATCTCGACTGCTAGTGATACGAGGCCGTTGGGATCCAGCACGGCGTTCCGTATTACCCTCCTGAACCCACCGATTCCATATTCTGATAACAGTCATTGGATCTCGACCAACGCGAGCAGCAATGTCCCGATACGAGAAATCGCAATCGCTATAGGCTACAATCCGACCATTATCAAAGTCGGAAAAGTGATGGTACGTATTTCGCCTCCTTACTCGACGCATCACAACAACGTTTGACCAGGCAACGCCGGTCAACTGCTGTTTGTGTATGAGAAATCGGTTGGAAACTTCCCTCATGTCAGCACGTTGTAGGTGTCGGTACCGGCCCCAACCTTGTGTGAATGCTCTGAAAAACTAATAATTTGCATATCACAGCCTCTTGTTTCTGTCGTTTAAATTTCGCGTCTGTAGCACGCCATCTTTGTGGCGTAGCAATTTTAATGGCCAGTAGTGTATTAGCCATTCTTCCGGTATTCTATAACGAAACAAACCGAAACAAACTTCACAACGTCGTACGATGAGGAATCACCTCTGCCATGCACTTCAAAATGGCTTTCAACGTAGGCCTATGGACGTAGATGTAGAACACACAACACTGACACTGTGTGAGTAAAAATTTCTCGGTGTACATGCCGCGTCAAATCAGGATAAATCTCCAAGCTTTCGACCACTACCTCCATGGTCGTCAGGGCTAAAACTGACTGTTGTGAACTAGCGAGGTTCCCACTTTTATATGCCGGTGAAATTAAATCAGTATTGTCCAAGAAAGTGAGACACGATGCCGGCCACATACAAGAAGAGGACCAACACATAGCGCGGCTTCCTTTTTGCAGTGCTACAACGAGCAAGATAGCCAGAGTACTGAAGAGGCAAGGAATAAAACCAGTTTTCCGACCACCTAGGAAAATTAAGGAAATGTTGAGACCAGTCAAAGATAGTCTCGGCTTAAGAGTGCCGGGAATTTATACTATTCCTTGCGAATGCGGCAAGAATTACGTGGGCCAGTCTGTAAGAACCGTTGCCGACCGCTGCATCGAGCACCAACGCCACCTGAAATACAGGTATTTGGGAAAATCAGCGGTGGCTGAACATAGCCTGCTTAACAAGCATAAGATTTTATTTGAAGAAACCAGAGTAATAGCCCACACATCGAATTACTGGGACTCTGTGATCCGGCAAGCAGTCGAAATTAGACTTAGCGATAATAACTTTAATAGAGACAACGGCTATGCACTTAGCAACACTTGGAAGAGTGCACTGGATAAAGAAAATTCGCAGAGAAAAACTTCTCGCACTTTACCTCCTGATTTAAGGGATGGCGCTGCAAGCAACGCGGGATAGCAACTACATCTATGGAAGTAGAGGGCACCACTTCGCTACGCGCCATATCGATGACGTATTCCAGCCAATAAGAAGCCGTCCTTTGCATATAAAAGTGGGAACCTCGCTAGTTCACGACAGTCAGTTTTAGCCCTGACGACGACCATGGAGGTAGTGGTCGAAAGCTTGGAGATTTATCCTGATTTGACGCGGCATGTACACCGAGAAAATTTTTACTCAGGAAATACGTCGCGAAAGACTTCGTAGCCACTGACACTGTGTAATGGAAAAGTTCCAACACGAGAAAACTTTCCTATTTAGTCGGTCTTACTGGAGGTAGCGTACCCAGTAAACGTTGTACATTCTTCACACTTCATGTAATCCGTTAATTTTGTGATCCCTAATAAGACTTTTGCCTACTCGCAGTACTGACAGAAACTTAGGAAAAAAATTACAAATTGATAATGTGACGATTTATTGGAAACGTTTTACCGAAATATCGTACGGCTTTTGTATTTACGCATCCGGTACAAATTTTGGGGCGGCTTTCCTCGATCAGCAAACTCACTGTACCTCGTTGGCTGGACCTTCTGGTCCTGTGATCGATGTGTGCGTGGAGTAACAGATAAATGTTGTACAAGTTGATTGAGGTTCCCCTCGACGAAATCTGTCGCCCGCTGTTCTTGTAAATATAGAGTCTGTTTGCTCGAAGAGGCAGTTTCCATGAGGCTATGTACAGTGGAATTTATTCCTCCGCAGTCACCACCTCAAGAAATTGTAAATTAACGCACATACAAATTTTCATACAGTAAGTAACCAGTATCTGAGTAAGAATTTGGAAAAGTAAATTAAATTTCAGGGAGAAGAAACAGAAACTTTGAGATTTTCCAATGATATTACAATTCTGTCAGAGTCCGTAAAGAACGTTGACCATTGGAGCGAAATGGACGTACTCATTTCAAGGAAAGAGATTATCAGACGAGTATCACCAAAAGTAAAATATGGGTAATACGGTACATTCTTATTCTTATTGAATTAGTCATTGCCGCGGAAATAGATTAGATTAGGAGATTGCTAGGACGACGCACAAACGAAAAAGGATATAAATGCGGACTCTTAAGAGGAACGAAAGCTTTTCTGAGAATAAAATTTGTTAACGTCGAATTTAAATGAAACTGTTTGCAGATTTTATCTCAGGGTATTTCTCTGCAGTGAACCTTACACCGAAGCTAAACGTGGATGAGACACAGTACGAGCAAAAGATACACAGGACGGACAAAAATGGTGAAGATTAAATAGGTAGGTGGAGTAACAAATGACGAGGGCTCAATCGAATCCAGGGGAAAATAAATATATGGCACAACTTGGCTTACAGAGGGGGTAGGTTGTTAGAGAAACATACTAAATCGTCAAGGAATAGTTAATTTGGTAATTAAGGGAACTGTGGGGAGCAATAATTTCTGATGGGACAGCTGTGGGCTGCAGTAGTTACGCTACGCAGACGTAGAGAGGCTAACGTGGGACAGAATAGCGCGAACAGCCATTGACAGTGGCTGCCAGAAACAGTGTAGCAAAGTTTAAAACCTGCCATTTGACCATCTATTTTCCCATAACCAAAGCAACTGAGTCATGCTAACTGCCAGGAAATTAGCATACTACACAAGGGTTCTCGCATTTACTTCGACAAAACTTATTTATATAACCGAAGATACATGTTTTGATGATCCAAGACCCTGGCAATCATCATAGGCTCCACCACTTGCTCCTTCTGTCTCCATTACTTGTACCCTACCATTTATGGTCGTCCCATTCAGCTCGCCCCCACCCTGAGATACCTTGGCCAAACCGACGACCGTCACACCTGGACACCTCATCGTCAAGCAGAAAGCCCTCTTGAAACTTCTGCCGGGCATGGGGATTGCATCCTTCCACCATCCTCCACACCTACAAATCCCTCACCTGTCCTCTGTTATACCAACGTTGACTGGATCTCCATTCCTCCCTCCTCCCCCATCCTTATAAGGTACTCCAAATCCAAGAACGCCACATATCCCCCTTCCATCCCCAACACGACTCCTCCATGACCTCATTCCCTTCCCCCACCTCCGCCCTTTTGTAGAAAATATCCGCATCCTTTACACTGTCTGCAGGATCGATACCTCCACCCCCTGGTGCCTTCCTTCACACCCCACCCACTGCCGCGCCTCTATCGCTGTATCGCTCCCTCTCTCCACCTCCACACCCTTCATCGCCTTCATCAGGCCATTTTCTGGCAACTCATCCTCCTGGATGATGAACTTTGCCATGACATCTACCCTTCCGACAATTGTAGCCTGTCCTTGTTGCCCCCTCCCCAGGGCCCCACTTTTCCTCTCCCCTTCTTCCTCCAGAGTGGTATTTCCCCCTCTCCCCCCTGAGTCTCTGCAGCCCCTCTGCGGCTATTTCACTCCCCCACCATGCCTCCCCAGCCCCTTTCGGCGAGCCCCCCACCCTCTCTCCCCTTCTCCGCCCCCTCTCGCGCTGCCCGTTCCCCCCTTTCTTCCCTTCTCCATTGTATCCATACCCCTGGCAGATCCTCTCATTTGGTTCTTCGTCATTGTTGTGTTCAGTACTCCTCTACAGTGATGTCAAGTGCTGTGATTTTAATCGTGTGCTGGACTTGTACATAGTGTTGCTGTCCATGATTGTTATAAGCTACACCACCCATCGCAGCTTTTATGCTCCGGTCGTACTTGGCGTTGTGTTCTTTCGATCGTTACAGTGTGTGGTATTTTGTGTACACTTTTTTAGCTTTTTCTCTCCCTTTTTACAGCCACCCCCTTTTGCATGCTATCTTCCATTATGTTTCCCATTTTTTGAATCTCTGTTTCCCCATTTTTTCCTTTATGTTGTTTTAAATGTCTCTCTGTTCTGTCTCTTGGCTGAAGAGCAGTGCCTATGCTGCTGCCAGCCTGCCCCGGATGGGGAATTGAAGTTCAATGAAGAAAACAAAATATTCTTGTTTGACGATGACTTGGGGTCTACTCAAGTGTAATGATTTGTAATACATTTAACGCTCAATAATGTACTAAGGCTGAAATCTAGATTGCACAATAAAACCTGTTGTACAGTCAAATAGGGTTTATGTCTTGTAGAAAGCACATAAGTGTGTCGGCTTTCGGACCGAATACTTTCCTGGATAACGTTTGCGAGGGGCATGTCTGTTGCATGAGATAGCCTGTCGGGAACACATTTTAATCGGTAGGATTATGACAATTCGTGATTTTAACACAGACTGGACATTCATCATTGTGGACTGATTTTATCAATTGATGAGGGCTGAGAACTTTGCCTGGCCACGCCAGCTTCCACTGTGTGGCATTTTGTAACAACTCTTTATACTACATAACACTGTATGTATTTACAAAAGCCTGTTGTGTGCGTCTCTGATCGAGTTAAACAAGCGACACTACAGCGGAGTACTCGACATTTCATACATTTTCATACTGCAATAGTTTTAACGCCTGTATTTAAACACTTGTTGTACTATATGTCAATTACGTATATTTTAGCTGTCGTTTCCCCAGTTTTAAAATTATCTGGAACTGCCTATTTCACTCACACAATTTCGGCTGAGGTCAACTACATTTCTCTGAGAGCTTAATTATTTATCCCTGGTACAATATTCTACACGTCCTTCCAGTTTGTAGACATACTTTTTTCCATTACTCTGAAACTTTTACTGACCTCAGACGGCGTCGTGGATGAATTCGGAGGGCACATGGGCCAATATCATCGCTTCTAAGCAATTACTGATTAATGTCTCCAGCTATACATGTCGCATCGAGTGAATTCAACGAGCTGGGAAGCGGATCAGAAGTCCTGCAACCCAGCCGCCTAGGAGCGCGATTTTAACTCTACTGTGCTGCGCTTTATCGCTTTCCCAAGCCATAATAACGCTCATACAGTTAACGAGCAAAAGTAAAGCCGGCAACTGGGACCTCGGGAAGCCCCACAGCCGCAAATACCCGACCCCTTCAATGAAAGACTAAGTCGTCACTAAGGGCCTACTTACTTTCCAAACTACTGGTACCTTTTTCCCGTTTTCTTTTCTTTTATTTTTTGATTTTCTTTTCCTTTTTACATTTTAGGCGAGAAATATAGCACAGCGTATTTTTCGGCTATTTTATTTAGGCTAATTCAACTGAAACTGTTATTTTCAAAAAGAGATGATGATTTGTGTTGCTGCTTTCACAGAATGAATGCACTCTCGTGGACTCAGAGGTGATACCTACAAAGAGAGTTAAGGTGTGAGACGTTGTTAAAGGAAGTAGGGTTTTATGAATGAAATTTGCTGTAATGTTCTACATTTGGTCAAAACTAGGAAAAAAGTAATTATAACCAATTGTGTTGAAACCAGTGTCTTTAGATATACGGGTCAGTTTGTTCTCTCTTTCCAATTTCTGTTACGTAGAAATAGAAATTACAGGCAGCGCTGCATGTGATTACCACACATCATGGGGCATTTTTCAGTTTTTCTTCGCAATCGCTCTGTCACACGATCTATAGAAAATGGGGTGGTGCCCCCTGCTGTATAAATCACAGTCGTTGTCTTTGTGCAAGAGTGACATCCCCCGGTAGCAGTAGTAATTCACAGTTCAGAAATCTATGATACAGAGCAGCTGTTACCCTGCTTGGAAAAGATTTTGGCCCTATGAGACTGTCACCAACAGTTCATTCCCATACATTGATACTGAAGCAATCTACCGCGCTAATTTATTGCGCAGTCTCTTGTTACGCGGCATACACCATAGAAAACTATGCGTTACTCGTCGTAAGTAAAACGATCCATATCTCAACAGGTAAACAGGTATTGATTTTCGGATGTGTAATTATAGGAACTTTGCCTCTAGTTTTGACCAATACTACCTCCTGTAGGAATATGTGATATTTTTTTAACATTCCATTTCTAGAAATTCAATAGATTTTAATGGAATTCATCGCACTTTTGTAGCTCTGGCATTTTTCATAGACCGCCATTACGATCTGCAGACTTTATGCGCTCGGTATTACAGCCACCACTATAATCGTTGTCTCGAGAGGACTCATGTTACTTATGGTGCAGTCCCGTCTTACTATTGCTGTCTCGTGAAGTCCCAGGACCGCGTTCTGCAACTAGCATGGAGAGGTTTTTAACGTGGCTTCTCTACACTGAGGAGCCAAAGAAATTCGTACACCTGCCTAACATCGTATAGGGACCAAGCGAGCAAGCAGAAATGCTGCAACACGATGTGGCATGGGCTCGATTAATGTCTGAAGTAGTGCTGGAGGGAACTGACACCATGAATCCTGCAGGGCTGTCCATAAATCCATAAGAGTCCGAGGGGGTTGCAAGGCATCCCAAATATGCCCAATAATGTTCATGTGTGGGGAGTTTTGTGGCCAGCGGAAGTGTTTAAACAGCAGAATGTTCCTGGAGCAACTCTGCAGCAATTCTGGACATGTGGGGTGTCCCATTGTCCTGGTAGAATTGCCCAACGTTGTCGGAATGCACTATGGACATGAATTCATGCAGGTGATCAGACAGGATGCTTACGTCCGTGTCACCTGTCAGAGTCGTATCTAGACGTATCAGGGGTCCCATATCATTCCAACTGCACAAACCCCACACCATTACAGAACATTCGCCAACTTGAACAGTCCCCTGCTGACATGCAGGGTCCATGGAGTCATGAGGTCGTCTTCATATCCGTACACGCCCATACGCTCGATAGAATTTGAAACGAGACTCGCCCGAACAGGCAACATATTTCCGGTCATCAACAGTACAATGTCGCTGTTGACGGGCGCAGGTCATGGCCTGTGCGGCTGATCCCGGCGGAGGTTCAAGTCCTCCGTCGGGCATGGGTGTGTGTGTTTGTCCTTAGGATAATTTAGGTGTGTAAGCTGAGGGACTGATGACCTTAGCAGTTAAGTCCCATAAGATTTCACACACATTTGAACTTTTTTTTCGGGCGCAGCCGAGGCGCAAGGCTTTGTGTCGTGCAGTCATCAAGGTTACACATATCGAGGATGTTTCATTGAATAGTTCGCACGGCGACACTTCTCGATGCCCCAGCACTGAAATCTGCAGCAATTTGCGGAAGTGCTGCGCTTCTGTCACGTTGAAGGATTGTCTTCCACCGTCGTTGGTCCCGTTCTTGTAGGATCTTTATCCGGTCGCAGCGATGTCCGTGATTTGATGTTTTACCGGATTCCTGATATTCACGGTACACTCGTGAAATGGTCGTACGGGAAAATCCCCACTTCATCACTTCCTCGAAGACGCCGTGTCCCATTGCTCGTGGGCCGACTACAGCACCATGTTCAAATTCACTTAACTCTTGATAACCTGCCATTGTAGCAGCAGTAACGCATCTAAGAACTGCACCACACATGTTGTCTAGGGACAGTTGACTTCCGCAGTTTGGTCCCATAGTAACTTACCACAAATATCCCATTTCTACATGTTGTCTTATGTAGGCGTTGCCGAGCGCAGTGCCGTTTTCGGTCTGTTTACTTACCTCTGTATTAGAATACGCATGCCTGTACCAGTTTATTTGGCGCTTCAGTGGATGAACAATAAATTTTGCACACCATTAAAATTACATTACTGTAGGCTTATAAAATGATGATGCGTAAGTAGTGATCTTGCTGTTTGGCTGAAGGACCAAGTTCTACCAAAAACCCAAATGTAAATCTTTGTACCAGAGTAATGAGCAATCACTTTGAGGTATATACCAGGATTGAAAAAAGTATTTTACCCTAAAGTCATTCTGACGTTACACGTTGTGTCAGTATCGTCTTCTGGCCATAGCTAAACATTCTGAAGAATGTTATGTTTTGTTTAGTAAACTAGACACGGAGAACTGCAAACACTTCTTGAAATAGGTCGCAGTCACTCGTAATTTACTGTTTCATAATTTGAATAGTATTGGAAAACACAAAAATTCTCTGACAAGGTTGTGCAAGTGTGAAGAGAAACAGTCAGTTGTTGCTAAACATCTTACGTGGAACGAGGACCTACAGCGGGGGGCCAGGCATCAGTGCCCTTGGTGCTGCATCGTATTACGATATCCACAATTATTCTACGCATGCGCAACCTGCAGGCAAAGACAGTGACAAAGTAACAACAGGTGAGCTGCTTCGAGGTGTTTCCTCGAATCATAAGGATGACCCCAAGTCTCTAAGGGGGACACTTGACCGTCCCGTTACAATCAGAGCATACGTTGATAATGTTGTTGTTGTGGTCTTCGCCCTGAGACTGGTTTGATGCAGCTCTCCATGCTACTCTATCCTGTGCAAGCTTCTTCATCTCCCAGTACCTACTTCAATCTACATCCTTCTGAATCTGTTTAGTGTATTCATCTCTTGGTCTGCCTCTACGATTTTTACCCTTCACGCTGCCCACCAGTACTAAATTGGTGATTCCTTGATGCCTCAGAATATGCCCTACCTTCTTCTAGTCAAGTTGTGCCACAAATTTCTCTTCTCTCCAATTCTACTCAATATCTCCTCATTAGTTAAAGTGGTCTACCCACCTAATCTTCTGCATTCTTCTGTAGCACCTTGATAATAACACAGTCAAAATATCACCTCGTAATAACGTAAATCAGAAGCTCTGTGAAACTACTTGTGGAGGAACTATTGAAATTCTTCGTATCTCATCACTGGCTCTAGTATTCTCCGCGGCTGAATATTGTGGCACAGTCTTAATCAAGAGTTGTCATTTCAAGCTGGTTGATAGAAGAGTTGATCACTACCATGAGATTGATCTCTTGGACCATCAAATCCACGCATACATATGTGTTCCGGTGATGTGTAAGTTGTTACCTCTGGAGATGCGTAGAGAAGAGGGTCTCCTATATGAATTTAGAAACGATAGTGGAACATCCATGACCACTAGTCCACGAAGATCTCCCACAATCAAACAGCAGACGTTTAGCGTCCGTTATACTGACAGGCCTGCCTCTCGTGGCAGCTAGCGGTCAATTCCGCATTACCTAGGCGTGTCAGGATACACTTTAACTGACGTTGTAGCTTGTTGCACGGGGCGGCCCATACACATGCACAGGCACTACAGATCCGTATATTATACCATACGATTTAAAAGACAGGCATTTGTGCAACATGGCGTTACTCTTTGCCCATTAATCTTCATCACAGTCGCGCTACAACGCAGTCCTTGCTATGAATTTTTTCACTTATTTAACACATGAAACTGTATACCATGTATTGTCTAGTGTAAATATGTATTGTAAATACTATGTTTAAATTATGTAACATTTAACACTGGCAATTCAGGGCATATTTAGTTAACGTTGAAGTCAGAGAGATTGTTTTGTCGCGCTGCTGGGCGCGGGAGCGCGCCAGCGGGCAGTAGTAGCAGTGACGCCGTGCTCGGAGTAAGACGTGCAGTCAGTGCGGCTATTCCTAGCTGTGTTACATCTAACGGCTAGTGTGTGGATCTAAGTACGACGGGAAAGAAATGGTCGGCAATCTGGAAGCACGGCCGGGCAAGCTATTATGGATTAATGAGCATAGTGCTGAAGAAACGAGGGCTTAAATATGAAGCGCACTGTGGGCCCAAGTCACAACAGTAAAGGCCCGCTGCCACATTGTTTCGCCGCCGAGGACTTCCGTCGAACCACCGACAACGAGGGAAGTAAGATCTACGTAATTTTCGTAGGATAAAATTGTAGAAGGCTTACCAGTGACTGTGCTTTCCTCTGAAGTTGAACAATTAATAACAAGCACTTTATAATCGAAGTGTTGCAGTTAAATTCCACCCGACGATAACACCAAGTAGGTTCCTTCCGATCCTTAGCTACTGAACCGGGTGTGTCACGCCATTATCAAGAGAAAATATGGTAATTATCAAATTATTTGAATAGACGGTGAAGAGTAAATTTCAGACTGTTTTGAACGATTGGTTATCGTAGTTAATTGTTGCACTTAATAAGCTTACGCCAACCGTAATAACTTAATAATAGACTGAAGTAATAAATTTGATTATTAAGATTTATTTCAATGCATATTCAGCTGAAGTTAGTTCAAGGATATTTCATGAAACTATAAAGCTTATTCTACCTGACAATCGCCCAATTAATGAATTATTATCATTCAAAATATAGTTAATCAGTTATTGGCAATATATTTCATTATCAGTAGATTAAACTGTGTAAAGTACATAGTTTTAAAGACAGAATGACAGTCTGTTATTCAAAATCTCGACAGATAATTATCTGTGTTGTCAGCATTGCACTTAGCTGACAAATTATGAACACAATAATTATCAAAATACTTATTGAAAGTTAACCATTAAGGTTTAAGTGTAGTTAGATTGTTATGACGTTATTTTATATGAGCCTGACACAGCACTTACGTAAAAGTTCCCGTTCCACCAGCTGCGCTACAAATTGGTAAACTTTAATTTTGACACAATTATTCACGTACTTAACAGCAATGTCGCTCATCAGTTGAGCTGGCGACCAATTTTTTAATGCTTTTACAATACATTTCTTTCGGCAAAATTTCCACTCGCAAAATTTATTTCCAAATTATTTCCATTATTTCATTTACCGATCGTTATTGAATGAAATCACTCATTCAGTAACGATCAAGTTACAACGTCTCCTGTTTCCCGCGGAATAATCATTATTTACTTCGGATTCGGATGCCTTATCCCGACACGGGTCAAAATTCATAATTCACGGTCATTGTTAACTTGTACGAGGGCAGTTCAATAAGTAATGCAACACATTTTTTTTCTGAAACAGGGGTTGTTTTATTCAGCATTGAAATACACCAGGTTATTCCCCAATCTTTTAGCTACACAACACTATTTTTCAACGTAATCTCCATTCAATTCTACGGCCTTACGCCACCTTGAAATGAGGGCCTGTATGCCTGCACGGTACCATTCCACTGGTCGATGTCGGAGCCAACGTCGTACTGCATCAATAACTTCTTCATCATCCACGTAGTGCCTCCCACGGATTGTGTCCTTCATTGGGCCAAACATATGGAAATCCGACGGTGCGAGATCGTGGCTGTAGGGTGCATGAGGAAGAACAGTCCACTGAAGTTTTGTGAGCTCCTCTCGGGTGCGAAGACTTGTGTGAGGTGTTGCGTTGTCATGAAGAAGGAGAAGTTCGTTCAGATTTTTGTGCCTACGAACACGCTGAAGTCGTTTCTTCAATTTCTGAAGAGTAGCACAATACACTTCAGAGTTGATCGTTTGACCTTGGGGAAGGACATCGAACAGAATAACCCCTTCAGCGTCCCAGAAGACTGTAACCATGACTTTACCGGCTGAGGGTATGGCTTTAAACTTTTTCTTGGTAGGGGAGTGGGTGTGGCGCCACTGCATTGATTGCCGTTTTGTTTCAGGTTAGAAGTGATGAACCCATGTTTCATCACCTGTAACAATCTTTGACAAGAAATTGTCACCCTCAGCCACATGACGAGCAAGCAATTCCGCACAGATGGTTCTCCTTTGCTCTTTATGGTGTTCGGTTAGACAACGAGGGACCCAGCGGGAACAAACCTTTGAATATCCCAACTGGTGAACAATTGTCACAGCACTACCAACAGAGATGTCAAGTTGAGCACTGAGTTGTTTGATGGTGATCCGTCGATCATCTCGAACGAGTGTGTTCGCACGCCCCGCCATTGCAGGAGTCACAGCTGTGCACGGCCGGCCCGCACGCGGGAGATCAGACAGTCTTGCTTGACCTTGCGGCGATGATGACACACGCTTTGCCCAACGACTCACCGTGCTTTTGTCCACTGCCAGATCACCGTAGACATTCTGCAAGCGCCTATGAATATCTGAGATGACCTGGTTTTCCGCCAAAAGAAACTCGATCACTGCCCGTTGTTTGCAACGCACATCCGTTACAGACGCCATTTTAACAGCTCCGTACAGCGCTGCCACTTGTCGGAAGTCAATGAAACTATACGAGACGAAGCGGGAATGTTTGAAAATATTTCACAAGAAATTTCCGGTTTTTTCAACAAAATTGGCCGAGAAAAAAAATGTGTTGCATTACTTATTGAACTGCCCTCGTAATTTAGCAAATCTCGGGAAGCAGGGAGGAGTTACAACTGGGTGCGTACTTATTCCAATTGATCCATATACGGTACTCCTTCCTCCTCTCCCTGTCCATGCTCTTCTCTCCCCCCCCCCCCCCCCCTCCATCCATCTCCCCCAACACTCTACTCTCTGTCCATCTGCTCTTCCTTCTATCTGCTCCTCCTCCCGATGTCCATTCTGCTCCTTCCTCCTCTGTCCATCTCCTCCTCACTCTCTCTCTGTCCATTCTCTCTCTCCACGTCCTCCCTCCCCCTTGTCTCTCCATGTTATCACCCCTATCCCAATGAGAGCTGTAGATGTATCAATTTGGTTCGCCAGGATTTAGGCTGAAACCCACATGGAAGTACAGAGGAAACTACATCTGCCGGCCGTTGTGGCCGTGCGGTTCTAGGCGCTTCAATTTGGAACCGCGTGACCGCTACGGTCGCAGGTTCGAATCCAGCCTCGAGCATGGATGTGTATGATGTCCTCAGGTTAGTTAGCTTTAAGTAGTTCTAAGTTCTAGGGGACCGATGACCACAGATGTTAAGTCCCACAGTGCTCAGAGTCATTTGAACCACTTGAAACTACATCTTCTGAACACGAAATTCGGAGTTCGGGTTAAATAAAAACACGACAGTGAAGCAATCTATTTTTGGAAGAGAAGAAAATAGAGAATGTGAATAACTTTACATATCTTTGTTGTTTTGCGGCACGTGATGGAAGTGTGAAATGGCTCAAATTGCTCTGAGCACTATGGGACTTAACTTCTGAGGTCATCAGTCGCCTAGAACTTAGAACTAATTAAACCTAACTAACCTAAGGACATCACACACATCCATGCCCGAGGCAGGATTCCAACCTGCGACCGTAGCGGTCGATCGGCTCCAGACTGTAGCGCCTAGAACCGCTCGGCCGCTTCGGCCGGCATGGAAGTGTCACTCTTGATGTTCTGAGCAGGGTAACTAAAGGCTCCAAGTTCTCCAATCTTGCGCAAGGACCTGTGATTGCCAAAATTGTGAGATGACGATGTATTCGGTACCACTGGCGGCAGCCATCCACGTCACGATTGTGTTGTGCAACGGCGGGCAGCGTGCGCTCACCTGGGCTGCGACCATCCCCTGGCGGAGGCGCGGCAGGTCGGTGTGCGACCAGGCGCTGTGGGACCAGGGAGGCACCGCGCGCAGGTCCTCGTGGAAGGGAAAGTCGCGCAGCTGGTTCTTCAGGAACTTGCGGATGTTCCACGGAAGGTCGTTGTGTCTGGAAAACACCCACAACACACTCACTGCTCTCGTAGCTTCTCCTCGAGGTTCTGAGGCTATGTGTTACGCTAGTCTTGATGATGAAAGCAACGCATATGAAAAATCAAGACAGTCTCGTACGATATGTCAATTTAGAAAAAAAAATGGTGCAACATCTTTCAAATCCTCAGGAAAATAGGTACAAACTAAAGAAAAAGATCTATAATACCCACCGTCAAATGGCTCTGAGCACTGTGGGACTTAACATCTGAGGTCATCAGTCTCCTAGAACTTAGAACTACTTAAACCTGACTAACCTAAGGACATCACACACATTCATGCCCGAGGCAGGATTCGAGCCTGCGACCGTAGCGGTCACGCGGTTCCAGACTGAAGGGCCTAGAACCGCACGGCCACACCGGCCGGCCTACCCACCGTCCAGTGACATAATGTGACCACCTGTGAAAAGTCTGAAGAGCTACCTACTACAGCGGGGCCGGTTCTGACACGTGCAGGAAGAGACTCCACTGAGGTTCTGGAAGTTACCGACAGGGATGTGGAGCCGCTCCGACTCCAGTGCCTCGGCCAGCTTCGCTAGGTTTCTCGGCTGTGAATCCACAGCACGAACGGCCCGATCGAGATGGTCTCACAGATCCTGGATTCGGTTTAAATCCGGGGAGTTTGGTGGCCAGAGGAGCACACTAAACTCATCCTGGCGCTCTTCTAATCGCGCACGTACAATGCGAGTTGTGTGACACGTCTCATCGCGCTGCCGGTAGATACCATCGTGTCAAGGAGAAACAAACTGCATGTGGGGGTGGGCATGATGCTCAGTGATAGAAGCATGCTTGTGTTGATTTACTGTGCCTTCTAGAATGACAATATCACCCGAGGTATCCCACAAAAAAACTTCTCAGACTATATCGCACCCTCATCAAGCCTGGACCCTTCCGAAAATTGTTGCAGGGTCTACAGACGTTTCTTTCCGATGACCAATAAAAGCAGAGCCACCTCAAAATGACATCTGTCGCGGCTCACTATACGTCCAGTTGAGGTACTGCTGTGCAAATCCCGGCCTTCGTGGCCGGTGAACAGCAGTCAGCAGGATAGCGTGAAGCAGGCACCTTCCACAGATGCTCATATATACAGCAACATTCGCTGTATGGTTATTGAGGGGACTTTGTTGGTAGCCCTTCAGTTCATCTGGGTGGCCTTTTTTTTGTCATCAGTCTTTTGTTGACTGGTTTGATGCTGCCCACCACGACTTTCTCTCCTGTGCTAACCACTTCATCTCAGACTAACACTTGCAACCTAACTACTCAATTATTTGCTGAATGTATTTCAGTCTACATCTACATTCATACCCCGCAAGCCATCCAACGGTGTGTGGCGGAGGGCACTTTACGTGCCACTGTCATTACCTTTCTTTCCTGTTCCAGTCGCGTGTGGTTCGCGGGAAGAACGACTGCCGGAAAGCCTCCGTGCACACAAGGATCTCTCTAATTTTTTTAAAATTTATTTATTGTTCCATGAGACCAAATTAAGGAGAAGTCTCCATGGTCATGGAACGAGTCAGTACATGAAATTATAACACGATATTAGAAACAGATAAAATGAAATATAAAAAAACATATTCAGGTGACAAGTCGTAAGTTTAAATGAAGAAAATCAACAATTTAACACTGGAATTTGCTTAATTTTTTAGCTCTTCCAGGAGCTCCTCGACAGAATAGAAGGAGTGAGCCATGAGGAAACTCTTCAGTGTAGACTTAAAAGAGTCTGGGCTACTGCTAAGATTTTTGAGTTCTTGTGGTAGCTTATTGAAAATGGATGCAGCAGAATACTGCACTCCTTTCTGCACAAGAGTCAAGGAAGTGCATTCTACATGCAGATTTGATTTCTGCCTAGTATTAACTGAGTGAAAGCTGCTAACTCTTGGGAATCGGCTAATATTGCTAACAACAAACGACATTAAAGAAAATATATACTGTGAGGGCAATGTCAGAATTCCCAGATTTTTGAATAGGGGTCGACAAGAGGTTCTCGAACTTACTCCACATATAGCTCGAACAGCCCGTTTTTGAGCCAAAAGTACCCTTTTTTAATGAGAAGAATTACCCCAAAAAATAATACCATACGACATAAGCGTATGAAAATATGCGAAGTAGACTACTTTTCGTGTTGAAGTGTCACTTATTTCAGATACTGTTCTAATGGTAAATAAAGTAGCATTTAGCTTCTGAACAAGATCCTGGACATGGGCTTTCCACAACAGCTTACTATCTATCCGAACGCCTAGGAACTAGAACTGTTCCGTCTCGCTTATAATATGCCTATTCTGTCTGATCAAAATATCGGTTCTTGTTGAATTGTGAGTTAGAAACTGTAAAAACTGAGTCTTATTGTGATTTAGCATCAAATTATTTTGCACAAGCCACGAACTTATTTCATGAATTACATTATTTGTTACTGTTTCAATATTACACACGAGCTCCTTCACTATCAAGCTGGTGTCATCAGCAAACAGAAATATTTTTATATCACCTGTAATACTAGAAGGCATATCATTTATATAAATAAGAAACAGCAGTGGACCTAGCACCGACCCTTGGGGAACGCCCCACTTAACAGTGCCCCATTGGGACTGAACATCAAAGCCTTCATTAAATCAAAGAGAACACCTAGCGTTCGCAAACTTTTATTTAATCCGTCCAAAACCTCACAGAGAAAAGAGAATATAGCATTTTCAGTTGTTAAACCATTTCTAAAACCAAACTGAACATTTGACAGCAAATGAGGTGAATTTAAATGCTCCAGTAACCTCGTATATACAACCTTTTCGATAACTTTAGCAAACACCGATGGCATAGAAATAGGTCCAAAATTGTCAACATTATCAATGTCTCCCTTTTTATAAAGTGGCTTCACTACCGAGTACTTTAATTGGTCAGGAAACCGACCACTCCTAAAGGAAAAGTTACAGATATGGCTGAGAACTGGGCTAACATACATAGAACAATACTTCAGTATTCTGCTAGATACCCCATCATATCCATGAGAGTTCTTGGTCTTTAGTGATTTAATTACTAACTCAATCTCCCTCTTGTCAGTATCATGGAGGAGCATTTCAGGTAACAGTCTCGGAACACTTTTTTCTAAGAGCACTATATGATTCCCTGTTGGGACTAGGTTTCTATTTAGTTCACCTGCTATATTCAGAAAGTGATTATTAAATACTGTACATATATGCGACTTACCAGTAACACGGACATTCCCACTACGCAATGATTCTGTATCCTCGACCTGTCTCTGCAGACCAGCAACTTCCTTTACGACTGACCATATAGTTTTAATTTTATCCTGAGACTTAGCTATTCTATCTGCATACCACATACTTTTTGCCTTCCTAATAACATTTTTAAGCACCTTACAATACTGTTTGTAATGGGCTGCTGCATTTAGATTTTGACTGTTTCTAACGTTTTGATATAATTGCCACTTTGTTCTACAAGATATTCTTATCCCTCTAGTCAGCCACCCAGGCTGCCTGTTTGTGCTAGTACCCTGTTTTAAACGTTCTAACGGAAAGCAACTTTCAAAGAGCATGAGAAAAGTCTTGAGAAAAGCATTATATTTATCGTCTACTGTATCAGCGCTATAAACATCTTGCCACTCTTGTTCCTTTATAAGGTTTACAAAGGTCTCTACAGCAACTGGATCAGCTTTCCTGAACAGCTGATGACTATATTTAACACGTGTTGCAGCACAAAAATCTTTTACAATTAAAATTTGTGCATCATGATCCAGCCACACAGCTGTTCTGATATTCCGTAGGCTCTCACTTTGCTTATCAGGCGACAGTGCGGAACTGTATCGAACGCCTTCCGCCTTCCGGAAGTCAAGGAAAATGGCATCTACCTGGGAGCCTGTATCTAATATTTTCTGGATCTCATGAACAAATAAAGCGAGTTGGGTCTCACACGATCGCTGTTTCCGGAATCCATGTTGATTCCTACAGAGTAGATCTGGGTTTCCAGAAACGACATGCTACGCGAGCAAAAACATGTTCTAAAATTCTCCAACAGATCGACGTCAGAGATATAGGTCTATAGTTTTGCGCATCTGCTCGACGATCCTTCTTGAAAACTGGTACTACCTGTGCTCTTTTCCAATCATTTGGAACCTTCCGTTCCTCTAGAGACTTGCGGTACAAGGTTGTTAGAAGGGGAGCACGTTCTTTCGCGTACTCTGTGTAGAATTGAATTGGTATCCCGTCAGGTCCAGTGAACTTTCCTCTGTTGAGTGATTTCAGTTGCTTTTTCTATTCCTTGGACGCTTATTCCGATGTCAGCCATTTTTTCGTTTGTGCGAGGATTTAGAGAAGGAACTGCAGTGCGGTCTTCCCCTGTAAACAGCTGTGGAAAAAGGTGTTTAGTATTTCAGCTTTACGCGTGTCATCCTCTGTCTTCCGCTACAGCTTTTACCCTCTACACCTCCCTCTAGTACCTTGAAAGTCATTCCCTCATGTCTTAACAGATGCATCATCCTATCCCTCATCCTTATCAGTTTTTTCCACATATTCCATTCCTCTTCGATTCTGCGTAGAACCTCCTCATTCCTTACCTTATCAGTTCACTTAGTTTTCAACATTCGTCTGTAAAACCCCATTTCAAATACTTCGATTCTCGTCTGTTCCGGTTTTCCCACAGTCCATGTTTCACTACCATACAGTGCTGTACTCGACACGTACATTCTCAGAAATTTCTTCCTCAAATTTGAGGCCGATATTTGATATTAGTGGACTTCTCTTGGCCAGGAGTGCCTTTTTTCCCATAGCTAGCCTGGTTTTGATGTCCTCCTTGCTTCGTCCGTCATTGGTTATTTTACTGCCTAGGTAGCAGAGTTCTTTAACTTCATCTACTTCGTGACCATCGATTCTGATATTAAGTTTCTCACTGTTCTCATTTCTACTACTTCTCATTACCTTCGTCTATCTCCGATTTACTCTCAAACCATACTGTGCACTCATTAGACTGTTCATTCCGTCCAGCAGATCAGGTAATTCTCTTTCACTTTCACACAGGATAGCAAGTCATTAGCGAATCGTATCATTGATACTAGTACACCTTGAATTTTAATTCCTCTCCTGAACCTTTCTTTTATTTCCATCATTGCTTCCTCGATGTACATATTGAACAGTAGAGGCGAAAGGTTACATCCTTGTCTTACACCCTTTTTAATGCGAGCACTTCGTTCTTGGTCGTCCACTCTTATTATTCCCCCTTGGCTGTTGTACATCGGTCTCTCCCTATATCTTACCCCTACTTTTCGCTGAATTTCGAACATCTTGCACCATTTTACATTGTCGAAACCTTTTTCCTGGTCGACAAATCCTCTGAATGTGTCTTGATTCTTTTTTAGGCTTGCTTCCATTATTAACCTCAACGTCAGAATTGCCTCTCTCGTGCATTTACTTTTCCTAAGTCCAAACTGATAGTCATCTGCCGCATCCTCAATTTTCTTTTCCATTCTTCTGTATATTATTCTTGTAAGCAACTTGGACGCATGAGCTGTTAAGCTGACTGTGCGATAATTCTCGCACTTGTCAGCTCTTGCCGTCTTCG
Source organism: Schistocerca americana (assembly GCF_021461395.2). NCBI lineage: Eukaryota > Metazoa > Arthropoda > Insecta > Orthoptera > Acrididae > Schistocerca > Schistocerca americana. The sequence goes on along the minus strand of NC_060125.1, from coordinate 96,417,426 downwards.
GGATTGTGTGGAGGACGCTTTACCGAAAGTCAGATGGTATGTCGCCAGATTCATATATTCTACACACCGACATGAGTGGTCGTTTTGTTGCCACTTGGCCCAGTGATTATAGAAATTGTGATGGAATGTTATCTATCCCTTCTACCTTATCTGACCTTAAGTCCTCCACAGCTCTTTTAAAATCTGATTCTAATACTGGATCCCATATGTTTTCTAAATCGACTCCAGTTTCTTCTTCTATCACATATCACACCAGACAAATCTTCCCCCTCATAAAGGCTTTCAATGTGTTCTATCCACCTATCCGCTCTCTCCAATGCACTTAACACTGGAATTCCCATTGCACTCTTAATGTTACCACCCTTGCTTTTAATGTCACCGATGGTTGTTTTGACTTTCCTGTAGGCTGAGTCTGCCCTTCCGAAAATGATTTCTTTCTCGATGTCTTCACATTTTTCCTCCAGTCATTTCGTCTTAGCTTCCCTGCACTTCCTATTTCTTTCATTCCTCAGCAACTTGTATTCTATATTCCTGAGTTTTCCGTTTTTGCACTTCCTCCTTTCACCAATCAACTGAACTATTTCTTCTGTTACCCATGGTTTCTTCGCAGTTACCTTCTTTGTACCTGTGTTTTCCCTCCCAACTTCTGCGATGCCCCTTTTTGTATATGTCCATTCCTTTTCAAATGTACTGACTACTGAGCTATTACTTTACTACTGAGCTATTCCTTATAGCTGTATCTATAGCCTTGGAGAACTTCAAGCGTATCTCGTCATTCCTTAGTAACTCAGTATCCAACTTCTTTGCGTATTGATTCTTCCTGACTAATGTCTCAGTCTTCGGCTTACTCTTCATCACTACTATATTGTGATCCAAGTCTATATCTGCTCATGGGTACGCCTTACAGTCCAGTATCTGACTTCGGAATCTCTGTCTATGATGTAATCTAACTGAAATCTTCCCGTATCTCCCAGCCATTTGCAAGTATACCTCTTCCTCTTGAGGTTCTTGAATAGGGTATTCGCTATTACTAGCTGAAACTTGTTACAGAACTCAATTACATTTTCTCTTCTCTCATTCCTTCTCCCAAGCCCATATTCTCCTGTAACCTTTTCTTCTACTTCTTCCCCAACAACTGCAGTCAGTCCCCCATGACTATTAGATTTTCATCCCCATTTACATGCTGTATTACCCTTTCAATATCCTCAAACACTTTCTCTATGTGTTCATCTTCAGTTTGCGGAGGCCTATTGATCAGTTACACGTCTACACAGTGTGTCGCAGTTTCCTTAGGACTGCTTATGTGAAATTCCAAACTGCAATGCTATCTGAGGGCGAGTTGCAGCATTACGAGCCTTGAAGTTTCAACAACAGCCGTGTAGAAGGTCAAAGAGCTAGCATCGCTACAGATGGCGTCCTGGCAACGAATATAACAGTTGGTGGAGCAGCTAGTGAATATCAGGTTTTGTGCGAAGTTTTGGTTTATGGCGGAGAATTCTTTGAAATCGTCCCAAATGCCGAGAAGCGGGTACCTGGTCTCCCCTCCACGACAATACCCCAGCCCTGATGATCATGGGTGAGTTTTAGGCCAGCAGACAGATCACAGTCTTGGATCACCAGCCGCGTTCGCCGAATTTCGCCCCTCCAACTTCTGGTTCAAAAATGGTTCTGAGCACTATGGGACTTAACTTCTGAGGTCATCAGTCCCCTAGAACTGAGAACTACTTAAACCTAACTAACCTAAGGACATCAGACAACACCCAGTCATCACGAGGCAGAGAAAATCCCTGACCCCGCCAGGAATCGAATCCGGGAACCCGGCTACAATATTTCAAAATATTTTTAAAACGATTTCAGCCGTGTTTTCGTTCAGGGAAAGACTGTTTTGAACAAATACACTGATTTTGTGAACATAGCTTACGACTTTTATTTTTAATAGCCATATTTTTAATGGAACTGGAACACACTGTGTACTGACCCGTACCCATCTCCACAACCGTAGATAACCCTGTCATCCATGGTATGTGGAGCTCCGTAACTGCGTTGGGGCCGGTTTTGGAGAACACCTTTTTGCCATGCACAGTGTACTTCAACCACAGCGGCACGGGAACAGTTTATAGACTTAGAAGTTCCGGGAATTCTTTCACCTGTGATCCGAAAACCAATGATAATGCCCTTTTGGACATCAGATAAATCGCTTCATTCCCACGACCGCACTGTTTGCCGCGTATCCTGAACATGCTTTACATACCCCCCACTGCTAGTGCTGCCACATGCCATCTGTGAGTGGTTACTACAATTTGAGGTGGAACATAGGCGATTGCTCCATTCATGCATGTGATTGGACCGTGTACAAAAACCAAGAGGGAATGCCAAGAATGAAGTGCTCGAATTCGAACAGGTTTAAAACAGGGACATACTCTTTGGTCCATGTTGTAGAAGCTGTACACCGAAGAAGCACTGATGGAATAAAATGAAAAATTCAGGAATGTTATTGAAATTGAGAGTAAAAGGATACCAGTGATAAGATTTGCTGATGATGCTTCTGTCCCCGGTGTTATGAGGAAGAACCACACGTTCGGTTGACGGGAATGTATAGTCTGCTGCGCACAGAGTATGTATCCAAAGTAAACCAAGGATAGACGAAAGTGACGACGAGTGGCAGCAATGATGTTGAAGGCAAACTTAAAATCAAAGTTTATTATCACGAAGTGGATGAAATGAAAGAATTCTGTTAACTTGGAAGAAAAATTGGTCATGACAGACGAAACAAAGAGTATTTAAGAAACTATCACAGGCCAACGGAGATTTCCTACTAGAAATCTACTAGTAACAAACGTAGGCCTAAGTCTGAAGAAGAAGTTTCTGAGAGTGTAGTATGTATGGAGTGCAGCTTTGTATGAAAGCGAACCATGTACTGCCGAGAAACCGTAAAGCGTTTGAGACGTAGTGTTATGTAAAGTTGATGAAGATCAGATGCACTTACAAGAAATGAATGGGTTCTCTGGAAAAATCGGTGGGGAAAGAAAATGTGGAGGGCACTGACAGGAAGGAGGGATAGGATGATAGGATAGACACTTAGTTTCACACAAAACATGTTTTAATATATATGAGTTAAATGAAAGAGTCGGTAAGAATATATCGATAACATTCAACACACATTGCCTTGACAAACTCTGGTTTTTGATTAATACATCCCACGTCACATGCTATCGTCTTATACAGGGGAAAGTATTGTACCTTGTATGTACTTTGTGCTTTAGGTCGGTTTGTTCATTTAGTAAATTTGTGGGGTTGCTGTGTGCATGTGAATATATATCTCTATATCCTCAATTATGTTTATAATTTTTCCCTTTCGCGTAATATTTTTGAAGAGGATCCCTAGTGCTTCGTTTATGGGTTTTACGTCGTATTTTTCTGTTTGTAGGTGTTGAAGAAATGTCGATAGGTTATTTTCATTCCCTCTGGGTGCCCTTTATATCCAATGTTAGAGTATCTACTGGTTTGTCTCATGTAGAGTTTGTGGCATGTGTAACGCGAAATTTTGTAAACACCGATATTGTTGTATATGGAATTTTCAAGCTGCCTTTGAGGATTTTGTGTTTGAGGCTGTATGAGTTCTGATATGCTAAGGCGATGTCGGTTATGTTGAATAATTTGTTAATTTTATTTGAGGAGTATCTTAGATAAATTCTGGTTACGCATCTTTTTGTTGTCGCGAGACATGGGATTCTGTTTTGTAACCATTTGTAAGCATTTTCTACACATTTGTGTTCTGTATAATATATTAAAGCAATTTGGAAGCTACTGTGTATTTTTCAGTTGCCGAATTTCATGATCAGTAAAATTCTATGTGTGTAAAACAGGTTATGTAACAGTGAACTGTTAAGCCATGCTTCGTCGGCCATGCACCATCTTGCACCTTGAAACAGAAAGTTTCCTAACATGAAACATGTGATATTGGCAAATGAACTGAATTTCTTACTGTATCAAAAATTCTATCCGTCTAGAAAATGGAAACTTTGAATAGCTTCTACTGCAAAAAGTGTTTGACTCCTAACTAATTTTTAGTAATACTTCTACTTATTCTATTTTCACTTACTGATTGTTAGTGTGTAGTAAATAATTAATATACCATGTAGACTGCTAAATTGTTGTGTACATAGTTCTACGTAGTCAGCGTGTACACAACTTTCTCACTGGAGTGCGCCCCGCTAATGACAACAGCTCAGGCGCAGTGCTCGTCAATCTCCGCACTACGAGATGGCGCTGCCATAGAGACGGACCAAATTCTGCTTCCGTCGATCCGCTTATTAATATGTAACGCAGACAAAGAGATTACTGCTAACGTAGAACCTTTTCTCCTCGCAGATCACACTCGTGCAGTGATACATGAATGCGCGAGGTATTGTAATGAGTGTACAGACCTCTGATTAGTCAGTCTGCATTTGTCTGCACCAGTCTGTACCAGTCTGCATTAGTCTGTACCAGTCTAAATTGGTCTGTACCAGTCTACAGTCAAGTTTCAGTCTGCGCCTAATAAGACTACCATACTCCTGTACATAGCCATGAAGATAAATGTATAGACACTTTTGTCAAGTATCAGAGTATGTGAGAATAAGATTAACGTACCAATACCAAAGGAACTTCAGACTGTCAATTGTAAATAGCATCCAGAACCAAGTTAAATAATTTTTATGCTTGTTATTATTTTAATAAATGTGTGTGAAAATTAATGAAGTTCTGTTTAAAGTGGGTCACCATCAATCTGCTACTCTAAGCGTGCAAGTGGCATTTCTATCATCTGACCTAACGGCAGAAGATAAACACGCCACGATAAGACCACGAGACATATTGCTGACACTCGTCTACTTTGTTAGAGTGACCAGTCCAATAATCTGATGGTGTGTGTACTGAAGGTCTTACAGTACTCACACCACATAAATACACTACAGACAGGATTTTCCCGATTGAAACAATCTGAATAGAATATTTTGTTGCTAGTTGCATGATCATGTTGTATCTTGGAACAGGTTTCCACATTTGGAAAAACTTTACTTTTCTGGAGTATTTTTATAATTTCAGGAAAAGACTGAGGCACAAATAATGTTAGCGCTATCGTTTATTTTAAATGGAATAAGAAAATGTATTAAATTTCCATCACAGGTCTGGCTAAAGGCGAAAGTGCAAAAAGTTTTCGAAGGGCTAACACTCCCCCTTACTTAAAAATAATTTTCTATTTAATTTTTCACGCGCCTATTTTGTAATACGTTTTAGCCCTTCCATCCACAAGTCAACAAAGTTCAATGACAATAAAGGGTGTTTGGTCTATCTGCGAGCAGCTTTATTCTGCTGCGCTCACATCCATCACTGCCCACACCAAGCTATCCCAGACATCCATTTCATTTGATGTCAAAAAGCTACTGAAGGTGAAGATGGACAGCCCATGGAAGACTGCAATAGAACTTTATCAGGGGCCTTCACTGAACAAGATGAGTAAGTATCGGCTTTAGAATTTCCTTGACCCTGTTTCGTAGTTTTTCCTGTCCTTTCTTCTTCCTTGTAATTTTGGATATAATGTGTGCCTGTAGTAGCAGTAAGTGAGCGAGATGTCTAAAAAGGTTCCTTTCGGAAAGTTATTCAGCATCGGCTGGTCCAGGCATCTTACTTACACGCAGATAGCTTAGGAACGCTTTCAGCAATGAATAAACTAAGGGAGAAAAGAAGAGATTGGTTACATCCTGGTGTACCTGTCTTTGATGTCAACACCGCTTAGTTGGTATCCAAACTTTCCGCTAGATCAGGCGAAGATATTGATAATTTGGATACAGCCGCCAAATTGGAAAATCCGAATAATGAACAATTTTAAGAGTAGATAAACTGATATTAAGTGGGTATGCTAGGGAATAAGTAATGTGCCGTGAGTAACTAAGGGCTGCACAGTTGCTCAACGACTTAAGAAAATGGTTAGTAGAAAGATATAGGATGAAAATACACTCTAAGGAAATAAAGGAAGAAAAAGAAAACAATGCGCCACGAAAGAATTATTCGAATGCGACGGAAATTGGTAAATGTTATGTACATGTACAAGCAAACAAATGATTGTAATTTCAGAAGTGCTGAATGATTTGTTCAGGGGAAAGGGCTTCACAAACTGAGGAAGTTAATAACACGTTGGCATTGATTGATACAGTTGATGGCTGCCGTTGTGAGGGATATAGTGCCCAATTCTGTCCAATTGGTGTGTTAAATCATCAAGATCCCCATATGTTTGGAAGGTATATTCATAACGCTCCCAACGTACTCAATTGGTGAGAGATCCGGCGACCTTGTTGGTCAACGCAGGGTTTGGCAAGCATGAAGACAAGCAGTAGAAACTCTAGCAGTGTGCGTGCGGACATTATCAATACGTAAACCGAGAATGGGGCGTACAATATCGTCCAAGTACCGCTGTGCTGTAGGGGTGTCATAGATAACAAACGAACGGGTTTCTGTTTGTTGGGCCGTATGAGGAAGGATGTTACCCCACAACTATCTGGGTAGTCTCCAGACAAGTCTTCGCTGGTCTTCAGGACTCAGTTTGAAGCGTGACTCAACACTGAAGACAATTCTACTCAGTTCAATGAGATTCTAGGCGGAAGATGTGTCTGTAGATGCTGCGGACACCAGTGGGATATCAACCTGAGTGTCACCCACCATATGGCTCGACACCCAGGAGAAGTGATCTGGGGTGCATTTCACTTCATAGCAAGACCCTTTTGGTTGCCATCCTCGGTGCCCTTACAGCACAGTGGTACATAGATGACATTCTACACCCGTCATCTCAAGCCATCCTCAAATTACATTTTAACAAGATAATGACCGTCTGGTCACGGCGAAAGTTCCCTGCTTGCCTTCGTGCTTGGCAAGCCCTACCTTGGCCAGCATGGTTGCCGGATCCCTCTCCAGCTGCGAACGTTTGGGGCAATACGGGTTGGGGATACAACAATCTCGGTATTCTGACGATCCAGCTCGCCAGTTGTACAAAATGTGACATGATATCCCTCAGATGCACAACCAACAACTCTATCAATCAATGCCAAGCTGAATAACTGCATGCATAAGGGCCAGAGGTGGACTAACACGTTATTGACTTGCTCATTTTGTGAAGATCTTTCTCTTGAATAAATCATCCAATTTTTCTGAAGTTGGAATCTTTTGTATGTATGAACACTTACATTACATCTAACGATTTCCGTCACATTTTGACAATTCCTGCGTTGTTTTCTTCTTTATTTTGTTTTAGGGTTTGCATCAAACACCTGCCGTCAGTAGCTTAATGGAACAGCGCAAAATGTTATAAACAGCAGTAGCAAAATTAGCGTCAGCACACATGAACAGGTCATAATGTCAATAAGGCATAAGATGTGCAGAGAACACTTGATCAGTTTTTTGCGTGGTTTACCACTGGAAACGTCACAGGGTACGCATGGAAGGCCCGAAGTATTTTAATAAAGCAGTACACACGTGCCAGCATTAGTTGAAATTGATGGAGTCAGCAAACTACAGGAAGAACCATGCTAGCCACGCAGTCTAATGCGCTGCCTCCCGAGTGGCAGGGCATACCCGTCCCTGGCACGAATCCACCCGACAGATTTGTGTCGAGGTCCGGTGGGGCGGCCAGACTGCGGATGGTTTTTCAGGCAGTTTTCCATCTACCTCGGCCAGTGCGGTCTAGTTCCCTTTATTCCACCTCAGTTACATTTTGTCGGCGATTGATGTGCAAACACCATTTCCATGTAAGTGTACACCATAAATATGCTACCACGCGAACATTTGGGATTACACTCGTCTGGTATGAGACGTTCCTGAGGGGTGGGGTGGGGGTGGGGTCCACTTGGGGCCACACTGCACAATAACCCTGGGTTCCGCGTGGGGCGGTGGTGGCGTAGGTGGACTACTGTGGCCTGTTTTAGGGTTGTGAACCACTGAGGACTACGGTGGGACGAAGTCTCTCCGTCATTTCTATGTCCCCAGTTTAAAACATACATTCATACGGGTAAAAAGGGATATTCAATACAGACGTTGTATGTTTTAAATGTGGTCGTCCAGATCATATTAAGCGTAACTGCAGCAAACAACAATATCAAGCGTGTAAACGGTCTGGGCACTCACAACAGGTACACACAAACGTGTACAGCAACAGGTACGCTGGTCGCAGGGTGATCTTCATACTCCTCCGTTAAACGAGTTAGGGGGCTTGATGTGGAAATTGCACATGAGCCCTAATAATGGCTTGCATGGGACACCCCTGGGCGGAATCAGCGTCAGACTTTTTTCCATCTAGTTACCCAGCTACGTGAGAGGAAAATTGTCAAGCTTTTATTAGGTTCAGGATCACAGTTATCTGTGGCAAGTAAGGCCCTACTTAATCAGGTATAATACATTCACCACGCTGGAGGCTAAGTGGTGTGGGTGGGATAATGTTCGTTCACTTGATTCTGGTAAGCTGGGATTCCAAGTGCAGGGAAATAGCCCCCATTGTACAAGTTCTCCCAACAGTTGGCAGCAGCTACGATGTCGTATTTGGTTTAGATTTCCTGCTTGCATATCACGTCAAATTTGATCTAAAACTGAGCATAGAAGAGCTGAATGGAACACAGTTTCATTTCTGTTTCACGAACAGAAAGAGCACATTTTCACAAAGATCGCCCTTCAACTAGAAGCAGCCATCTAAATTGTGGCCAAGTCCCCACAAAATCCAACATCACATCATCCTAGACGCCTATTGCAATAGTTTCAACCAGAAACTGCAAAGTCTCATGATAAAAGGACCCTGACTCCGCGCTGTAAAGACTGACAGTTACAACTAACATAGCAAAAGCTATACCTATAACGACATGGAAACGCCCCACGTGGTCGTTACAACGAAGAGTACATACAACCTTCAACCACGGACTCGACCCAATCCCCCGCTAGCAATAGAGAGTGAATCTTTGAGTATTTCAGGCACTTAAGCTAGCGAAATGTCGAATAAATCTTTAAACAAACTTCGAACGAAGATCTGAAGACGAAAACTAACAGCAAGTGGCTACGAAAGCCGCAAACATTTTGCACTCTGCCTCTATGGGGAAGAGCTCTCACGGGTGTACCAATGTCTTGATCAAATATGGAAGAAGGTAGCCCGTTTTATGTCCTCCCTATCCACTCTATCACTAAGGTGGAATGAAAGAACCACACCAAAGTTCCTGAAATCTAAGCGCCTACACACCGCCTCTCAGGCAAGTCGTGTCTACAACTGGATCGAGCGAGCCTTCTACTCATGAGTGAATGTGTGCAACACGGAAAGACTTGTCAAGATCTAATGATCAACTTTTTCAAATTTTCTATCGACTCAGTGCCAGCATGCATCGAGACGATTAGGACAATGTCGTTAGCTGCATTCATAGGTCCATGCAGAAGTGAGGCCCTATCAGGTTTGGCTAGCACCTGGGTGGTTAACTGCCCAGGTCTGTCGGCTGCTGTTGAGCAGCAGGATGCACTCAGCCCTTGTCAGGCCAGTTGAGGAGCTACTTGACTGAGAAGTGGCGGCTCTGATCACGAAAGCTGATAACAGCTGGGAGGGCAGTGTGCTGACCAAATACCCCTCTTTATACACATCCACTGACACGTATCAGCTGAGGATGACAACGTAGTCAGCTTTTATTGTTGGGCCTGAAACCCATTGCCAGCACTTACCCTACACCTCTCGGATACCGCCAATGGGGCCTTCGAGTTTGACATCCCTGTCCGACTAATGGACAAACTTTAACAGTATCCCGGGCCATCACTTCATGAAACACCGTGGAGAGATTTGGAAAGGAATCCAGGGCGTTGGTGCAAGGACTGGTGGTCAAGGACCTCACGCCTCCACCCCTCACAATTTCTCTGCCGCAAACGCAAGTTGAAAATTGTCTACAGCGTAGCTACACGGTTACCCATCCAAGTACTGGCCACACCCAACGCTACTTAACGATGGTGATCTGAGAGGAACCAGTTTATCTCAGCACCGCCGTTGACACAATAACAATATGGATGTATGGACAGTGGACGTATAAACTGGTGAAGCATTTGACCTCTCTGCTTCTGGTTTCAGAAAGACCAATGCATACAGAAAAGCTTGTGGACATATCATCGAGAACTTTAAGAAACTAAACCTCAGACCAGTTGACATTCTGGTCAGTTTTTATGTTCTTTCTTTATCAAAGTGTCGCTCAGTGACTCTCTGGAACGTATCAGCTCTGTTTTCCCACAGAACATCACCAAGCTGTCTCGTGCATGTCTCACCATAAGCTACTATAATATGTGGAATGACGATTTCTACGAACACCTGGAAGCCGTTGCCAAGGGTAGCCAACGCAGTCCAGTGGTACCCAGTTTCTTCATGGAGCATTTCGAAAGTCGGCACTAGGTTTGGCAGCTTGTAAACCATAGATGTACAGGTACGCTGATGGCATCTTCGGTTTTCTTTTTTTAGATATACTGATTACGAGGAACAGTGAGAACCTCGGACACGTAAGTTATCGAAAATCGAGAAACATGGATAGATACCGGCACAAACTTTCAAATCATGACCGGAAATAGCATCGGTTATGATTAAAACGCTCATAACACACGTAAAGAATGTGCAAACCCAGCGCCTTGGTAGTAAGATCAAACAACTGAATTGCGTTCCAGATAACATTGGGTACTCCACCAGTTTTACAAGAAATGTCACGTAACCTAAGACTCGGTGAAGTGAAACGTCGGAAGAGGAAATATTGGGCATGGTGTTATTGCAACACATCCAGAGGGAGAAGGACGGCAACAATATACCACGAAAGCTTGAATAATTTTTAGTACGAGCGGAGTTGAGAACCTAAATTGCCAGAATTTCTTCATACATAACATTATTCTTCTCGGAGCAGGAACACTTGCGGCATATAAATGTGTCTTTAATAATTTCCTTTCCGCAAACGACGTATAGCTACAACAACATTTTATTTATCAATACCTTGAAATGTTCCGGCATGACCCCCTGTCAATACTTAATAGTGACTGGATTTTCGTCAAGCAAGGTTGTGGGCTATTAATCATTAATTATGGCTCTGAGCACTATGGGACTCAACATCTGAGGTCATCAGTCCCCCAGAACTTAGAACTACATAAACCTAACTAACCTAAGGACATCACACACATCCATTCCCGAGGCAGGATTCGAACCCGCGACCGTAGCAGCCGCGCGGTTCCGGACTGAAGCGCCTAGAACCGCTCGGCCACCGCGGGCGGCCAATCATTAACTAGATTGCACTCATAATAAAAACTCATAATCGATGAGGGGATTAGGCGTGGCAGTGGCATAAATGTTAGAAAATTACGATACTATAATTTGTTTTCACAAAATGGCGTTTCAACCACGGCTATTAACTTTCGTGTTGATGAACTTTGCCTGCTCCTGAGTTTAACCCAACGAAGGTGATGGTGTACTGTCTGGCCTAGGAAGCTTCTGACTCGAATCTAATGGCAGGCGTGAACCAGATAATCAATTTGAACATCGATTAATCAAAGCTTTTTGCGGCGATGTGGGCTAACAGGAAGGTCCAAACTGCAGTTATAATAATGAGACGACCCAAATTTGGCACATTAGTCCAAGTGTATTCTGCATTTAAGATTTATAAGCACACAAGAAATTTAGTATTAAGCATAGAAATCGGGTGGGGAGAGAGCACTAGCGTTCAATATAAGATTTCACATGTGATCAATCGTAAAATAAAAATTACAAAATGTTATCAAGACCACCACTGTACGGTTGAGACAAGTCAGAGATCAAAAAGGCAGCAGCGAGAAGCAACAAACTGTCGGGTTAGCCACTATTTTGTATTACCAACTCATGAATCCATTCCTGCGAAAGGCTATGTCCATCTTACAAGCGTATTCTCAAGAAACTCTTCACATCTGTTTCGTTAGCATCACCTGGCTGGCAAACCGCCAGCTACCTCCCTTCTCTTCTTCTTCGAACCATATCTGTCACAACCATCTTGGTAACAGCCAATAATTACCGTTTGAAAGATATTGCCTTAAAATAAAACTGGCCCGGAATTACTCTTGTAGAGAGGAAATTATGACATGTAATTTCCGTGTAGTAACACCGTAAAACGTGTATTAACACGAGTAGTAGCACCCAATGATTCCAAATTCGAATCGAGAACTTGCCGGCATGGTGTTTACTTACGGAATGGCAAATGGCAACGGGCGGTGGACATCAGGGTTGTATCAGGAGACCTGTCCCCGTCGACAACAACAACAGCATTCAATATTTGCAACAGTGTGTCGCCGAGTGTCTGAGAGAGGGTAGTTACATGAAGCAGGAAATCATGAAGGACGTATCCAAAATGTTCAGGCACAAGACTTGGAGGAAAATGTGATTAACACTGTGGAAGGCGAACGCCGTGTCAGTACCAGACAGATGGTCCACCAGGACAGAGTAAGACAGACGACCGTGTGGAACATTCTCCATGACAGTTGTTACTACCCTTGCCTACTTTTCACATCGGGAGCAGTTTTTTCACTTTCTTCAACAGGCAACAACGATTCTGGGATTTCTGTCATCGATAGTGTTCTCAGATGAGGCCACCTTTATGTGGAACGGTATCTTCAACTTCCATAAGAGTCATCTGTGGGACAGTATGCAGAAGTCACATGGTGTGGTGACGGCGGATCATCAGCAGAGATGTGTGGACCGGGATAATTAGCGACCGTATTTTTGGATCAGTCTTCCTTCCACGTCGCCTAACAGGCTGGAACTATTGGGCTTTCTTGCAAATAGCTTTGCCATCCCTGCTGGAAGAAGTGCCATTGATATTGGCAGGGTTATGTGGCTGCTACGTGACGGTGCTATAGTGGTCCAGCCCACTTCGCCAGACGCATTTCAGTCGTATCTTCCCTGGTAGTGCCTGTAACCATGTGTGACTGAATAAATGGTCTCTTGAATGAAAATATAAGTTCATTAGACCTTTTTTGTTCTTGATGAAAATGATCAGTATGCTTTACAAACATCCCATCAGCCAAATTAAAATTTTTATTTATTACTTCAAATGGAATAATTTTAGTAACATCATTAGCAACAGTCTTTTCTTTAGCTTCGAAAATTTGGTTACTAAGTCCAAGCACACTTCCAGAACTATATTTTATATCCATATATAAGTTAACCTCAGTCTCAGTGACGACTATATTTAAAATTTCATCTGCTTTAATGTAAATATTAGGCTTTTTCGAATGAATAAATTTTTCAAACTATAGTGACCAGTTGGAATTTCTATTGTTTCTTCATCACAATATAATTTAATATTTTTCAATGTAATATTTGGAGTTAAAAAAGTTGAATGAGAACCAACCAGTGCAACATTACTAAGGCTTTCTCATACAGGTACAGTCAATCTTTTTTTGAGAATAGATGACATGTCACACAGTTGAAATAATCTGCTCATTTACTAATAAAAATTTATTTAATTAAATTAATACTGATTGGGAACCATAAATAAGAATTCCTGAAAAGAAATCAAAAAATAAACATGGTAAACTTTTACCAAATTCTATTCAATGTGCAATCATAGGACCAAGTGGTTGTGGAAACACAACATTAATGATCAATAATTATATTCTAGCATCTGGATGGTTGAATTTGAATAAAATTAATCAGTTGTACATTTATTCTAAAAGTTTAGATCAACCAAAATATCGAGAATTTATAGTAAAGATGTGAAAAAATTTAAGATAAGTGCAATAAAAAATTCTACTTTTATTGAAAATAAGGATGAAATTATTCCTTTAGGTCTATGTCAAGAAAATTCAGTAGTGGTATTTGATGACTTCATTCTTGAAAATCAAGACATAGTTAGAGAATATTTTACCAGAGGAAGACATGAAGGACTATATTGTTTTATTTAGCTAAGAAATACTCAAATATACTGAAACAATTAGTCAGATAAATCAGATTTATCATGAGTTAGTTGGTGGTGATTTAAAGTTTGATGATCTTAAAGTAATGTATAGTAAATGATGGAATGATCACTTTGGATATACATGACTAGAAAAGTGAACGAAGGTAAGTTCAGAAATGAAATACATTTTATAACAACATAAATGTTAAACATAAACATAAACGTTAAATATAAACATTAAAAATGTTTCATTTATGTTTCTTCATCTCCATTAAATGTTCACGAAATATGGCAAAGAAGTTGTGAAGAAAGCTAGGCGAAATAGAAGAATAAAATAACAGTTAAAAGAAGAGTTTAAAAAATAAAAGAAACAACGAAGAACAGAGTATAAAAAGTATAAAAAAAGAAGATTAACTGATTATCGAGAGTTAAACAAGGTATTGACAGATTAGGTGAAAATGTTTTGAAAGCTATTGAAGAAAACAGAGAAGATGAGAAGCAAATGGTTCCTTGAAGCTTCCTAGTAGATTAAAATTGTGTGCTAGGCCGAGACTCGAACTCAGGAACTTTGCCTTTTGTGGGCAAGTGCTCTACCAACTGAGCTAACCAAGTACGACTCACACCCAATCCTCATAGATTTACTTCTGCCAGTACCTTGTCTCCTACCTGTCGTGTCCGAGTCTTGGCCCGGCACACAATTTTAATTTGCCGGGAAGTTTCATATCAGTGCACACTCTGCTGCAGAGTAAAAATCTCATTCTGGTAATGGTTCCTTCTTCTCATTATCAGTTATAAGAATTTAACGACATACCACAAATTAAAGAATATGAGAGTCCACATAGTGACTTTACTTCAATTGAATCAGAAATAGAGGATTCATTAACGAAGTATGGAGAAGAGAGAGAGGAAAAACGATAAAAATGTTGCAAAAATAAATGTAAGTGAAAGAATCTAAAGAAAACATTAGTCATAGTGAAGATAGAGTTTTTGGATTAAGACCTGTTGGTTCATTTAAATTCATTGGCAAATTACCAGTAAAATTTGATGGAGATAAATTAACTACTGGCGATGGGACATATGAAGGTACAGATAGATAATGAATCTTTTAACTAAAAGACAGGTAACTATGGAAGACACGAATACATTATTTACAGGTTCTGATTTATCAAATTATGCAGATATATTATACAATTCAGGCATATCTTATTCTGATAATAATTCAAATAAAATAAAAACCAGTAGATGAAATAAATACAAATAATTGATAAAGGAAATTTTTCATGACTTTTTCCAGCACTGAGACAAAAAAATTCAGATGATTCATTACAAAGTGAAGAAGAAAGGGTTGATAAGGGCTTGGTAAAAAATATCCAGAAAAACCAATCGAATATGTCTGGATGAATTATGTCTGTCAATTAATTGAGAGATTAGCTGTAATTCATGGAGAAGAATGAGCTGGAAATGAGAATTATCATAATGAAAAAGTGGGAATAATGCAAATGTCGTCAAATAAATTTAGTATTTTCGTTGTCAGCAATCCAAAAGGAATTCCATACTTGATCAGAATTTTGAATAATGTTCCTCATACATTTTGGAAAAGTGAAAAACACGGTAAAGGATTAGCCAATTTGGTACCAACGCCATAAATACATGTACCAGGATACAGATATGTGCACCTTTCACTAAGCTAGAAGAAAGATCAGCACATAGAGACCGAGGAATTAATCCATTAGATGAAGCTTGCAAACAACATGACATTACCTATCACCATCACAAAGATTTAGGAATAAGACATGAAGCTGATAAAGAACTTCAGTTAGCTGCAAAAGAAAGAATGCATGCAAGTGTTGTAACATTAGGAGAAAAAGTTGCAGTCACTGCAGTTACAGTCATTATTTATGGAAAGAGAGAATTAGGTATGTGCTTAGGTGTGAGTGACAATGGTTGGGGAGTGTGAAAAATATTAATAACTTTCCAATCAATCATATTCTGCTACCTAGTGGCAAGACTAAACAAAAATCAATTAAATTTAAATTGAATAAAGATAAATTATATAGTATTGAACAATTTTTAACTGATGAACGAAAAATAAAAGTAGAGAAAACCTGATGGTAATTTACTCATTAAACTAGGTATTCCTATTGTGAAAAAATTATTGAATATCTAACAAAAAAGAAGATGGTCAGTTAATACAACATGAAGGTGGATTTCTTCCATTACTGTTAGCTGCATTACCGTATCTAGCAACTATTGGTTCACTTGCTGGTGGATCTGCAGCAATTGCAAATGCAGTAATAAACAAGAAAAAAGCTGAAGCGGAATTAGCAGAACACAAAAGACATAATGAAGCAATGTAAAAGAAATGTGAAGGATCTAGAAAAAAATTTCAAGAAAAGAAACTACTAAAAATCACACTTTCGTGGCGTTTTTCGTTTCGATTGATGGATTACCAAGTCATCCTAGAGAATACGAATCTGGTATAGTTAATTTACATACATCTGATCACAATGGATTTGTTATTATAAGAATAAAGGTATAAAATATGTTTTTGATTCATTTGGTGGTAATATACCAATTAAACTAGCTAATTGTTTGGGGAAAAAATATCTGTAGTACAATGCTGTGAGAATACAAAATTTTGATGATATAATATGTGGGCATTTACGTCTATTTGCGTTAAAATCGCTGTCAGATAATTGCAAGTTTCATGAATTTTTGACTCTATTAAATGGACATTTTTGGAAATAAACTCGTAAATGGATTTTCAGTCATCAGAGCCAAAAATTGATAACATATTAATTTCAAAATTTGAATCAAAAGTCAAAGATTTTACATCATTAATAGATCCAAAAATAAATAACCTAATCAAACAATTTCTTAAAGAATTTAATGCAATTTTTAAAGTAACTAGAGGTTATAATATCTTTAAAGATAGAAGAATGAATTATCAAATGTTGTCACAAAACCGGAATATAAAAGTCTTCTAATACAAATAATTATGTCACCAAAACAGGTCTATCAAATTCCTTTACAAAAAAGAAGGAGAAAAGCTTTTTCAGATTATTTCTCAAAAACAGAAATAACTTCATACTTACACATGAGTTAAGTAAACTTGAAGATAAATTAAATGATAAACAAATAACTGAATTTACATTTATGTCTGGAGGGTAACAAAAAACACACAATTTCGACAATAAGTTAATTTTTTAAGGAATTGTTGTTATTGTTCGAAATATAAATCAAGAATTAACTTTTAATCATTATAATACTACAGTAAGCGTATATGAGAATCTTTATGAAATAACTCTTAGTAATCAGTCAATAATTGTAAGCAAATCAAGTTTTGTGACTGTAAGGATGAAAGATCCAGTTAAAACTGTTCCAGTTGATGTAAAGTTAATTATATTTGGTGAAGTAATTTACATCTTATTAAATTTTTATTATATTTAAATGGGTAATCATAATAACACCTACTGTTAGATGTGTAAAAAAACTTACTGAGTGTCATAAGCCTCACAAACTCACTACTAAAAACGGAAAACAAAGAACTGAAGGTCTTTGTACGGAATGTAAGATTAAAAAGAGTAAATTCGCAAAAAAATCAATGGGTGAGCAAATCTCTCATCCTTAGTATTCGTGAAGAAATCATCAATAAAACAGTGAGAAAACATTTTAAATGGAGAACCATAATTTCTCGTGGTGTTGATGATCTATGGCAATCCAGTCTAGTCGAAATGGATTACAGCAAATTGAAAGGAATTTCTAAGATACACCGGGGATGTATTTATGTGGTGTCACCGCCAGACACCACACTTGCTAGGCGGTAGCTTAAATCGGCCGCGGTCCATGTAGTACATGTCGGACCCGCGTGTCGTCACTGTGTGATCGCAGACCGAGCGCCACCACAAGGCAGGTCTCGAGATACGGACTAGCTCTCGTCCCAGTTGTACGACGACTTTGCTAGCGACTACACTGACGAAGCCTTTCTCTCATTTGCCGAGAGACCGTTAGAATAGCCTTCAGCTAAGTCAATGGCTACGACCTAGCAAGGCGCCATTAATCATTTAAGATAGAGTCTCACTTGTATCATCAAGGAATGCTGTATTCACATGAAGGATTAAAAGTTAAGTATTAACGCAGTTACGTACTTTTCTTGCTACCATTCATTACGTATCCTGTTTCAGACCTCTATCTAGCCTACGTGAGATTACGCGTGCCTTTCGGCTACTTCAGTGTGGCGTAGCTGTCTTGTTACGATACAACAGTTGGCGACGAGTCAACGGAAAGGGTCTTGTTCTTTCTCATTGCTTACATTTACTTGTGTCATGGCTTCGCCACAATCTCCAGATGTAGTGTCCGAATTTTATCGCTTGCAAAATCAGCAGACGCAGGCGTTATTGGATGCCCTTGGACATCTTGTCCAGGGTCAACGTGCACTGCAACACGATGCGGCCGCCGCCGCTTCATCGCTACCGCAGCCACAACATGCAGTTGCACCGCCGTTTCGCAAGTTTGACCCAACCCAAGAGACATGGACTGAGTGGTCACGCCAGTTTGGATTTCATCTCGCCGCCTACAGAATTCAAGGTAACGAGCGGCAGCCTCATTTATTGGCGTGTGTAGGGGTGCAAACGTACCGTGTGATAGTGAAATTGTTTCCCCGACGCGACGTAGCAACTCTGTCCTACGAAGAAATTTTGCCGGCATTGGACGCCTATTTCAAGGAAACAGTCAATGTCGTTGCAAGAAGGTATACGTTCTTTTGTACAAAACGTACGGCCGGTCAAACTAATTGGGAGTGGGTTGCAACATTGCAAGGCCTTACAAGGGATTGTGCTTTTGAGTGTGAATGTGGACTCCCTTATTCAGATACAATGGTACGTGATGCAATTGCACAGAACGTTTCTGATGTTCGTATACGGGAACAGATTTTGAAACTCGTTAATCCCTCCCTTCAACAAGTGATAGACATATTAGATAGACAGGACACGCTTGACTTTGCTCAGGACTCATTTGCAACTTCGGCAGCCGTGTGTACATTAACCGGCTCGCCGGGCGCGCTGCACAGCCCGGTAAACTGCCCTCGCACACGTCCGTGCAGCTGCCGCGACGCTCTAAACCAGGTGTGCCGCGACAGCATACAAACGCAGTGAAATCATGCCCGCGGTGTGCAACTAGACATTCGTGTGAAAATTGCCCGTCACGCCAAGCTATTTGCTTTTTCTGTAATAAGAAAGGACATGTTCAAAGTGTTTTCCAGCAAAAGCTCAGATCAGACAATCACAACCATTCCCGGCCCTTTGCTTCGCGCCGGAATCGACCCAAGGACACTCAGGCTCGTGCACCTTCACCCATGGACATTCATGTAGTTAATTCCACTTCGTCCAGTGCCACATTCTCTAACAGTGACTGTGTTCGTCCCACAAATAGTGTGCGTCGACGTCGCCGGAAATCACGTCAATTAGCAAGTGATTCTGTACCAGTGCCTGTTCAAATTGCACAAAACAGTCGCTCTTGTCGTCAGCAGGACAATAAACTTTTTGTAGATTTGGACTTTAATGGCAAGGTCATACCATTCCAGCTCGATACCGGAGCTGCAGTTTCATTGTTCAATCACGACACGTACAAACAACTGGGCAATCCTCCGTTGTGTGCCGCAACTGTTAAGCTCACTACATATTCAGGACAGCAGATCCCTGTGTTAGGACAGTGCAATCTTCTTGCAGCATATAAGGGACAAACAAAACTTGTGTCATTTTACGTTCTTCGTTCTTCTACTGCAGTGAACTTGTTTGGTTTAGACTTATTTCAATTGTTTAACATGTCTATAGTAAATAAGGTCCTATCAGTGAATCAGACTGTGCCTTCAGTCAGTGTTGCTCGGCTATGTGAAGAATCTGCAGACATTTTTGTACCGGGCTTAGGTTGCGCTAAGAATTATGAAGCACATTTGGAACTGGAAGTCAACGCGCAACCGAAATTTTTCAGAGCGCGCAATGTTCCCCACGCATTGCGAGATGAGGTCGCCGGAACATTAAACGATTTAGAATCACAAGGTGTGAGTGAATGTGCGCAATGCCTATTCTCTTTCAGCTCCGCTTCCTCGCTCATGCCGTACAGGTGTTCCGTTTCTCTGGACGACGGAATGCGAACGCGCTGTTGGCCAGTTGAAATCGGCGTTGCTTTCCCATACTTGCCTTACGCCATTCGATCCCCAGAAACCCCTTTTGTTGATGGTAGATGCATCGGATTTCGGGATCGGTGCTGTGCTTGCGCACAAAGTTGGCTCGCATGATCGCCCTATTGCCTTTGCGTCCAAATTGCTCTCGTCTGCGCAAAGAAATTATTCTCAGATAGAGAAAGAAGCTTTGGCTCTCGTGTTTGGTGTTACTAAGTTCCATGATTTCTTGTATGGTCGTCACTTTACCATCATCACAGACCACAAACCTTTGACATCGCTTTTTCATCCGAACAAGCCTGTACCTACACGAACAGCGCAGAAATTCATTCGCTGGTCTATTTTCCTCTCGCAGTACCGCTACGATATCTTGTATCGGTCCACTGCTAAGCACGGAAACGCCGATGCGTTTTCCCGTTTGCTTGTTGCGGAGGATAGAGCATTCGATTCTTCCGAACTTGCTTGCATGTTCATTGATGCGGAAACTGATGAAGTGGTCGAATCGTTTCCGATTGATTTTCGTCGTGTAGCTACAGCCACAGCTGCTGACCCTGTCCTTGCTATCGTTTTGCGTTTTGTTGCTACGCAATGGCCTTTGTCAAAGTCTCGGATCGAGGATCCGTTGGTTCGCCGATTTTTTGCTCACAAGGAGAGACTTTTTGTTCGGCGTGGTGTTTTGTTTTTGCGTTCTGATAATGATCAGTCCAGAGTCGTGGTCCCACGTTCGTTACAGTCCTCTGTCTTACGGCTTCTTCACCAAGGACATTGGGGTATAGTGCGAACGAAACAACTTGCTCGTCAGCACTGTACTTGGTTCGGAATCGATGCTGCGATTACGAATATGTGTTCTTCTTGCATGGCGTGTGCCGAACAACAATCCGCACCGCTGCAGAAAGTCTTTGCATGGCCAAAAGCCACTTCCCCTTCGCAACGCTTGCACATCGATTTTGCTGGTTCATTCTGGAATGCTCTATGGTTGGTTCTGGTAGATGCCTTCAGTAATTTTCCTTTTGTTGTCCGACTGTCTTCCACGACGTCCTCTGCCACCATCCAAGCGTTGTCTGCTATCTTTTGCATTGAAGGTCTTCCGCAGACTATTGTTTCCGACAATGGCCCACAATTCATGTCTGCAGAATTTCAGTCATTCTGCCAGGCCAATGGTATTCATTATCTGACATCCGCGCCGTTTTCGCCTCAGTCAAACGGTCCCGCTGAACGATTGGTCCGGACTTTCAAGTCATAGATGTTGAAGTTGAAAGAGTCGCATTCTCGGGAGGACGCGTTGTTGCTCTTTTTGTCGTCGTATCGCTCTCAGCCCCGAGATGGTCGCTCGCCGCCTGAGTTGCTCCACGGTCGTCCTCATCGAACCTTGATGTCTTTGCTGCACCCGCCGCATCAGGTTCCTGTGCAGTGGCAGACTTCTGCTTTTGCTCCAGGCGACGTTGTATTCTATCGCAACTATCGCTGTTCACGGCGTTGGCTCGCAGGGCGCATTCTTCGCCGCCTCGGCCGCGCGATGTATCTGGTTTTGGGGGCCTCTGGTTGGGTGCGTCGGCATCTCAATCAGCTGCGCCTCTGTCGTCGCACGGGTTCTGCCACCCTGGGGACCCACCTATTGGCTCGCCTCATCCCCAGGTGTTACCGACGATGCCTTCCATTTTGCCCCATGGCGACGCCCCGCCGCAGCCGCCGCAGCCGCCGCCGCCGCCTGTTCTCCAGCCGGCGCCGCCCGCAGTGGACGCTTCGCTGCAGCCGCCAGGCGCCTCCCTGGGTCACGCGCCGCCGATCGCTTCCCGTGACCAGCTGTCCTCCGCCATGGAACTCTTGCCCGCTCCGGACCACATGGCGTCTTCGCTCGTCGGGTACCCCGGCGCAATGGAGGTCGACCCTTCGGCCCCTCCTGTCTCTTTAAGGGCGTATACACCGCATGTTGACGTGCACCCTGGACTAGATTTTCAGGCGTTTCCTAGCTCCCCTCGGACCGAATGGCCGGGTGCGGGTGGCACAGCCTCGCCTGTTGTTAGGCTCCCCACCTCATCGCATACGTCAACATGGGGTCCTCCCCACGGCGGGCGGAAGCTTTATAACACGACCGTTCGCCGATTTGCGGGGGAGGAATTTGGTGTCACCGCCAGACACCACACTTGGTAGGTGGTAGCTTACATCGGCCGCGGCCCATGTAGTACATGTCGGACCCGCGTGTCGCCACTGTGTGATCGCAGACCGAGCGCCACCACAAGGCAGGTCTCGAGATACGGACTAGCACTCGCCCCAGTTGTACGACGACTTTGCTAGCGACTACATTGACGAAGCCTTTCTCTCATTTGCCGAGAGACCTTTAGAATAGCCTTCAGCTAAGTCAATGGCTACGACCTATCAAGGCGCCATTAATCATTTAAGATAGAGTCTCACTTGTATCATCAAGGAATGCTGTATTCACATGAAGGATTATAAGTTAAGTATTAACGCAGTTACGTACTTTTCTTGCTACCATTCATTACGTATCCTGTTTCAGACCTCTATCTAGCCTATGTGAGATTACGCGTGCCTTTCAGCTACTTCAGTGTGGCGTAGCTGTCTTGTTACGCCACAACAATTTATATATGGCAGTTATCACAGTTAAAAATAAAATTGGGAAGAACATAGCTGAGGCTTTTGAAAAAAAACTTCGCTAGAAAGCCAACGAATATATAATTAGATAATGGCAAAGAATTCTACAATAAAGAACTTACAGAACTGATGAAGAAATATAACATTAACCAATATTCAACTTTTAGTGAATTAAAAGCATCTGTTGTTGAAAGATTTAACAGAACACTCAAAGAGGAGATGTGGAAAAGATTTGCTCTCCAAGGAAATTATAAGTGGGTTGAGCTGGTTAAAAATTTAGTTGATGAACACAATAGCACAAAACATTCAACTTTAAATATGAAACCAATAGATGTTAATGAGAAAAATTTAAGACTCATCTGGGAGGTGGATCTAGATTCCCATAAATTTAAAAAAGGAGATAAGGATCAGTAAACGTAAAGGACTTTTTGAAAAAGGATACACAGCCAACTGGTCATCAGAAATTTTTGAAACTGAAGATGTTATTCATTTTAATCCAGTCACATACAAATTGACAGATATCGAAGGAAATTTTTATGACCAAGAGCTGCAGAAAACAAAATATCCAGATGTATATCTAGTTGAAAGAGTTTCGAGAAAGAAAGGAGAAAAGTGTATTTTAAATGGTTAGGATTTGATAATTCACACAATAGTTAAATCGATAAAAACAAAGTAATTATTTAATACTCAGTTTTAATATTCATTATTTCTCTTATAAGAATATCTTAATTTAAACTTGTATCAAAATGATTTCCTTGAGAAATTATTCGTAAACTTTCTTTTGTTAAATTATGTAAATTTATTGAGTTGGGATTTCTGATTCTCAAAGTTATTTCCATTTCCGGATAATCTGCTCGAAATACATTCAATATAGAATTTGCAGGACAATTTTAAGTTCTTATAACATAATATGGAAATTCCCCAATATTATTTTTCTTGATTAAAATAAATTCAATATGTTTATCTCGATTGATGGTTGGAGGAGTGACATGATTGACTGTAGTTTCATTTTTCTCTTCAATTATATCTCTGGCAACATTTAACACATTTCTCATATTTTCAAATTTATTTTCTAAACAATTAATTTTATTTTGTAGTTTATATTGACCATATTTTTTAATTGATGGTAAAACTTCATGAGTAACCCAATGTTTAAATTTTTTGCTTCTTCTTTTCTAGAAGATAAAGACCAGATTCACTATTGAATATTGTATCTGGTTGCAAATTTAAAGGTGTGCTATTGAATAGCACCCCTTGATTTAATAAATTTTCTAAACAAATACGATCATCTTCATAAACATTTAGTCTGATAGTTGTTTGTGGATTATCACATTCTAAAACTTCAGCAACATCTTTTGCCTTAAACTATGGAATATTATTTTCATTAATAATCACAGATGCTTGCTTACTGTCGTATGCAAGCTTGTTTTTAATGAGGTCTACAATTGACTGCATTTATACAGAACAAAAAAATATATTAGATAAGTTAAAATTCTATTGTGGGCACATTCAAAGTATCCTCATATATATGTTTTCTCTTCTCATTTATTTAATCAACAAAAATCATGGGATTGGCCACATAATTTCTCAACAAAGTAAGACATACAGTTGAAGTGCACATTGTATATTTCTTTTCTTTTGTCTACTCAGTGTACAACAAAATAAGTGTTAATCATATTCTCTATTAATTTGTAATCAGTACATTTGTATTTTCTGACTCAAATATTTTGTCGACTTTAGGTCTTCCGCTATTATAACTGGATAATTATTCTGAAAGACGATTTTCAGATAATATGCCAGTAACTTTGAAATAGTTTTTCTTGGCATATTGCTTGGAAGTGGCAATGTAAATAATCTGATCTTTCTTCGTCTCTGCTATATCAGGTATTACATCTTTTAAGTGAAGGCATTCTTTTTCCTTTTCTTTTAATTCTTGATCTTTTGCCTGTATTTCTATTGCTAGCTGTTCAATAAGTTTTTGAGGCTGAATGGTACCATTTTCTTTTGTATAGTTAACATAATCAATAAGTATTCCTTGAAGAGGAATATAATAATCATTAATTTCGTTAGTAACCTTTCTTCTTAAACTCATTACAAGCTTCTTGAAATTTCTTACAGATGGTAATGTCCAAGTATTTTGATCTAAGTTATAAGGTTTTAATTGTTTAATTTCATTTTGAATATACAGAGTGTACATAAAGTGTGAAAACGCTTTCAGTTATTTATTTCACTAGAACCAAACACTGTACAGATACCATACATATGTCTTTTCAAGAGATACCCTGGAAGTTTTTCTTCATATATACTGCCTTGGCATAGTTTGGCAATTTGCTGATAGTCTGTGCTAGTCGCAAACGTGGTGAGTTCAGGTGTGGAGCAAGCCATGCTACAGAAGCGGACAGCTGTTTCATGAAATAGCCTCCCTGTTCACCAGATCTGAGTCTGTGTGACTCTTTTCTGTGGGGACATATTAAAGATCCGGTGTATGTACCACCTCGACCATGTGATGTAGCAGAGCTCTTGGAGAGAAAATGGGAAGTGACTGCCACAGTCGATGATGCCATGCTGGGAGCAGTATGTCAAGAATTCTATTACTGTATTAGTATCTGCCAGGTCACTCATGGTTCGCATATAGAATATTTGTAAAATAAACTTTCAGAGTTTCTCTTCAAAATGCAATATGTATGACATCTCCACAATGCCTAGTCCTTGTGCAATAGATAACTGAAAGTTATCATATTTGATTTCTTTGTGTTCAAAATTTTAATTATTTATAGACTTCATGAAATCTCCTTCTACACTTTACATGTTTTCATGGTTGACGATCGTCGACTCTATAATTCCGTACTTAATAAAACACAAAATTTCGTTTATGATCAACACATTTTTCTCTTCAAATAATGGGACCCAATTATCTTTAAACCAGTTACCTGAATTTAATTGATAATTTTTACTGATAATGAATTCAAACATATTTGTGATAGATGGTTCAGCGCCAGTGGTGGGTATATCAGCTGTTGATGCCGAAGGAATTGTCTCCATTTATGTAGAATAAAATATTAATAATCTTTTAAATTTTTGATATTATAAATATGATTAATGTATGGGATGAATTTAAATTTGAGATTTTTGTCGATACTAATAATAAACCAAGAGAGAGACTAGTTAAATTTAATATTTCCAATGAATATTTTAAACCATCTTTTACTATAAATCATTTGAGAATGATGATGATGATGACTGGTTTGTGGGTCACTCAACTGCACGGTTGTCAGTGTCTGTACAAATTCCCAATTCTTGCTCAGTCCAAGTTCTCCACTTTCATGAATGATGATGAAATTATGAGGACAACACAAACACTCCGTCATCTCGAGGCAGGTGAAAATCCTTGACCCTGCTGGGTATCGAACAGGGACCCTGTGCTTGGGAAGCGAGAACACAACTGCAAGACCACAAGCAGTGGATGTCGTTTGAGAAGATGGACCTATGATGTAAAAATACGTGATATAGAAATATGGGGGGAAATAGAAAACTCAGATTCTCTCTTGTTTATGTCTGTAAAAGTAATAGCAAATCATAATTTACCTATAAATAATTTACCAAAGAAATTACAAAATCACTTTAAAGCATACTCATTATTTTTAAAAGTTTTTCACTCTATATCCAAAAAGTTTGACAATAGAGAATTCCACAAAAGGCAACTGACCAATTTATTCTATTTGTATGAGGAATGTGGTATGAATTTTTTCTTTACATTAGAAGATACAGACAAATTATTTAATTTTTAATATCCATAAGTCACTGTATCATAATTTTCTAGAACCACTCTTCTATCGTACTGAAATGAGAATTATTTCTTAACCTCTTTGTTGATTAAATTTTTAGTACCAGAATGTCTAGTTACCTGATTGTACTCGAACTGTATCCTTTCTCTCACTTCACTCTCTATAAGCCTTATGATAGATTCACCATTCGACTTTTGGATATTCTGGGAAT
Organism: Schistocerca americana; assembly: GCF_021461395.2. NCBI lineage: Eukaryota > Metazoa > Arthropoda > Insecta > Orthoptera > Acrididae > Schistocerca > Schistocerca americana. The sequence goes on along the minus strand of NC_060125.1, from coordinate 96,390,705 downwards.
TTATTGTGAACCCTTTTACTTTTACCAGAGACCTTTAATCGTTTTTCTCATAATAATAACTCTTTGGTCCAGTTGAAGCCCAATTTGTAATCCATTTATTATCTCCTAACTCCTCTGTCTATTAGCCCAACATACAGCCTTTCTCTAAATTGACTTTCCCATTAGCAGTATGTAGTACATAATCAGTGTCAAAATATATAACATTTCTTCCTAGTTTATTTAACCTATCACACAATCTAAGTCTCTCATTTGACGTAGTGAATGGAGGTATGAAGATGTTTTGAGCTGCATTGGTTTCCACATAATAATCATTGAAATTGTACCTCATCTGTACTATGTGCTTTGTAATAATATTTACATCCAGATTATCTCGTTAATCACCAGTAGTATCTCATAAAATTGCTGCAAATCTGTCACATACTCAGTTTTGCTCATGCTTTGTCTTTGCCCAAATTTTCACCGTAATGAGTTAATACATATCTTAGCAACAGCTCGTTTTCCAGGATTTTCCTTCATTCTGTCAGGATCTAAGTCCATGTCCAAACGGAGCGAGATGGCGCAGTGTTTAGCACACTGTACTCTCATTCAGGAGGATGATGGTTCAATCCCGCATCCGACCATCTTGATTTAGGTTTTCAATGATATCCCTAAATCGCTCCAGGCAAATGCCGGGATGCTTCCTTTGAAAGGGCATGGCGGACTTCCGTCCCCATCCTTCCCTAATCCGATGAGACTGATTGCCTCGATGTCTGGTCTACCCAACAACCCATCCCAAAAGTCAATGTCCCATTTCTCTTTAATTCTTTTGATATGCTCTTCATAACGTTCAAAATAACATGCAGCGGTTTAGAGCTTTATTTTCAGAAACTCTTTCACATAATTTTTAAACAACATCTTACTTTTATCTCTAAAATCCCATACTTCGTAGATATCTAAAACATATCTTTACTTCATCTGTTACCCAATCTCCAATAAAACTTCTTTCTTTATCATGACTGCACTTTCTTATTTTTTCTTCCACACATTTGAGACACAAAGGAAACAGCAGTTTTTCATTTTTATCGATTTGGATACATACACGCAAAACAGGGTGAAACATTTTATAAAACCATACCATTTTTTATTAGAATGTCTTTAGCTTTATATTTTTCTTTCATGTGACTCAGGATAATATTCATAATATTGCACAGTTCGATAAGGGCTGCATACCTCATCATGTCATATTTTTGTGCTAATGCCATCAGCTTCAGCTCATGATTTTGTTGCATTTGTTCGGCCACCATGAAAAGCATCGCTCAGATTGAACAGTTCGAAAACTTCTGGTAACGGTTTCAATTTCTTAAGTTTTTCCACTCTGGCGAGTTAAGCCAATCACATTCCCATGTTACTGGTAAATTGTATCTTGCATTTCGTATATCTGAATTTCTCGTTAAGGTCATCCCTTGTGTCTTTATTTTTATTGTTAATCGTCTCTAATTTTTTACGTCCATGACAGAAGCAACCATGATAGTGAAAACAGTATTAGTTTCTTCACCAAATCCATCTACTTTAGCATATGCAATTCTTACTTTTCTACCATTAAGAGCATGTTGAAAGTTGTTATTGTTTAAACTGTTTAACCAAGCTATCGATTCTTTACTACAATTCTCTTTATGTTCTTTATCCAATACAGCAATTGTATTTTAAGGTAAATATTTAGATCTGTAAATAGCTATACAAACTGCAGCAATTGTCAAATAACAGCATGGATCAATATTAGCTATCTCTAGAACTTGTTTTCTTAATTCCAAACAGGCTCTTCTTAAAATATCTACATCAGAATTACAGTACTCATTAATTTCTTTCTTCAAATTGAACACATAGTTTTCTGTAACTCTTGAGCTGTGCCATTTGAGACATGTTTCTCTATCTTATTGCTTCATAGTGCTAACACAGTAATATTGAGTATCAGAAATTGGCGCTATGTAATTTCCATTTTCTTGTGGACTGAACAAATGCAGGAAGTTTCTTCAGTTCATTCAAATCAAATGTTTTTGGGAAACTACTAAGTGCCCCTTGGACAAAGTTACTGCTATCTTTAATTTTTATGCCTAACTGTTTAATCTCGAATAACATTAGTTCCTGTGTAGATGATACATGGCTTTATTGAATTTCAACACAGTACTTCAAAATGAAAATCGTAACCTTTTGCATAGTGATCTATGAATGTGTGATAATTGTTTTTATTTTCAGATATCATCGAGCGACAGAATTCATCATTTGTCTTAAATTTTTATACAGTATCTACATTAAAATTGTGAACAATTATGAGATTTGGAATATGTGTTCCAGTTTCTTGTTGAGCTTTATAAACAAACCTCGTATATCTCTCAGTATAGGTACAATTCACTCTCCTACGGAAGCCTTTTTCGCAACATTTAAACTCTTTACCTGCAACTATTTTATGGCATTCAAAGCATTGGTAAACTTAAAAATCTTTGAATTCTCCATTAACACAGCAACCATCTTTATTACAATTTCGGTTACCTTGCACTATAGAATCATCACCGAATTTTCTTTCACAGGTACATCCTTTTTGCAATTGCATGTAACATTTATGATTTCCAATTTTAACTGCTTGTTTACAATTCCTGCAAAGTTCAAAGCCACATTTATGTTCTTCAGATGTCAAACAAATCTTTTTGCATCCTTCACATCTGTAAGCTGAATCACAAACTTCTTGATGATTTTTTAAGTGTTCTTCATTTTAACAGTATCTATTGCATTTTTTACAATGAATTTTGTTTTCTATAGTTTCATGTTCTGCCCTTTTGCATAATATGCAAACTTTTCTCTCCATTTTACATCTGTGTTGGGCTTTGTAGTTATATGACTCATTACAGTTATCACAGAAAAGTGATGATCCTAAGAAATCTGTCATACTGTTAATTACTTCAAAATGCTTGTGATCTTTATACAGCTAAATCTTTATTTCTTTCTCAGGACCACTATAGATAACTGAATTGAAATTCTTAGCACATACAACATTTATTTGGATATCCAACAATCCAACATTTTTAATGTGATCTTCAGAAAACGCTTCTTCATTGTATTCACCCAACATAATATGTCAGTTAGCTCTTTTTGTATTTTGTATTTATCTCCTACTCTGATTTTCTTAATCTCATTTGTAGTTAGTTCTCTGTCCAAAATGTTACTTGTATGGTATGTTAATGCCACAATTACTGCTCTAGGACAACACTAATTATCATTGTTATTACTTTTTGTGATAAATCTTTTAGTCTTTCTGTCTTCAGCTACATTTATCATTTTCTTACCTCGACCACTTTGGCCTCTAGGAATTGATATCATCTGAATGTTAAATGAGGTCTTTGCTATATCAATAGTCTTATCAGATTTTAAGATATCTCTCATTTTATTGCATAAAACTTGAACAGATACATAACTAGTATCTGATTCTTCATATCCTGTGAAAATTGAATAAATATTTTTGGATTGTTGGTTGTTATATTCAACTTATCCCCTTTCCTGAAATTAGTTCTATTTTTAGCTACATCAAAAATAGAATTGAGTGCTTTCGTTACATTATCTGTTTTATGACTGACAGTACTGAGTTTGGAAATATGACATCGTTAAAAACGATTTCGTAGTCAACAGACCAAGCTTTAAATTTTTCATTAAATCTCGATGTTATTTTCTTACTCTCAAATAAATGCTTTTTAGATTGCTTAGTCTCTTTTTCTCAAATAGTTTGCTACTGAATGGATAAATTTGATGCAGTCTCACTATTTTTTCCTCCCTTTGTGGTTGAGATTTTTCAATAACATCATTATCAAATCCGGTAAAATTATTTATATCAGATACTCGTTTTAGCCTTGCTCTAGTCTTTCCAAATAATTCTAGATGAAATTTAAATTCCTGTAACTCAAAGCATTAACTAATTCTGATTTCTTTAATTTACTGTGTCTGGCAATACCAAGATTTTTAGCTGTAGCTTTGAGTTAACATACATTCAAACTATCGAGAGTTATTGTAGGACAAGATAAATTATTTGTAACGATTAAATTAATTAAATCATCTTTTGTACATCTGCTATAAACTTGTAAATTAATCCTTCATCAATAATCATGAAGTTGAGTGACTATAAGCTCTCTCCGAGAGGCTTACATTTATTTAAGGACAGAAAACATTAGCTTTGCAAAAATGTAGTGATTTCATTTTTAGTTATTTTGATGTGCCTATTTGCCTAAATGTTAATTGAGACCACTTTTAACTGTTTCTTTTCCACACTTGCACACTATTTCCTTCTTTCACATATCTTCTAGTTGACAAATCGTGCATCTACTTGAGAGATTGTCCCTAGATGTATGACTTAAGTAAAAAACAACCAAAATCTTTAATTTCTTACATTTTTTACAATGTGGTTCACTTTGTTTTTCTCCATTCAACTCCTGTAGATTGTAAAAACAAAGAAAATCTTTCATTTCCTTAAATTTTTCTTATAATTCTTATAATTAGCTATAAGCTGTTTAAAACATTTATTTTTATTTTTATTATATGAATTTCTTCTGAGCATTTTATAATGTGTCTTACATATATGTGAATGTTTACCCTTTGTATATTTATGTGAATGAAAGTTATCAATTGACTTTTCCACTTCACATTTTTTACACTTCTTCAATGCTTCAATTCAATGAGACAATTTTTTCATTGGAGTAATTAAAATTATTCCTTAATAAATGAATGCCCTTTCTTGTTGCTGTGGTATAGATTGTTGTATAGTTAAAGTATTTACACTCTTAATTTATTTCCTATCACTAGTATTTTTACTGTTTATTTTTCACCTCATTTAAGAATTTGGAGTACAATACACACTTCATGAAAAACAAATTTTAATCTATAATGACACACTTTTAAGGAAGTTACAGAACTAAATTTTAGATGGAATTCCAGATGCCAAATATCTGTCACCTGAAAAAATTAACAGAGTGCTACAGAATTTCAGCGGCCATCGGCACAGCAACAGAAAGTGATATAGAGTTTCAATTTATCTACTAAATTTTTATTGTATATAAATGAATGTTCTACTGAAGAAACTAATGATGCAAGCAATTCTGATTTGTTGAAAAAGATTAGCGAGCTAGAAGTAAATGAATTGTATAACATTACTGATTGTGAACGTTTAAAATCTAGATATCGGGAGAAAATTTGTATAGAGCTTGAAAATAAATTTAAAATTATTTTGCCAGATAAGTTTAATAAAATAATAAGTACCTGAGACATTCAGTTTTTTGAAGATGGTAATTTTAAACTAAAGTATAAAGAAATGAAAAGAACTAAAAATAATGATAACGAATTTCACGATCTAGAGTTCATTGCTTGAATAAACTTTTTATTGATTTAATTTTTTTATATGTTATTTTATTTTTGTGGATGGGTTGGGTTTTGCTCAGTAAATTATCCCTGAGTGCACCCAACCTACCCAGTTACTACTCTGACCACAGTGCCTTATTCTGCCGAATATCTGCATTTGAATTCGCGTTCCTGTAACAGTTTCTTTGGCCCTTCAGTGTGTATGTATACAGTGTGATTATAATTAAAGATAAACTTTCAGACCGCCGTGGAAACAATACCGCTGCTCAGAATGACGTCAAATTGCAACGGAATATTATCCGAGAAGGGGTAAATCGTATGGCAGAAGAAAAATAAATAGTTACAAAATGTAACAATAGATGGCGCTGTAAGGATCCTCGTTCAATAGTGGTCGACTACAAATGACAAATGAATCATACAACAATCCCTCAGGTGTACGTTTGACGTTAAACAAACTGTACCACTCAGTGTATTCAGTGTGCATGGATGTACAGGTGTGATACTGTTAGTTACGTAAGCCCATCCACCACGGCAAGGGAATATCAGATCAGATGGGAAAAATCGTTTTTTAATTGTCATGAGGCCAAAAATTGCATAAAAAGGAGCAATCAAAATCAAATAGTTTAATTAATTTCCGTGTGACTGGTGCAAAACATGGGCAATATGCTCTTCACCTTTCTCTGCAGCAAGTTGAAATCGAAAAACAGCATGTTCCACAACTGATCGAAGTGTTTCCGGGGTCACGATCAGAATGTGTTGCACAATGCATGCCCTCAGTGCAGCTAAGTTTGCAATCAGAACACTGAGCACAACATCTGTCAGATGGTCCCACAGCCAGAAGTCACATGGATTAAGGTCACGTGATCGACTGAGCCAGGCTGAAGGGAAATGGCGGCTGATAATTCTAGCATTTCCGAAATGGCGCTTCAGCAGTTGCTTAACTGGATTTGTAATGTGGGGTGGTGCACCTTCTTGCATAAAAATGATTCCATCCATACATCCACGCTGTTGAAGAGCTGGAATGACGTGCTTACGCAAAAGACACTCATAGCGCTTACCAGTGATGGTACAGGTAACAGGACCGGAAGCACCTGTCTCTTCGAAAAAATATGGCCTAATGATAAATGATGCCGTAAACTCGAACCACACATCGTTCTTTTGAGTATGAAGTGGTTCTGGCTGATTTGCGTGTGGATTTCCCATTGCCCATATTCGACAATTCTGAGTATTGACATTCCTGTCAGATAGAAGTGGGCTTCGTCTGACAAGAAATCTTCCACGGAAAATCATTGTCCACTTCCATGCGAGCAAGGAATTCTAAAGCAAAGGTCTCGCTTGCTGACAGGTCAACAGGAAGCAACTCATGCACATAGGTAATTTTGAATGGATAGCAAAGAAGAATGTTTAGTAGAATTTTACGCGCCGTGTTCACGGGTATGTTCGGTTTTCGGGCAATTCTCCATGCACTACACCTTTGCACACCACCACTCGTCTCCTCCTGCATTGCTGTGGCCATTGATTCCACTGACTTCAAATCAATTCGTTTCCTTCCTTTACCAGATTGCACGCAAAAAGAACCCGTCTTTTCGAATTTCCGAATCATTTCCTCCAGACCCATGGCAGTCATCCGACCAACGCCTTTTTTCAAACCCTCCAGTGTCCGGAACTTCTGCAGAGCGACGTGTGCACAGTCATCATTCTTGTAATACAGCTTTACAAGCAGAGCGCGATCCTGCATTGAGCCAGTCATGCAGACGCGAAAGGAGGAAAAGCTGTGTATCCGGCGTTATGCAATTGAAATGCCTAACTCCTTGAATAGATGCACTTGAACAAGACATATTATTCTTGCTGCTCGCTTTTGTGCAAATCACTACTTTCCTTCTAGACGATGAGTCATACCAGGGAATAATTTGATAAGACATTGTTGAGTGCAAATGCACAAAATATCTTAGGAGATTGAGCCGATTGTTTCTAAGGCTAGGAATTACATGAAGAACTGAAGTATCGGAACTTAGTAATACTTCGAAAATTACCATTAGTAATTTCGTATGTTTCTTTCTCTCTCATGAAATTTGTGATACCGCTACTATTATCTGCAAAAAATACGAATTCTGCTTCGTGATTATCAGTTGGAAAGTGGCACACATTCATTTATATTGAAAGTCGTCATAAGTAATCCATCCTATTCGTAGTTTGAGAAGTATAGCGATGCTCATATTAACGTCAATAGAAGAAAAAGTGATTTATACTACTTATTATAAAAGCAGATAACGGCTCAGAAAGTAGTTCGGTATCCGTCAATAAAAAGTTTTGATCGTGTTCCCAGTAACATAAATTGTTGACTCGTAGTAAAACAGGTTTTCAATTTAACCTGAAGATATTTTTCACAGATAACTCCTTCTGTTCCATGAATGAGTTTCTATTTAGGAACTGTAAGACGGTGAAGAAACGGATTAAGGCTAAAAAATATATGTTCGTTAATGTTAACACTAATCTTGCATACATATTCAGTAAACTACTTCGGCATAATTTGGACAAAAAACATTAAAATAACATGTGGAATATGTAACTAATTAACTGCAGTTGTCTCAGGTCCAGTGGACAATAGTCATCTGTCTTTGGAAAAGGTATTTCTTTCTGCAGATGTCTGATTTCACTGCGACCCAACATGTTAAGTCGAATCGGAGAAGGAACTTCGGCAATTTTCTCTACCTCTGATGGCCTCGACCTTCAGGCAGGTCCTGGTAGCTCAGGTGCCAAGTGGCAAAGGCCTCAACTCTTCTTTGTGCAAGGTGGCAGGTGGTGTGTCTGCCCCTTTCCACCCAGTCCGGCAACAACACCACAGATGTGTCGCAGAAGCAGAACAGGTATACGAAAGCTACTGTTACTACGCTACACAGGAGATAAATAATAGAACTCGATTCGCGGAATAATTTTCACTTAATAGATATAGTTATTTGTAAAGTCGCTAACAAAGCTTAAAGTAGCATCATGTAATTGCAAATGTTAAGCTATCAATATACCGTCATGTGCAGAGGGTCCCACGTAGCACGAGCAAGTAGAGAAAATGAAGATAATGACAACAACAGAGAGAAACTTTCTTTGGAATAATTATGACCGCGCGGTCTAAAGCGCCTTGCCACGGTTCGCACGGCTGCCGCCCCGTCGGAGGTTCGAGTCTTCCTTCGGGCATGGCTAGGTGTGTGTGTTGTCCTTAGCCTAAGTTACTTTAAATTAGATTAAGTAGTGTGTAAGCCTAGGGACCGATGATCTCAGCTGTTTGGTCCCATAGGAACTTAAGCCCACCATTAATTATGATAGAACAGTTAGTACATAAAACATGTTTACATTTTACAAAACTGAATAAAGAGCACCCACTGAAGATACAGAAAGGTGTTGAAACACCACTGTATTTACACTACTGGCAATTAAAATTGCTACACCACGAAAGTGACGTGCTACAGACGCGAAATTTAAACAACAGGAATAAGATGCTGTGATACGCAAACGATTAGCTTTTCAGAGCATTCACACAAGGTTGGCGCCAGTGGTGACACCTACAATGTGCTGACATGATGAAAGTTTCCAACCGATTTCTCACACACAAACAGCAGTTGACCGGCGTTGCCTGGTGACACGTTGTTGTGATGCCTCGTGTAAGGAGGAGAAGTGCGTACCATCACGTTCCCGACTTTGATAATGGTCGGATTGTAGGCTATCGCGATTGCGGTTTATACACTCCTGGAAATGGAAAAAAGAACACATTGACACCGGTGTGTCAGACCCACCATACTTGCTCCGGACACTGCGAGAGGGCTGTACAAGCAATGATCACACGCACGGCACAGCGGACACACCAGGAATCGCGGTGTTGGCCGTCGAATGGCGCTAGCTGCGCAGCATTTGTGCACCGCCGCCGTCAGTGTCAGCCAGTTTGCCGTGGCATACGGAGCTCCATCGCAGTCTTTAACACTGGTAGCATGCCGCGACAGCGTGGACGTGAACCGTATGTGCAGTTGATGGACTTTGAGCGAGGGCGTATAGTGGGCATGCGGGAGGCCGGGTGGACGTACCGCCGAATTGCTCAACACGTGGGGCGTGAGGTCTCCACAGTACATCGATGTTGTCGCCAGTGGTCGGCGGAAGGTGCACGTGCCCGTCGACCTGGGACCGGACCGCAGCGACGCACGGATGCACGCCAAGACCGTAGGATCCTACGCAGTGCCGTAGGGGACCGCACCGCCACTTCCCAGCAAATTAGGGACACTGTTGCTCCTGGGGTATCGGCGAGGACCATTCGCAACCGTCTCCATGAAGCTGGGCTACGGTCCCGCACACCGTTAGGCCGTCTTCCGCTCACGCCCCAACATCGTGCAGCCCGCCTCCAGTGGTGTCGCGACAGGCGTCAATGGAGGGACGAATGGAGACGTGTCGTCTTCAGCGATGAGAGTCGCTTCTGCCTTGGTGCCAATGATGGTCGTATGCGTGTTTGGCGCCGTGCAGGTGAGCGCCACAATCAGGACTGCATACGACCGAGGCACACAGGGCCAACACCCGGCATCATGGTGTGGGGAGCGATCTCCTACACTGGCCGTACACCACTGGTGATCGTCGAGGGGACACTGAATAGTGCACGGTACATCCAAACCGTCATCGAACCCATCGTTCCACCATTCCTAGACCGGCAAGGGAACTTGCTGATCCAACAGGACAATGCACGTCCGCATGTATCCCGTGCCACCCAACGTGCTCTAGAAGGTGTAAGTCAACTACCCTGGCCAGCAAGATCTCCGGATCTGTCCCCCATTGAGCATGTTTGGGACTGGATGAAGCGTCGTCTCACGCGGTCTGCACGTCCAGCACGAACGCTGGTCCAACTGAGGCGCCAGGTGGAAATGGCATGGCAAGCCGTTCCACAGGACTACATCCAGCATCTCTACGATCGTCTCCATGGGAGAATAGCAGCCTGCTTTGTTGCGAAAGGTGGATATACACTGTACTAGTGCCGACATTGTGCATGCTCTGTTACCTGTGTCTATGTGCCTGTGGTTCTGTCAGTGTGATCATGTGATGTATCTGACCCCAGGAATGTGTCAATAAAGTTTCCCCTTCCTGGGACAATGAATTCACGGTGTTCTTATTTCAATTTCCAGGAGTGTAGTATCACGACACTGCTACTCGCGTTGGTCAAGATCCAATGACTGTTAGCAAAATATGGAATCGGTGGGTTCAGGAGGGTAATACGGAACGACTGCTGGATCCCAACTGCCTCATATCACTAGCAGTCGAGATGACAGGCATCTTATCCGCATGGCTGTAACGGATAGCACAGCCACGTCTCGATCCCTGAGTCGACAGATGGGGACGTTTGCAAGACAACAACCATCTGCACGAACAGTTCGACGATGTTTTTTAACAGCATGGTCTATCAGCTCGGAGACCGTGGCTGCGGCGACCCTTGACGCTGCATCAAAGACAGGAGGGCCTGCGATGGTGTACTCGACGACGGACCTGGGTGCACGTATGGCAAAACGTCGTTTTTTCGGATGAATCCAGGTTCTGTTTACAGCGTCATGATGGTCGCATCCGTGTTTGGCGACATGGCGGTGAACGCACATTGGAAGCGTGTATTCGTCATCCCCATACTGGCGTATCACCCGGCGTGATGGTAAGGGGTGCCATCGGTTAAACGTCTCGGTCACCTCTTGTTCGCATTGACGGCACTTTGAACAGTGGACGTTTGTGTTACGACCCGTGGCTCTTCCCTTCATTCGATCCCTGCGAAACCCTACATTTCAGCAGGATAATGCACCACCACATGTTGCAGGTCCTGTACGGGCCTTTCTAGATACAGAAAATGTTCGACTGCTGCCCTGGCCAGCACATTCTCCAGATCTCTCACCAATGGAAAACGTCTGGTCAATGGTGGCCGAGCACAATACGCCAGTCACTACTGTTTATGAACTGTGGTATCGTGTTGAAGCTGCATGGGCAGCTGTACCTGTACGCGCCATCCAAGCTCTGTTTGGCTCAATGCCCAGGCGTATCAAGGCCACTATTACGGCCAGAGGTGGTCGTTCTGGGCATTGATTTCTCACGATCTATCCACCCAAACTGCGTGAAAATGTAATCACACGTCAGTTCTAGTAAAATATATTTGTCCAATGAATACCCGTCTACCATCTGCATTTCTTCTTGGTGTAGCAATTTTAATTGCTAGTTGTGTACATATATATTTTAAAAAAAAACAGTGGTTTGTGTAGCAGGCGGATCTGAAATGCTGTCTGCAAACGCTGCTACTGCAGTAGCTTCCAAACCGTTTGACAACTAACGCGACTGAGGTGTGCGAGTGCTGTGGCCTTTAAGCGCTTGCTGCTGGTGGCCAGGAGAGGGGCCTGGCGCGCAGCCACTGGAGGTGTCCTCACCCGTCGACGAGCGGAGCGTCGGCCAGCAGGCGTCGCACGGCGTCGAGGCGAGCGTCGGGTCGCGCGGCCAGCAGGCAGGCTGGCGCCAGCCACAGCGCCACACACGCGCCAGCGCTGCGCATCCTCTGGCGCCAGCGGCCGCTCCTGCACACCACACACCAGTCGCCGTCACTCGTCAACCACCAGCTCGCGTCGAGACTAAACTATGTGTTCAATAGCATATCTACGGACAGAAAGTAAATCGATGTAGCATTCCGCATTTAACAGTTGACTGTGCCACTATGGCTGCAGTGCATTAGGACTTTGTTTTTATGAGACAGATCTGATGATGGTCATTAAAGACCGAAACCGGTAATCTGTTAAACAGAAAAGTTTGTGACCGTATACGTAAATTAAAGGAAAGTTATTACATGTACGGGTCTCTGTGTTTTGTCGCGACGAGGTCGCAGCTTGTGAAATTACACACACCAACACTTACGTCCAGGTTTTCTCAGTAGAGCACGGCAGACTCGGGCTCGATCCGAGTCGTCCGCTTGAACTACTGACGTAGTAAACTTGCGACGATAGCGCCATATCAATGGCGAAATTTTCAAACACCAGAATTTGTTACAATGGAAAAAATTAGTTCGAACTACAACAGCTATGATCAATCACATATTAATGTAACATATATGGAATGAAAGCGAATCGAGTACCTTAAAAGCAAGGACATCATGACAAACAGTATCAATTTAAAAAATTTTGTCGTAGATGAATGGTAGTAAGCATCTAAAAGCACATTTTACTCATAAAGCTTAGAGGAAGACTGTGACGCACAGTTTCGAAAATATGTATTTTACAACAGCAAATCGAAAGGACTTTGGCAAGAAGCACAGTATATCCTTTCCGGAAAGGAAGTGAGTAGATTATTGCACGAGGGTTGTCCAGAAAGTAATGCACCGCATTTTTTTCTTCAACAGTTCTTTATTGAATTACACACATGAAAGAATGGTGTTTTACTACACACCCTGTTTTTCCAAGAAATCTCCATCCCGAATGAGATTTTCACTCTGCAGCGGAGTGTGCGCTGATATGAAACCTCCTGGCAGATTGAAACTGTGTGCCGGACCGAGACTCGAACTCGGGACCTTTGCCTTTCACAGGCAAGTGCTCTACCAACTGAGCTACCCAAGCACGACTCACGCCCCGTCGTCATCACAGCTTTACTTCTGCCAGTACCTCGTCTCCTACCTTCCAAACTTTACAGAAGCTCTCCTGCGAATCTTGCAGAACTAGCACTCCTGAAAGAGAGTGGCCTAGCCACAGCGTGGGGGATGCTTTCAGAATGGGGCGTGAGTCGTCTTGGGTAGCTCAGTTGGTAGAGCACTTTCCCGCGAAAGGCAAAGGTCCCGAGTTCGAGTCTCGGTCCGGCACACAGTTTTAATCTGACAGGAAGTTTCATATCAGCGCACACTCCGCTGCAGAGTGAAAATCTCATTCTGGAAACATCCCCCAGGCTGTGGCTAAGCCATGTCTCTGCAATATCCTTTCTTTCAGGAGTGCTAGTTCTGCAAGGTTCGCAGGAGAGCTTCTGTAAAGTTTGGAAGGTAGGAGACGAGGTACTGGCAAAAGTAAAACTGTGTGGAGGGGGCGTGAGTCGTGCTTGGGTTGCTCAGTTGGTAGAGCACTTGCCCGCGAAAGGCAAAGGTTCCGAGTTCGAGTCTCGGTCCAGCACACAGTTTTAATCTGCCAGGAAGTTTCAATCTCCATCACGTTCTATGGCCTTCGTCCAGTACGAAACAAGGGCATGTATGCCCGGTCCGTACCAGTCCTTGTCCTGGTGGAGGAGCCAGTGCTTCACTGTGTGAATCACCTCCCCATCATCCTCGTCTCCCACGAATGGCGTCTGTCCTCGTGAATGACAACACAACCTCGCTCCAACATGTCAGGTGTGACAGCCGTGGATGGTCTCCTCGACCGCTGCAAATCGTGGAGCTGCGACGAACCGCCTTCTGATGACCTCACCCTCCGTGCCCAGCGACTAGCTGTGCTTCTGTTCACAGCAGATACTCCATAGACTTTCAGCAAGCGTTTGTGAATATTACTCAGTCTCTCTCGCTGCAGTAAGAAAACCAGTGATAGCACATTGCTTGGACCGTACATCCCCTACAGACGCCATTTGCATACTGCCCTACAGCTACGCTATCTGTCGGAAGTGACGGAAACTTGTCCCACTCACTCAGGATACTTCAGATGATACATACGTGACGTTTCCCATTCGTAGCATTGTTTTCGGCTGAGAAAAAACATGCGGTGCATTACTTTCTGGACAACTTTCGTAATAACAGCTGTAGTGGTAAACAAAATAAAAGTTACGAACCAAAAATATTTGTCGTAAATAAATGGTAGCTAAGAACTAAACTTAACTCCGTCCAAACAAGCCTCGGGAGGCCCAAAATTACCAAGCGACCGCCGTGTCATCCTCAGACGAAAGAAATCACTAGATGTGGCTTTTGAGTGTCATGTGATCTGCACACCGCTGTACCGGCAGTTGTCAGTATTCGTGACCAGAGCAGTTACTTTTCTCAGTCAAGTAGCTCCTCAACTGGTTTCACAAAAGATGACTGCACGCGGGTTGCCAAAAGCGCACGGCAGACCAGGACGGTCACCCATTCAAGTGCTAGCTATGTTCGACAGCAGTTAACCAATAAATGATAGCTAATGTTCGGAGTTGTTCGGTAATGGCGGGAAGTGGAGGAGGAAAAAGATTGGGTTTACTGTCCCGTCGACATCGAGGTCATTAGAGAATGACCACCACAAGTTCGAATTATGTCAAGGATGGGGAAGGAAATAGGCCGTGTCCTTTGAAAGGAACTTTTGTGTTAGCAGAAGAGCCAACAACGTGCTACGAGTGGAGGCCGAAATGCACGCGTTTTAGCTCACGCAGGCTGGCGTGAGGAGGGAAGAACTATACTGACGTGAGGTCTGCAACATGACAAGCAATGAGAATTCAGAAAGCGGACGTAATTAGTTTCATACTTAACTTTAATCCATTAATGATGAATGTCGCTCTTGAAGGTACATTATTCACAATAATATCTGTTCAGAATACATTCTTGAAGTAATTATAGTAACAGAATATGGCGCCTTGCTGGGTCGTAGCAAATGACGTAGCTGAAGGCTATGCTAAACTGTCGTCTCGGCAAATGAGAGCGTATGTAGACAGTGAACCATCGCTAGCAAAGTCGGCTGTACAACTGGGGCGAGTGCTAAGAAGTCTCTCTAGACTATACCTGCCGTATGGCGGCGCTCGGTCTGCAATCACTGATAGTGGCGACACGCGGGTCCGACGTACACTAACGGACCGCGGCCGATTTAAAGGCTACCACCTAGCAAGTGTGGTGTCTTGTAACGACAACTGTACTTATAATAATTTTTTTCTTTATGAATTTAGATAAATTAATGTAAACAATGTTTTGAACTTTTTTTCGGTTTGTATCGTTATGTTAAAGAGACTGTGAGCAACTTTTGAAATGAATATTATTATTTATGTTGAATTTCAAATAATGTGGTAATCAAAGGGAAGTGTATTGAATGTTAAAACTATTATAAGATGTGAAACTTGTAATTTATACACTTGGTCCATACGTAGGTAATGCATTAGGATATGTGTAGTAGAAAACCTGTGGTGAATACCCTACCTGTAGGGGAGCGGGAAAAGGTGGAGGCAGGCGAGGCGGGAAAACGCACACTGGCGCGGTTCGGCACAACGGGCACAGTATAACAGGCGGAGGCGACAACAGTCGGAAGTACACGTACTGTACCGAGGAGGCTACCCAGGAAAAGTGGATTCCATTGAGCCTCGGATGAACCGATTCCGACGACTACTGGGCATGGCTATATTCTGAGGCACAAAATTGGAAAGATCACGACGCTAAGAAGAAGGAAAGTGCCCCTGCCGTGAGAGCCTTAGCCGTGCTTGCATGTGTGCCGTGCTGCCCGCTATCTCGCTGCCCGCCAACCGCCGCACCGACTTGCATAGGTCAAACATTTATTTCATCTTTAGAAGTGTATCTGTGTGGACCAGTGTCGAAAATGTTTCTAACTGCTCAATAATAACGTGACTTTTACCAGAATTGCCTTAGCCATTACTGCTCCTGATCACTGACCTAGACAGGATCCTTACCTCGTGTTGTGCAACCCGAGTATCCTAAACTGAAAGTTTAATGTTAGTGTTAATGAAAATTATCAGCAGATTAATCTATGCCATAAAGGAATCTATAGTTCTGTGTGTTGTTGCAAATGTTGGTAAAGAACATAAGCATGACTAAATTGGAAGAGAGTTTTTTTTTAATTGAGTTAGCGATGTTATTTAATTAATTTGAGACAGAAATAATGACAGTTAAATTACTCAGAAGTAAGACAAAAGAGTAGTTATCCATAGATTGATAATTTTGAGTGTTAATTTGCCTTCAGTACTTAATAGTTTCAGTTTTACGACCATAACAGTTTCAGGCCCCCCCCCCCCCCTTTTCTTGTCCATTCTTTCAAACCTTGAAATGTGTTGATCAGATCTGACCAGTAAAGCTAAATTATATATTAATCCTAAGTGTATTAATGTTTTTCCATCTTTAATAGTGACATTGTGTGTGTACTTTCAAGATTGTCGATGCTAGGGCAATCTATGCCCGATTTCAGTCTGCTCAACATACAAAATGCAGTTCGTAGTAATCATTACTGTGTGGCGTTGTGAAAATTTAGCTCGTCCTAATTAGTACAAAAAGAGAAAACTTTAGTTCAGTGGATTTTTCTGGTTCCAAATTTTGCCATATAACGCATCATTACTACGTTTACTATGCTTGTACATGCACCCACTTGTACAAGGAAAAAACTTACTCATTGCCTAAGTAGGCTGGCGACCGAATTATTAATTATAGGTGACATCTACTGTGTGTACTTCATGTCCATGCGAAAGAGTAATTATACTTTACATTTGCTTGACTGCATCACTGTAGTTATTGACTGAGTACAAGTCCGATCTTGCTTCTATTAGGTACACGCGGTCAACTTATGTACTAAAATCCTTGTTTATAAGGTGAAGCCCGTGAACTTATTACAGTACATGCTTTATAGAGCTAACGTACGTCCGACCAGGGCGGTAGTGTTACAGTCTGACGGTAACACCACAGGAACCGTCCCGGCATTCACCCGGAGCGATTTAGGGAAATCACGGGAAACCTAATTAGGATGGGCGGACGTGGGTTTGAACCGTCGTCCTACCGAATGCAAGTCCAGTGTGGTAACGACTGCGACATCACCCTCGGTAATTGGTTATGTTGAAAAATACACTTTAGTTATGTAGCTCAAATGGAGGCTACGATCCGAGTTATTTAACAGTACTAAATGGAAACGGCTATAAAAAAAACTATTCATCGAAATAAAACGAACGAAATATCGTAAAAAAAGGGGCTTCATCTGTAGTGGGGAAACGATAAATTATACGAATTGAAAGAAATATGTCGTAAAGAAAAGAAGACTGATAAATCGAGTAAATATTATTTCCTCCAAAATACTAGAGGCAATATTTTGCTTCTCATACGTACCAGAGATTAAAAATATAATTTCTCCCGTAACCAATACGACAGCAAATAGTACTACAAAAACACGCAATTCAAAATGCGCACCGACAAGTGACGTAACAGCAGCCATTAATATTACGTTGTTGTTCAAAGTCGACGGTAAGTACGCAAACTGCAGTTGACCCGCTGACCTTTAGTACCCCCATAATGATGTAGGGGCCTGCACGGACAGGCGCTTAGGCGCAGCAGAAATGGGGACTCTGGGCTACGAGCGACCGCTGTCTCTGTAGTCTGTTCACGGTTCTGTAAACCTTCGTAGCGGTAATATTCAAAAATAGATTTCGTAGGTACGTGCGAGAAGTGTTAAAAATATTCTACAAATTTTCAAGCAAGTGTATCGCTTATTAAATGGACCCATAAAAGTTATCGCTGCCATTAGAGCATTGTTCGTGATACAAGTTCATTAATGAATTTGGTTAAAAGCATAACATATTTATCCATCGGTGACAAGGCCAATGTAGCTGAAAGAATGAAATTGTGCCCAATTGAAACAAAGGTTTTGGGATTAGACAGAGCAACCTGCGAAAAACGAAAGCCTCGAAAAGGAAACTAAATCCGGATTTGTAAAGCAGGTTCTTCTGAAGACTATTAACGTGGGCCTGTGCAAAGGAGACTGCATAAAAACATATGTGCGTCCCATATTAGAATGCTGCTCAAGCGTATGGGACCCACACTAAGTACTCGTATTACCAATAGGGGTATTGAACATATATAAAGATGGGAAGCGCTAATAGGCATGAGTTTGTTCTACTAGATGAAGAGCGTAACGAAAATGCCTGACAAGGGATGTCGATTATCTTTTCAAAGGTGTACATTTGTACACAAGTTTGGAATTATTGCCTGTATTCTTAAAGACAGCTGTAGTCAATGAAATTCGGAGTTATTATCTACTATAGAAACTTATCTCTTATGTATAATGTTGGAAAATAGAGATACTGCCAGGATAAAAATTCTGATCTCGGCAAACTGAGGTGGCTGCACGCCTCGCCACACAGACACACTTTGTAATTTAGTATTTCTTCGGAGAGGGCAGGAACGTGTAATGCATACTGGCTGGCAGTAAGAGTACCCATAGCCATATGTCGTGAAATCTCTGAAATAAGTCACCCTTTGACGCAGTTCTTATTGTAACGAAAAAGACAGATGTCCCTCTGTTCTGAAAGCTTCCATTAACATTGTATCTGGTATTGGTGATGTTACCAAACAGGACCAATAGCTATTAAAACAGTAAATATAGAAAATATGTTCATCAATCAAAACCTTACCTGAGTTTAAGCAAAATAACACAGATCTTAAATCAGTCAATGGTGGAGTAAATAGTGGATTTCTGCTGTAATATAAGAGCACTGGTATGATTAATAATTATTAAATGCAGTTTTAATGTGATTTTAAGCTTTATTTTGCAGGCACTTGTGCATCGTTTCTTACACATTTCCACTTTCTACAGAAATAAACTGCTGCCATTAAAATTGCAAAACCAGAAGGGATAGAAAATAACGAAATTGTACTCATCGTACCTATAGGGCTACAGTATCTGATAACGCATAAACGGATAAATATTTAGTGGATTTCTGGGTGTAAAAGATGTGAATATACGGGGTAATATCATTAGCAACAGAAAATGGCTCTAAAGGAGTGGGATTAGTTATGAACAGGAAGGTAGGTCAGAGAATGAGTTACAGAGACTCGTTCAGTAGTAGGATTTTCTTCATTAGAATCGAAAGCAAATCTACGCGAAGACAACAGTTCAAATACACATGTCGTGCCACAAGACAAATAACCATGGGTGATTGGAACGCTGCAGTATGGGAAGGAATAGAAGACGGAGTTCCGAGAAAATGAGGCTCGGTATTAGAAATGAGAGAAGAAAGACTACCCGAGTTCTGTAATGAATGTCAACTAGAAATAGCGAATACACTGTTCAAGAATCATTAGAGGAGGAGGTATACTTGGAAATGATCCATAGTGAGACGAAGATTACAGATACATTACATCTGGGTAACACAGCGATTCATAAATCCGATATTGGACTGAAGGCGTGTGCGGGAGTAAGTATAGGCTCAGAACGGAATTTAGTAATCTACATCTACACGGTTACTCTGCAATTCACACTTAAGTGCCTGGCAGAGGGTTCATAGAACCATTTTCATACTACTTCTCTACCATTCCAATCTCGAATAGCGCGTGAGAAAAAGAAACACCTAAGTCCTTCCGTTCTAGCTCTGATTTCTCTTATTTTATTATGATGATCATTTCTCCCTACGGAGGTGGTTGTTAACAAAATATTTTCGCTTTCGGAAGAGAAAGTTGGCAATTTAATTTTCGTAGGTAGATCCCGTCGCAAAGAAAACCGCCTTTGTTTCAGTGACTGCCACCACTATCTCGCGTATCATATAAGTGACACTCTCATCCATATTAAGTGATAACACTAAACGAGCTGCCCTTCTTTGCGCTCTTTCGATGTTCTCCGTCAATCCTACCTGGTAAGGATCCCACAGCAGTATTCCAGCAGAGGACGGACAAGTGTTATGTAGGCTGCCTCTTTAGTGGATTTGTCGCATCTTCTAAGAGTTCTGCCAACAAAGCGCAGTCTTTGTTTCGCCTTCCCCACAATATTATCTATGTAGCCTTTCCAATTCAAGTTGCTCATAATTGTTATTCCTAGGTATTTAGTCGAATTGACAGCCCTTAGATTTGTGTGATTTATCGTATACCCAAAATTTATCGGATTTCTTTTAGTACCCATTGGGATTACCACGCACTTTTCTTTGTTTAGTGCCAATTGCCACTTTTCGCACCATACAGAAATTCTCTCTAGATCATTTTGTAATTGGAATTGATCGTTTGATGATTTTACTAGACGGTAAATTATAGCATCATCATATGCACGCAGTTTGATTAATAGTCGCTTGTGAGGAACTGTATCAAAAGCCTTCTGCAAATCCATGCAATCGATCTGAGATCCCTTGTCGACAGCACTCATTACTTCTTGGGAATAAAGAACAAAAACGATGAAACTTCCTGGCAGATTAAAACTGTGTGCCCGACCGAGACTCGAACTCGGGACCTGTGCCTTTCGCGGGCAAGTGCTCTACCAACTGAGCTACCCAGGCACGACTCACGCCCGGCCCTCACAGCTTTACTTCTGCCAATACCTCGTCTCCTATCTTCCAAACTACAGAAGCTCTCCTGCGAACCCTGCAGAACTAGCACTCCTGAAAAAAGTTATGCTTAACAAAGACCCCACTGGGATCAAAACACTAAAAATTTGATAGGAGAGTTCCGAAAGAAGGGGCTGATAAACATTAAACTCAAGCCCCCTAAATTGAGAAGTCAGCTTAAAGTTCATAAGTTAAATCACCCAATTCGCCATATCGTTGACAGTACGGGAAGTGCCTACCATAAGCTGGCGAAATACTTGCATACTAAGATTAAAGAAAATTTCGTTTTTAGTAAAAACTATTCTGTTAAAAGTTCCACTCATTTAGATACCAGTTTGCGCGATGTATCTTGTTCTGAAGATTCTAAACTTGTATCGTTTGACGAAACAAGTTTATACATTAATGTACCGGTCGACCACACACTGCAAATACGAGAGTGCAATTTACGTCACCATAAAATACTTTTGGATAAAGAGGTCAATGAGTTGATGATGCTGCTACGGGTCGTTTTAAAACACAACTACTTTACATTTAATGGGAGATTTTACTTACAACCAGCAGGTTTGGCTATGGGGAGCCACCTAGCTGGGATTTATCAGAAAAATTTTTATGAACTACTTAGAGTCTGATTTTTTTGCCAGTGACAGAGAGATTCTCAGTAGAATAAAATTTTATAAAAGATATGTTGACGACATTCTATTAATCATTGATGGTTCTCAAAATGATGTAGACCATATTTTTTCGATTTTTAATGAGCTTCACCGTAATATCAGTTTTACAATTGAGCGAGAATCCGATACTAGGTCATTTAATTTTTTGGACCTCACTTTAACTGTGGTTGATAACCGCATTGAATTTAATATTTTTCGGAAAAATACATTTTCCGACAATATTATACCTGCAGACTCGGCCCAACCGTACGCCCATAAGATGGCCTTTTTTCATTTTAATATTCATCGAGTTACAGCTATCCATCTTGCACTAGATGCAGTAGAAACTGAACTGGTCACGCTTGAGAATATTGCTATAAATAATGGCTATAGGCTTCAGTTGGTAAGACAGACGTATAGCAAGAAAATAAATAAAAATAATATTACGTCTTCCACCCTAGGGGATGCGTTAGATGACAAACAAGTGGCAACGATATCTATCCCTTACATCTTTAAGCATCTGCAACATGCTAAAGACGATATCACTAACGACCAATTCCTACTAAGAACCAGAAAATTTTTTGAAGGTTTCGCACTTTTAATTTGTTCTTCATACTTGTAAATCTGATGATCTGGGGATTATCACAAGCGTGCGCTGATTGGCGAGCGCAGATGGTCAAGCCGTTCTTCTTCTTTCTTTTTATCCTCATTTTCCTTTTACGATGAAGGTGATTTTAGCCCATTCAACACCTCACGTTTTATCCCTATATCTTTATTACCACGACGTCTTTAGATTAGGTCCCCTCAACCCCCCCCCCCCCCCCCCCAGGCTAACTACTGGCATTAGGTATAGTTTTTAAGAGTTCTTCCGGTTGTCATAGGCAGCTTCATATATGTTTCTTTCCTAGCATAAGCAACCGTGTGCGGTTATTTTTAGGTTTCATCTCCTATTTAGCTCGTCACTTATTCTATCCATTCCATTTTTTGATACACGTTGATCCACGATTGGGAATATATGGGCTATTTAGCTCCGACCCATGTATAAACTTTCTCGTATTCGTATGCGCATGCGCATTCAAGTAACTTCCCTTGTCTTGCACATGTGCAAAGGTAGCGGGTCGGGTTTGTAAGTGAGAGACCATTTGAAGCTGCAGTTTATGGCGGGTCATGGCCCATCGAACATAGGCCGGTGTGAGGTGGAGCGTACACTATTAAGTTAAGTAGTGGTTTTGACTTTGTACGTATGTACTGTTTGTGTTTCCTTTTCTTTTTCGTTTATAAATGTATAGCTATGGTGTTCTTTTAATCATTGACAAAGGTCTTCTTAGCCACTTGTGGGTTTTATTGTTGTTCTGAAGAAGGTGTAGTTATCTACGCCGAAACCTGGGTTAACACTAGGTGCTTTTTTGGCAATCGAGGCGGGTTTTTAGTTTTTTAACATATGTTAAGTTTATGACGATTTTTTTTCACCGACTGCATCTTACTTTTCGCGTCTGGAACATTAGTTGATGGAAATAATAAACTACTAGGCTTATGTAGTTTATCTTATGCGTAAAAATGACTGCTGGTACACTGTCTTCCACTTTTTACCGCAGCGAGCAGTAGTTCCCCCTGTTGTTATGCGTAAGTCTACAACCCAGTAGTGACACATGAAAATTGGTGAAGGAACGTGCCACGAACACGGATTTCCCGCTTAACCGCTTCGGCTCTCCGTGCACCCTCCTTGGGAAACGTCTATATGTACACTGTCTAAATCCTAACGCCTAACGTAATGCTCGCAACATCACTTACATTCCCGCAGCAGGGAGAATGAGACAAAGAGGGATCGAGACCAATGTTGTCATCGTGGTGTGCTTGTAATATTTACATGGATGTCAGAAAGAACAGACACTGTTGACAATGCACGGCTGTACGAAATAATTCTATATTAATTCGCTGAATGCAACTTCCTTGACATCACCTATATCACGTATAGTTCTACTACCCAATAGTGCCGGCGTCGAGTCCTGGCCAGGCGCAAATTTTCGTGCTTCACTATTCACCGTCAGATCTGTACCTAATACAGCTGGAATGCGAGTTCAGCAGATAAATTTCGAATTCTGAAGTCTTAACCCTAGGATGCACGGTGCCGAAAACACACATGAATGCATATGAAGGGCCTCCAAGGCCCTGACCTAATTAAAAATTTTCCTCTTTTCATACAATCATTGTTTGGAGTTAAATTTATGTCTGTCAAATTTATTGTCATATTGAAAGATTTCTAAGATACAGTAACAGGATCTGGTGGGCCTGATTAACATTTTATTAATTTTTTTTAAAAAACTCTAAGAATGAATTTTTATTAGTTACATCCATTTACCTACAACATATACAAATAATTTCATTAATTCACTTATAATTTGCAGTTTACATTTCATAACATTTGTTACAAGCAATTACTTCTATTAAAACATGCTAATTAATCACAATATTATGTATATAGGCAATATTTTGACAAAAAGTTATTATTCATTGTTCACATAAAATTGCATTTTTCTTAGTTTTCAATATCTGACAAACAAGAAGCACAAAGAACGCCACTATGTTCCTTACAAATGTTGGTTTTGCACTTAATGCATGTCATAACACTTTTCCTGTGTTTATTATATGGACAGTAATTGCATCTTCTTCTTTTTCCTGAAACAGGTAGTTGGTTCGGCAATATGAAATCTTTTTGGATACCACATCTTTGCATGGCATCAACGATTTTCTTTGGAAGATTAGGGATCTGAATACGAAGTTCCATTAGTGGTCTTACTATTTCCTCTGCTAAATCTCTTAGGAACAAACGCCTTTTATCACTTCTTCCACTATGGTATGTCAGATGTTTGGCGGAAAATAAAATTTCACTGTTCATTGCTGCGACGTCCATCATATTCATCCATAATGCAAATGGCCATCTTCTTGTTTGTCTCTTGCAAGTGTAATAACGATTTTTCTGGTCCATTTTATCTACTCCACCCTTCGTAGAGCTATAGAACTTCATTATATCTGGTTCCTTTTTTGCATGAGTTTCATCGATGTTTCTGTCGTGATGCATTGTGCTAATGAGAACTACAGACTTTTTCTTTTTCGGAACATAACTCACCATTGTAATGTCACCTCTAAATGCAAATCGCTCTTGAGGCAGATGGTTTCATCTCATTAGGAATTTCTGGTTTATTTTGTTTGATTGTTCCCACCACTGTGATTTGCTTATGAAGCATCTCTTCTGCCAGCTGCACACTAGTGAAGAAGTTGTCAGCAGTAATATTTTTTGATGATCCTTCAATGCTTTTAGCAAGATCTTTCACCACATTCAATCCAAGATTTTTCTCAGTAGGTTCATGGGGCTTCCTTCCGGTGTAAACAATTCCGTCTAAAGCATATGTAGATGTAGCATCACATAACCGAAATACGTTTATGCCATACTTGGCTGGTTTAGAGAGCATATATTGGATGAAGCTGCATATTTCACGGAATGGGACTAGCTGTTCGTCAACTGTGAGCTAATCATTGGGAATCATTCTATTTCTACATTTGTCAAGAAATAGTTCCCATACATAGCATACAGCTGTAAGTTTGTCATCTGCAGATCGAGCTTCACGGGTACGCCTGTCATCAAATCCAATCATTCTCCTTATATCCTCGAATCTGTTTACTGACATGGTGGCCTTATATGTAGGACTTGCCTTTTCATCCAAGAATAATTGTCTAATAGGGACATCCCAACTCTTCTCAACACCAGAAAGCAGTAAAAGACCAAGAAAACCCTCCATTTCAGCAAGCGAAACGTTTTTCCACGTTTTACCATGTAAAGCAGCCACTCTTCTGCCTTCAATATTTGTGCAGTTGATTTCCTCTAGTATTTGCTTGGAGATGAAATATTCCAAGGCACCCTTAGGTTTACAGGCTTTCAAACCACGGGCTGGACCAGGTGACTTTTTTACGATATTATGAACAGGCGTACGAAAAGCTGCAGGAGGATCTAATTTCCAAATCGTTCCATTCCGACTAATGTATGTGTGGTCTTGTATACCTTTTTGTGGTGGTTCTTCATTTTTAGACTCTGATGAAGTAATATTATCGGAAGGGCTGTCATCTGCCTCAATATTCACAACTGCAGGTTCATTGGCTGATTCTTCACTACTTTCATCTTCAAAAATATTTCCTTCCTTGCAAGAATCATCTTCGTCAAACCACTGAGCCACAACAGTTTCAAAATTAGCTGCATTTGTACGTACTGACTCTCTTGCTTTGCGTGTCGAAGCCAGAGCTAAAGGCGTGTCTCCCGAACAGCAGCTTGTGCAGCACTAAACGAGTCATACTCGTAACAATATGGGCCTTCCAGCAAGAAACAAACAACAGTAACAATGAGGCTGACAAGAGCAGCACAGGATAACAATACTATGCAATAATAAAACATTTGATAGCAAAAAGATCAATAATACGCTGACATCGCCAATATGTGAAAGTAGTGTGTATTATTTTTTAGTTATACTATTACTACTACAGCTGCTGCTGCTGTTGGTACTCCTGTTGCTGGAAATACCACTACAGCTATTGTTAAATGAATAACTGCTCCCAAAAAAATGTTGAAGACAATATAGGCTAAAGAACATTTATAAATCTGTGAGGGCTTCTGAAGCCCTGCTTATCCATTCGCTGTGTATGGATAAACGTATTGAATTATACAAAAAACTTAAAAAGTTATATCGTTCAGACTAGATAGGAGGAATGTCACAGTGTTAGTGAAAGAGTACTGGAAAGCAGTTTGAAATCAAACAAAAAATTACAGATTTTTTTTAAAAAAAATGAAGACATACAAGGGCCTCAGTAGCCCTGTATATGCATCCTAGGGTTAAGTTTTCCACAAGAGTCACGTAAAAATTCTGAAATTCACAAATAGTGTAGGAATCCACAGTTTCTCTAAGCATATGGAAGGTGTATTCTTGACGTTCAAGTTTTTTCTTGAAACGGGCGAAAATTTTGCGGGCAGAAAGGCTTCCTGCTTTAGAACTGGCAGTGACGTTGCTTTGCACAGGAGAGCTGAAAACAAAGATAAAGGCAACATTGCCAAGCTTCTACTGGTGTATTGGAGGCGCGAAAGTCCGTAGCTGGCAATCGGACGATAGTTTTGTATCCTCCTTGCTCTTTATCGGTTAATGTCAGTATTTCAGTGGATTCGTTTGAGTTTCTTGGACAGAACTGAAACCTAGTATAGGGAATTCAGAGCTTCAGTCAGAACAAGTACGCACCGCCATCTGCTTGGACAGGCGGCAACCGCGGACTCTGCAGCCTTTATTTCCGGGTGTGGTCTGCCGCCGCTGGACAATGGGTTCCCAGCGTCCAGTTACCGGCCCTCTGTGGACTGCCGCATGGCGGCTGGCGCGTCAGATACACGGACGCGCCACAATGGCAGCCCATCAGGGGGATCTTCCGTCCCGCCGCTATTGTGTAGTCTCTGGGAAATACTTGGAAACGTAAAAGGAACGTATTTTCTATCCCTTGCTACTGGACTTGATGTGTTTGCCGAAGAATTTGTTTTATATTCTAAGAAAATAATGAAGTCAGGCTCAAAATGATCACTGAGGAATGTAAAAGTATTTTGATCTGAATAATGTCACGATCGTGTACTAGTTGACCATCAGCTACCTCTTAGGAAAGATAAAGGCATGAGACTGGAATGACACTGCGCATGGTAATGGAAGCAGGACGTGGTGAGAAACAAAACACGCTCATTGGATTAGTCGACCTAGGAAAAACGTTCGACAAATTGAAATGGTGCAAGAAGTTAGAAATTCTAAGAAACATAGGACTAAGGTACAGGGAGAGACAAGTAATGAGCGATAACTACATGAACTGGAACTAACAAGAAGATTGGAAGGTCAAGAACGAAATGCTCGGATTGAAAAGGGTGTGAGACACGGATTTCTTGCCGCTACTGTTCACTCTCTTCTTGGAGGAACCTATATCAGAAATAAAAGTTCGAGAGTGGGATCCAATGTGACGAACTATCAATGATGAGATTCGCCAATAACATTTGTAAGTAGCCTGTTTAGGTTCTTATATTGGTAACGCCACCGCCACGTAGCGCTCTGTATGAAAATCACTGACTGTGTTGTGTGCAGTCTGTGGCTGGGTGGCATTGTTGGAATTTGCTATTGTAGTGTTGGGCAGCTGGATGTTAACAGCGCGTAGCGTTGCGCAGTTGGAGGTGAGCCGCCAGCAGTGGTGGATGTGGGGAAGTGAGATGGCGGATTTTTGAGAGCAGATGATCTGGACGTGTGTCCATCAGGAACAGTACGTTTGTAAGAATGGATATCATGAACTGATATATATATTATGGCTTTTAAACACTATTAAACTGGCAGTAGTGGCGCTCGCTGTATAGCAGTAGTTCGAGTAACGAAGATTTTTGTGAGGTAAGTGATTTGTGAAACGTGTAGGTTAATGTTAGTCAGGGCCATTCTTTTGTGGGGATTTTTGAAAGTCAGATTGTGTGCCGCTAAAAATATTGTGTGTCAGTTTTAGCACAATCATGTATAATTGTTCAAAGGGGACGTTTCATATGTCGACCCTTAGCCGAGGATACCTCACTGGAATCTTATGATTTTTTCTTGTAGTTTGTGTAACTAATGTAGCTTTTGTTTATTGCTAGCGCTTAATTGTAGAGAGAACCTCCTTTGTAGTTGCAGTCTTTCATTGTTATTCAGTAAAACAGTTGTGGCATGCATGTAGATTTGCACCAAGTACACTCCTGGAAATGGAAAAAAGAACACATTGACACCGGTGTGTCAGACCCACCATACTTGCTCCGGACACTGCGAGAGGGCTGTACAAGCAATGATCACACGCACGGCTCAGCGGACACACCAGGAACCGCGGTGTTGGCCGTCGAATGGCGCTAGCTGCGCAGCATTTGTGCACCGCCGCCGTCAGTGTCAGCCAGTTTGCCGTGGCATACGGAGCTCCATCGCAGTCTTTAACACTGGTAGCATGCCGCGACAGCGTGGACGTGAACCGTATGTGCAGTTGACGGACTTTGAGCGAGGGAGTATAGTGGGCATGCGGGAGGCCGGGTGGACGTACCGCCGAATTGCTCAACACGTGGGGCGTGGGGTCTCCACAGTACATCGATGTTGTCGCCAGTGGTCGGCGGAAGGTGCACGTGCCCGTCGACCTGGGACCGGACCGCAGCGACGCACGGATGCACGCCAAGATCGTAGGATCCTACGCAGTGCCGTAGGGGACCGCACCGCCACTTCCCAGCAAATTAGGGACACTGTTGCTCCTGGGGTATCGGCGAGGACCATTCGCAACCGTCTCCATGAAGCTGGGCTACGGTCCCGCACACCGTTAGGCCGTCTTCCGCTCACGCCCCAACATCGTGCAGCCCGCCTCCAGTGGTGTCGCGACAGGCGTGAATGGAGGGACGAATGAAGACGTGTCGCCTTCAGCGATGAGAGTCGCTTCTGCCTTGGTGCCAATGATGGTCGTATGTGTGTTTGGCGCCGTGCAGGTGAGCGCCACAATCAGGACTGCATACGACCGAGGCACACAGGGCCAACACCCGGCATCATGGTGTGGGGAGCGATCTCCTACACTGGCCGTACACCACTGGTGATCGTCGAGGGGACACTGAATAGTGCACGGTACATCCAAACCGTCATCGAACCCATCGTTCTACCATTCCTAGACCGGCAAGGGAACTTGCTGTTCCAACAGGACAGTGCACGTCCGCATGTATCCCGTGCCACCCAACGTGCTCTAGATGGTGTAAGTCAACTACCCTGGCCAGCAAGATCTCCGGATCTGTCCCCCATTGAGCATGTTTGGGACTGGATGAAGCGTCGTCTCACGCGGTCTGCACGTCCAGCACGAACGCTGGTCCAACTGAGGCGCCAGGTGGAAATGGCATGGCAAGCCGTTCCACAGGACTACATCCAGCATCTCTACGATCGTCTCCATGGGAGAATAGCAGCCTGAATTGCTGCGAAAGGTGGATATACACTGTACTAGTGCCGACATTGTGCATGCTCTGTTGCCTGTGTCTATGTGCCTGTGGTTCTGTCAGTGTGATCATGTGATGTATCTGACCCCAGGAATGTGTCAATAAAGTTTCCCCTTCCTGGGACAATGAATTCACGGTGTTCTTATTTCAATTTCCAGGAGTGTATTTCGCAGCTGCGCTTGCAATTAAGCAGATATTATTTTCAGTGCTATGTTAATGTCTTTTCTTATTTTGCTCTTAAAATTGTACTTTTCTGTGTTATCGTGTGAAAAACGTGATAATTATGGCGTGTGAAAAACGTAACACTAGGCTCCAAAGTAAACTGAGAAATAATAGTGACGACGAGCGTAGCTTATCAGCACCACTGTGTAATGAATTAACAGACATTCAAAGTAGTTATTTGGTAATTATGCAAAGGGAAATGGAGCGGGTGGCAAATAATGGCGTAGACAGTGAAACAAATAGTGAACAGGGAAGCATTATCGATCGATCGGTCGGCAACAGCTCGCCTCAGGAATCCGAAATGACAGGACACAACTCGCAAATACTGTAGATTCAGGTTTTGGGTCCTCACCATTTTCTCAAATAAGGCAAGACACATTTTCTGCTTGTCAAAATGCGAATGTTGCCGCTGCAGATTCACTGCCGAATAGCACTGAGGAGCATGTTTCAGACACCAGTGCATTGTTATTACAGTTAATGCAACAAATGGCACAAACGCTACAAAAGTTAGACACAACACTTGAACAAAATCAAAAACAAATGGGATAAAATCTTATAAAGTTAGACGCAATGGAACAAAATCTTCACACCACGCTTGAACAAACACTTGAAGATTTAATCACTGAGTTACATAAAATCGAATCGAAATGTCAAAAAGTGTGTAATGACGTAAAAACACAAATTTGTGAGCATTTCCAACCTATTTTTTCGCGGCGTGAAAATCATGAGACCTTGCAAGCTAAAATTGACTCAGTTGCATCTACCGATTCGGTTACGCAACTTGCAAAACTCAGGAAAACATAAAGGACACAGTAGATACGATTTCAACACAAATGGACACTCTGAAACGTGGTTCAGAAAAACACACTGAGGAAATAAGTACACTATCGGAGAAAGTAGCCGAACTTTCGGATCAGTTCACTAACTTATCTACAAAGATAGATGATGATCTGAATGACACAAGACCTGTAGCCATCACTGACACAGAAGAGTATGAACAAATTAAGAAATTCAAACAAAATCAGAATCAAGTTAATACGCAACACAAAAGAGAAATCCGGGAAGTACAAGATCAGTTGGCACAAGTAATACAAAAATTACATATTTCAGAGGACACTTGCGCGCCAACACTGGAAGAGGGACTTAGAAATACGGAAAAGCCGCAAAATAATAACACAGGGCATTTCGGAAATTATGAAAGAAATTGGCTAGGTGCACCGAATTTTGAGATGGAACCGCCGACACGACGTAACAGTGACCGATTTGCGACTCGTGGACACGATGATTTTGACTATAAGCCGTTTATTACTACACGTAAATTCAAAACATTTAAGAATTCCAGCAACGACATTCATCCACAACCGTGGCTTCATCAATTCTCTCATTGTCTTCCTCCCAACTGGTCATTAGAGCACAGATTAGAATTTATGTGTGGCTATTTAGAGAATGAACCAGCTGTAAGAATGCGATCGGTCATTCACGATTGCCACAGTGAAGGAGAATTTTATCATGACTTCCTCTCAGCATATTGGTCTCAAGCTACACAAGACAGAGTAAAACATAGCATCATAATGATGAAACATTTCGAACAATCTGAATTTTCCAGTCTTGTGAAATATTTTGAAGACATGTTGCACAAGAATCAGTACTTGTCAAACCCATACAGCCCCTCAGAACTCATCCGCATTTGCTTAATCAAATTGCCTGAACATTTACATTATTTTGGTAGGACGTTGCAAAGACGACATTGAAGCTTTTCAGGGACTGTTACAAGAACTGGAAATTGACACTGACAATCGCGGAACGCGAAAACAGGAGCACAACAATTACAGGTCACATCCGTCACAATTCCGCAATGACAGAAATAATAATTGGACACGACAAGGCTATTCTTACAACGTACATCGTGACCAAAACAGACACCACCCGTATGACAACCGTTGGCAGAATAATAGTTAAAGAGACAAATCGCATTTCCGTAGTAATGAATATGACAGAGACAATCATAGAAACAGAAAATATGGCAGCCAGAACTATTATTGTCACGGGAGACAGAATAACTTCAGACGCAACAGTCCACCATGCAGTGATAGTTCAGGGAGAAATTCTCCATCCCTTAACCGACAAGAAAGAAACTACAGGAACTACCGACATGACGACAGACGATATAATCGTAACGACAGACCTGAATTTCATCAGAACTGGCGGGATTCAAACAGGGCTGGGCTCTCTTGGCAAGGTGAATTAGTAGAAGTTAGGTCTCCTAATCCCAATAACGACGCACGCCAACAAAGAGATAGCAGACAATGACTCGCACCGCAGGCAGCCATGTGCGCCGGCTGGCTCAGAGAAAAATAGCATAGACGCTAATCTTGAGAAAAATTTGAGCATTCTTTACCGATGTACCATATACAACATGATAATTCCGTTAGTTTATTTGACAGCTACACGACTATATCACGACGCTACTAATGTGTGACACAATTTACATTGTTGCTTTTGCGGTGTGTCTGTTTTATATCTGCACAGTTTTTATGTATTATTCTGGAAAGTAAAACATGTTTTAGTAGTAACTTTTTTGGTATAGCTACAATGAGGCAGTCTTCTCCATAGCACAACAATACGTTACAGTACAGTACTTTCTTCATCACGGCAATAAGCATAATAACTACGATATCTATACCCAAAGCATTTCACTTTTGTTTATGATGAGGTGAGTACATTGACTTCAGCAGAACTTTGCTTACAGAGGACGATAACTACGACACTTCCACAGAATTATCTTACAGCAAGACGCACATTTAGCGCTACAGGACACGCATTTGAGTGATTAATTTTGTACTTAAAACATTTATTTTTAAAGATTTTTGAATTACAAAGAAAGTTTGCCGTGATACATTTCATTCTATTGCTGTAATCTGTAACACCTGAGGGTATAATTACATTAATCCTCAGGGGGCTACACGCTTACTTTGTGTATCATGTGTTTGGAAAGCACAAGGAGCCCTAGCAAATATGGTATTTGCTTATACAACTTTACATATCGGTACCATATTTCTCTAACACATAAACTACACAGCTATCTGATCATTTAACAGAGAAACAAACATATTTTTTTTTATTACATCAGTGACAGATGTTTACGTAATTACACCGTTGGGTAACTTCCCACTTATGAAATTGTATTTGTCTGTACTTTGTGAACTGTTCATATTTTTTTGGAACCATTGTGATACTATGAGAGCTATGAATGTCGTATTTGGTATGGGATTATGATTTTAAAAGTACGTTTGAGGTAGATGACACTTTTGAAATGAGCAGAGAATTTTCTTTAGGTTTTGATATTGTTGGAGGGAGCTATGATGATTTTGAAATTTGGATGAGTTTTTATGATGTTATTATTACGATGAAAATGTGTATTATGCTGTTGAGGTATGTTTATGATCAATAAGCTGATGCTATATGAGGAATTTGATTATGCTATGTGTTTATTATGATGAAATATTGGTGTTGACGAAAATGAACATGTGTAATAAGGTAAGGAATAATGAGTAGTGGTTAGGGACTCTGACTTGTGAAAAAGGATGTTGGAAACCAAGAATCGTACTTTAAGAGTTATGAAATGTGTGTAAATGCGTGAATGAATCACAATGCCGACGAATATTTTTTGGACACTGTTATATTTATAGGATTTTGTTTCTACAGATTTGCAACGTAAATTCTCGACCTGTGAAATTTTTATATGAGACTGTCACTGTAGTGCAAACTGGTGTCGTAAATATTTCGGTAAGAAAGTGAAGTGTCCACCTTCACGTAATGCGTCGTGGGCACCCAGCTGCATGACAGTCACCTGGAAAAAAGCCATTAGTGTGTGCCTTTCAGAGGTACAGATGGAGAAAAGAAGGAGGCGATTATTCTTGCTATTGACCTTTCTTTGTAGAAAGCATTGCAAATACGAAACGCTCAAACTTGAAAACATATGATTACACTGTGGAGTTCTTAATTTATGATATTTACTGAAATGAAGTGATGAGACACATTTCACATCTATTGTCTTGCTAGTTCAAAGATTCTTTACAGCATTATGAAATGCCATATGGCTAGTGAATGACGTTTTACGCCTTGCTTTGACTATTTTGTTTAATATCTAGTTTCTAGCTGCACTGCAGCATTGGTTAAAATAAAATTTTATAGATGTACTAATATAAATATTTTATGCCTACAGAA
The DNA here is from genome assembly GCF_021461395.2 of Schistocerca americana. Lineage (NCBI taxonomy): Eukaryota > Metazoa > Arthropoda > Insecta > Orthoptera > Acrididae > Schistocerca > Schistocerca americana. The sequence continues at coordinate 96,356,997 of NC_060125.1, read as the reverse complement.
CCAGTAAATAATAACTTGATGATGTACTTAAGAAAAACGAAGGAGCACAAAAAGACATTTCCCTTCACAGGAATTGCATACAGAATTTTCTTTTCAAGTACTTGGTAATTTCTTTTGTAGAATAAATTGTGATGCATCACTCTAGTGTTAAGATGTGACATAGGTATTACATATGGCCATCTTTACTGTACTATTTTTTCTGCTTGTGGGTTTGTCATGTTTAGGTACAAGTTATTGCATTTTCTGCTACTGTTTGCCAGCCATAGTTCTACTGAATTTTACATTGTATTAAGCTAATTTTACTACCGATTTATTTTTCTTGTTGCTGCTCATTGCCTCATATTAGTTTTATTTGCTTAGCTAATTTCTATAATGCTGCTTGCTTTGCCAATTTCCATTTTTTTGTCATTGCTGTTTGTGTTAATTGTTTTGTGCTGCTGCATTGCCTCGTCCCTTAGTTTAGCATCTGAGCTCAGTAGATTTAAGTTAGCTTAAGATGGGGTAGGCTATATAAGAGAACGAGTTGTGATGAATTGGAAGAAATGCATTGAGAAGCTATAAGATAATGGTCTGGCCAAAAGAGTATTTTGAAAGAGGATATGAACAAAAAAGTAGGGTTTAGGGACAACAGGTTTAGGTAGGATTAACTTGGAAATAAATGATGAGGCAAGATAGTGGAAAATAAATAATGAGGTAAGAAATATGTGAACATATAAATACAGAAAGCATGCTTGGATAGGTTTTTTTGGTGTAAACAAATGTTGAAATAAGACGAAAGATCTATGTAATGAAGTTTTGGGTTGGACTGCAGTACCAAATGTTACGCTGAAAACAAAACCCTGCCCTTTCCTCCTATGTCATTCTGCTATGTGTTTGTGTACTCTTGTGTATTTGTTTTTTTCCTGTCTTTACGTGTTTAGTTAATAAGATTTATGTTGTAGAATTTTTCTAGTACTAAGCTATATTCACTATGATGAGGAATACTGTTATCCTCAAATATAATTTGCATTTATAATATGTTATTTTGTTTTTAAAGATGTGTAGACATTATTTATTCTGTTCTGTTTTAATGCTCATGTGTGAAGTTGATGTTTCAAAAGCTATTCTGATATTTTATGTATTTACTTATATCATAATTCCTGTAACATTGATGTATATGTTATTTCGATTCTTTTGTAAAGCCAATATTACTACAAATGTTATCTGTATCGCTATGCTCTTTAATGATGTATTTTGTACCTTTTTTATTGTATGTTATAAAATTGTAATAGGCAGCAGTTCATCAAATTAAGTAACTTGTAAGCATTCATTCCACTGCACATATTTCTGTTGGTCATAATATATGCACAGTATGTGAGAAGTTGGCACTGTTAGTGTTTGCATGTGTGTTAATAATTCAGCAAGGGACTGGATAACAGCATTGTTGGTTCTAAGGACATTTCAAAATAATTTTTTGTGAGTGCACAAGTATTGGTTTATGGACTTGCTATATTGTCCGCAAGACGCTTCGATGGTGATTGTGCACCTGCACAGTCGCAACAGATGGCTGTTGGCCGTCTCTACAAGGACTACAGTGGGTCTGCATCTTTGATGGCCCACCAATACCATTATTTCTACAAGGACTGCAGTGGGTCTGCACCTTTGATGACCCACCAATACCATTATTTCTACAAGGACTGCAGTGGGTCTGCACCTCTGGTGGCCCACCAATACCATACTCTCTACCAAGACTACAGTGGGTCTGCTCTGTGATGACCTACCTACCAATATTCTTCAAAACTTCGACTGACTCTGCTGTGAGTTTGCTCTGTTGTGGCCCATTACCTGTCTGCATGTCAAGAGTCAGCACTGTCTTTTCGTTGGAAGGACAACACTACTTCTTCAAGACTGCATGGAAATCCACTACTTCCATGTGCATTTTCTTTTACTGCTCAGACTTTGAGAAAAACACTGCATTTTTACTATGATGGATGATCAGGACTGTCTTTATGGACTGTGAGAAAATTTTAGCTTTTGACCAACATTGTATCAATAAGTGTGTGCATTTGATTTCTTTGTTATTGTTTTTGTGAAAAAATTTTAACAAACATGTGTTGGTCAGTGCCCAAAACAATTTGTAAAATTTTTTGTGGGGAGCATGGGGGCTATGTAAGTAGGCTGTTAGGTTCTTATATTGATAACGCCACCACCACGTAGCGCTCTGTATGAAAATCACAGACTGTGCTGTGTGTAGTCTGTGGCTGGGTGGCATTGTTGGAATTTGCTATTGTAGTGTTGGGCAGCTGGATGTTAACAGCGCATAGCGTTGCGCAGTTGGAGGTGAGCCGCCAGCAGTGGTGGATGTGGGGAAGTGAGATGGCGGATTTTTGAGAGCGGATGATCTGGACGTGTGTCCATCAGAAACAGTACGTTTGTAAGAATGGATGTCATGAACTGCTATATATATTATGACTTTTGAACACTATTAAACTGGCAGTGGTGGTGTTCGCTGTGTTGAAGTAGTTCGAGTAACGAAGATTTTTGTGAGGTAAGTGATTTGTGAAACGTATAGGTTAATGTTAGTCAGGGCCATTTTTTGTAGGGATTTTTGAAAGTCAGATTGCGTTGCGCTAAAACTATTGTGTGTCAGTTTAAGCACAGTCATGTATAATTGTTCGAAGGGGACGTCTCACATTGCTATTCTCAGTGAAAGTGAAGAAGAAGTACAGGATCTGTTGGATGGAAGGAACAGTCTAGTGAATACAGAATACGCATTGAGAGCAAAACAGGATAAAGGTAATGAAATGTAGCAGAAATAAGAAGAGGAATAAACTTAACCTCAAAGTTGTAAATCACGAAGTAGACGAAGTTAAGGAATTCTACTATCTTGGAAGCAAAATAAAGTATGAGGACGATATAAAATGCAGACACAGGCAACAAGTGCATTCCTGGCCAAGAGAAGTCTACTCGTATCGAATATAATTGGCCTCATTTTGAGACAGAAATTTCTGAGAACGTACGTTTGGGTAGTGAATCACGGATAGTGGCAAAATCGGAACTTGAGGGAATCGAAGCGTTTGAGATATGGTGCTACAAGTGAATGATGGAAATTAGATAGACTGTTTAGGATCGCCGAAGAAAGGAACATTTGACAAGATGAAGTGGCAGGACGGTAGGAAATGCGTTAAGACATCGGGGAACAACATCCATCGTACTAGACGGAGCTGTGAGTAAAAAGACAGAGACGGTAATACACACAACAAATAATTTGGGATGTAGGAGGTGATGAAAAGGTTAGAGTTTAGCGAAGGAGAGGAATCAGTGGTGTTCAGCTTGAAATCGGTCAGATGAATGATGACGAAAACACACAGAGAGTGACATACAAAGTATTGTGATCAAAAGTATCTGGACACTTGTTAGTGGACATTAACTTCCTCTTCATGGCAACTTCAATTTTGCTGGAAGACTTTCAGTGAGGTGTCTGCATGTCTGAACGTTAGCCGCTTCAAGCGGGGGACGTTCCCTGTTGCTGTGTACCACATTTTACTTCGTGTTTGTGAGGAACACTGAAGCTGCACTCTTCATCTTTGGCGCACTGGTGTAAAATGCTACATGAAATGAGCTAAGTGGAAAATCCGTGTAATTAGCGGGATTCTTTACTTGTATTTACATATATAATCCGACTTCCGATATTTCCTTCCTGTGTGCCGAATAAAGTCTCGTGTTTCAGATAAAATCGCTTCGAAAGCTTACGTCCAAAACTTGATGGAAAATTTAAACGTGTTTTTCATGTTGAGTGTATCAAAACCAGTACGTCTGTCGTATCGTGTGTTGTCGTACACTTTGTTCCGAAACACGTATTTAGTTCTATAGCACTCGTTATAGTCATTTGAGGTACTGTCCCAGCTCAAAGAATCATTCACGGCAAATTTCAGTGTATCTGAACGTAAATGAAGATAGATTTTGTGGTGTCACCGCCAGACACCACACATGCTAGGTGGTAGCCTTTAAATCGGCCGCGGTCCGGTAGTATACGTCGGACCCGCGTGTCGCCACTATCAGTGATTGTAGACCGAGCGCCGCCACACGGCAGGTCTAGAGAGACTTCCTAGCACTCGCCCCAGTTGTACAGGCGACTTTGCTAGCGATGGTTCACTGCCTTCTTACGTTCTCATTTGCCGAGACTATAGTTTAGCATAGCCTTCAGCTACGTCATTTGCTACGACCTAGCCAGGCGCCATATTCAGTTTCCTATTGATATTGTGAATCATGTACCGTCAAGACCGACGTTCATCATTAATGGATTAAAGTTAAGTATTCCACCAGCTACGTCCGTTCTTCTAAATTCTAATTTCCTTGTCATATCCCAGACCTCACGCCAGCCTGCGTGAGCTAAAATGCGTGAATTTCGGCCTCCTTTAGTAAAACGGCGTTGGCTCTCTTGCCAACCTCAACAGATTTTTTTTTTAAATTTCAGAAGTTGTTTTCAGACTGTTGTAAACATATAGTTTACAGAATTTTCGTTAAGCTATGATTTTGTGCATAGTCTGTATAGTAGTAGATCGGCGTTTGTGATTTACTGTTAAATATTGTTGTGCTATTGTGGCCGTCGGCTAGGGACGCTGGACGGCAATGTTATTAGCACCTATGTAACTGCGAATAACAAACATTATTTTTCTCTTGTGACCGGAATGTATACCGTACGGATTCATTGTAAATTGTAGAATTATGGAAACTATTCTAGGTTACCGCTTTATTATGTTCATGGAGACAGAAAGTCTCCTCCATAGAAACCAACATGATGCCGTAAACAGAGATCTTGTGAAAGACACATCGATCTCTTCGTCCATAAAACACAACGCGCTGTAGACAAAGGAACACAGGTGGAGGATGTGTTCCCTGACTTCACAAAGGCATTTGATACATTTCCGTACCGTCGTTTATCGAACAAAGTACGACCCTATCAAGTAAGAGACAAAATATGCGACTGGGTAAAGGGTTTTCTAAGAGATAGGATTAAAGACATTATTCTTAACGGTCTGGAACTGACAAACGTAAAGGCCATTTCAGGACACCAAGGGAGTGCTGCAAGGCCATTACTGTTTACAATATGCACTGGTATGTAAAAACATTATGACCACTTCTCATCGCAATGTTGGACGTCATCTGGTGGTGTTGCGGGCAAGTAATGTTGTAACAAGGAATAACATACAAACACGTACAGGGAATCAGCCTAGCGAAGATATGGGCTTGCAAATGGGGAACTCCACTGAGATAAGCGACTTTGACAAAAGGCAGATTATTATTACGCAGAGTGAACGAGTATCTCAGAAATGGCGCAGCTGGGTGAATGTTCACGTGCTACTGTCGTGAGCATCAACAGAAAGAGGTATGAGGACAATGAAACTAACACTAGGCACTACATCGTTATACGCCCATGACTCTTCACAGATCGTGGGGTTCAGAGCCTTGTCTGCTCTGTAAAGCAGCATAGATGGTGATCTGTGGCATCTCTGCCGAAGGAGCACAATACTGGTGCACGCCTAAGTGTTTCGGAGCACAGCGTTCATCGTACTTTGTTGAAAACGGAGCTCCGCAGCAGACCACTCCTAAGTGTTCAAATGCTGACCCTATGACATCGTCAATTACGATTGCAGTGGACACGGGACCGTCGGGATCCGACCGTCAATCAATGGAAACGTGTCGGCTCTTGGGGTGATTCACATTTTTGCTACACTAGGTCGATAGTCGTCTCCACAAATGCTGTCATCAAGATGAAACGTGCAGCGAAACACGGACACAAACTGGTGGAAGCAGTATTATGCTACGAGAGCCAGCCTCCTGCGCTTGCATGGACCTGTGGTAGTAATCGTAGACACGCTGACAGCTGCATACTACCTGCATCCCTTTATCCTTGATGTTTTCCTCGACGGCGAGGTCAATTTTAGCAGTATAATTGTCCGTGTCTCGGAGCTAGAAACGTGGCTTAAGATGCATTATAGCAAACTCACTTTTATGTGCCAGTGCACATCAGCATACTGGTGAGTAATCTTGGTTGGCTGCTCATGACGTAAACACATAACGTGCCACAATCCGATCGTAATTGCAGTAGAAGCAAAAACCAGTCCAAGTTGTAAATTTTTCTTTTTTATTCATTCGATGACTAGTTTCGGGCCGAGACCCATTTTCAAATCACCATAACATAGTCGAAAGCGCCATTTTCATCACAATATCTTCGGAAATGCCACTTTCGACTGTTTTATGATGATTTGAAAGTCTCGGCCAGAAACTAGTCACCGAATGAATAAAAAGGAAAAATTTGCAACGTGGACGGGTGTTTTCTTCTACTGAAATTACGACCTGATTGTGGTACGCTATGTGTTTACGTCGTGAGCAGCAACACCTCTGTCGTGCAATCTGCAGTACTAGTGTACCCTTCCAGCTGCATGGCACCAAACGACATTGGTAATTTTTAACATTTAAAGAAAAAAATACTGGTATAGATTGGCGATGGGGCATTTCAGCTTTTATTTCATTTTGTACTCGCTGACCGTCACGACTAACAGGTGAAACCTTTGAAGCTCCCCGTAGTTTTTATCTTGTCTTCGACTTTCGACCAGCGGTGAGGCCCAGTGCCGGCCAAAGACTTCGGAACCGCTGATCTAGACAACAGTGGCGGAAGTTCTGCGAAGCTTTTGCTACGAATGCGGTTGTCTAAAGGAAGGTTGCAACACCAGCGACGAGTATAAAGACCTGCAGAGAACTGAAGACTGGTGCAGGGCGTTGCAGTTGATAATTGTGGTGGGCTTCCTCTAAGACCTTCAGTAGACACACCATCAGATTATTTGACTCGTCGCTCTAACGAAGTAGACGAGTGTCAGCAATATGTCTCGTTGTCTTGGCTGGCTCTGAGCACTATGGGACTCAACTGCTGAGGTCATTAGTCCCCTAGAACTTAGAACTAGTTAAACCTAACCAACCTAAGGACATCACCAACATCCATGCCCAAGGCAGGATTTGAACCTGCGACTGTGGTCTTGCGGTTCCAGACTGCAGCGCCTTTAACCGCACGGCCACTTCGGCCGGCTCTCGTTGTCTTATCGTGGCGTGTTTATCTTCTGCCGTTAGGTCAGACGATAGAAATGCCACTTGCACGCTTTGAGATTGACGGTGACCAAAATTGACAATCTGAAGTTCCTTTGGTATTGGTACGTTAATCTTAGAATCACATATATCTCTGATACTTGACAAAAGTGTCTATACATTTATCTTCATGGCTATGTACAGGAATATGGTAATCTTACTAGGCGCAGACTGAAACTTGACTATAGACTGGTACAGACTGGTGCAGACAAATGCAGACTGACTAATCGGAGGTCTGAACACTCGTTATAATACCTCGCGTGGTTCAGGTATCACTGCGCGAGTGTGATCCGCGAGGAGAAAAGGTTCTACATTAGCAGCAGTCTCATTGGCTGAATTACTTATTAATACGCGGATCGGCCAAAGCAGAATTTGGTCCGTCTCTAAGACAGCGCCATCTCGTAGTGCGGAGACGGACGAGTGCTGCGCCTGTGCTGTTGTGCTTAGTGGGGCGCGCTCTAGTGGGAAAGTTGTGTACACGCTGACTATGCGGAACTATGTACGCAACAGGTTCTACGTTAGCAGCAATCTCATTGGCTGAGTTACATATTAATACGCGGATTGCCGGAAGCAGAATTTGGTCCGTCTCTATGGCAGTGCCATCTTGTAGTGCGGAGACGGACGAGTGCTGCGCCTGCGCTGTTGTGCTTAGTGGGGCGTGCTCTAATGGGAAAGTTGTGTACGCGCTGACTATGCGGAAGTAATCTGTGACACATGCTTACGCAATTACACAGTTGGGTAACTTCACACTTATGAAATTGTATTTTGTCTGTACTTTGTGAACTGTTCATATTTTTTCGGAACCATTGTGATAGTATGAGAGCTTTGAATGTTGTATTTGGTAAGGGAGCATGATTTTAAAGTACGTTTGAGGTAGATGACACTATTGAAATGAGCAGAGAATTTTCTTTACGTTTTGAAATTATTGCATAAAGCTACGACGTTTTTGAGATTTGACTGAGGTGTTTTGAAGTTATTTTTACGACGACGAATATGTATACAGGGTGTTTCAAAAATGACCAGTATATTTGAAACGGCAATAAAAACTAAACGAGCAGCGATAGAAATACACCGTTTGTTGCAATATGCTTGGGACAACAGTACATTTTCAGGCGGACAAACTTTTCTTTTACTGCTCAGACTTTGAGAAAAACACTGCTATTCTACTGTTATGTACGATTAGGACTGTCTTTATGGACTGTGAGAAAATTTTAGCTTTTGACCAACATTGTATCAATAAGTGTGTGCATTTGATTTCTTTGTTATTGTAATTATGAAAAATTTTTTCAAATCATTATTGGCCACTGCCCAAAACAATTTGTAAATTTTTTTTTGTGGGGAGCATGGGGGCAATGTAAGTAGGCTGTTTAGGTTTTCTTATTGGTAACGCCACCTCTGTATGAAAATCACTGGCTGTGCTGTGTGCAGTCTGTGGCTGCTTTGCATTGTTGTAATACTCGCCATTGTAGTGTTAGGCAGCTGGCTGCGAACAGCGCGTAGCGTTGCACAGTTGGAGGTGAGCCGCCAGCAGTGGTGGATGTGGGGAGAGAGATGGCGGAGTTTTGTAATTTGTCATGAACTGCTATATATATTATGACTATCAAGGTAAATACATTGTTTGTTCACTATTAATATCTTTCATTTGCTAACTATCCCTTCCGTAGTTTGAATCTTTTATTTAGCTGGCAGTAGTGGCGCTCGCTGTACTGCAGTAGTTCGAGTAATGAAGATTTTTGTGAGGTAAGTGATTTCTGAAAGGTATAGTTTAATGTTACTCAGGGCCATTCTTTTGCAGGGATTTTTGAAAGTCAGATTGCGTTGCGCTAAAAATATTTTGTGTCAGGTTAAGCACAGTCACGTGTATAATTCTTCTAAGGGGACGTTGCAACATAACAATAATGAACGTAAATAAATTTGAGAGTCTGCTCCTAAATAGGTGACGAGATCCATTATTATTCGATTACACTACGGAGAAAAATTGCTGGAGACAGTAACGGCTGCGATATACCTAAACGTAACTACATAAAACAGTTGGTAGGAAAAGCGGGATGCTAGAAAGAGATTCATTGGAAGAATTTGGAGCAAGTGTAATTTATACACGAAAGAATCGGCTTACAAAACAATTGTTAGACCAAATCTTGAGTATTGTTCGTCATTGTTGATGAGGGTCCCTTACCAAGTAGGATTAACTGAAGAGAGAAAGAAGTTCGAACACAGGGCGGCAAGTTTAGTCAGTTTAGTTCAGGAAGCGCTAGACATTGCGGGGACACTCAACAAATTCCTGTGGATCACGCAGAAAGTCAGTACTGAAATACCGACACCATACATTTGAAGAAGAGTTGGGCAAGACTTTCGAAAGTTCAGCAGACACTCTTTACTACACAGTAAGGGTGCAGACACAATTATCACTTAACGGTTCATAAAATCATTCCACGTCTCGTCGTCGCGAAGGTACAGACGCATACACTACTGGCCATTAAAATTGCTACACCAAGAAGAAATGCAGATGATAAACGGGTATTCATTGGACAAATATTTTTATACTAGGACTGACATGTGATTACATTTTCACGCAATTTGGGTGCATAGAGCCTGAGAAATCAGTACCCAGAACAACCACCTCTGGCCGTAATAACGGCCTTCATACGCCTGGGCATTGAGTCAAACAGAGATTGGGTGGCGTGTGCAAGTACGGTACCACAGTTAATCAAGAGTAGTGACTGGGGTATTGTGACAAGCCAGTTGCTCGGCCACCATCAACCAGACATTTTCAGTTGGTGAGAGATCTGGAGAATGTGCTGGCCAGGGCAACCGTTGAACATTTTCTGCATCCAGAAAGGCCCGTACAGGACCTGCAACATGCGGTCGTGCATTATCCTGCTGAAATGTAGGGTTTCGCAGGGATCGAATGAAGGGTAGAGCCACGGGTTGTAACACATCTGAAATGTAACGTCCACTTTCCAAAGTGCCGTCAATGAGAACAAGAGGTGACCGAGACATGTAACTAATGGCACCCCATACCATCACGCCGGGTGATACGTCAGTATGGCGATGACGAATACACACTTCCAATCTGCGTTCACCGCGATGTCGCCAAACACGGATGCGACCATTATGATGCTGTAAACAGAACCTGGATTCATCCGAAAAAATGACGTTTTGCCATTCGTGAACCCAGGTTCGTCGTCGAGTACACCATCGCAGGCGCTCCTGTCTGTGATGTAGCGTCAAGGGTAACCGCAGCCATGGTCTCTGAGCTGATAGTCCATGCTGCTGCAAACGTCGTTGAACTGTTCGTGCAGATGGTTGTTGTCTTGCAAACGTCCCTATCAATTGACTCAGGGATCGAGACGTGGCTGCAAGATCTGTTACAGCAATGCGAATAAGTTGCCTGCCATCTCGACTGCTAGTGATACGAGGCCGTTGGGATCCAGCACGGCGTTCCGTAATACCCTCCTGAACCCACAGATTCCATATTCTGCTTACAGTCATTGTGTCTCCACCAACGCGAGCAGCAATGTCGCGATACGATAAACCGCAATCGAGATAGGCTACAATCCGACCTTTATCAAAGTCGGAAACGTGATGGTACGCATTTCTCCTCCTTACACGAGGCATCACAACAAAGTTTCACTAGGCCATGCCAGTCAACTGAGTTTTTGTATGAGAAATCGGTTGGAAACTTTCCTCATGTCAGCACGTTGTAAGTGTCGCCGCCGGCGCCACCCTTGTGTGAATGCTCTGAAAAGCTAATCATTTGCATATCACAGCATCTGGTTCCTGTCGGTTATATTTCGAGTCTGTAGCACGTCGTCATCGTGGTGTAGCAATTTTAATGGCCAGTAATGTATATTCCAAAATCTCGCAAGTCGGTCACCATCCGTATATTCAAAATCCAAAGAGTTATTCAAGTGATATCCAATAATCGGACCATTTACGTATTCACAACCTCAGTGAGGTAGATAATAGAGCACGGCACAGTACGTAGTGAGTTTATGCTGGCAAGGCGTCACGTGTTGCTTCCTGCGTGGAGTCAGGGGCCAGGCCCACGCGAGCGTCCGCGGCATCATATACCGCAGGTTGCCGACCTCACTGTCTGAGGACTCATATGCTGTGGGAGACATATTACTTCCTCCGACATACGTCTCGCGAAAGACCACGGTGACAAGATATGAGAAATTAAAGCTCATACTAATTTCATCGACAGTCATTCTCTACATATGTCATTCGTGAATGGAAAAGAGCAGGGAAGTGGCAGGGGCAGAGAGGTAGGGAGGCTGGAATGATAGGAGTATGGGAGGTACCTTCCGCCACAAGCAGACCTGCGGAATGTATACGTAAATTTCTAACATCCATCTCTGCATTAATTACCGGTCAACGTTCTGTCTTCGAGTAGTTTCCGCATTAAATGTCAATGTCATAATACCATATATCATTACTGGTGTTATACACTGACCGTTAATGGCCTTGGTTTAAGGAGCATTGGATTATTAGTTTCGAAGACACTGTTTTTTTATCAGTAAAAATCCAAATCACTTGTACTCTTCTTGACGGCAAAAAGAAAGTGAAGTACCCAGAAGGAAAGAGGAAATGAAACGAAGCTTCGTGGATCGATAGAGTGTATGATGTTATTTCAATAGAACTTGGTAGTGGGAACCCATTTATGCGCGTAAGTCTGTAACCCCTCTGGCCTGAATACGTACGTTGATTCGATTCGGAAGAGACAAAATGACCCACCACTGTTACAACTTAATAAACGTAACAGGCCATAATGCGATGTTTATTTAATCGTGCGATAAGCTAATTTCGACCAAGCGTCATTTTCATGCCCATTTGTGACATCTGTATCTCAAGTCGTTTTCACATCACACTTAATTACAAATAAAAAGTAGCCAAATGACGGAATATGGCTGCTGTTTACTCGTAATTAAGAGTGATTTGAAAATGACATGAAATACAGATGTTACAAATGTGCTTGAGAAAGGCGCTTAGTAGAAATTAGCTAATCGCATGATTAAATAAACTTCGCCTTACAGCCCACTAGGGACAGTGTTACGTTTATTAAGCCTCTGAGGGTTGTGGATCCCAACAACTAAAAAATTTCACTCTTGTAACTGATCTCAGATAACATGAATAAATCCGAGCTGATCCCAGACATGTTCTATCAGGGCATACCTGGCGATCTTACTAGCCATTTTTTTTCTTTATTAAAACAATCATATAAGCACAAAAACAAAATAATGAAGTACTGGAACTGTTTCAACACGAATTGTATTCTACAATAGACTGAAGAACACATTTCAATATAGTGCCATATAGTGCCATTTGTAAGCTTACAAAACAGCCCAAAAATATTAAACGGACAAGAGCATCTTCAGTCCTATATAACTGACTGTCTTAAATAGAATTGTAGAATTGCAGTTCTGTCAATTGATTCACAACCGTCCAAACTCTTCACAGAAAGTCATCTGGAGCATACAAACGGATAACAAAGACATGCACAGGCAACATAAATTAAGGAAAACATCAAATGAAGTCCTAGAAACAGGTGTAACCCCTTATTCGTTGTGCATTTTGTTCGCTACATAGTCTTGCATGTAATTTGTGTCCTTCCTGGCGTCGAACTCGGGAGTCACTCAACATCCCCCTAGGCAGTTTGCTGAGACTCTCGTGTCATGCGTGGATGAGCAATGTCCTGTTGAAAAAATAGCACTAAAATATTTTCGCATGAGAAGTAAGCCACGAAGACACAGGATGTCTGTGATGTTCCATTGTGTTATCAAAGTTCCCTCACTTACTTCCGCGCGTGACATGAAGTCACTGATATGAAGTCATACCCCATGGCTTCCCACAGCTTGAGGCCATCAGTGACACCTCTGTTCCCCTAAACACTGGAAGAATGATATCTCCAACCCCCCCCTCCCCCCCCCCCCCCCCCAGATACTCGCCGACAGTGGGATACTGGAGTGGTGCTCAACTGTGTTCATTGTTGATCATAATGCGACTTCGCCCATTAGAAGTCCATCCATTCGAGTGACGGCACCACTCCAAACGCAGCCATTTGTTTTGTGGTGTCAACGGCAACCTGTGCGTGCAATAGTACGAGATACATAGGATGTTGCAGGGAGTGCACTGTTTGTCCTCGGATGGCAGGCGCAGACGCTTAAGATGGGATTGTTGCACAGTGCGACGGTTCTACCTTGTATCAGACATGATCGATGAGAATCTCGACGACGAGTATCCCGGCGCTCATACTTCCCTGTAATCCAAAGGCGGGACGCTGTCACACCGAATGTCCCACATATCTGCATACTGCAAGTGGTTCAAATGGCTCTGAGCACTATGGGACTTAACTACTGAGGTCATCAGTCCCCTATAACTTAGAACTACTTAAACCTAACTAACCTAAGGACGTCACCCACATCAATGCCCGAGGCAGGATTCGAACCTGCGACAGTAGCGGTCGCGCGGCTCCCGCGTCTTCTGGCTCTTCATCTTTTTTTTTGGGGGGGGGGGGGGGGGGGAGGGGGGGGCGGGGTGGCAGTGAATTATCGTGTCACCTAGTCGTTCTCCTCAACTGCCATAAACACTGATTCTATGACTTCGCTATTAATTTTGCTATTTTCTTTACGATGGTACACCGTTAATAACATATTCCGGGCTATTATGCTGTGGTCGAAGGGATTTCAGTTTAAAACCCGACGTTTCGTCCCCATCTGCGAAGGTCATTTTCTAGGGCGGTCGTAGCTTTCTTAAACGTCCGATTCACTCTCTGGCTCGCTACTTTGAATCGAACATTCAACAAAGCTACGATCCCACTTGAAAATGTTCTTCACAGATGGGGACGAAACGTCGGGTTTTAAACTGAAATCCCTTCGACCACGGCATAATAGTGCGGAATATTTTATTAATTACGACAATTCCGGCCGTGAAAGTTTACATTTTACGATTTATGATGTTTGCTATGCAGAAATGTAGTTCGGTTACGGAGGGAGAGCTTCATTCTTGGTGAAACAAATGCAGTTGATTAGTTATGATATAATGAAAAAAATCAAATGACGTGGGTGACGTTCTCCGTTTCTTAAAAGATGCAGTATGATCCATGTGCAGTGTAAGAAGTGAACCGCATCAGCACTACCAATATTGGCATGTTTCACGTAGAAGATGAACATGTTTCTTTTCCATAGCCCACAAAGGAAATGATGACAAGAAAGATATATCGACTAGTTCTTTTCATTTTTTCTTTCTTTATTTTGCGAAATGTCAAAGTGTAAGTGAAGTGAGGTAAATAAATGAAATTGGGACTTCAGTATCAAGGACGAATCGATGTTGTAAAGAAATATTCGTGAACCCAAGACAGCAGTAAATTAACTACGAAGCACAGCACATTGATAACGAAACACAAAGACAGAGAGATGAAGGGAAGTAGGACTTGGGGTGCGATACCTCCTGCGTAATATTCGTTCGACGAAATTCTTCCTAGTTAAGCAGGAACGCAACCATAAACTACCAGACTTATAAATAATATCAGCATTGATTAGAAGCCATCTTTATATGAAAAATACCTATCGAATGTCAGAAAGTTAATAGCTTTTCAACAATAGCCACTCATCCAATGTTACTGAAACGATTTTTTGTTGCAGAGGCAACTTGGTGATTATAAACAGACCCTGATTTGATCTTATTTCCAGGCGAGGCAAGAGAAATTATTTTCGGTTCGACTGTCTCAAAACCAAATGTGAGGTAATTCACAGTTTAACATAACACCAACGCTCTCAAAACGTTTCGGGTTGATTGTTCCACTATATATGCGTTTCAATTGTGGGCGTCCATCCTCACCGATTGGCTGAAACGCTGACATTACGGGTGATTCATGGCCGCGACTGTGTCGGGGGCGACGCTGAATTGGCTATGATGAATAGCTGAACAGTAGGCTGGTGTCGAGCAATTAGTTACAATTACTCGCGGTGACAAGCGGCCGTTCTGGCTCTATTGTCCTACGAGCCTCAGAAACGGCTGAATTAGCTGCACGTTCCTATTCACTCGTGGAAAATATTATTGCCACCAACATTAAGCTCAAACGTTCTGTTAGGAAATCAAACTGTAGTCCCTTTTTCTTCTCGTGTGTGATTGCTCCATTCACAGCACTACAAAAGAAAATCAGTGTCTGACCAGTAATCTCTGTCATTTGAAAACTAAGCTTTCACTGTGAAGCCGAGTAGCCTGTGAAACACAGGAAGAAATGAGGTCGGAATTTAAAGTCGTGTAAGTACTATAGACGAATGTTGAAAATTAGGTGGACTGATAAGGTAAGGAATGAGGAGGTTCTACGCAGAATCGGAGAGGAAAGGAATATGTGGAAAACACTGATAAGGAGAAGGGACAGGATGATAGGACATCTGCTAAGACATGAGGGGATGACTTCCATGGTACTAGAGGGAGCTGTAGAGGGCAAAAACTGTAGAGGAAGACAGAGATTGGAATACGTCAAGCAAATAATTGAGGACGTAGGTCGCAAGTGCTACTCTGAGATGAAGAGGTTAGCACAGGAATGGAATTCGTGGCGGGCCGCATCAAACCAGTCAGTAGACTGATGACCAAAAAAAAATAAGTATAGAGATCATCAGGGATTACAGGAAACTGATCGTAAGGTGTGCAAAAGAACCACCCCGAAGTTCCGCATGCGACTGACTATTCTGTAAACAAAGAGGAAGTTTTCCATTTTTTCCTATCATATAGGAATATTTGGGACAAATTTAACATAAAGATATAAGTTACTCATAGAAGAAACGAGAGTAAAATCAGTAAGTAGGCCAGAGAAATGACGCGTCACATCCAGTAGAAATCACGCTGATATCGTGTAACTCACAGCGTGGGGCTAACAAAAGAGTCCCCGAGAACAGAGTTCCAAGGTACAAGAAAACACAGCAGAGGACAGGAAATACATGAGTATGGCGGACCTTGAGAGTGACCACCATTCATGTCTTGGCCCTTTTGGACGCTGGTCACCATTTGTTGCTGAAGGTGGGTCGAAACTGGAACAGCTGATTCGAAATGTTCTGCTGCAGTTCTTGAAGACTATGAGGATTGTTGAAATATACCTCGAACCTGAGAACTGTCCACACAAAGTAATCGTACACTGACAGACCGGATAACCTGGTTGGACATCAAGGGCCGCAACCAGACTGACCTCTGCTGACAACTCTCTTAGGGGTGAATACTGTGTAAATGTGCTCCAAGGTTCGGCCGGCTGTATGAGCAATTGCTCAATCCTGTTGGAAGTAACTGTAGGTCTTTCCCCTTGCCGTTAATGCTGCCACAAATGCACGTCCAATCGTATTCACTCGTTCGGACCACTTTTATTTGCCCCACTCTGTAGCATATAGTCTTGAAAATACACTTAATTCGTCTAGGAAGACAATACGCAAGTGACATCACGTACGGCATATCCAGGAGAAGCCACGCATTGATTATTAGAGACCTCTTAATTGAGAATAGCACTTGCAACCTATTTTCTCAATTATTCCAAACCCTATCATCCTCTAGAGTTTTTACGCTTAACGGCTCGCTCTAGCACCATTCCCTGATGTCTGAACAGATGTCCTACCATCCAGTCTCTTCTTCTTGTCAGTGTTTTCCATAAATTCCTTTCCTCGCCCATTCCCCAGAGAACCTCCTCCTTCCTTACCTTATCAGTCTACCCAATTTTCAACATTCTTCTGTACGATATCTTAAATTCTTAGATTCTCTTCTTTTCTGGTTTCTCCTCAATCCATGTTTCACAACCATACGATGCTCTGCTGCAGACGTAAATTCTCAGAAATTTCTTCCTCAAATTAAGGCCTATGTTTGATATTAGTAGACGTCTCTTGGCTAGGAATGCTCTTTTTGCCAGTGCTAGCCTGCTTTTCATGTCTTCTATGCTCCGTTCGTCATGGGTTATTTTGCTGCCTTGGTAGCCAAATTCCTTAACTTCTACTTCGTGATCACCAATCCCGATTTAAGTTTTTGTGGTTCTGTTTCTGCTGCTTATCATTATTTTCTTCCTTCTTACATTTACTCGCAGTGCATATTCTGCACTGATTAGTGTGTACGTCCCATTCAACAGATCCTGTATGTCTTCTTCACTTTCACTCAGCGTAGCAATGTGCCCAGTGTGCCCTTTTAAGAAAGGCCGTAAGACAAATCCACACAATTATAAACCTATATCGTTGACGTCAATCTGTTGTAGAATTATGGAACATGTTTAATGCTCAAGAATTGTGAAGTTTTTGGAGAATGAACATCTCCTCTATAAAAACCAACACGTATCCAGCAAACAGAGATCCTGTGAAACTCAGCTCGCTCTGTTCCTCCAAGAGATCCACAGCGCAGTGGATAACGGCGCTCAGGTTGATGCCGTGTTCCTTGATTTCAGCAAAGCATTCGACACAGTCCCGCACTGCCGTTTAATGAAAAAAAAAAACGAGCTTACGGAATATCGGAGCAGACTTGCGACTGGATTCAAGACGTTCTTGCACATAGAACTCAACACGTGGCTCTTAGGAGAACAAAATCGGCAGATGTAGGGGTAATATCCGCAATACCACAGAAAAGTGTGATAGGACCGTTGCTGTTTACAATATATCTAGTAGAAAGCGTCGGATACTCTTTAGGGCTATTCGTTGTTATAAAGTAGCAACGCTAGAAAATGTTAAGAATTTGCAGAACGCCCTGCAGAGAGCTGATAAATGGTGCAGGCTCTGGCAGCTGACCCACAACGTAAATAAATGTAACATATTGGTCATGCATAGCACAGAAATCCACTACTGTACAGCTATACTATTGATGAAAAACAGCTGGAGACAGCGTCTGCCGTAAAATATCAAGAAGTAACTATCCAGAGCGACCTTAAGTGGAATGACGACGTAAAACAGATAGTGGGGAAAACAGATACCAGACACAGATTCATCGGAATAATTTTAAGGAACTGTAACTCATCCACGAAAGCAGTGGCTTTTAAGGCGTTTCTTCGCCCGATTCTTTTCATCTATCTGAGATCCCTATAAGGTGGGACTGATAAACGAGATAGAGAAGGTCCACCGAATAGCGGTGCGTTTCGTCACGGTATCGCTTAGCTGGCGAGAGAGCGTTATGGAGATGCTAAACAAATTCCACTCGTAGACGTTACAAGAGACGCGTTGTGCATCACGGAGAGATTTACTATTGAAATTTCGAGACAGTACTTTTCAGGAGCAGTCGGATAACATATTACTTCCCCCTACGTAAATCTCGCGTGTTGATCACGAGGAGAAAGTTCGGGAAATTAGAGCCAATACAGAGGCTTACCGACTATCATTCCTCCCACGCACTATTAGCGAGTGGAACCGGGTTTGAGGGAAGAGATAGTGCTACCGAAAGTATCCTCCGCCAAAGACCATTAGGTGGCTTGCGGAGTATAATGTAGATGTACACGTTTAAGTGGAAGACTTTCGTCTAGAGAGTTCGTGTGACGTTCGTTGCCTAACCTTCTGTCGATAGTTGTTTAAGCAGCTAGGCAAACTCAGAATAATTTCCCAATATATTTTCTCCTTTAGGAAGTTTGTCATAAACTACCATTTGGTACATGAAAATAACAGTAGCATTCATAAATAAAGCACTAGGAATAATTTATTTCCAAAAGTCACTACCTATCCTGAAACTCGCACAAAATGGGGCTAATTATTAGCTATGATAATAATAATAACAATAATAATATCGAAAGCCTCCAGAATGATTCGAAGATGCTAATAATGAGTTCATTGGTGAATACGTTTTTTCTCAACACCGAAACATCCCAATATTTATGCAAGCTACAATGCATACACGTAATATTTCGCGTTTGAAGTCAGGTATATACTGGATTAAAGAAAATCTCGCATTTGGTGGTCGGCATGCAAAATCACATCTGATGCATTTCGAAAACACATGTATGAGAACGAGGAGCTGCCAACAACTGTCACATAGTGCAGCGCGTCGGAATGTACAGAGAAACGCGTATCACCCAGCACTTCCGCAACAGGCGTCGTACCTCACCGAGAAGACTGCTGGGAAATCGTACCCACACCCACCACGGAACTATGGTTCGAATACTCGTCAGGTTCCTTTCTTGTTTTTTAGACATCCATTCCATAGTTATCATCGTAGGCAGGACATCTTTTGTCACGTGACAGTAGCCTATCACATGACAGTGCGATCCGTTGAATTGCATGCATGTGTCTACTAACCGGGCAGTTCACAACCATCATGAATTTGAAAGCAATACTTTATCTGCAGATTCTAAAAATAACCCCAAAAACTTTTGGTCGTACGTAAAATTTATGAATAATTCAATACCTTCTCTTGCTGACAGTACGGGTAATGTAACTGATGATGATAAACAGAAGGCCGAAATTCTAAACCTAGCTTTCAAAATCTCGTTTACGATAGAGGACTGCAGCACCATTCCCCCTTTCAATTATCGAACAAAAGAAAGGATGGCTGACATAGTGTTTAGTGTATCTGGGATTGTAAAACAGTTAAGATCCTTCGATGCCAGAAAGGCATCTGGCCCAGACGGTATCCCCGTAAGATTTTATGTTGACATGCTACAAATATAGCACCATTCTTATCCGTCATCTATCAGAGATAATTGGATCGGCGGGAAGTTCCACGGGACTGGAAGAAGGCCCAGGTCATAGCAATCTGTAAAAAGGGTAGAAAATGGGATGCACATAATTACTGGCCAATTTCACTGACATCAATTTGTTGTAGAACCATGGAACATATTTTGTGTTCAGACATAATGACCTTTCTAGACTCTGAGAAGCTCATCTGCAGAAACCAGCATGGTTTTAGGAAACAGCGGTCATGCGAGGCACAGCTGGCCCTCTTTGTGCATGATATACAACAGGCTCTAAATACCGGCTCCCAGGTTTATGCCATATTTCTCGACTTTCGAAACGCGTTCGACTCAGTTCCGCACTGTCGCTTGCTACAAAAAGTGCGCGCTTACGGTCTATCCAATGACATATGCGGTTGGATAGAAAGTTTTCTAACAGACAGGGAGCAGTATGTCGTCCTGAACGGGGTAACCTAAACAGAAACAACTTCAGGTGTGCCCCAGGGCAGCGTAATAGGTCCTCTGCTTTTTACGATTTACATAAACGATCTGGTTGATGGTATTGACAGCGGCCTTAGATTGTTTGCCGATGATTATGTAGTCTATAGGATAGTAGTATCACACGAAAGTTGTGAACAAATCAATGAGGATTTGCAGAAAATAAGTGCCTGGTGTAATGTCTGGCAGTTATCTCTCTATATTAGTAAGTCTAACCTACTGCGTATAACAAGGCGAAAATCCCCATTAATGTATGAGCACAAAATAAATGATCAGTCTTTGGAAGCGGTAAGAACAGTCAAGTATCTGGGTGTGACTATTCGAAATGATCTCAAATGGAATGATCAGATTACACAAGCAACGGGTAAGGCGAACTCTAGATTGCGGTTTATTGGTAGAATCCTGAAGCGATGCAGTCCTTCAACAAAGGAAATAGCTTACAATACGTTAGTTCGTCCAGTCTTGGAGTATTGTTCGTCAGTATGGGACCCTTACCAGTTGGGTCTGATTCAGGATATTGAGAAGGTCCAAAGAAGAGCGGCAAGATTCGTGACTGGTACATTTGGCCATATCGAGAGCGTTACAGATCTCATAGAAAGTTTGAAGTAGGACACACTTGTAGACAGGCGACGCGCTAAACAGAAGGGGCTGCTCACTAAATTCCGAAATCCTGTCTTCACTGATGATGTAGATCATATATTATTACCACCAACTTTCAAATCGGGTAATGATCATCATTCAAAGATAAGGGAAGTAAGAGCTCGCACTGAAGCTTCCAGACAGTCGTTTTCCCCTCGTGCGATCCGCGATTGGAACACAGGCGGGGAAATATGACTTTGGCGCGAATTGTGCCCTCCGCCACACACCGCTTGGTGGCTAGCGGAGTATATATGTAGATGTAGATTCTGTCAAGTTTGTGCAGGGCGGCTTCCCGATCGTGTATACAACCATGACGTGCCTTTGGTGCTGGATGCATCCGGAAACCAGGCCGCTGCTGCTGCTCGTGCGCATGCTCCACGGGACGCTTAAGGCGCCATCCTGATAAGAATCTTTTTCGTTGCCTTCGGGAAACCGGCACACTGGTAATGGACAGGGGTCGTCCAAAGGCTACATTTCCCTCCACAAACAGAGGACGTGGTTCCTGAAACCGTTCACCAAATAACCTCGGCGACGTACTCGTCATATCTCAAGGCAGTGCAGATATCTCAAAGAGTTGTTGAAGAGTTGCATGATGATGAACTGCATCCGTATCATTACGCGTTAACACCAGTGGCCAGAAGTTCACACTCGAAGAGTACAGTTTTGTGAATGGCCTTTGCATCGAGTCGATGATAACAAACATTTTATGAATAACGTGATATGGAGTGTTGTATCTAGCTTCAAACATGAAGGTATTTTCAATCTCCACAACAGCCGTTATTGATTGGAACACAACGCACATGTCACCCGTGAACTTGACTTTCAGGCACGCTTGGGCATGAACCAGTGAGCTGGAATCATGGCATGAGTGCTTTTGGGCCTCTACTTATTGCAGGACAAGTTGAATGCACCATTGTATCGTACGTTTCTTTGCAATACTTTGCCTGACGCATTAGAACATGTTCCACTTAGTATTTGACGACAGTTATGGTTTCAGCATGACAGTGCACCGCCACTCTTTGGAATGAATGTGCCTAACTATTTAAATGAAGCGTTTCCATGGGAGTGGATAGGTCGTGGAGGTCCAGTGTTCTGGTCTCCACCTACTGCGGACCTTAGTCCAATAGGTGTTTATTTTTGGGGACACTTAAAAGAAATAGTTTAAAGTACTACACCCACGGATCTACACGACCAAATAGCTCGCGTGCATGCCATTTCGTCAGTGGTGGAAGAAGGTGTGTTGCGTAAGGTCAAGCGAAGTGGGTGATGATGTGATAACAAATGCAAGCTGGTCACGTTGTACATCTTCCGTAAAGTGAGTATTCTTCATATGTGTACGTAGCGGCTCGGTGAAGATAAGCCTGCACGTCAGACGAACAGACTGGAATTACTGTGCGTCGCCTAATGTGGAGTCTGGTGTAGCGTACGCATTTTTTTAAATTTGTTTTTTATCTCACTGGATACAGACGGTGTTACTGTATCCACTGTTACTTTCTATGTATTTTATTTGTCATGGACGATAGAAAGCGGTCATCGTGTTATGTCCCAATGTTCAAATAAACGTAACAATGATAGAAAGAAATACGCAAGATACCGCACTGTGGAGGGGTAATTTGGATACAATTTGATGCTTTAACTGAAAAAAAAAAGTTTGCCGCGAAGGCGAATCGACCATCGGCAATTCTCAATATGCATTCCCCATGGCATTGCCTTCTTTTACTCAGCTAACGGAACAGTGCAGGGTTCATGTTACCTGTTCTTGTCTACACTGCATGCAGTTACAGCGTTGTCAGAGCCTAGTTTTTTCAAATCACATTTCTATAAACCCACTGGTGAGACTAGGATTTGCTAGACACGCTTTTGTGTCAGATTGGGGGGAGGAATCGCATGATGTCAGCCAAGTGCGATTTTTTTTTATTACCCTGTATATTCTGCAAGAAAGATGATGCAGAAATCCAGAATCTACTGTCTGCACACCCTTAGACACAATAAACAAATGTAGACCCTTCCTTCCTACATGAAATTAAGCCTGCCAGCTGCTTGTATTCCTTCTGCTATCGCAGTGAACAGGTGTTGCAACCTCTGATCACCAGATTGCACCCTCATTAAATCTGACGTGTAGACTTCTAGTTTATTACAGAATTCTCAGACGTTTCTAAAACTTACGCTGCCATACAAAATTTAGTCGCTTGTAGTGGGAAACATTATGACTGTAACAATATTTACATTATTTGCGTTCTTTGATTGTCGGGCTACTCATTGCAACTCATACCGTTTTCTTTGTACGGAGGCGGTGTCTCCATTATTTTGTAGTCAGTGGCTGCTAGTATTTGTGGAACATTGCTGATATACAGTCCCTAATGTTTCCTCTATGGCTGCTGCACAAAGGGAATTTCCAACAGCGAGTACAAAGGAAAGATGCTGTACATCTGAGTGGCTCTGCACCGCCAGTTTTGGTGAAGAACGTGCTGAAATCAACTACAGCGCATTCTCATCAGTAATGTGATATTACAGCTGAGACAACTGAGCATGTCATATTTCGCTGACAGCAGAATTAGCATTTCTTTACCTTCAAGACCATACTGGGAGCCACGTGCCATGGTCAAGTAGGGGGGGGGGGGAGGGAATGGAAGGGAAGGGAAGGGGTGGGGTGAGGTGGGAAGAGGAGGGGGATGAGGGGAGGTCCTTTCCATCCCCCTCGTCCTTCTGGAAATTTTACAAAAAGCACCCCTGAAAACAAGCGCCCTCTCACCCCCATTTGGCAGCTAAATAAGAGAAAGTAATAAATTGCCGAAAAATTCGTCAACTCTGTGTGCACTACTAAATTCCAGTAATTCGTTTAGGACTAACTCACTAGCCACACAGCTACATTTCATTTGAATCTATAAATCATTCCTCATGGAATACTAGGTCGACAAAATACCATATTTCTATATGTATAACCAAAAACCAACATTTGCTTGTAAAACATCAATAATAAATTAGTAACTCGTATTAGTTGAAAATGTGTTTTATCTAAAATACTATACCACAAACCCTGAAAAAGCAAATAAAAGCAAATCATCTTGCACATCCTGCTTGGTACTGTCACCAACAGATGGCTGCACTATATAGAACGAGTGCTCAGCACCACATTCAGAAGGCTGCACTTTAAAATCACGGAAATTCGATCTTTGTACTACGATTTTATGTTGCCACCAGTGGATTGCATCACGGTTTAGAAACGCACCGGAATCGTAAATTAATTATTTTCCACATGAAAAAATGGTAAAAAAATCTACAAAATCGGTCACCAGTGCTAAACGTGGGATGTTTACATAACTCTCGCGCGGTTCCAAAATGAAGCGCCTAGAACTGCTCGGCCACACTAGCCGGCGGTTAACAGATGAAAAACACTGTAGAACTCAAGTCAGTAAATGTGATGTCTCAACAATGAAACAAATGTCAGCAATGTAAAAGAAAGCGTAAGTTAATATCCACATATAAACATAATCGCCAAATTTGTGCCCAGAATTCTAAAGTATGTCTCCCAATGGCTGATTTCAACGTTTAATAATAGCTGGCATTTTAGAATGAGAGCTTAAAATTTGAACGACCTGAAACTATACTGACCAGGCTTATAGCTGGAGAAAATTAAGTGGTAGCTAAACAGGCAAATAGGCTGCATGTAACTATTTGGGCTACTGTTGACGTAAATCACAGCAGACTCTCAAATAAAATATTCCCATATTTTGAAATTATTCTTAAGCACCATTTTTAGGAGGGACAAAGAGAGAACTTCGTATTATTCACTAGAAACAATATACCCGATGTTACTGATTTGCAGTTACTGCTGTTACTACAAATGACACAAGCCTACTGAATTCTAAGTACAATAAGAGCAGTTTTGAGTAAGACCTATTGTGGTAAAACACAACAGAGTAGTAAATTAATTACTTCCCACATTTAAGAACTTGAAAAAAATTCTAAAATATCTGCAAAACATACGATGTTTCATTGTTAGTTGATATAAATACATATGAAATACCTGTAAGACTCAAATCAATTAATATGACATCACATACGACTGCACTATAAAAGGAAACGTGAGTTGATTTTCTCATATACACAATTGTCAAAGCAGTGCCTGAAAACTCTCAAGATCGTGCACCAATGGTAGATTGAAATGCCTAACGTCAACTGACATTTTAAGAGCTAGGCCAAACAATTTAGTATAGTAAAACTGCAATGACCAAGATTATAGTTGCATAAATATACGTGTTAGCTAAGGAAGCAAAGAGATAGATTGAATGTTACTATGTAATTTCGGCTGTTCTTGATGTAACTCACAACACACCCTCGAAGTATATATTCCCACATATAAAAAAGTTCTCGATACCGTTTTAGGAGGATAAACATAATGCGTCCTGCTATCCACTAGAAAAAATATGAACGGTGCTATTCATTGCCAATTATTACTATTATTACAAATGACACAGGCCTACTGAAGGCTAACACTTTGCAGGTGGAAGGTTCCCTAAAAGCTTTATAAACTGTATTTGTGCGATATTATTCCTCAGAATGTTTTCAAAAATACGTCAGCAGATCGAGAAGAGTGACGTTCATGTGGCTTACCTAAAGTGGGTACTCAATCTACGCTGTTGCATTTCTGGAAACCATGGCTCATGAAAGTAGAATCCTCGAACCAACTACTACACTATCAAAAACACACACACACATCATCCAGTTATCTTATTAGAGAAGGAATGGATACTATTACCAAAATAGTACTTACACAACACAAGGAAACACAGCTTGTAAACCCACGACCAAAAATGGTAATCGTGGGAGACATAACAATTCCAAAGTCAATGCCCGAGTGGATATTTCGGAAGAACTACTTATCACATGTTGTGAGACGTCTCACACTTTGTAAGCACTAGTTAAGTATTGACACATCTAAACCGTCTCACTCGTTACAATACTTTTTATAGTAATATAAATTAAATCGCTACGAAGATTCGATTTCGTACGACTTGCAGGCACGAAGAATCATACTAACACGCCTTATGCAAGACATAGAATGACCACCCTCCATTGCTATAACTGCAAAAGAAACGCCGCAACATGTTTTTAAGTGATGTAATTCTTTGTACGAGTGACATACAAATATGTCTAAGCCGTCGTGTTCTAAAACAATAGTTGATCACAACCGGAAATGACGTTAGACGTTATACCAGTGATGATGCTACCTGAGTTGGACTATACGCTCAATATCCGTTCTGCACATGTCTGCCTCTTACATTTCCATGTACACTGAAGAGCCAATGAACTGGTGCACTTGCCTTATAACTTGTAGGACCCCCGCAAGCACGTAGCAGTGACACAACATGACATGGAATGCAGTCGACTAATGTCTGAAGTAGTTCAAAAATGGCTCTGAGCACTAGAGATGTCGGTCGGTCACGATACACATGCGACTTCAGGTAACCCAAAAGCCAATAATGGCACGGACTGAGGTCTGGGGACCTGGGAGGCCAAGCATGATGAAAGTGGCGACTGAGCACACGATCATCACCACACGACGCGCGCGAGAGAACTTTCACGCGTCTAGCAATATGGGGTGGAGCGCCATCCGGAATAAAAATCGCACGTTCCAGCAGGGGTTTATCAGCCGGGCTGGGGATGATGCGATTCTGTATCGGCGTACCTCTCACCCGTCACGGTAGCAGTTAAAAAACCAGTATCACGCATTTCCTCGAAGAAAAAAGGCCCGATAAAGGTAGATGTGATAAATCCAACCCATACCGTGACTTTCTCGTCGTGCAACGGAGTTTCCACGACAGTTCTAGGATTTTCGGTAGCCCAAATTCTGCAGTTGTGGGCGTTGACAGACCGTCGGAGCGTGAAATGAGCTTCGTCGGTCCACAACACGTTACTCAACCAATCATCATCTTCCGCCATATTTTGAAACGCCCACACCGCAAATGCCCTTCGCTTCACTAAATCGCCAGGTAACAGTTCATGATGCCGATGGATTTTGTACGGATAGCATCAGAGGGTACGCCTCAGTGCCAACCAAACAGTAGTGTATGGAATGCCGGTGGGACGTGCGACTGCGCGAGCGCTGACTTCCCCGTGCATAGACGAACCCGCCACAGTCCCCATTTCATCCTGAACTGTCTCAGCAGCATTACGCCTTGTGCTCGGTCGACCACTGCGGGGTCTATCGTCTAAACAACCCGTGGCTTCAAACTTCGAAATCATTCTCGCCACAGCTGCATTTGTCAACGGACCTTTACCCGTTCGAATCCCCTTCCTATGGTGATATGATCGTAACGCTGAACTAGCACATTCCCCATTCTGATAATACAGTTTCACTACAAGCGCCTTTTCAGGTAACGTCAACATGCTGCAACTGCTGGCGCATCTGATTCTCTGTCTAATTACAGCTCCTTTTATACACGATTGTCATGCGCAGTCACTGACGTTTTGCTGTCCAGTGCCATCTGTCGGACATTTTGTGAACTTTTTTTTTTGTTCTAATAAAAGCCCATGTCATTCCAGGCATGTGTGTCAATTTTTACGTCCCTATCTACAATTTTCCGTGGTTTATTAAGTTTTCAAACTTATACTGGCTTTTTGATCACCCGGTATCTCCGTCAGTCGCCGGTGGAGACCTCGCCATGCATATGCTTGCCACAGGTCGCCTCAGGCGGGTGGCCCGCACTGATACAGTTGGCGGCCGATTTAACGAGGCGTGCGCGGCGACACCACACTCGGCATATCTGCACCAGTCGCAGGCTGTGACACGCCTCTTCCTCGTGTGAAGCAGACGCCCAGGCGACGCAGCAGGCACCACCGAGTTGAGGAGAGACACATCCATTGGGTCCAGAGCGGCGGCAGCCGGTGCCGACAGAGGGGGCAGGACGATGTGACAGGTGGGCGCCGTAGAGTAGGGCGGGAATGCATGGAGATGTGGGGATGCCTGAGAACGGTGGGACCATGCAGCGCCCGACGAAAGCACTGGAGAGGAGGGTACCGTCGCCATCTCGACATCGTCATCAGCTGGCAGGTCCGAGTGTGGAGGCGGCAGGGCTGGACATACCGGCGACGATGGTTCATATGACGGTGGAGAGGCGGCTGGTGGAGGCAGCCCGACTGGAACAACAGGCTGCAGCAACGGTCCCACGGCAGGAGACAGACCGGCACCCAGCGCCGGGAAACTGGAAACCCACGATGGCACAACCCGCAAGGCAGGCGACGAGGGGTTGGAGGTGGAGGGCAGCCGGCAGGGGCTGCACCCGCTACCCAGTAGCTTCCGGCGGCGAGAAGAGGAGCATCTGGTCAAGGTGGCGTGCCACCAGCCCATCGGCCGTACGGACGTCACACAGGTGGAGCCCCTGGCGCCTGATCCACTTGGGTCGGGATGCAAACCGTCGCGCCCACACTGGCAATCCCAGGGCGAAGCGGCTGGAGAAACCAGATCGCGGCAGGTGCGGCGCAGGCCACGATAGGTGGAGGAGTGTACGTGGTCGCCGACCATGAAGCAACTCAGGTGGACTCCACTGCCCCAAAGGCGTGAAGCGATAAGTGCTCAGACAAAGCAGAAGGGAGTCGTCTGGCAAAGAATCCACAACAAACATTTTCATTTGGGCCTTGAATGAACGCAACGATCGGTTTGCCTCACTATTTGATTCAGGGTGGAATGACAGACCCGTAACATGACGAATGCCATGACGGGAACAAAACAATTGAAAGGTGTGAGAAACGAATTGGTGCCCATTATCGGAAACTAAGGTACATAGCAACCCCTCAACAGAAAAAAAACCTTAAAAGCATACGAATTGTGACCTCAGCGTGTTTCGACGTACTCTGGAGAACTTTATGAAACCGCGAAAACCCATCCACAACCAATAGCCTATAGGAGTTCAAAAAGAGAACTGCGTAGTCTACATGAACGCGTTTCCATGGCTGGTGTGGGGCTGCCAGGGAAGACAGAGATACCCTGAAAGCAGCTTGTTGTCGAGCACACTGCTCACAAGCTGCGACAAAACAGGCAATGTCGTCATCAGTCCCTGGCCAAGAAACATGTCGCCTAGCTAACAGTTTACTGCGAAACATCGGCAACTGCCCTGGTGGAGAATGCGTAGAACCTCTCATCGTAACGTGGCGGGAATGACCACTCTGGGGGAGAGGCCTTCCATTGACAACAGCAACACACTGTCGAAAACAGAGAGCCGATACCGTAAGGAAAATTAATTGTGCGTGGGTCCGAAACTCGGCCTGGAGGTTTATCTGACCAGCCCTGTTGAACAGACCGAACCACTTGGTGGAAAACTTGGTCGGCGGCAAAGGCAGCTGCTATGCGCGAGCTCGTAATTGAGAAAACCTCGACTGCGGCCTGCGTTTCGGTGTCACGATGGAAACAAAGCAATTTATTACGATTAAAGTCGGGATTTGGAATCACAGGAAGACAGGAGAAGGAATCCGCATTAGCATGTTTAAATGTGGGTCGAAAGTGGGTTTCGTAATTGTAGCGAGACAAGACTAGCGCCCAGCGTTGTAGGCGGTGTGCTGCCTTGTCAGGCAAGAAAGTGTGAGGGTTAAACAAGGAAACCGAGCTTTTTATCGTCAGTAATAAGGTGAAAAGTGGAGCCATACAGTAAAACGTGAAATTTCTTGAGAGCATAGACAGTGACAAGAGCCTCTTCTTGCACCTGATAGTAACGCTGCAGGGCTGGAGGGAGACATTTATGGAAAAAACAACTGGTCAGTCCGAGACATCGGCATGCCAGTGCGCGAGGGCCGCATCGAGGCCATACTGTGAGGCGTCAGTCGCCAAACTTACGTGGTGGTCCGAAGACACCATTCTCTCAGCGACCTCACCGGCGCCGAAACTAAATACTGAATTAAGACTTCCGAAGTTGTTTCACCGCGGAAGATCGTAACACTGTACCGAACGTCGAAATGGCAGATATTGAGATAACCGTTCGTGGAATTGAAAAGCAGCTCAGGACCAGATGAGACACTTACAACATTCTATAAAGATTATGCAAAAGAACTTGCTCCCCTTCTAGCAGTAATGTATCGCAGATCGCTTGAGAAACGAAAGATACGTAACGACTGGAAAAAAGCGCAGGTCATTCCCGTTTTTACGAAAGGTCGTAAGACAGATCAACACGATTATAGACCTATATCGTTGACATCAATCTGTTGAATAACGGAACATGTTTAATACTCAACAATTACGACGGTTTTGGAAAATGAACATCTCCTCTATAAAAATGAACATGGATTTCGCAAACAGAGATCCTGCGAAACTCATTTCGCTCTAACAAGTTTGTTTGTGTGGTCATCCTCCGCAGCTAGCATATAAATACTTTTTTTGTAAATAAAACTGCCTTTTCCTGCTGCTAGTTACTTTGTTTATCCCATACGCGTTTCGCCTTCTCCTGTTCTAAAGCACCATCAGTGGCATCTCTAAAGATACAGTTTTGTTAGTTTTAGATTATTAAACAGTTCATTTCGCGATTTTTTGTAAAAAAATTAATTACTTACGATTTTCTGATCTGCGTTTCCTCACATCTGGTTTGGAAGTCGCACTACCTCTTTTATCAAATGGTTCAAATTGCTCTGAGCACTATGCGACTTAACTTCTGAGGTCATCAGTCGCCTAAAACTTAGAACTAATTAAACCTAACTAACCTAAGGACATCACACACATTCATGCCCGAGGCAGGATTCGAACCTGCGACCGTAGCGGTCGCTAGGCTCCGGACTGTAGCGCCTAGAACCGCTCGGCCACTCCGGCCGGCTCATTTCTATCACTGCCATATAATGACATTTTTGTGTTCTCTCCTTCCACAATCTGTTCACCATGTCTCTCACTCTTTTTTGTGGTGGACTATTGTTGTTTTGTCACTCGATACAACTATTTCGTCGTACACTGTTTTTCACAACGCAAATATTGCGACTGCATTACGTGTTTCATTTTCTTTGGTATGTTTACGTATTTGTTGCCAACCTAACGAAGTAAATGTTCGAGACTAATTTGTATTTATGATGTTTATACTGTGTGTGTGAGTGTGTGTGTGAGAGTGGGGGATAGAGCCGACGAGCTTTTTTTTTCTTTTTTTTCTTTTTTTTTTGGGGGGGGGGGGGGGGGGGGTTGCCGGTGTAGTAGATGTTAGCGAGTGGTTGAAAACTTTGTATTCTGTAGAGGTGTTCATGGATGAGTGAGTGTAAAGGTGTTGGGTTCTGTTATTGTATTGGACAGTATTAATTTTATTATTATTCGTTACAGTCAACTTTGGACTACGCTAAGCATCAGTCATTTCTTGTGCTTTTTCTTGCGTTCTTCCCAGTACTTCTTCATTTTTTCTGAGTGGGCTTCTTTACGTTCTTGCGACCAGGTTGTTCCCGTCTTCTTTGATTGCGTTCGGTCTTTGAATCCCTGTATTTTGTTGATGGCATTCCTATACTCCATTCTGTTGTAAACTGTCTCTGGTATAATGTTCATTTCTGCAATGTCTTCTTTTACTTCTTTCAGCCAGTTAATTTGTGTCTTTCTGCTTTCCATGTATTCCAGGATTTTCTTTGCCGTTCTTTCTGGTGCCATTCTTTTGACATGCCCATAGAAACTCAGTCTTCTCTTTTTAAAGGATGTTGTCAGTTTTTCAATTTTCTCGTATAACTCTTTATTGGATCGCAATTTATAATCCTGTCCATCCTTTTTAGGTCCTAAGATCTTTCTCAGTATTTTTCTCTCTTTTATTTCCAATTTCTCCAACAGACGTTTTCTGTTCAGTGGGATGCATTCAATCGCATACAAACTTTCTGGTTTTATTACCGCATTGTAGTGCCTGAGCTTGGCATTGATGGAGATCGACTTTTTATTGTATACATTTCGGCATAGCTGGTATGCCGTTTCCATCTTTATTGCTCTTTCCTGTAGTGAAACATTTGGTAACCCTGTCGGTGTAATCCATTCCCCTAGATACTTAAATTTATGAACTCTCTTAATTATTCCATATTTAGTTTGCAGTGTCTGTGTTGGGTCTGTTTTGTCCTGTATCATCAGTTCTGTCTTTTCATACGATATTTGTAGACCTGTCTTCTCAGCGATCTCATGCAGCATTTCTATCTGAATCTTTGATGTTTCGATGTCATCTGCCAATATTGCCATGTCATCAGCAAATGCCAGACATTCAATTTTTGTTTTATTTCTTCCTAACGTTATCCCATTTTTCACTCCAGCTTCTGCCATCTTCTTTCTCCATTCCCTGACCACTTTTTCAAGGACAATGTTAAACAACAGCGGGGAGAGCCCATCCCCTTGTCTAACACCTGTTCCAATTACAAACGGTTGTGACAATCTACCCAAAAACTTCACTTGCGATTTTGTTCCCGTAAGGGTTTCCTGGATTAGACTTTTGCTTTTATCATCAATCCCAAATTCTTCTAATGTGTTAATCAGAGTTGGTCTATCAATAGAATCATATGCTTTTTTGAAGTCTATGAATGTAATTACTAGATTTTTCGATGTGCGTGCGCGAAGTTGTATTATGGAGAGTAGACTGAATATCTGTTCACTGCATGATCTTCCTTTTCTAAACCCAGCCTGATATTCACCCAGTTCTTTCTCTACCTGATTTTCAATCCTGCTTTGTAGTGCCTTGGATAGGATCTTATAGGCCACTGATAACAATGAGATACCTCTGTAGTTATTTGCATTTGTCTTGGCACCCTTCTTATGTAACGGATGAATCAATGCTGTCTTCCATTCCTCCGGAATCTTCTCTGTATTCCAAATCTCTTCAAACAGCGCCTCGAAATTATTTATTAAGTTTTCTCCTGCGTATTTCAGTAGTTCCGCGACTAACGAATCTTTACCAGATGCTTTATTGTTTTTCAATCCTTTCAAGATCTCTTTAATTTCTTCTTTATTAGGTGGTTCAGAGTCTGGTAGCTTATTCTTAGGCTTCTCAAATGTCAAGGTTTCATCAGGTCTTTTGCAGCTTAGCAGCGTTTCAAAGTAGTTCGCTAGGTGTTGGCAATTTTGTTCCACGCTGGTGATCAGATTTCCTTTTTCATCTTTGAAGCAGAGTGTCGGTGGTTTATATCTTGTTATTGTAGTTCTGAATGTTTGAAAGAAATTGCGTGTATTATTCTTAGAAAATTCATCTTGTATTTTCTGTATTTGTTGTGTGTCATATTTCCTTCGTTCACTTTTAATGATTTTCGTCGTTTCACGTCTTTGCGTTTTGAACTGCTCCCAGTCAGTTGGCCTTTTGGTTGAGTTGTATTTCTCCCAAGTTCTGGCTCTTTTCTGTAGTGCTTTCTCACAGACCTCATTCCACCAGGGATGCTTTTTCTTTTTGGTTAGTAAAATTGTTTGTTCTGCTGCGTCTCGTATTGAGGTTGCAATTTCTTCCCATTTGTGACTTTTGATTTTATCTGTCTTTTCCTTGTAGTCGTCTAAGACTTGCTGATTGAGCATTAAGTCCTGTACTCTGTATTTGGCTATTTTTGTTTCGTCACTCTTGTGACTTCTTTCTGGTGTTAATTTCATCTTAATTTTGGTCAGATAATGGTCAGAATCAAAGTTGGCCCCTTTCACCACCTGTACATCTTGAATGTCCCTTGAATTATCATAACTTATTGCCACGTGATCAATCTGGAACTCGCCAAGTAATTTGTTCGGTGATTTCCATGTTGTTTGTTTTTTGGGATTCTTCTGGAATTTAGTTGTCATAATGTTCAATTTGAATTTCTCACGAAACTCTACTAATCTCTGGCCATTCATGTTAGTTTTAGTGTGTGCTGTAAGCCTCCCTGTGCTTTTTGATAATTCGTTTCTTCCAATTTGTGCATTAAAGTCTCCTAACAGAATTGTAGTGTGTTGCTCAGGGATCTTCCCTATTGTTTCTTCCAGTTCCTCCCAAAATGTCTGCACTTTCTCTGGATTTTGTTGGTTGTCTTTATTTATTGGTGCATGGGCATTTATAAGTGTGTACTTTTTATTTTTATTTCTGAATGTTATCAATGATATTCTTGGTGATTTAGATTTAAATTCTAGTACCTTAGTAGAAAATGAGTTATGTATCACAAATGCTGTGCCATATACCCGAAGGCCTTTTGTATTCTTTACTATCTGTGCTGGTTTCCCTTTATAAATCCTGTACTGGTCTGCCTGTACTGTATCCTCATCTGGGTATCTTGTTTCTTGTATAGCCAGAACTTTTAGTTTGTGTTCATCCATTAGTTTTGTCAGTTCTTTTTGTTTACCTGTTCTCAGCATTGAGTTCACGTTCAGTGTTCCTATGAACGTTTGATGTCTGTTCCTATGTTTAGTGTTAGGGATCCTAGGACCCTCCGACTGGTCTGTTGCGCAATGATGCTGGGCCCCCGGATCCGAATGCCCAGCTTCGGCGGTATTACCACCACGGGGAGGAAACTTTCTCATTGCACCTTCCATTTCTGATACTTGGTTAAAGCTGTTGTTTCCAGAGGTATACACCTCCTTCCACTAAGACTTAGTTCGCTACACTAAGAAGTTAATTCAGGCCGCTCCTCTGGAGTACAGACGCCTTTCGCAGCCGCTTCTCTGAAGTACAGACGCTGCTGATTGAAGATAACTCTTCCGCTCCAAAAGCCGTTGGGACATATAGTGTCTTCTTCCGCCTTCTGGACCGTTGGTTAATCTTCACCTCTACCGCCAGTTCCGCCGTTCCGATGATCTTCATCTCCGCCTTCACTGCCGTTGAGGTCTTCACCGTTACCCTGGCAAGGGACCCTTACGAGGTACTATCACCCGGGCCAGGTGAACCAAGGTTTTTTAACGAGGTTGTTACTCCTCCCCCTCCTCCTTTTTCAACCGGGCTGGGGACCGGCTTTGGCGGAGTTGGACAGTATTAATATATTAATACTTTTTCAGAACGTTATTCTATTATTTTATCTATTAGTGTATATAATGAATTGCTTGGCATGTGTACTTGGTCATTCATGTTATGTATGTAGTAATTTTCTTGCATGGTTAGGGGGTGGTTTTTTATTGTTAATTCGAATTATTTTCATGTCATTTTCTCTATTGGTTGGTTTGTGGTCATTTTCTCTTAGGTGTTGTGCAGAAGTGGAGTGGTTTGTCCCATATTTCCAGGCTCTCATGTGTTCTTTGCATCTGACATCAAATGTTCTCCCTGTCTGCCCTACGTAAGTGCCTTCACACATGTAGCTAATATATACCTGCTTTCTGGTATATGTCTCTGTTTTTTGTCAGTTTTGGGGTGTATTTTTGTATGGAATGGTCTGTTGTGTATGCTATGTTTATTCCCTGTCTTTTAAAAATGTTGGTGATTTTATGGGTGAGTTTGTGTTTGTATGTCATTGTGTATCATCTTGTGTTTTCTTTCATCTTTTTCTGATTATCCTGTGTTGTTGTTATGGGACTGCGTCTTTGTGTTTGGTTCTGTTGTGTTGTTTGGAGCTTTCTGCTTTTATTTTACTTTTAATTTTGTTGTTTGGCTTTGTGACTGTGTTATTGTCGGCCGTGGTGGCCAAGCGGTTCTAGGCGCTACAGTCTGGAACCGCGCGACCGCTACGGTCGCAGGTTCGAATCCAGCCTCGGGCATGGATGTGTGTGATGTCCTTAGGTTAGTTATTTTTAAGTAGTTCTAAGTTCTAGGGGACTGATGACCTTAGAAGTTAAGTCCCGTAGTGCTCAGAGCCATTTGAACCATTTTGAACTGTGTTATTATTGTAACCATTATTTTGTGCTATCTGCATTATTATTTCCAGTTCTTTTTGGTAGCTTTCTTTGGCGAGTGGTACTGTATTGAGTGTATGGAGCTTGTGTCGAAATGCTGCTTGCTTTTGTGCGTGTGGGTGGTTCGAGGATTAGGGAATGATAATATCTGTTGCTGTGGGTTTACAGTAAATTTCAAACATATGCTTATTGTTTTGTTTTTTGATTATTATAACCAGAAAGTTAATTTGGTTGTTCTGTTCTCTTTCAGTTGTGAATCTTATATTATTATGTATCTTGTTGATGTCAGTATGTAGTTTTTCAATTTTTGTTTGTGGTTCATCTATTAAGCAAAGGATGTCATTCATATACCTGAACCAATATAATATGTTGTATTCTTTTGCTACTATTTTTGTGAAAATGATCTGTTCAATGTGGTTTACAAAAATATTTGCTAAGGCTCCTGAAAATGGGGGCCCCATTGGTAATCCATCTGCTCGTAAATAAAATTCATTATTGAGTTGGAAGTAATTTTGTTCTGTTATGCGCTTTATTAGTGTGCATATTTCCTTAATCTGCTCATCAGGGAGTTGACTATAAGTTTTCATGTTCTTATCTATAATTTCTATTGTTTCTGGTACTGGTATGTTGTAACACATGTTTTCTATATCAAATGAGAGGAGTGTTGCTGTGTCTGGGATTTTTATATCTTTTATTTGTTGTATTAGCTGTGTAGTGTTTTTAATGGTTTTGTCTTCTTGTACTTTTAAATTTTCAGACAGTGGTTCATGGTGTGGGTTCCTGTAACCATGTCCTAGTTCATGAACCACGGGCAACGTATGAGTGGCCAAGTAAGTGGTCCCGACAGTCGGAATACCAGTTACTTTGGAATAAGGCTGGGCATCTCGGACATATTCTGAGTCGTGGTCACCTTTGTGCTCATACGGCAAAGACTACCAAATCCACCGGTTAGTCCCTCAACCGTTAGGGGTAAAACTCAGTGGGACTCGGGGCAAGTAAGGCTAGCAACCTGCTTCCCTGGTACTTTAAATATGATGCTGTCAACAATCAGAGCAAGATGCCTCGGACCTTTGGAGGTGACGGAGTCCCACCTCTAACTGACAAACCAGGGACTCCTAAGATACGACTTGGCAAACGAATGGTAATGAGATGGGGAGCTATTAATATCAATGGGGGCTACTCTGGGAAGAAGGTAGAGCTGGCAGAGGCTGTAAGTAAGATGGGGCTGGACGTTTTAGCTGTTAGTGACATTCTGGTAAGGGGAGAGAAAGAAGAGGAAGTGGGAGAAAACAAGGTCTACCTGTCAGGAGTCAGAGCAGGAATAGCACAATGGGGTGTAGGGCTTTACATCAGGAAAGAAATGGAACCCAGCGTAGTTGCAACAAGGTATGTAAACGAACGACTGATGTGGATAGATTTGACAGTGTCTAGCAAGAAAATTAGGATTGTGTCAGTATATTCGCATTGTGAAGGGACAGATCAAGATAAGATGGATAGTTTTTATGAGGCACTCAGTGATGTAGTTGTTAGAGTATAGGATAAGGACAGTGTTCTGCTCATGGGTGATTTTAATGCCAGGATTGGAAATAGAACAGAAGGGTATGAAAAGGTTATGGGTAAATTTGGAGAGGATACGGAGGCCAACAGGAACGGGAAACAACTCTTGGATTTCTGTGCCAGTATGGGCTTGGCAATCACAAACTCCTTTTTTAAATATAAGAACATTCACCGGTATACTTGGGAAGGCAGGGGAACCAGATCTGTCATTGACTATATTATAACAGATCAGGAATTCAGGAAGGCTGTGAGGGACACACGTGTATTCAGGGGATTCTTTGATGACACTGATCATTATTTAATCTGCAGTGAAATTGGGATTGTGAGGCCGAAAGTGCAGGAGGTCAGGTCCATATGTAGGAGGATAAGAGTGGAGAAACTTCAGGATAAGGAAATCAGGCACAAGTACATAACAGTGATCTCAGAAAGGTACCAGTTAGTTGAATGTAGTTAATTACCGGCATTGGAAAACGAATGGACAAGGTACAGGGACACGCTACTAGAAGTGGCTAAAGAATGTCTTGGAACAGTAATGTGTAAAAGTAGGATGAAGCAAACAGCTTGGTGGAATGATACAGTCAAGGCAGCCTGTAAAAGGAAAAAAGAAGGCGTATCAAAAATGGCTACATACTAGAACTCAGATAGACAGAGAAAGTTATGTTGAAGAAAGAAACAAAGCCAAACAGATAATTGCAGCATCCAAGAAGAAATCTTGGGAAGACTTTGGAAACAGGTTGGAGACTATGGGTCAAGCTGCTGGAAAACCATTCTGGAGTGTAATTAGCAGTCTTCGAAAGGGAGGTAAGAAGGAAATGATAAGTATTTTGGACAGGTCAGGAAAACTGCTGGTGAATCCTGTGGATGCCTTGGGCAGATGGAGGGAATATTTTGAAGAGTTGCTCAATGTAGGTGAAAATACGATCAGTAATGTTTCAGATTTCGAGGTAGAATGGGATAGGAATGATGATGGAAATAGGATCACATTTGAGGAAGTGGAGAAAATGGTCAATAGATTGCAGTGCAATAAAGCAGCTGGGGTGGATAAAATTAAGTCGGAGCTCATCAAATACAGTGGAATGTCAGGTCTTAAATGGCTACACAGGATAATTGAAATGGCCTGGGAGTCGGGACAGGTTCCATCAGACTGGAGAAAAGCAGTAATCACACCAATCTTTAAACATGGAAACAGAAAAGATGGTAACAACTACAGAGGTATCTCTTTAATCAGCGTTGTGGGTAAAATCTTCTCAGCTATTGTTGAAAGGAAAGTGCGAGTATTAGTTGAGGACCAATTGTA
Source organism: Schistocerca americana (assembly GCF_021461395.2). Lineage (NCBI taxonomy): Eukaryota > Metazoa > Arthropoda > Insecta > Orthoptera > Acrididae > Schistocerca > Schistocerca americana. The sequence goes on along the minus strand of NC_060125.1, from coordinate 96,318,519 downwards.
TGAAAATCAGTGTGCGTTTAGGCCTCTTAGAGGCTGTCAGGACCAGATCTTTAGCTTGTGGCAAATAATGGAGAAGTGTTATGAGTGGAACAGGGAATTGTATCTATGCTGTATAGATCTAGAAAAGGCATATGACCGGGTTCCTAGGAGGAAGTTATTGTCTATTCTACGAGATTATGGAATAGGAAGCAATCTTTTGCAAGCAATTAAACGTCTTTACATGGATAGTCAGGCAGCAGTTAGAGTTGACGGTAAACTGAGTTCATGGTTCAGAGCAATTTCAGGAGTAAGACAAGGCTGCAACCTGTCTCGACTGTTGTTCATATTATTTACGGATCATATGTTGAAAACAATAGACTGGCTGGGTGAGATTAAGATAAGTGAACACAAAATAAGCAGTCTTGCATATGCGGATGACTTAGTTGTGATGGCAGATTCGATTGAAAGTTTGCAAAGTAATATTTCAGAGCTAGATCAGAAGTGTAAGGACTATGGTATGAAGATTAGCATCTCCAAAACGAAATTAATGTCAGTGGGAAAGAAATATGAACGGATTGAGTGCCAAATAGGAGGAACAAAGTTAGAACAGGTGGACGGTTTCAAGTACTTAGGATGCATATTCTCACAGGATGGCAACATAGTGAAAGAACTGGAAGTAAGGTGTAGCAAAACTAATGCAGTGAGCGCTCAGCTACGATCTACTCTCTTCTGCAAGAAGGAAGTAAGTACCAAGACTAAGTTATCTGTGCACCGTTCAATTTTTTGACCAACTTTGTTGTACGGGAGCGAAAGCTGGGTGGATCCAGGTTACCTTATCAACAAGGTTGAGGTTACGGATATGAAAGTAGCTAGGATGATTGCAGGTACTAGTAGATGGGAACAATGGCAGGAGGGTGTCCACAATGAGGAAATCAAAGAAAAACTGGGAATGAACTCTATAGATGTAGTAGTCAGGGCGAACAGGCCTAGATGGTGGGGTCATGTTACACGCATGGGAGAAGCAAGATTACCCAAGAGACTCATGGGTTCAGCAGTAGAGGGTAGGAGGAGTCGGGGCAGACCAAGGAGAAGGTACCTGGATTCGATTAAGAATGATTTTGAAACAACAGGTTTAACATCAGAAGAGGCACCAATGTTAGCACTGAGTAGGGGATCATGGAGGAATTTTATAAGGGGGACTTTGCTCCAGACTGAACGCTGAAAGGCACAATCAGTCTTAAATGATGATGATGATGATGATGATGATGATGAGTAATTTTAACATGTATCCTGCAAGCTTGTAAGTGGGAGATTTTCTGAAATCCCGTATTGGCCTCACAGGAAGACTCGGTTTGTGGATTTTTGGTTGGCTCCGAAGCCAAGCTGGTAGAGGAGATAAAGAAGATCAAACCAAGAGCGGCGCGTTTCATCACGGGATCGTTTAGCTGGCGAGAGAGCGTTACGGTGATGCTAAACAAACTTCACTCGCAGACGTTGCGAGAGGGGCGTTGTGCATCACGGAGAGAGTTACTATTGAAATTTCGAGACAGAACTTTCCAGGAGGAGTTGGACAACATATTACTTCCCCCCCCCCTCCCCCCACATATATCTCGCGTATTTACTACGAGTAGAAAATTCGAGAAATTAGAGCCAATACAGAGACTTACCGACAATCATTCTTCCCACGCACTATTCGTGAGTGGAACAGGGTTGGGGGGATCAGATAGTGATACCGAAAGCACCCTCCGCCACAGACCATTAGCTGGCTTGCTGAGTATAAAGTAGATGTAGATGTAGAGAACACAGCTAAACAAGGGACCGAGAACAGTTTGGATGTAAACGTTTAAAAAGCACGTTCGCAAGCCAAGCTGCAGAGAAAAAGGGACATTCTTGCACAAAAGGCCTTCAATGGATGAGCCAAGGTGCCCGCTCGCGGCAGGAATTTGCGGTAGCAAAAAAATGGTTCAAATGGCTCTGAGCAGTATGCGACTTAACTTCTGAGGTCATCAGTCGCCTAGAACTTAGAACTAATTAAACCTAACTAACGTAAGGACAACACACACATCCATGCCCGAGGCAGGATTCGAACCTGCGACCGTAGCGGTCACGCGGTTCCAGACTGAAGCGCCTTTAACCGCACGGCCACACCGGCCGGCGCGGTAGCACGCTGTCTTGCTTAGGTGGACCTATATGTCCTTCTTGATCGAGGGGTGAGGCGTAGACGTCACAGTGGAGATGCGGGCCGAGAGGGGACGAACCCCATCCCGAAACCTCGAACCCCAAACAAACAGAAGGTGGAAGAAAACCGAGATTTCGCGATGTTACACCGTAAGCCCGCGGGCTGTAAGACAGAAAACGCAGCGCATAGATTATTGCAAGTGAATGGCGGTGGAGAAGACTATGACAAAAACATCATCCAGATAATTAATGCACGCCGGGACAGGCATAGGCAATTGCTCTAAAAATCGTCGAAAAATAGCAGGGGCGCTAGCCACACCTAACAGAAAATATTGATAGAGACCAAAAGGAGTGTTCAAGACCAGAACTCGCCAAGACTCTTCGTCCACAGGAACCTGCAGATACACTTCAGACAAATCAATTTAGGAACGTATCGACCACCCAATAATTTATTCACGATCGACTGCGCGTTTACAGCAGTGCAGAAGTCTCCATAAGGCGTAGTTTCCCCGACGGTTTCCAAACTAAAATCAGCGGACGTCTCCGCTGATTGTAGTTTGGAGACCATTCACTACGCATAACACGTTGCAATAGACCTACAGATTGAGAGATTGCAGCCTATCCAAGTCTGCTTTCTCTTGACCTCTCAGGGTGAAAGAAATAGGAAGCCCACGACCAAAATGAGGCCAAGCCATTTATTGCAAAGAAATATGAGCAGCAAAATTGGTAGCACACCCTAAAATGGCTCAAATGGCTCTAAGCACTATGGGACTTAACATCTGAGGTCATCAGTCCCCTAGAACTTAGAACTTAGAACTAGCCTAAGGACATCACACACAGCCATGCCCGAGGCAGGATTCGAACCTGCGACCGGAGCGGTCACGCTGTTCCAGACTGAAGCGCGCACACCCAATTCATTGCAAAAATAAACCCGAAAACTCCTCACACAATCTCTCAGTGTTTCCAGCTGAGAATACGGTACGTGATCGGACACAAGGTGAACCGCGTTGGTGATAGAAAACCAAATGCCTGACGGGCGCTCATCCCGAACAATTTCTCAACACCATCACCAGCAACCATCAACAATGTAATTGGACAAACCAGTGACGTGTGAGAGTAAGATGGCGTAAATTGTCCCAGTACTGCAATGTTCCGGTTTTTCTTATTTTTTTTATTTTTTAATAACGGACCAGCTTCCGCGTGGCCATTGTCAACGGTGGCGAGCCTAAACTGACATAGGTTTGAGAATTCAGTAATGTCACCGAAGCACCGGTGTCGCCTCGTCGCAGGATCACTTATCTCGCTAAACAACGTGTAAGGTCACAAAATTTGGACTCACACAGCTACGTCCATGTTCACATCCTGAGGAACTGTCGGTGAACGTTACACGGAGGCGATGTGGCCCTCCTTCCGTCAAGCATTACAAGTAGACCAGTGCTCATGGGACGCCGAACGTTCGTACTGGACGAAACAGAAAGGCAGAGAGGAAAAGAGAGAATTCTGAGGCTGGCACTGTGGAGGTTGCGGCTGCTTTGGGTGAGCTCGGCACTGGGCCGCCATGTTTACCGCCATTATTGCCGTTTGCTCGTGCGAGCTGTCCGTCACCGTAGCGGGCACATCGTGTAACACTACTGCCACATCATCCCACGCCTCAAATTTGGCATCCGCTGCTCGAGAAGATTGTGCTATTCGCAAAACTTCATTCAGCCAACGGGTAGGTTTGCACAGAGTAAAGCCTTCTGGCGCACGTTCTTGTCCGGAGATAAGCAGATAATTGACTTGTGTGCCATGGAGTCTGTATAAGAGATATTACGGGTGAGCCGTGGTAAAATTTGCTGTTTTGAAGGGTGCGACGCAGCGCGTAGTGTGAAGCAGTCACCCTTCGTTTCTGGCGGTGGCGCCGCTGTGGCAATCGCAGCTTTGGTGTCTCCCTCTGGAGGAAAAAGGGTAAGGTTGCCTGCTCACGTGCATTTAAGGGGCGCTAAGAGCTCGCCAGTGGCAGCTGGTCAGTCGGAGTGAGGCTCGGTCAGTCTCGCGTCACCAGTTGCTGGTCTGTCTCTCGTTCCCATTTGTGTGGCAGTTAGTGTCTGTCTGTCGTCGGAGTGCTAGTATGTCTGTTGTTTGGATCAAACTTTAAAGCCAGAAAATGAGAATCTTGCCACTCCGCCAGTAACAGAACCCAGCTAGTGGTCGCCCGGTCGCGGCTGAGTTCCTGCATCTGAGTCTGCGCGTTAGGCCGCCAGTCTGCTCGAGTTGCTCGGGCAACAGTCATTGTCGGTTGGATCGATCGGTTGGTCGGTCGCGCACTGAGACACAAGATGACTCGTCCGCCTTGAGCGTCGGTGCATGTGAGGTCCCCACGTGAGTCCAGTGGGCCGCGCGATATAGAAAATGGTAGTGGCTTCGCGGTCGGCACGAGAGCAACAGGAGTCAAACGACGGCATCGGGCTGGCCGGTGTGAGCTGCGACGCCGTGAGACGGGAGATGGGCGCGTCTTCCTGCGACCGTTGAAGCGGCTAGCAGCGGACGGTTAGGGAGAGCGTTGGGTTGGGGGTGCTGCGCCAGGTCTTCTCGAGAAATCGCAGTTTATTGGAAGGTAAGTGATTGGAGATATGTTGTTTCATTTACTTGTTAAATTCTACTTGTTTTCTTGGCGAGGTCACCAGCCGCTATGTTTTGGGGTCGTCCCACCATTCTTCTCCGAATGCCCACCCGCGGAAAGGTGATTATTTTATGAATTGGGTGGTCCGTTTTTCCCTTGTGGAGTAGGGGCGGGTTAGAGCAATCTGCGGTTCGGGTTGTTCAGTAATCCCCCTGCCAATCTGCCATACGTTAATAACTGCGTCTGTCATGTTTGTCGGATTTGGTGTGTTAACGAATTTATTGCTTACGGTGTAAAGGCCGAATTCCTGAAATATGTTTTTATCTTGCCTATCACCTTGAGAGGCGGTATATGTGTAATGTAGAGCATGTTTGTACATGTTATGTAAGACTACACTTCATGGGTTTTTATTTAAATGGTCATTTAAGTATATCAAGTTGCCACCCTTCCACCGTAAGAGTCTTGTTTTAAAAACAAGTTGCACTTTCGTCGGCAAGTAATATTTTTAATGTGAGTATTTTGTACCATTTCCATCCCTCCTACGGGGTGCATAGGTTATGTTTATGTGTTTGTGTGAGTTGTTAAAATTTTTAGTTTAAAGTAATTTGGCGTGTTGCAGATTTGCACCAGTGTAGTCTTTCAGAGGTTGTTGTGAGCGGTCGTGACTACAGCCGTGTTAAAAGGGAGCGGCAAGGTTCTCAGCCCGAAGGCTCATACTGTGAAAAAAAAAATTTATTTCTGCCTCTGAATAAATTATAACTTGATATCTAGAGGCTTTCTGATTATAATTTTTAAATCTGTTCGTTTTTTGAAAAAATAAAGGGTTTTTAGGAATAAAATTTCCATTTGTTGAAAGAAATTTGTTTTCATCAGTTACCCACTGGCAACTACTTTCACCCTCACATAGTGTGATTAAATGTGTTAATGTTCTTGATGAATCGCTATTAAATAAATTAAATTCTTAAGAAAAAATTTTGAAAGTAAGTCCACGGTTGAACGGCCATCGGTAACGAATTGACACTTATGGACAAAACCGTGAAGTTCGACTGCCCAGGCTTTGTATGACTGGACTGGTTTCTTGCGGCATCGATAGAATTAAACTCACGTTACCGTGAAATGCGTTGCTTTGTGGTAGTCGTTGGACAATAAACTGCACGTGTTATCAAAAGTAAGAGCTGCTGGTTCTTCTAAAGGGGCTAGCTGACACAGTAAGTGATACACCTTAGCTGGAATCCACGAAAGGAAGAAGGCCTTGCTCAGTTTCGAGTCTGTCACACCGAAAGCCAAACAATGATGTCTGAGTTATTTTTTTTTTTTTTTTTCGTAATCGTCCCAATCCTCGGTTGAATCATCAAACAGAGGCAATGCGGGTGGATGTATGTGTTAATGAAAGCCGACAAGGTGATCACAGCCGAAATAAGTTTTTCAGTCAGGGCCAGCAGAATGAACCTGATGAAAAAATGGTTCAAATGTCTCTAAGCACTGTAGGACTTAACATCTGAGGTCATCAGTCCCCTTGACTTGGAACTACTTAAACCTAACTCATCTAAGGACATCGCACAGAGCCATGCCCGAGGCAGGATTCGAACCTGCGACCGTACCAGCAGCGCAGTTCCGAACTGAAGCGCCTAGAACCGCTCGGCCACAACAGCCGGCGAACCTGATGAAACCGTACGTACATATTGCAGACGCAGAAACCGCTCCAAACACGTCGCTAATTGGGTTGTAACTGGGTAGTAAATGAGACCGATCCAAAGTAACCCAAATATGCCTTTACTCGTGAAGCACTCATCTACAATGGAAAGCAGACTTACGTGAATCCACATATAACACAACGGAGTACTCAGAAGTGAAGGACTCAGCGCATATAGATGCCCAGTCGGCGCTGCTCCGTACACTGAAGAGTTAAAGAAACTGGTAAACCCCCCCTAATATCGTTTAGAGCTCTCGCGAGCATGACGTGGCATGGAATCGACTATATCTGAAGTAGTGCTGGAAGGAACTGACACCGTGAATCCTCCAGGGCTGTCCATAATTCCGTAAGAATAAGAAGTGGTGAAGATCTCTTCTGAACAGCACGTTGCAACGCATTCGAGATATGCTCAATAGTGTTCATGTGTGTGGTCTTTGGTGGCGAGCGGAAGTGCTTAAACTCAAAAGAGTGTTCTTGGAGTCATTCTGTTGCAATTATGGACGTGTGGGGTGCCACATTGTCTTGCTGGAATTTCCCAAGTTCGTCGGAATGCATAATGGACGTTAATGGATGCAGATCATCAGACACGACGCTTACGTATGTAACACGTATCAGAGTCGTATCTAGACGTATAAGGGCCCCATATCACTCCAACTGCAACCGCCACACACCTTTGCAGAGCGTCCACCAGGTTCAACAGTCCCCTAATGCAGGATCTATGGATTCATTTGAAACGAGGCTCGTTCGACCAGACAACAGGTTTCCAGTCATCAGCAGACCAATGTCGGTTTTGACGGGCCCAGCCGAGGGGTAAAGCTTTGTGTCGTGTAGTCATCTAGGGTACACGAGTGGGACTTTGGCTCCGAAAGCTCATATCTATGATGTTGAATGTTTCTCACGTTGACACTTGTTGAAGGCCCAGTTTTGAAATCTGCAGCAGTTTGCGAAACCGTTGCACTTCTATGACACTGAACGATTCTCTTCAATCGTCTTTGAGCCCGTTCTTGCAGTATCTTTTTCCGGCCGCAGCGATGTGGGAGATTTGATGTTTTACCGGATTCCTGATATTCACGGTTCACTCGTGAAATGGTCGCACGCGAATAGCGCCACTTCATCAGAGATGCTGTGTCCCATCGCTCGTGCGTCGACCATAGCACCTTAGTCAGACTCATTTAAATCTTGATAACCTGCCATTGTGGCAGCAGTAACAGATGTAACAACTGCGCCAGACAGTTGTTGTCTTACATAGGCGTTGCGGACAGCAGCGCCCTATTCTGCCTGTTTACATAACTCTGTGTTTATTTGAATACGCATGTGTATACCACTTTCTTTGGCGCTTTCAGTGTAAATGCGTGAGTTACCGGCAGACGGCACGGTGGAGACCCCACCGCACTCACGCTCCCTAGAGAGCCTGTAAATAGAGAGAGTGGCCATAGGTGAAGTTTCCCGTGATTGGTTGATTAGCTTTGGCGCCATTTTTCTGCCAAACGTTTCTCGCGCTTCCTATGTTCGCCGTGGTTTTGAGTTGAAGTTCAGAGGACTTTTGGAAACGATTAAAAGGTATTTGAATTATTGAGAGACTTGTTATGCGTTGTGCATGCATGTTAGTTGTTATCGTTTTTAGTTCTTAATTAGCATTTGCGATCTTAAATACGAATTGAAATAACTGATGAAGTCGGTAGGCCTATATGTTTGAAGTAAACACGTTAGTAATTTGCTCAGAAAACTCTGATTTTAAGGTGTCAGTTGTTTGAGATATTTTTAGTCACGCAAAACAGATAGGCCTATCACAATTTACTGCATTTTTAAGTTCTTATTTCTTTAACAGTTCGTGCATACTGGTAGCATCACAAACTTTTCTGAAGCCAATATCTGACAGTCCTTGCTGGAAACGGAAAGTTCCTGTAATTTTTGTGCCATGCTCATTCGACTTTATAGCGTCAAACTTTATTTCGTTCCGAATCAGATCACTAGGCATTATTTTGGTTTCAGTATTATTGCCTGACTGTTGACGCAGGCAAGTTGTAAGCACTTTTTCCGCAGTTGTCGTGGTTGCTGAAACATTACTCGTAGTAAATAATTGTAGGTACTCTTGAAGACCGTTTTTAATAGGCCTACTTACTGTGGGGTAGAAGGGATACGGTAGTTTTCTTTCATATATATATATATATATATATATATATGAAAGAAAGTCGTAAGCAGTTGTTTACTTGTGACGTGCAAAAAGTCTGAAGACGTGACAAGAAATACTGATACGTCTCACACTTTTTACACGTCACAAGTAAACAACTGCTTACGACTTTCATTCACCTGACGTAATACAGGTACGTTAAATCTTTAGCGTTATGCACCTCTGATACAAAACAAATGCTATACACTATATTTTTTATTGACGTTACTTTCATTGCAATATGTCTAGTAAACGAAACTTTAAAGGAGATAAATGCAAGTAACGAACAATTTTTACAGCCACTGTATCACATTTTCCTGTGCTGTACGTAGTAGGCTACTGTGAGTATATTATAGCTGTAAAGAAAGGCATTTAACGAATGATTTCGCGATATTGTCTTGTGCTTCTGATTCGGTGAGTGTGTACTCCACTACTCCACTATTGGCCGTTCAAAAGTCTCGCCAACAGTTTGGCAGAAAAATGGCCGCCGTATCGTCCGGTTGGCCACCCTCTCCCTATACAGGCTGTCTATCGCTCCACACTGTCGGCCTCCATCTGCCGGCCTGCGCTGATACTGCTGGTGGCAGATCCAAACACGCGCGTACGGAGACACCACACTCGGCGCATGCGGTCTAGTAGCAGGATATAACAACTACCTTGAATGCAAAACACCATTTCAAAAATAAAATGTTCAATCGGTTGTTTCAATAACTTCCATACTATGACAATTCGCAAAACATTTGCGCAATTCGCTCTCCAGCTCTATAGAGAAGAGTGGCCCGAGGGCTAGCAGACGATACGAAAACAAATGTGCGAAGAACTGGAGCTGCTGAGGGAACGAACTATGGTCTTGTACGGGAAATTCTGAAGGTGTAGTTAACATTATCGACATCAATTACAGTATGTTTAAGGCCAGTATTACATCGTGCATCTAAGGTGTACACCTCTGCACCCTCGCCCCAAGCGTACATGTCTGGAACTGCAGACCAGTTCTTCTCGCCCTATTACGCAACGAAAGCGAGATAGTCCTGTCCTGATTTCTTGTAGAGTCATTCATTTAATTTAAAAATTTCCAAAAGTTCATGGTTACTACTTATTAAATAACTGTGTCTATTTTATTTTTTTTTGTTTCTGTTGCGTATTAATAAATTGTTGTTCTCTTATGAAACCTACCTCACGTTGTAACCATTCTGAATTATGGGGTCTACTTTTTGTTTTATATTGTGATATTTTGTAGTGCTGGCATATGTTGAACTATATTTACGTTTATGCAGCAGTTACAGCAAACGGCTCTGAGCACTATGGGACTTAACTTCTAAGGTCATCAGTCACCTAGAACTTAGAACTATTTAAACCTTTCTAACCGAAGGACATCACACACATCCATGCCCGAGGCAGGATTCGAACCTGCGACCGTAGCGGTCGCGCGGTTCCAGACTGTAGCGCCTAGAACCGCTCCGCCATCACGGCCGGCGCAGTTACAGCAATTTGCACATGGACGGCGCAGCAACTTTTGGGGCTGTTGCACTGGCTGTGTCTGTAACCCTCAGGATTAGGTCAGCATGGCATCAACAAAAACCCAGACATTCTTGGGTTGAAACCTGGCTAGTAAGAAGGGACGAAAGCACTGGCATGTATTACCTATTAAGAAAGAAATAGAGGCCCAAAGATCTGCAGGAATTTCGGAACTTCGTGACAATGGACGACGCTTCTTTCGACAAGCTGCTGCCGACATACTGGTAGGAATTCACTCAAGTGACGCAATAATATTGGAAGCAATTCCACTTAGTCGGAAGTAAGAATTAAACCATTTGTGTACTCATTCTGCGATCATACTCTGTCGCTGATTACTGCCAGTTTCTCCTTCCTAGTATTCTTAAAACAAAACATAAGACATAGACGTGACCTTTCATTGGTTGCTGTACTATACACAGAAATCGAAAAATCACGTATGGTAATGCTATATGCATATTTACTCAGAAATAAACGACTGCTGACCTCTCCTCGCTACACGCCTTAATTAGGAAAAAAGAATACTTTTCGGATACAACTTTTATAAAATAATGTGTGTTGATAGAAATACTTCTTTACTGCGTTTACGAAAAGGTAATCACTGAAAAATGAGCAAAATTTCCAACATGAAAACCTGAAGCTAGCTGCTGACCACAGATGTCAACGATAACAGTAGGCAAAATCGAAACATCAACACGTAGAAAGCATGCTCCGAGCACTCCGTTCTGTGCACGCATAAGTAACTGCTATTTAAGTGCACATGCACGAACTCCCGGGAGTTTAGAACTGGTGTCTGTTTCCCGTGAGGATAATGTGTCAGGTGTTTGTCTTAGTTCCACCCGTTGTACACCCAGATGGTTGTCGTGCAGGGCCCGTTTCGTTCGTTCTGCCATCGAATTCTAAGGAGCGCTGGCGCACAGCAGTTCGTAACATGTATTTGACTCTAGTAACAGGGTCCTCCATCAGCAGGAGGCGGCAGTATACTGCCGATGTTCTTCTTTTGCACAACAATTCCATAGAACACATCAGCCTCTCCAGCACTGGCGAAATTGCAAAAACTTGCAGGAAAGTCTTCATCCTTCCATCACATACACGCTTCAGTGGCACGCATCTTGGAAAATTCGCGTGTGCCTGAGGAGGCAGGTTTCTACCACACAGGTGTACAGTGAGGTGATAACAGTCGTGAGATAGCGATACGCACGTGTTCAGGCAGCGGCAGCACCACACGGGTACACAAGATGTAAAAGGGGGGTGCATTGGCGGCGACGTCATTTGTTTGCAGGTGTGGAAAGGTTTGCGACATGACCACGCCCGCACGACGGGAATTAACTGACTTTCAGCTCGGAGTGATAGTTTGACCTAGACACATGAGAAATTCCATTTCGAAAATCATTAGACCGAGATCCACAGTTTCAAGACTGCGTAGAGAAAACCAAATTTCAGGTACTAACTCTCTCCACGGACATCGCAGCAGTAGCCGACGGCCTTCACTTAACGGCCGAGTGCAGCGGCGATTACGTAGAGTTTTCTTTGCTAAGAGACAAGCAACACGGCGAGGACTAACAGCAGAAATCGACGTGGGACGCAGAACGAACGAACCAGGCAGGACAGTGCTGCGAAATCTGGCGTTCATGGGCTATGGCAGCAGACGACCGACGCGAGTGCCTGGGAAAACAGCACCGCCTGTCATGGGCTTAGGACCATATCGGTTGGACCCTGTTGTTGTTGGTGTGCTCTTCAGTCCTGAGGCTAGACTGATGCAGCTCTCCATGCTACTCTATCTTGTGCAAGCTTCTTCATCTCCCAGTATTTACTGCAAGCTACTTCCTTCTGAATCTGCTTAGTGTATTCATCTCGTGGTCTCCCTCTACGATTTTTATTTTCCACGCTGCCCTCCAATGCTAAATTTGTGATGCGTTGATGCCTCAGAATATGTCCTACCAACCGGTCCCTTCTTCTTGTCAAGTTGTGCCACAAACTCCTCTTCTCCGCAATTCTTATCAATACCTCCTCTTTAGTTATGTGATCTACCCATCTAATCTTCAGCATTCTTCTGTAGCACCACATTTCGAAAGCTTCTATTCTCTTCTTGCCCAAACTATTTATCGTCCACGTATCACTTTCATACATGGCTACACTCCATACAAATACTTTCAGAAACGACTTCCTGACAAATCTATACTCGATGTTAACAAATTTCTCTTCTTCAGAAATGCTTTCCTTGCCATTGCCAGTCTACATTTGATATCCTCTCTACTTCGACCATCATCATTTTTTTTCTCCCCAAATAACAAAACTGCTTTACTACTTTAAGTGTCTCATTTCCTAATCTAATTCCCTCAGCATCAACCGACTTAATTCGACTACATTCCATTATCCTCGTTTTGCTTTTGTTGATATTCATCTTATATCCTCCTTTCAAGGCACTGTCCATTCCGTTCAACTGCTCATCCAAGTCCTTTGCTGTCTCTGACAGAATTACAATGTCATCGGCGAACCTCGAAGTTTTTATTTCTTCTCCATGGATTTGAATACCTTCTCCGAATTTTTCTTTTGATTCCTTTACTGCTTGCTCAATATACAGATCGGGGAGAGGCTACAACCCTGTCTCACTCCCTTCCCAACCGCTGCTTTCCTTTAATGCCCCTCGACTCTCCCTTCCCAACCGCTGCTTCCCTTTCATGCCCCTCGACTCTTACAACTGCCATCTGGTTTCTGTACAAATTGTAAATAGCGAAACGCTCCCTGTATTTTACCCCTGCCACCTTTAGAATTTGAAAGAGAGTATTCCAGTCAACATTGTGAAAAGCTTTCTCTAAGTCTACAAATGCCAGAAACGTACGTTTGCCTTTCCTTAATCTATTTTCTAAGATAAGTCGGATACGTTGGACCCTAGACGACTGGAAAACCGTGGGCTGGTCATATGAGTCCCGATTTCAGTTGGTAAGAGCTAACGGTAGGGTTCGACTGTGGCGTCGAGTTCACGAAGCCATGAACCCAGATTGTCACGAAGGCTGTGCAAGCTGGTGGTGACTCCTTAATGGTGGGAGTTGTGTTCACATGGGATGGACTCAGTCCTCTGGTCCAACTGAATCAATCATTGACTGGAAATGGTTATGTTCGACTACTTGGAGACCATTTGCAGTCATTCATGGACTTCTTGTTCCCAAACAACGATGTCACACTACTGAGCCACAATTGTATGCGATTTGTTTGACGAACATTCTGGACAGTTCGAGCGAATGTTTTGGCCACTCAGATCGCACGACACGAGTCCCATAAAACATTTATGGGTCATAATCGAGAGGTTAGTTCGTGCACAAAATCCTGCATCTGCAACAGTTTTGCGTTTAAGGACGGCTATTTATTTCTTGATGAGACTTAAAATCACTTGTTGAGTTCGTACTATGTCGAGTTTCTGCACTACGCCGATATTAGGAGGTACCCCATGCCTTTTGTCACCTCAGTGTAAGTGCTCTTGTTTCAACGTGAAAAAAAAGTAGATAAGATGCTGATTGTGTTGAGAAATGACATTTACTTCTCTCGTAAAATTAAAATAAAAGATAGAAGGCATTACTGTCTGATCGACCCAGGTATTTATTGATAAGGCCAGATTCACAGAGAAAGAGGTAATGAATTACCACAATAACCATTAACGGAGAGCTGCAAACCTTGAAGCAGCTGAGGTAACAACCCATAATTTTCGCTTTAGTATCAATGAGTTGGCAACGACTGTGGGTGATCGACTCACAAAACCACGGACATTACCGGGCCAGTCAACAGTAGCAACAAACTACCCACGCTGTCGGAGAACGCTGGATTTGCAGAGAGAGACAAATGGTGCAGTATATGCACGACGGGGCTCCTCCCCATTTTCTATGCCTATTGTGTAATAACACAAACGTGTAATGAATGATATTTTATTTGAGGAGGACCAATATCATGGCGCACTCGTTCAGCCGGGCTTAATACCTTAGATTCCTATCCATGGGGACATTTAAAGCCTTTTGTGTATTCAACGTGTAACGTCACAATAGGTTTCGTTACATAGTTAAAATCAGTGTTATGTTGCTATCAGCTGATAGACATTTACATAATTAATGAACAGTGAAATAATCTCAGCCCCAAATTACATGCATGTAGAAACAATTATGGATCAAAGTCTTTTATTCTCATTAGAACATGCACGTCCTATGTCCCAATTTACATTTCCCCACCTCTCCTTAAAGTATGTAGTCAGGTGTGAATGTTTTGAGTGCGGTAGCAGACGAACCAGAGATGTAGTGGGTCTCAGAATCTTCTACCAACTTTAACACAGTCAGTGGAAGGCAAAGAGCAGGAACAGGATGGTTCGACCAGAGGTGCGAAAGTGTAAAAAAAAAAAAAAAAACGTTTTTTTAACAGAGGTTGGTCATGATCCTCCCCCACCACCTCGCGCTGCTCGGGAGAAAGAGCCGCGCAACGATTACGGGGAGTTTTTTGGAAGACAGGTGAGCGACCAGACGTTCCTTCAGAACGCTGCGTCGAAATCAGGACAAAGGTGTTCGAATGTTTAAATATGTTTAATGTTAACAATTTATTTATCAGAGGCTTTTTCGCGATTGATTAATTAAGAACCATTTATTGATTTTTGTTCAATTTATCCGATATAAGAATAATCTTATTCGTTCGAGATTTCCGTTACGACCCGCCACGTGGTGCATAGTTTCAAACTGCAACCGCCGAGAAAGCTAATAGAGGGAGTTGTAGCCAGTTTTTGCGATTGCTGAACATTTATGCTAGCGTGTGTCGATGTTTAACAACTTATTGAAAATTTAGTGACGAGTGTAGCTTTTCTAAGGTGAATCGTTTCGTATTCAAGCACTTCGCGCTGGAGATACCAGCCACGAATCCTGCTCGATGCCAGCCACTGTACATAGAAAATCTGCATAGAGAAATAGTTACGATAGTTGCATTTCAGTGATAACTTAATGCATGTGCATGTATCAGCGTAGTAGTAGTGACCACGTGCTCTCCAAGATTTTCCTTCCCCCCACAAGACGATGCAAATCAAAGGCAACACGCCTTGTAATTCAAAGGAGAAATAATCTATGTGCATAGTTAAATAATCTTTGTCTATAGTTAAATGAGAATTCAAAGCAGAATTAGTGAAATGTGTATTCAAAAGATTGTTGAGAAGTAACTTCGTAAATTTGTCTAATGTTGGTTAAAATAAAATTAACTTTGTTTTTCGAAGTAATATCCGTTATCGGCTTGCTCATTTAAACCATAACTAAGAAAATCACGCTGCCCCTTTACTAAAATTATTGGCACAAGACTAGATTCGTGCAGGATGTAGTTTTCTCTGATCGTCCCCAAAATTACAATTGCGTTAGCCGTTGCGACTTCAAATTCAGTCGATAAGATTGTATTCTGAACTTTGATGGGCCTAAACATCAATTCTAAAGCGGGCAGAATGGTCAGAGAAGGTTACGCTGTCGCGAGAGAAAAAGTGTGCATAAGATCCTTCCCCACAGCAGGCTTATATAAAAATGAATAAAAGTAATCCCTGCTGACAAAATTAAGCAAACTCTCTTCTCAGCCTGCCACAGACAGGGAGAATTAATGACATTTACGATCTAAATACCAGTCGCCGGGAGCTTGCAAACTCACGTGAACAACATACACACGGTAGAAGAGCATGCGTCCCATGCTTATGGCCGGATTAGAGTTAGCAGTTCATAGAGGAGAGCGGTCGTATTTATAAGAATGTGCTGTAACCAAAGTCAACAAACCCTCTGGTGTCAACAAGGGGGTTGGCTATCATACGACACAATGGCCGACATCTCAACAGTTATTTCCGGAGTACGTTAAACAGGCAATTTTTTTGTAGTTTTGGTCAATATTATTTCCTTTTAGAGTTGTTGTTGTTGTTGTTGTTGTAGTCTTCAGTTCAAGGACTGGTCTAATGCAACTCTCCATGCTACTCTGTCCTCTGAAACCCTCCTTATCTACTGCAACCTACATCCAACTGAATCTGCTTAGTGCATTCATCTCTTGGTCTTCCTCTACGATTTTTACTCTCCACGCTTCCCTCCCCTCCAATACCAAGTTGGTGGTCCCTTGATGCATCAGAACGTGTCCTACCAACCGATTCCTTCTCCTAGTAAAGTTGTTACACAAATTCCTCTCCTCCCCAATTCCATTCAGTACCTCCTCATTAGTTATGTGATCTACGCATCTAATCTTCGGCATTCTTCTGTAGCACCACGATTCAAAAGCCCTTTGAGAGTATGGGACACTTTAAAGAATACATTGTTCATTGATAATGTTTGCAAATTCGCTGTTCTATTCGGGATAGCACTGTTTAGCGAAAAGATTCGTTGATACTGGAAACAATAAAAAGATTACACATTAGGCTATACTTTCGCTTTTTATCGAATTTTTTAGTAGTCTGCTGTTGCTATTGGTCATTATGCTATTAAAAGACCGGCCTGCTCAGAAAACAAAATAAACATGTCGAAATGTGTTGGGTCCTGTTCGGTAGTTTTGCAGAGTATTACAGGACTTTATTTAGTTTACTTCCATGCCTTGCGCGCTGAGTCGCTGAAACTGTTCTGCCGTGTTGCAACGTTGCATGCTTGGTGCCGCCATGAGCAGCGTAATTAAATAACAAATGCACCGCCGCTGCAGCTGGTGCCTGTGGATGCGAGACGACAAATTGCACCAGCGCTTCCCTCAACTAGAAAGCCGGGATACGGGCACTGTACCAACTCGCACGCCGTACATAAAAACAGTTTCATTGACGTGCAGTGCTCCGGGAATTTGTCATATCCAACAAGAAGTTAGTAGCATGATGACATTAACGCTTCCTGTCGCATTTACAACGATTTGGTTGCGTCACTTGCTTTACTAAATTATCAGTAGTTCATATTTTATTTCATTGGTTTTGTTTAAGGGATAGTTGGGAAATTGTGCACAGCGGATAATAGTATGCATCCAGTACTCGAAGCTTGCGGCAAACTTGACGAATTACGACTAATGCCGCCCTATTCTAATTCCTGTAAGCAACAAACAGGAACAAAAAGTTGGGGGCCATTTGTGTCGTGGAATGCGTATTTATGAGCGAAATAAAATAGGCCGGTTTCTTGTTATTTTCAGCACGCAGAAGACAAGAATGTAAGCTTACGGTTATGACTGAATTACTTTCATCATTTACATGCTGTAATTCTGGAATTTCTGACATATTCAATAAGAAGTTAGCAGCGTACTGAGCTACTGGTGCTCTGAATGAGAACAGGTGCGCTCCCTCGTGAAAAACAAGCCGAAAGAAGCTGAAATGAAGAAGTAAATAAGGAATCAAATGAAATAATAGACTCGGTTGAAGAACAAGAATGGAATAACTGTACGTTGGAGTCTTACTGAGCAGACATAGAAAAGAAGAAAACGAACATCAGACGCCAAGAGGAAACACTATAGTCACCGGAAGCCCCGAATGCATTTGTGATGACGACGATAAAGATGACTGTGATAATCAGTTTACTAGCGCATTGAGATCATTAAATACACGTGGTAGAGAACGTAATGAGTTACATTGCCTCTGTGTATACTAAGAATTGTTGTAATCAAATGCTGAGTGCATTGTTTAGAATCATGCTGCACGTATTGGAGAAGACATCCCACGACAATATTAGCGTCGACCGTTTATCAAAGAACTTAACGTTCTAAAAATCGTTGAAATATAAGTATAAATGAAGGACTTATTTCAATAGTGGTACAAGTCCATTACCTCCACTTTTCTGCCTATAATGCTTCTGAAATTAATGATCGAAACAAACAAAAAGAAAGGTTCATCTCTTGCAAGAAGCCATATGCTTGAATATTTCTGGTATCTCAACTGCAGATTTCTCTGCGCTCATTTAACTTTAGGACTCTGTATCTCACAATGAACAAAAATGGACTTGTACCACTATTGAAATAAGCCCTTCAAATATGATTACGCATTTCACGTTCCTCTTTAAATACATTAAAAAATTGTAGTTTCCTAATAGAAACTGGCAGATCATATAAGTAGCGACCATTTTCATTCATGTATATCGTATGCCCAAAACGTTTGGAGGCAGCTTGTATTTCTGACGTACAAGCGACGTTGGCGTAGTATATATGGCGGCAGATTGAAGTAACAACTGTAAACAGTTGAGAGAAGGCAGTGTTAAGTGGTGGACTCAAGCCATTGTATCAACGTCGTTGTCTCGCAGATCGCAATGGAGGAACATCACTAAACCATGTGTTCAAGGTATTCTCCAAGAATGACGAAAGAGAAATTCGGGCATTAGCTGCAATCGGGCACTGACATAAATCCAATGGCGACAGGTGAATATTGGTGCCGGACTGGGACTAGGAACTACATTTCCCCTTACCGCGAGTGGTCACCTCCACCACTTTGGCTAATCGTGCATGCTTCCCGTCCAGTTCCAATTCCCCAATGTCGCAGAGTACATACCTAGTGTCCCCTGTCCACTATCCCCATTGATCGCAGCCTCACTTGATTAACACAAGAGATAGAACGAAGTGTGCATCCGCACTGAAGCTAATATTTACCGTCAAGACACATATATTTATATGCGTGGTGTCTGTTGTTTCGGATATGTCTGAATGAACAGACACCATTCATTCTGTAGCCGTTATACATGACGTATGGGAAATTATGATATCAACTGCAATTGGACATTGAAATAAATCCTATGGCGACAAGTGAAAATGTGTGCCAAACGGGACTCTAACCCGAATTTCCTACTTAAAGCGAGCGGTCATTCTACTTTGGCTATCCAGCCCTCACCTAATTCCCACAAGAGATCGAACGAAGAGTGCCTCACCACTCAAGATTACATTTTTTCGCGTAAAGACATATTTTAGGTGCATGTTCGAAAGGACACACACCTCACATACAGTTTCTACAGAATACTTTGAAGAAGATAAAAATGTGTACAAAGTTTATCCTACACCTCCCCGCTCTTGAACAAAAACAATGATGTTTGTACGCCTGCTGCGAGGTGATTGAAATCCAAAACGCGGACATTTTTCTCCACAAAGAATGATCGCGCTTGATGAAATTTGAGGTTGTCAGCACGAACCTACCGGAAAACGACAAAGTGCAGGAATTTACCTGAAAAGTCAATGCTTTGACGACATAACCGGCATTCAAGCCAATGTGACGCGCGAGCTGAAGAACTTCGCGAAGCAGGACTTTCCTGACAATTTCACATGGTTGTATGAAAGATCTGTGCGCTGTACGCAACTAGAGGCGAGACTATGTAGCACACCTGGAGGATTACAACGACCGTCTAAACTTTTCTCTTTTTTTATGAATACAGTCTCAGGATTCTAATATATGTTTCCATTCTCAGGTAAACTATCCCCTAACTACTATAAATTTTAATTTTGCAATTGTGATAGATCACAGCTGTGTGGACGTCTCTAAGGCTGGCGGCCCATGCGGTGAATTATGTCTTCCTAATGTAAATCAGGCATGCTATATCACTGCATACAATTTTCACGTGGGAAAGTGAATCGTGGGCTATTTCATCTTTATGTTATTTGCAGTTGAACTTCATAATAGTGTTTTTACATTTAAACTGATGTAGTAAAAGCAGAAAAATTGCAGCAACATTACATGCACTTAGCTTTATTATACTTATAGTGAATTCGTCAAAACATTACTTTTTCCGTAAGTGTGCACTATTTCCCTCTTGCCTTCATATCGACGTGGACGGATGGTGATCGTATGGCGATCAAGATTGTAGCTGTAAACGCAATGTGTATTCCGGGAGCTCTTAAAAGAATTTCCTTAAAGCGTTAACAATGTTACTAAATAAATACGTGTGATACAACAGTCAAACACACATTTGAATTAAAAATCAACACAGGTTTAGCTCAAGAAGTAGATATGAAATCTTTTCAGCTGCACCAAGGAAGACCGCTGTGTCCCTCCTACTCCAAAATACTCTCTACCTTGCACCTTGCACCTTGTGCACCTTGCACTACCTTGAAAGGGTTGCCGCAGACGTCTTAAGTCAGCACTCTGGAGGAGACGAAACGTATGAGCCGGTAACTGACTGAGGCGCTTCGGAGAAAATCAGTCAGAGAAAAGGAGGTGGCGAGATATTTAAACGAGTTTAAATTTTGGTAAATATCTTAAATTTGATCGTAAAAGCAAACTGAGAAAGCATTGTTAACGAGCTGCTGAATCAGAGGAGCCAAAACAAAATCGTTTCCGCTAGAATTGCGCTCTACAAAAACTACGGTCCGATAATTTTAGCACACTACACAAATGACGTAGTAAATGGTGGGGTTACCGACAGTATTGGTAACATTGTTAGTCAAAAAATCATAAAGGAATTTGTGAGCGAGGAAGTGGGTAACATCGATAGGGAAAAAAGCGTAAATGAATTTGTGAGAGAGGAACTGGGAGCCGACTTTTTTTCGCATAATTAGAACCACACACCATTCAGTATTAGCCCATTGTGATTCTGTATCCCTACATACTATGAATTGCACTTTGTAAGTAATAAAAATTAGTTGATCGTGTGACTTCCGCCCTTTTATGTAAAATAAGCGATTAATTTTGATGCAAACGCACTTTACATGCGCAAACAAAAGATTATGTATGTAGTTTCGCTGTTATTTTTTACTCAATAGAACATTCTTCGTCATGACCAAAGGCAAGAGTTTCCTGTTATTATTGATAAAGGCGAAAGTTGTTTGTACATAAGTATGTGTTATCTAAGTTCGACGTAGTGTTGAAGCGATATTTCATGTATTTTAGTTTTTTTATTTTAAATTTTTTTTGTTGTAATTGTGTTTTATAGCGCTATTTTATAAGTCTGTACTATTTTAGTCATTTTTACTGCAATATTACCCTATTTCATATTACAGGTCAATATTTTTCGAATCACTTCTAAATTACACGTGGAAAATTTCAATTTTGCAATAAATGCTGCTTACTTTTAAGTAAAAGACAGGAGGATAACTACGTACAAGAAAAAAATTCCATAGGTTTGCCTCCCTTTATCCTCGTATATCCTCAACGCTTCTGACTTCTGGGGAAATCTAGGAAGACGCTCATCGTAAGCGTAAGGAAAGCAATCGTTATGATGTAACGCCTGATTGATATGCAACACAGCTAATGTAAGCTACTACGGGTTCCACGTTAACTGACCAAAGCTACTAGGGTAATTACTGCACTCTACGCTTACATACGATAGTCTAGGATAGTTTGCAACTCTTGCTGAGACACTTCATAAAGCGGAGTGTCGTGTGGCAGCTCGTTATATAAATTCGAAGAGAAACAACGCTGGAAGAATCAGCAATGATTTGCAGAAGTGTATGGCAGTAATGAACCATCACACGACACACTGATTGGTTGGCAAGATACTTCCAGTGTGGGAAAAAACTGAAAGTTAGTATTGTAGTCATGGATCCGTTTTCAGTATCTTGGATGACGTTGTGAACATGACAAAATTCGCCGCTACTGGGAGCCGCGACAGCTTATTCAGAAAGCCTGACGAACAGGGGCAGCTGCAGAAATGTTGGGCCTGTGTCTGGCTAATCCAGATGACTTTCAGCCGCCTAATCGCCATGGACGAGTTCTAGGTGTATCACTACGATCCCGAAAAAAAGAGAAAAGCAAGCAGTGGAATCTTGCTTATGTATCGACCAACGCCAATGACCCATCATCGCAAGAAGGTGACGCTGAATGCTGTTTGGTGCAAACAGATTTTTCTTGTAGGGTACACACCGCTGCAGTAGCACACTGCCGAAACCACGTGCCGGATTTACGGGAGGCTGACAGTCGAAGCGTCGCAGAAAGTTACCCAGGCGAGTGCCTCTGGACCAAGACGACGACCCACATATTTTCCCCACGGGACACAGTCGCACGTGCTTTTTTTTGGGCTATCATGTTTTGATTCTCTCTCCTTATTCTCCTGACATGGCACCCAGTGGCTTCTTCCTGTCCCCTTGGACAAAGAACCTGTAGTACAACAGGCATTTCCAAAACGACGACAAGACGATTTTCAAGGCGGAACGTGTCCTGAACAGTCTAAGTACAGACGGCTACAACAAACGTCTGCACCAAGTCATCCGTCGTTGGGAAAAATGTGTCCCATTGAAGGACGAATATCGTAGACAAGGGCTAAAACTATTAAAAAGTGTCACAGTCGGAGGTTCATGTTATTCGAGTTGGTAATTGAAACATTATCACTATGACTCGTTTAGATATACTTCCAAGCTCCACTTGATTTTGTAAGGTTTCGTGTCTTTTAGTTTTATGTCCAAGAGGGTACTGCCGAGAGGGAGGGGAGGGGTCTTGGGGATGGGTGGGGGAGGGGGGGGAGAGGAAGCGGAGTGGTACGAGAAGAAGATTGAGAAACCAGCGAAACGTTAACATTCAACGAATGGGAGTGTGGAACCCGCATTAAAGTGGGTGGAGAATGTTCTAATATGGTGTAATATATCACAAGACCTATAATATCAGAGGTTTCAGCGTGGCGTTTTGCTGCCGTAGCCTGGTGGCAACCATTTGGTAACAGCGTCTTCGCTTACTGTTGGCTAAGGTAACATCCTTTATACAGTGTGTTTCGAAAGTCATGTCTCACAGGCCAAGTCTACATCGAGCCATAGGACGAAGTCGCATTCAAGAATGTGACAGGAATCATCATTCGAAGCAAAAAAGATCTAGTAAACATGAGATCAAAAGCGCTGACCTTTAACAGATATGAGTAATTCTTCAGTAGAAGATATGTATCTCGCAATAGTGAAGATCAACATGTGCTCGTATCTCTTAAGGTGTGCACTTCAGAGTCCATGTTTACTGAAATTTTGTTTCTCGTTTGGTCCATACTATCACTTCTCAAAATATGTAAAGGAAAGGGCTTAATGCAGAAGAAATTCGTTTCACAGTAACGAAAATCAAGAATTGCTCTAGCTTTTAGGGTATGCATTTTAGAGCCCGTTTTTATTAGACATTTTTGCTTCGAATGATCGTTCCTGCCATTTCCCTAAATGCGACCTTGTCCTGCGGCCCAAGATTACTGAATCACCAATGTAGACTTTCTCCTATCGGTCATGAATTCTTAATCATCCTTATATAGTAGCACGAATTTCCTTTCCTGTGACTGGCTACAACGCTCGACCCAGAAGCTCCCCTGTTTCGGCAGAAACGCCGATTTCATTGCTGATGGAGAGTCTGTTGGTGGCAGCCGCAGTGATCAGTCGTGTGTGAACAGCTGCAGCGCAGAAACTGACAGCTGCTGTAAAATAGTATTAATTGCTTACTAAAGAAAATATCTGGGCGACGGACAAAGTAAACGGTCGCGATTGTGCCACAATAGCCAATTGCCAAGAAAAATAACATTATTTAATGTGTCGTGATCGGACGCAAATGTCGATAAAACACAGAATGAATTTTGACTCAACTATCACCAAGGACGCACATATTATTAGGAAGTGTGGTTAGCCATTGTTGGATTACGTACCAGCATGTGATACGTGTGACTTTAATCAATAAGTGTAGAAATAATTTTGTTTGAACACAATGCTGTGGCAAGACTACACACTATAATGAAACATAGCACCTCTTAAAGTACCTGATGTACTTTTTACTTCAGTTTAGTTCCTCACTTTGCTTAAATTTTAACTTAACAGCATTGCAACATCTCATCGAGGTCCGGAGCTGGTGCTTTCATCTTCTGCCAGAGGAACATCATCAGAATATATCATGGCGTCCTCTAGAGAAACATTGCGAGATGTGACGGATTTGCATCTCCAACCATAAACCTCGCGTGTATGGTCCGTTTGCTACAACCAGACACCGGGGTACTTGTTAAAAAAAGGGAGTGTTTTGGTAACAGAATTTTGAATGTGTTACGGAAGCTAGAAAATTTGAAAGGGAACCGAAACGACTGTACCAGATATAGTAGAGGTCTGAGTAGTGAAATGGGGGAGGTAAGGACTTCAGTTTAATGTAATATAGGATAATAGCAACAGTAACGGGACTAGTATTCATTAAATTAGGAAGGAGGGGTAAAGAGCAAATTCCTGTGAACTGTTCAGTGATACTAATGTTGTGAGAATCGACAGTAAACCAACCCCAAAAACAACAGTTCAGGTAAATATGACGACGTCACAGGTATCAGATGGAGAGATAGAGAGAGAGGATATGAGGGCACTAAAGGGTTAACGTTGTTCATAAAGTGGGATGAAAATGATGGACAATTGTAACACAGTTATAGGGAAAGGAATGGAACACAGTTACGGGAGAATACCGGCTCGATAACAGGAATGAGAGAGATGAAAGACTCATTGAGTCTGAATTAGTTTCAGACAGTAATAACATATACACTAATGTCACAGTATTATAAGGAATATTTGAATAAAAAAAAAATTTAGATGCTGGAACATACCAGCTAGATCATATCGTGGTTATATACAAAAAGCCGAAATAAGAAATTAGATTGAAAGGCGGACCCAGGAGGAGTCTAACTGGGAATACAATTTAGGGATGATAAACAGCAGGCTGGAATTTAACAGAATCCTAAGGAAGACTCAGTGCGTGTAGAAGTGCGACACTGAAGAAGTGGGGAATGATGATGTGCATTCGAAACTTTCCGAGCTGGAGAAATACATCAACAGGTCAGTTAGAGATGCAAAGAGAAAAACGTCCAGGGAAAGAAAGGAATACCACAAATTTGAAGCATGTGGAAGTAAAATCAAGAGTATGTGCAGGAAAGTTGAAGGGAAATGTCTCTAGGAAAAAATGTAAAAAAATCGGGGAGGATGGTCTTTGGAGATTCAGCATATAGCAAAGTTAAAATAACTTTCTCGTAATTTAAAAGCAAGGGTGGCAACACTGAGAGTGCAATTGGAATTCCACTGTTCCAGTCCACGCAGGTGACCAGTTTTCGCCCAAAGCGCTGGGCGAATTCATTTCTTTGTTCGGAAGGGGAGACCGAAAGTGTTTGCCACATTTCGGCTTGTCGGCAATGACGACATCGAGGCGCACGCCATGCAATATTTTTGAAAATGATTTTACGGAAACTATTCAGTAAAAATATTCATTTTTGCATGACTCATAGCTTTACATGTCAGGTTCATGATAATGCGCCCATAATTTTGTTAATGGTCAAAGTTATTGTGGTATTTACAAGGAAGTTAGACACTGCGAGAAATTCGAAAAGCTTTTCAATAAAAATAGGGGTCCCTATGATTTTGCGTTTGGTGCATATTCCATAATCTGTTGCTGTGTACGAAATGTAGGTAACATATCGAATTTTTCTTTAGACTTGGGTGAAGATCTCAATCTGTCACCAGTCTCGAGAAAACTGATCTGATGTAACACACTCATTTGTGGTCTTGCCAGCATAAAAACCAAAGTGAAATATACACAATATTCCTTATACTTCTTGCGCGATTTGAGAGATCGAAAATAGATTTTGGCAAATGACAGCATGGAAACAGGAAAGTATTTCGCCATATGTTTATTATGCTCAGCTTCGTAATCTACCGCGTTATTCCAATAACTACAGACTATTTTACTGAAATAATTTAATTTTTAAGGGGAATCGATACCTGGTGAAACGAGAAATGCTATGGTTTTGGGAACAACATAACTGAAGACATTACACGTTTATTTTGTATCGAGAATGATCTTTTTCATAAGCTACTGGCTCTACTTTTCCTCAGTTCCTCACTTAATAAACCACTGTCGCTCACAATTGAGTTTGCACAACATATCACTGACGTGACATTTTGTAAACTCCGTTGTGTTTCGGCAAAAGAAGCAAATTTTCACATGGCAACAAGAGAAATGTGTAGGTTTCGCTCAAAATACATCAATCATGACGCTTCTTTAAAAGTTACAAATTGTTAACAAGCTGCATTTTCAGCAAAAATTCTTTTTAGATACTAACCAAAGCAGAGGGGCCAGATCTTTTTAATTGGTCACCTTGCGAGTGTCAGCGCGAAGGGGCTCCACTTAATGTGAGCTTCAGTTTAGAACGGCACTTCCCCTCCAGTGCTCAGCACCTCCCCTACAGTGCCTGCTCCTAACCGACACCACTATCACTCTCTCCATGCTTGTCCTGCCGACTGCGCATCTACCGACCGCGGTGTTTTGCGCTGACTCCAACAGCAGTGTAATGGGGGTACTGACTTTAAAGACTCCACATTCAGATGAGACAGCAGATAGGTGGAAAGAGTACATCTACATTGTGAATTTCTAAGAAGGCGTAGGACTGTTTCTGGATGTGGTGGAATAATAAATAGATGTGAGTTTGGAAGACATAAGGGACCTAGAATTATGTCGACGTATATAGTCAATAATCCATCGTAACGTGCATGGTAGATGATACATCGTACAAATATTATCGATTTTATGTCCTACTATACTCGCATTCTGAGCGAGAGAAACTGACTGTCTACATGCTTCTGTACACAACAGAATTTCCCAAAAAACTACACAGCCTTTCCCAAGGATTTTTATTTAAGCAGACTATTCGACATACAATTCAAGTATGTCCTCTAAGAACTTCCCCTGACGACCCTTGCGTTCATGGTGATGATGGAGGGACCAACAGACCATATTCGAGGCTTGGGTATTACACTGAAGAGCAAAAGAAACTGGTACACCTGCCTAATATTGTGTAGGGCGCCCGCGAGAACGCAGATGTGCCGCAACACGAAGTGGCGTGAACTCGAATAGCGTCTGACGTAGTGCTGGAGAGAACTGACACAATGAATGCTGCAGGACTATCCATAAATCCTAACGGTACGACAGGGTTAAAAACAGCACGTTGCAAGGCTTCCCAGGCTCAATTCTGTTCATGTCTGGGGAGTTTGGTGGCCAGTGGAAGTGTTTAAACTCAGAAGTGTGTTCCTGGAGCCACTCTGTAGTATTCTGGACACGTGGGGTGTCGCATTGTCCTGCTGGACTGGCCAAAGTCCGTCGGAATGCACAATGGACATGAATGGATGAAGGTGATCAGACAGGTTGCTCATGTACTTGTCAACTGTCACAGTCGTATCTGGACGTATCAGGAGACCCATATCACTCCAATTGCACTCACCCCACACCTTCAGAAGCCTCCAACAGCTTGAACAATCCCCTGCTGACAAGCTGGGTCCATGGATTCATGAGGTTATCTCCGTACCCCTACACGACCATCCGCCCGATACAATTTGAAACGAGACTCGTCCGATCAAGCAATATGTTTCCAGTCATCAATAGTCCAATGTCGGTGTTGATGGGCAGAGGCGAGGTGTAAAGCTGTGTGTCGTGCAGTCGTCAAGGGTACACGAGTGGACATTCGCCTCCGAAAGCCCATATCGGTGATGTTCCGTTGAATGGTTCGCACGCTGACACTTGTTGATGGCCCAGCACGGAAAACTGCAGCAATTTGCGAAAGGGTTGCAGTTTTGTCACACTGAACGATTGTCTTCAGTCGTCATCGGTTGCGTTCTTGCAGGATCTTTTTTCCGGGCGCACCGATCCGGGTGATCGGATGTTTTACCGGATTCATGATATACATGGTACACACGTAAAATGGTCGTACCCCAAAATCCCCACTTCATCGCTGCCTCGGAGATGGTGTGTCCCTTCGGTCCAGACTCACTTAAACCTTGATAGCCTACCATTGTAGCAGCAGTAACCGACCTAACAACTGCGCCAGACGTTAACGAGCGCGGCGCCATACTCTGCCTGTTTATATATCTCTGTATTTCAGTATACATGACTATACCAGTTTCTTTGGTGCTTCATTGTAGTTTCTAGTAAACTGTAGTATTGCTTTTGTGATGTAGCCACGCGCTAAATAAATAAAATCTGTTTCAGTTCCTGAGCATTTCTGTTACACTTTAGTATGAGATATATCGACATACTACGATCTGAGACATGAGGTTGTGATTTTTTTTATGTCTGTCGTCATGTCTGCATGATAAGTGTGGTGTCACCGCCAGACACCACGCTTGCTAGGTGGTAGCCTTTCAATCGGCCGTGGTCCATTAGTATACGTCGGACCCGCGTGTTGCCACTATCAGTGATTGCAGACCGAGCGCTGCCACACGGCAGATCTAGTCTAGAGAGACTCCCTAGCAACTCGTCCCAGTTGTACAGCCGACTTTGCTAGCGATGGTTCACTGACTACATACGCTCTCATTTGCAGAGACGACAGTTTACATAGCCTTCAGCTACGTCATTTGCTACGACCTTGCAAAGCGCCATATTCAGTTACTATAATTACTATCTTCAAGAATGTATTCTGAACAGATAATATTGTGAATCATGTACCGTCAAGAGCGACGTCCATCATTAATGGATTAAAGTTATGTATCAAACTAATTACATCCGCTTTCTGAATTCTCATTCCTTGTCACGTTCCAGACCTCACGTCAGTATAGTTCTTCCATCCTCACGCCAGCCTGCGTAAGATAAAACGCGTGCATTTCGGCCTCCACTCGTAACACGTTGTTGGCTCTTCTGCTAATACAAAAATAAGGATTCCAAATATGGCTAAAATACGTTGGAATACTGGTTTCACTAGCATCTTGTGTGTTCTTCCTTCACAGAAACACAGGAGTTTCCAAGAATCCTTCCAACCTAAGTCTTCTGTTCGCTTTCCATAATACACACTTTATGTGATCGTCCCATTTCATATCGCTCCTAAATAATGACGTGAAGTGATGTGGGCTAGATATTCATCGCTAACCTTGGTGCCAGATACTATCGGTTTCTTTCTCTTTGCAATAGTCATCGTACATTTTTCCATGTTGAAAGAGGGCTTCCATGCATTAAACCAAGTGGGTATTCTGTCCGGCTATTTCTGCATTTCGTTATAAACTTCCAATGAGGATAGTTTCCTTGTGGGCAATACGTCATTGGCGAATAATTTAATTCAGTGTTAGAGTCAGAATTTGAGAGCGTTTTGGAATACTCGCAAACAACGAAAGCGAAAGGGATAAATAACATTCTGTAAATTGAAGGTAGAGGGGGGAGAATAATTTAATTCAGTGTTAGAGTCAGAATTTGAGAGCGTTTTGGAATACTCGCAAACAACGAAAGCGAAAGGGATAAATAACATTATGTAAATTGATGGTAGAGGGGGGAGAAACTGAAGGAAAAGAAAGCAACTATTGATGTCAGCTGCATCGGAACTTTATGCAGAACCAGTAGCAAAGAGAGAAAATGTGCGCCGGAACAGGATTATAACCCGGTATCGCCTGCTTACCAGGCAGTTGCGTTAAGAACTGCGCCATCCGCATACAGCGTTTATCGCACTTCCGCTGAATACTTCGTCATTCCTCCCGGGCGAACTACGAGGACTATTCGGAAAGTAAGGAACCATAGGTCGCGAAATGGAAACCACAGTAAAAGTCAAAACTGTTTTATTTGCATCAGTTAGCTACAACATCCAGCTACTTATCTCCATAGTCACCGATCCGACTTAGACGTTTGTCGTAGCGTTGTACCAACTCTCAAATACCCTCGTTCTAGAAGGCAGCCGTCAGTGCTTTAAGCCAATTCTCTACGCTGGCCTACAGCTCGTTGTCTGTGCCAAAATGTTGTCACCATAGCCAGCGGTTTATGTAAGCAGAGATGAAACTCAGAGGGAGACAATTACGGGCTGTATTGTGGGTAAACAAACATTTCCATTTGAAAACGATGCAGGAGCATCTTCATAGCCCCTGCAGAATGCGGCTGAGAATTGTATTGAAGAAGTAACAGCACAACAGTTATGTAATGTTGGCTGCATAGCTTCAGGCGAAATTTCTCACCAGGCCCTTGTACTTGGCGGGAGACACTATTGTGCTCCCTCTGTACTCAGCACTAAAAAGAACGACGTAACGCGATCGACGGGCATACTAAAGACACTGCCCATCACACCTGTGCAAAACGTGATCGGATTTTCACTGTGGTTTCCATTTCACGACCGATCGTTCCTTAGTTTCCGAAAAACCCTCGTACATCCCCACCCAGCGCCCCTTACCCACAGTCCCTTTACGTGCTTTGAGAATCCCGCAGGAGGCCGAATGTAACTGTGCATCTGCACTGAAGGTAGTGGATTCATTGCCCATCGAGGTGAATCAACTGTATGAACGCATTCATATAATAAATAACATTCTTATGCAGTTGCTAAAATCATTGGACGAAGTAGCAACCAAACGCATATTCAAGTCAATACGTAGAAACTATGAGACTGGAGCCGCGTCATAGCAATTTCGGCAGATTATCATCCACAAAAACCGGACGATATGATAGATAGTTGCCAAAACAATGGACAATTAGCTTAGCAACTGACGCATTCAAGTTGCTAACAAGAATAATATACAGAAAAATGAAAAACAGAATTGAGGGTAGGTTAGATTTCGAACGATATGGCTTTACAAAAAGGTAATGACACCACAGAGATGTTGTAATAACTAAAGAAGGCATGGATTCAGAAAAATCGAGAAACTTTAACAGGAATTGCCGACCTAGATAAGGCGTTCGATAATATAAAATCGTGTAAGCTGTTTGAAGTTCCCAGAAAAATAACTGTAAGCTTTAGGAAAAGACGTTGTTAATAAATATTAGATTGATATGGAGAAATTGGTGTAGAAGAGGAATTCGTAGTGGGCCTCGTCAAACAAATCAGAAGACAGATGAAACCAAAAACATACAAAAAATATTGTCTGGTTTCGAGAATGAGATTTTCACTTTGCAGTGGAGTATGCGCCGATATGAAACTTCCTGACAGATTAAAACTGTGTGACAGACCGAGACTCGAACTCGGGACCTTTGCCTTTCGCGGGTAAGTGCTCTACCAACTTTTTTTAAAAATCTCATTTTGTCCATTATAGTTCGTTTCAATTGTTCGTGGCGAACGTCCCCTGACGCCCGATGAGGTTCATTGTTGATCCATTCACAGTATTTTTATTACAAAGGGCAGCTAACCCTCTGACCGAACACGCTGATCTGCCGTGCTGGCGAACTGAGCTACCCAAGCACGACTCTCCCCCCGTCCTCATAGCTTTACTTTTGCCAGTACCTCGTCTCCTACCTTCAAAACTTCACAGAAGCTCTTCTGCGAACCTAGCAGAACTAGCACTCCTGGAAGAAAGGATATTGCGGAGACATGGCTTAGCCATAGCCTAGGGGATGTTTCCAGAATGAGATTTTCACTCTGCACTCTGCACACTCCGCTGGAGAGTGAAAATCTCATTCTGGAAACATCCCCTAGGCTGTGGCTAAGCCATGTCTCCGCAATATCCTTTCTCCCAGGAGTGCTAGTTCTGCAAGTTTCGCAGGAGAGCTTCTGTAAAGTTTGGAAGATAGGAGACGAGGTACTGGCAGAATTGAAGCTGTGAGGACGGGTCGTGAGTCGTGCTTGGGTAGCTCAGCTGGTAGAGCACTTGCCCGCGAAAGGCAAAGGTCCCGAGTTCGAATCTCGGTCCGGCACACAGTTTTAATCTGTCAGGAAGTTTCATTGTCTGGTTTCTTCACATGGACTGATCAGAAGACAGATGAAATCAAAAACATACAAAGAAATATTGTCTCGTTTCTTCACATGGACTGATTCGGCTGAATTCATCTTATGTTAAAGGTGCTAATTGTTAGACCGTTATTTTATTGCTTAAAACGACTCGTGCAAGACTGACACATAACAAATGAATACCTACAGGGACTGGACAAAAATGTGAAATACCACGAGAAATGCATGTTTGAACATCAATTCACGTACTAACCAAGACTCCAGTTGGTGCTGAGCGACGTGACGCAGTGGTTAGCACACTGGTGTCGCATTCCGGAGTGCGACTGTTCAAACCGGTGTCTGGCCATCCAGATTTAAGTTTTCAGTGATTTCCCTAAGTCGCTTAAGGCAGATGCCGTGATGGTTCTTTCGAAAGGGCACGATCGCTTTCTGTTTCCATCCTACCCTAATCTGAGCTTGTGCTCCGTTTCTAACGATCTCCACATCGGACTAAAGTTAGACACTAATCTCCTCTTGCAGTTGGCGCTGTTGTGTTTGACCACCGACGGCAACACAATGCCTCGCAATTGCGAGTCGTGGTTCAAATGGTTCAAATGGCTCTGAGCACTATGCGACTTAACTTCTGAGGTTATCAGTCGCTTAGAACTTAGAACTAATTAAACCTAACTAACCTAAGGACATCACACACAGCCATGCCCGAGGCAGGATTCGAACCTGAGACCGCAGCGGTCACGCGGTTCCAGACTGAAGCTCCTTTAACCGCACGGCCACACCGGCCGGCTGTGAGTCGTGGTCAGAACAGTGTTCTGTTTAGCTGTTGTAAGGTGTCAGGCAAATCCAACACCTTCCATGAAAACCTTGACATGATAACAAATCCGGCAATACGTCACATAGCTCCAAAAAATCCTGACATTAAATTAACCAAAGTAATACAATCAACGAGTGAGAAAATGGATTACCACAGACTAACACAAGAATGTCTAAATGCATGTCATACCTTCCCACCGTGAAACAGACGCAGTTCCGAGGGTAGAAACAAGAACAGAAGCCAAGAGCAGAGCCGTGTAGGCTAGAAGGCCCTACGATAAGAGCGGGACAATGGGACACACGCATTGCCGGCCGACCGCCAAGAGGTCCATCCCCCAGCCCATGTTAAAAGATAGAGCCCTCCAGAAGAGCAGTATAGATCTTACAATAACACTAAAAGGGCCACACCAGCTGCAAGTTTTAGCGCGAGACTATACGCATCTCTGTTACATAGAAAAAATTAAAAGCATTGCCCCACCACGCAAAGTATAACGTTTCTCATTGGATAGACAGAATTTTTGTAATCAGAGCTTAAGGTTAATATTACGACCCTGATTGGTCAGTTGAAAACACAGCCAGATACCTTTTTCTTAAACCAACTTCGGTAAACAGAAGTAAGGATAAGTTCGAGACAGTTGCTACCGAGACGGCAAGGTGTGTGGAGCTGCGTCGCCCGCCGCCCATGACACTGCCTAACCACCGACAAGGTAATGAACGCACGCGATACCGCATAAGAGAGCATAAGGCTTCACTCAGAACTGCAGAAGTCTCATCTGTTACATCCCCTTTTTACGTAATACTAGTGTTGATCGTCAATTAAACTTCGTGGTATTCACATTTGCTACTTGAAGTCAAAATCTGAAACGCGATGATTTTTCTGTTATATAATTTTGAGAAGCCATATCAGCCACTGTAATTTATGAGAAGTTAAATAAGTAATTAAATATAATTGAGGGTCACTGTAGACCATTTTTGATAGTTTTCTCTTTTATGAAACTTAGCTTAAACCAAGATTATAGATGTGATATGGCATAGGTCATCCTTCTATCCATTATAGAACTTGGGAACCCATTCAGGGAATATTCGTTCACGTTTTTGTTGAACGCAGTTGGTTTTTATCATCCTGTGTTAAAATATTTCCTTTTATCAATAGTACAATTTATAAACAATGTTTTGTGTGAACAATAAAATTTCCAATGGTAAACTTCACTGCTTTTTCGACGTTATTTTACCAGCTAACTAAAAATAGGAAAGCCTTGAACCCCTTCCACTGAATTTAGTTAGTATTAAGATTCTTTTACAGGGAGTGCAGTGGAGCTGACGCTGAAATCATTAAGTATTTGATTATATCATCACTAGTCTCACTGGACTCTTCTGAACACTACATGTCATGTGTGATCTGGCGTCTCCTTACCAGCAACAGGTCCCAGGTTCAAACTAGTCAATTCCCTAAAAAACACACTCGTTTCGCGAAAGTGGTAGGGAGACACGACTCAGAACAAACAGACACCACGTAGAATGTTACACTATGAGTGCGTTATGTTGGAGCTAGGGGAATTCGAACGCAGTGAAATTGTTTGTGCTCGTATGGTGGACCATTCCGTAACCAAAGTGTTTGGTGTTTCAAGAAGCACCGTGTCGAAGATTAATACCACGTACAGGGAAAGTGGAAAAACATCATCCCCTGAGTCGCGATGCGGACAGAAGCGTGTGTTTCTTCGTTTTGATAGACAGCCATTTCGGGATTGAGATGGAAGTCCAGAGACGATAGCTGCAAAAGTCGCTGCAGAACTGAATGTCGCACTCGCGAACTCTGTCAGCACCAAAAGAACACAAAGAGTGCTCTGTAAGACGGGAATTGCAAGGTGAGCTGGAATTCTAAAACCAATCTATAGTGACTCCCGCAACAGGGAATCGTGGTGCCAAAGTCATAAAATCTGGAGTACGGAACAACAGAACGTAATTGGTCAGACGGATCTTGGCTTACAATTCGCAACTTCTGGCCGAGTTTACATCAGACACACGCTGTTCGAAGTCCATGATGCATACTACTTGCTGCCAAGAATGGGTTCGGTGATGATTTGGGCACCCATATAGTTGTATCCTATGGGCCCTATGATTACTCTGCAAGACTGTATTACTTCTAAGGATTATGCGAGCATTTTGGGTGATTAAGTCCATCCCGTACTATTTGTTCTTAACTTGTGATGCCGTGTTCCAAGAAGAAAAGACCGCCCGTTCACACAGCTCACATCGTCTGGGACTGGTTCTGTGAGCACGACGATGAGTCATCGTGTTTCCACTGGCCACTACACTCACCAGATCCCAATATCGCTCAGCATTTATGGTCAGCTTTGAAGAGAAGAATGCGTGGCCGCTGTCCACCTGCATCATCGCTTCCTTAATTGCCTCAGTTTTGCAGGAGGAATGGTATAAGATTTCCTCATAAACCATAAACGGCCAGCAATCATCCACTCCGAGATGATTGGAAATTGCTTTGAATGCTAACGGTATTCCTACAACGTATTAGGCATGGCAGTGTGTTACGTTATTTTTAGTCTTTCCATGTCCACCCCCGGTAGCTGAGTGGTCAGCGCGATAGAATGTCAATCCTAAGGGCCCGGGTTCGATTCCCGGCTGGGTCGGAGATTTTCTACGCTTAGGGACTGTGTGTTGTGTTGTCCTAATCATCATCATTTCATTCCCATCGACGCGCAAGTCGCCGAAGTGGCGTCAAATCGAAAGACTTGTACCCGGCGAACGGTCTACCCGACAGGAGGCCCTAGTCACACGATTTCAAGTCTTTCCATACTGCTGTCCACCCCCTTTTCTGTGCGAAATAAAACTTTCATGATTATAACATTGAAACCGATGGTGAAGTTTGCAGCAGATATTTACGTCATCTGTAGCATCTTCAGTTACCATAGAAACGAGAGGGGTGAATTCAGAAAAAAGAAAAAAATCATCGATTGCAAAAACGAACTGCGCTACGAAATGGTGTCCACAGTTATGTACCTCACAGACAGTTATTTTTAACTGCGGTGTATTGCACACGTCGTTTGTCACATCATAAATGCATATCAACTATTCTTTCTACCAATGAACTCGAACCTGTGAATGAAGAACATTTATGACCTGCCTACATCAATCTAAAAATTTCGACAACGATTCGGAGCAAAGACTGTAGAAGAAAACATTTATAACTTCTTCACGGTCCATAGACGCAGGCGCATGGTTTGTTTGGATGTTAAAATGACGACTGCCATTACACATTTTTGCCCTGAATATCCTACATTGTGTCATTTCGAACAGTAGAACACTCTCAGTAAGTAGCAGGGTTTCAAACAGTGCAATGCGGCACGTAGGCTGAATGGAATGTAAAGGTCCACATGGCCGATATTCAGTGGACTTATTGCCACGAACACAATTTGGACTTTAAGAAAATCTCCTGCATATTCATGACATCTTCTTTCGTAGATAATTAACGTCCACGAGTTTTCTTTTTCTTTTTTTAATCTGGGCTCCTATAGATCACGTAAATAACTACTTCTGATTTGAGATCCGGTTTTTTCAATAAATTGTCAATCGATCAAACAGCTGTTGTTTCCAAACTTTTACCGCTTAGCTGCAGTTTTATTTTTTGATATTCTCCGGAGATCACAATTTCACGTTCTAAAATCTTTATGTCTTTCAGATCAGTTCTGATTTCTTGAAAGCACTTGCAGCAGACAGACTTTTTTCAAGTTGATACGTTCAGAAATTCTCTTCCATGTCTAGTTTTTATTCATCGATGCTAAATGTCCGTTTTAATTATTCATTTACCTATTGCTTCGCTATCTTTCACATAGAAAATCGTTGTAGTGTCTTACAAGTACCTTGCAAATCTCAGCATAGATTTCGAAAATAGCGACAGCCTTGAATAACTCGGCATTTAAATAAGTGCTGTATTTCTTGATTAATAAACGCACTATCATACAATATGACGATAAGTTTTTTTTAATTTGTAAAAGAGTTCGTAAGTAACTGGTTACTCCTAATACGACCATGTAGATGGTTTTAGACCGTCATCTGAACAACAGGAGGTGTGCTTCGGGGAACAGTTCTACAACAGCTAATATTCACGCTATTAAATATTAGCAGTACTGTGAATGTGTTTACAGTTTCTCTAGAGACGAACAGAAAGTTCCTACGGAATCAGTAACGTAACTAAAAAACCAATACTTAGGCCAATAACTGACTGCTGACGTTACCAATAAAAGTCTGTCACATAATGTGTAAATGTTCACGAAAAATATTGAACTAATGTAAAAGAAAACAGAAACAGTATGAGCTATAGCGTGGGTTCAAATAAAACGTAGTCCTCACGCTAATGGGGTTCCTTAGGAAAATCTTACTGTGCTCATTAGTAACGCTTATCGTGTTGAAGAGAGAAAGTAATGAACGCTTCCAAAGGGGAGAAGGAGGGGCTGCGCGGTTTGAAAAGTGTTTCTATAATCTTCAGAACAATGTAACGTAGATAGTTAATGGTCTCAAACGCGCACACTACAAGCAAGACTTCCTGCTTGAGTTGAAAAACATTCCCAGAGGTTCCTGAAGCTGTTGGTAACAAACAGCCTATAAAATATTAATTTGCCAAAAACCAAAACGTAAAAAAATGCAAGACACCACGCTTTATACAGAAGGGAGGAGGTAATCGTGCTTTCTTCGTTTCACCGTCTACAGCAACAGAAGACGACGTGTTTTTTGCTCGAGTATCATGTCGTTTTTGGAAACCCAGAATCTACTATGTAGGAATCAACATGGATTACGGAAACAGCGATCGTGTGAGACCCAACTCGCTTTATTTGTTCGTGAGACCCAGAAAATATTAGATACAGGCTCCCAGGTAGATGCTATTTTTCTTGACTTCCGGAAGGCGTTCGATACAGTTCCGCACTGTCGCCTGATAAACAAAGTAAGAGCCTACGGAATATCAGACCAGCTGTGTGGCTGGATTGAAGAGTTTTTAGCAAACAGAACACAGCATGTTGTTATCAATGGAGAGACGTCTACAGACGGTAAAGTAACCTCTGGCGTGCCACAGGGGACTGTTGTGGGACCATTGCTTTTCACAATATATATAAATGACCTAGTAGATAGTGTCGGAAGTTCCATGCGGATTTTCGCGGATGATGCTGTAGTATACAGAGAAGTTGCAGCATTAGAAAATTGTAGCGAAATGCAGGAAGATCTGCAGAGGATAGGCACTTGGTGCAGGGAGTGGTAACTGACCCTTAACATAGACAAATGTAATGTATTGCGAAAAAAAAAGAAAGGATCCTTTATTGTATGATTATATGATAGCGGAACAAACACTGGTAGCAGTTACTTCTGTAAAATATCTTGGAGTATGTGGTGTGTCTAGGCAAGACAGCCTAGACACAATGAGAGGAAGTCGAAAGGCACGCGCAAAGCTAAAGCTGGATGGCGTGAGGTCTGAAACAGGATACGTAATGAGTGCTATAAAGAAAAGTACGTAGCTTCTGGAATACTTAACTTTAATCCATCCTTTTGGTACATCTGGAGATTGTGGCGATACAAGTGAGACTCTTTAGATACATGCAATGATACTAGTGGCGCCTTGCTAGGTCGTAGCCATTGACTTAGCAGAAGGCTATTCTAACTATCTGCTCTGCAAATGAGCGAGGCTTCGTCAGTGTGCATCGCTAGCTACGTCGTCCGTACAACTGGGGCGAGTGCTAGTCAGTCTCTCGAGACCTGCCTTGTGGTGGCGCTCGGTCTGCGATCCTTGACAGTGGCGACACGCGGGCCCGACATGTACTAATGGACCGCGGCCGATTTAAAGCTACCACCTAGCAAGTGTGGTGTCTGGCGGTGACACCACAGTATGCGTGCGGAACGATTTGAAGTGGAATGATCATATAAAATTAATTGTTGGTAAGGCGGGTACCAGGTTGAGATTCATTGGGAGAGTCCTTAGAAAATGTAGTCCATCAACAAAGGAGGTGGCTTACAAAACACTCGTTCGACCTATACTTGATTATTGCTCATCAGTGTGGGATCTGTACCAGATCGGGTTGACGGAGGAGATAGAGAAGATCCAAAGAAGAGCGGCGCGTTTCGTCACAGGGTTATTTGGTAACCGTGATAGTGTTACGGAGATGTTTAAGAAACTCAAGTGGCAGACTCTGCAAGAGAGGCGCTCTGCATCGCGGTGTAGCTTGCTCGCCAGGTTTCGAGAGGGTGCGTTTCTGCATGAGGTATCGAATATATTGCTTCCCCCTACTTATACCTCCTGAGGAGATCACGAATGTAAAATTAGAGAGATTAGAGCGCGCACGGAGGCTTTCAGACAGTCGTTCTTCCCGCGAACCTTACGCGACTGGAACAGGAAAGGGAGGTAATGACAGTGGCACGTAAAGTGCCCTCCGCCACACACCGTTGGGTGGCTTGCGGAGTATTAATGTAGATGTAGATGTAGATGATACTGAGTAGCACACACTGATATCTCATACCGTATGTTACTTCGCAGGAGTGAGTG
The DNA here is from genome assembly GCF_021461395.2 of Schistocerca americana. NCBI lineage: Eukaryota > Metazoa > Arthropoda > Insecta > Orthoptera > Acrididae > Schistocerca > Schistocerca americana. Next base: position 96,279,534 of record NC_060125.1, on the reverse strand, counting down.
AAGGTGCAGAACCAGACTACAGTCTTCAGAATATGAGAACAACCAGAGCCTTGCATTTGGATTTTTAGTATGCGACAGTAAAATGTATGTAGAGTCCTGGAACTCCACTTGTTTTCTTGAAAACAGGGATGCATTATTTCGGATCAGATGATTAAATAAATCTAAATTTTGAGTTCCAAAAGCGCATAGGCATCTAAATGGACGTGCTGGAAATTAATGCCTGAGAAACTGTTAGAGCTCTTTAAGTTGAACAAGCGTTATTAACATTCTGACTCTTTAATCTTCATGTATACATATTTGCATCCCTCTGCCGCCAGGCTCCGAACACTAGCGTGTAACGTAACTATGTCGATGTGTGAGAAACAGCGTGCTGTAATCGAGTTCCGATTTCGAAGAATGCGTCCACACGTGGAGCACCGGCTCCTTCAGCATGAGAGTGCCAGATCACACATGAGCCCTGCGACATCTGCAACAATGAGAAGCCTCGAGTTCCCCTGTCGCTGCCATCGATCACCCTCCATGCAGTCCCGATTTAGCCGCATCCGATTTCCATCTGTTTCCAGAATTTAAAGAACGCGTTCGAGGACCATGAATGATGATGAAGTGGTGCAAGAAGAGGTGAAGTTGGTGCTCCGTCAACTAAATCGAACATTTTATAGTCACGGTATCAACAACACGTCTCTCGTTGGGAGACTATGTAGAGAAATAAATACGTAGACTTGAAGAATAAAGATGCAGAATAATAATAACGCCTGTTGTAATCTTAAGTTGCCGAGATTCGTCATAAAACATTCGGAGGCATTGCTTTCCGAACACGTGCCTTAACAGGTCTGCTAGACCCACGTTTTCTTGTGTACATATGGTAGTTCAGTATCTTCATAAAACTGTTACAAAATAAAATCGAAATTTTCTTCGTTTTGTAACCTGGGTTTCCTCCCAGTGTTTTTTGCCTAGAAACCATTCATTCGCTAAGAGAGAATAATATTGATTTCCACAACGAAATTGAACAGAAACAAAGAAACAATGTTCTGCAAAGAAAGTATAAAAGTAAGAAATCAATCTTCGTGATGGAAAATTCTTTAGCATTCTTGTATTTTACTGCAGCTATGTCAAATCCATTCCGTAAATGTCTGAAAAATTTCTACGTAATTTACTTCCGCCTGAGCTTCCTTTCCGGTACACCCTTCTTTGCTACCATGTATAAGCAATTACCTTTTCTTTCGTAATGTTTTATCTTTGTATGGCAATTTTTATCGGCCCTCCGTTCCTCCCCTCTGGCCCTTCCTTTCTCTCGCTATGTCACCTCCATCGCAGCTACCATTTTGCTTGTAAATCAACTGGAGTATTCGTCTTCATAAACGATCTGAAAAAGATATTTTTGAGAATGGGCTTTTGGAGCACAGCAGTGTGTGGTAGTTTCACACAGTAGGAAAACAAGAATAGAGGTGAATAGAAGCATTTGAGACGTGGTGCTACAAAAGAATGTTGAAAATTAGGTGGCTGATAAGATAAAGAATCAGAAGGTTCTCTTCAGAATCGGAGAAGAAAATAACGTATGAAAAACACTGACAAGAGGAAGAGTCAGGATGACAGGACATAAGTTAAGACTACAGGGGATAGCCTCCGTGGTACTAGAGGGGGCTGTAGAGATTAAAAACTGTAGGGCAAGAATAAACCGAAATACATCCAACAGTAAACGACTGAAAAGCGACGATTGTCTTCTAGACATGGTGTCCACCGTCAGCTTCCTTTGTGAATTACGCTAATACGATGACGTGCTGGTAGTAACTGCATTAGTAAAAAAACTGACTCCACGAGGTTTCGACGCTAGGCTTCATGGCGTTAACATTATGCGATATCAAAATCTACGTAGGAGCTGTTGTCCCGGAATTGTACTTGTTTTCTTGAAAATACAAATGTATTTGTTCCTATCAGCCTATTTAACAAACACAAATTTTTAATTGCTATGACGTACATTTCTGTAAAAAATAGCAAAAGCCGATATTGCTTTCTGATGAGACGGTGGCGCAGCTGCTTCACAAAACTGGTACGAAGCGGAGCACACAAAGTAAAAAAAATAAATCATACTTCCAAGTCAAAGTCAATTGAGACATGCACTAGTTCGTTTACATCAACATGTAAGGCGCTAGGGGTATGTGGCCCTGCTAGGGAAGCTACACGAGAAGGAAAGGCGGTGGGTCAGGGTTTAGCGTCCAGTCGACGATGAGGTCATTAAAGGCGGAGCACCGATCGGAACTGCGGGAGGACAGGAAATGATGGAAATGGGCCTCTCCGTTTTCAAAGAAACCATCCCAGCAAGTGCCGTAGGCAATTCGGCGAAATCATGGAAGACTTGAATCTGGATAGCTGGGAGAGGATTCGAACCGTCGACTATAGGAATGCGCGTGCTGCGCCTCATCACGGCGCTAACTTGCCCAGTGGACAGTGGGGTCCCAGTTGCTACAAGCATACAGAACACGTGTGTAAACATTCAAACGTAAAGCCACATCACTTATTATTGATTTCTCCGTCTTAGGCTTACTGCAATTTAACTAAAGAGAATTTTAGACCAGACTCGTTTCGCTTTTATTTATAGAGCATCGTTTGTGGTTATTCTATAAATTGGATATGTATGTTCGTACATGTTTGGTTTTAGATTACAAAGAGCGCTTTGTTTATAAAGTTGGTGAGCAAGTTGTTGTTCCTGCCTCTTGTTTTCATGTTCTACAAACCATTGCTTCTTCCCTCTTTGTCAGCAGAGGATAATATTGAAAGACTTCGTTTTTCTTATACACTTTTCAGTTTTTGCCTTTCTGCACTTTTGTCTTACGCTGCATTTGCGTTATTTACACTTCTCCTCGATTTAGGAAATCTAACTGAATTTTTGTGTGTGCAACCTGTGAAACTACATTTTTTGAATTAATTAATGTGCGTGGGTGCTTGTGTGTGTGTGTGTGTGTGTGTGTGTGTGTGTGTGTGTGTGATGTTCGGCAAAGATGTGAGAGGAGATTTGGAAGGAGAAAGAAAATGTTCAAATGTGTGCGAAATCTTATGGGACTTTTACACACTATTTATCCTAAATTATCCTAAGGACAAACACACACACCCATGCCCGAGGGAGGACTCGAACCCCCGCCGGGACCAGCCGCACAGTCCATGACTGCAATGCCTTAGAAGGAGAAGGGTGGTGACGGCGGGTTGTGGTACGATTTTTTTTTGGGGGGGGGGGGAGGTGGTTGGTGATTATAGGAAAGAAACTGGGAGGAAATGGTAGTGGTAAATGGAGCCTGTGGATATATATGTACACTTAATGTTGCATTAAGTGATCAATCAGTTTAGAGTGTGATTTCCAGTGTAGTTTCTTTTGCGGTCTTTTGAATGTTGTAACTTCCTTGTAAGGTGAGGAAATGTTTCTTGTTGAGGGAAGAAGCAGTGGTTTGGAGATTACGTAGACTAGGGCAGAAACACAGTAAATAATCTGTACACCTAATTCATAAACAAAATTCTGTTTTAATCTAAGACAACCAAAAGTGTACAAAAATATGTATCCAGTTTACAGAATAACGACACTAGATGCTTTATAAATAAAAGCAAACGCATCCGGTGTAAAACTCACTTTAATTAAATTGCATTAATCTTGAAACTGAGAAACCAGTGGTAAATGATTTTAACAACTGTTGCGGAAAATGGCCATGTAAACAATGAGTATCTCATTACCGGAAGCTAACTTATCTAATCACATTTCTTTCGTTTCTTCATTGATATGAAGTAATTTTAGAATATACGGACATCATAATCTGTGAAAAGTATTCCATATAGACATGCTCAGCATGTTGAAAATATTCATCGTCAACAGGATATGGATAATAGACAATACAGGAATAAATGAGTAAATAGAACGACCAGCCATTGTAAATAACATTTGCAACAATAACACTTTCGAACTGTAAAGGGCATGTCAGACGGCGTCATTTTTCCACTACACAACCGAACCAATGTTTTAGAGGACATCACCACGGAATATGACTCAACATGAATATATTTTACAATCAAGTTCATACTGTCCATGTATTCCCTAAACGGCGTAAGGCATGGTTCCTTGAAACGAACACATTTATCAGAAAAATCTATCTGTATGTCTTCTAAATTAGGTGATCTAACTTACTCTTAACGCCCTCGCCCCATTACTTAATATACATGATTCGAATCATCAAATATTTTGTTGACCGAAATGCTTTTCATGCTGATTGTCCTCAGTGGAACATGAGGTAGCAAGAAGATTTTTTCCAATTAACTTACTCAATGCGAACTGTGAATAACGTAAATATGCGAGCGGAATTTTTAAAACACCTCTTGTAGGCAGCATTAAATTAACGATCCTTTTCCAATGATTACAGATTTTTCGATGATTCTCCAATGGTTCACATACATCATGTATCATAAAATATGTGAATATGCACTGATTTCTTTCATTAGCGTCCCAAATATAACGCTGGCATATTCAACAAAAAAACTCGGATATTTACTACAGTTCACAATGATGGTTGCAGCACGAGAGTGATAAGGGCGTCAGTAAATTTGTTCTAGAGACTCATACTTCATGCCACTTTCACGGACTATCTTCTAACATCTATAGCGAATGAAATCTGATTTGAACAGGGTACGCATATATGACTGTCAGTCTCTCTTCCAAGGTCTGGAAGAACCTAAAAACGACTGCAGATACAAAATTTAAGGTAAAATTCAGGGGAGAAACTTTGGAACATTTTAAAATTAAAATATGAGTGAGAAAAGACGATGGGCTCTCTCCATTACTTTTTAGCTGTGTCGCAAGTAATACAAGAGCGCCGAAAACAGAAATCAGATCTTAAAACTGCATAGCCAAGCAATTTAGAAAGAACCAATGACACTCAAACAGTACAGAAAACATACAAATCCCTGAAGAATCAACGGAAACAGTAGGTCTCTGGCAATCGTTAATAAAAACAACGTGACACCCAAAATTCAAAAAACTAAATAAGGAAAAGTCTAGACAGTTTCACAGTTCAAATATTTTGGCGAAAACATTGGAATAGACTAGCTGCGATATTCGTTGTCATAACATGTAAACAGACACCAAAAAGATATTTTTAACAAAAAATGTATAACAAGATATAAAAATCGAGGCAGTAAAACACAGTAATAAAGCCATATGCTAAAACGGAGGCAAAAATTCTGTAAGCATATTAGAAGAATGAAACAAGCCAAGTTAACAAAACAACAGGTTGTTGTAGCCTATGAAATTCGCAATAAAGGTAAAATTGAAACAGTGGATTCTGTCGAGAGTATAAAAGGAGACAACTTGTTGTACCAGGCATAAGAACTGTTTGTAGAAAATTCACGGCTCGACAGAAGGTTTGGCATGAAAACGCAAAAAATGTGGAAAACTTTGGTTTCCAGGGAGGAAAAATGGTCTTTCTGAGAGAACCAATGCAATATGGGGACAAACAAAATCTGAAAATACCTTGAAAGTGCCCACTCTTGTACGTCGCATGGTCTAGTGAGTTCTAGACGTGAGCAATAATAATAACGGTAATGATAATAATTATAATTACACTGGGATCCATATGATCCTGCTGTGCGCAGCGATCGTTGAATATAGACAACCGAGAAAAAACCAGCAATCGATCGGGAAATCCGTCATTTTACTAGAGCAGATCAAAGCTATTACATAGTCATCTTCAGTGCTACATATTTCGTAGTTTTTAGTACTGATAATGATTGTATAATGGTTGAAATCTTGATCTGTTATAATAAAACGACGAATTTCGTGATCTTTCGCTGTTCTTCTCTACATTGTCAATAATAATAATAACACGTATATAACCTACGACAGAGAATAGCAAATTTAATTATATAGCATGGGTATAAACAAATCAGTGTACTCACAAAAGTTTTATTTCGCAGCTGCCTGGAAACCCATCGCCTGAAGACGAAGGTCCACCTAGAAATGTCACGTTAGCTCACGAATCGGCGCAGTTGTGAAACCATGTGACGCCTACAATCGGCCGCGCGTCGCGCCTGCAACCCGTCGGTGCTGTGTTGGTTGCCTTTGCAGCGGGCGCTCAGGACTAGGTGCGACGTGGCGCGCTGTCCGCGCGCTACTGAAGGCTGAGCGGCGACTGCTCGGAGACCGAGGCAGAGGGCACCCCAGGCGTGCCAGCGCGGCGCCTGGCTCTGCCGCCTACGCGCACCAGCGGGCGCTGACTCTGCCTGCACCCCAGTTGCACAATGGCCCACTGCGCAACTGAATCGTTCTCAATCCAGCACATGCCTCCCATAAACGCCACCCTGTAATTAATAAAGAACGGAATCACCTTTTTTTCCTTATTACTCAGTTCTTTGGTAAAGGCTTTCCAGCGAGTTCTGATAATCATTCACAACAGACCTATCCACTTAACTAATATCTTGAACTAAGTAACATGGATCCTCATCTATTAACCATCCAACAGAAATCCAACAATAGAGATAAAATTACTAATCAGCCTAACAAGGGTTCCGCCGTACTCCACACCTACAAAACGTTGATCTGCTCTTGCTTCGGCCACATCAATGTTGCCTGGATATGCATTCCATCCAAGTTCAATCATTGCCTCAAATTCCTTGAGTGCTGTGCACTCTTTCTTCCTGAATCCCCTACATGCATCTTTTATCATCTCATAATATTCCCAGCCTTCCTCACTCACATTCAACACTTCTGTGTATCATAAACCACCCGCAGACTGGATTGCAATAACTCCATCGGTTTCTTTCTCATCGCCAATCCTAATACGCAGCTGTGCCTATATCATCACATGCCATAGCCACAACAGCTACAGACACTCCATACCCCATTTCAACGCATCTTCAGCCGACTCCTCCATCCAGACAATGAAAGCATTATCTATCAGAAAGCTGTACTTAGCAATTCAAGCAGTATATTTGAGGGACATGATTTTTCATGGAGAGAAGCTCCGATCTTAGGTTCACTATTGTTCCTCATATGTGGAAACGATCTTCTGTCTAGTACACAACAAGCAGAATCACTTCTTTTTTGCAGATTATACCAGTAATCAATACAAGCATACATGCTGAATCAGATGGAATGCTGAACAAAGTTCTTAAAAGTATGATTTACTGGCTTTCCGCGAATGGTTTCACCCTCAGTTTAAAAAGACACAACATATTCAGTTCTGCACATCTAGAGGTACTACACCTATGATAAGGGTAAACGTAGTGAGGAAATAATCAATACGGTGGAAAGATCAAAATTATTGGGAATTCATATTAATGAGAATTTAAATGGGAAGAAACACATTTTGGAACTCCTAAAACAACTTAGTTCAACCACATGTGCGCTTTCAATCATTGCAAATATTGGGGACAGGCAAATCAGTAACTTGACACATTTCGCATATTTTCATTCAGTAATGTCGTATAGAATAATGTTCTGGGTTAGCTCATCTTTAAGAAAGAAAGTCTTCATTCCGCAAAAACATGTCGTAAGAATAATAAGTGTTGCTCACCCACAGTCATTTTTTAAACATTTATTTAAGACTTTGGGCATTCGGACAACTGCTTCAGGGTATATTTAGCCCCTCATGAAGATTTTTTGTAAATAGCCCGCCACAGTTCAAAAGGAAAATGAGGTACGTAAATACAACACCAAAAGAAAAATGACATTCATTACTCCACATTAAGGCTGTATTTAGCATAAAAAGGGATGCACACTGCTGCGAAAAAAATTTTTGATCACTTACCCAGTGGTATAAAATGTTTGACGGGCAGCGAAATAAAATCTGATAACGACATCAGAGAGTTTCTCCTTGACAACTTCTATTCCGTAGAAGAATTTCAATTATGGTAATGAGTAAAAGGTGGTGGATAGGAATTACTAACTCACATATGCATATGTACAAATTAATATGCGAAGTGAATGTAAAATGATTCGTTCCACATCCATGGAACATTTAACTAACTAACTAACCTCGCAACTATAACTATAACCCCTTCTTCCGTTTTAAGAAACCACCTTCATTTCCACAGATACTACCCAACAAACCCCTACCCTTCAACACAGCAAAAGACCCAACGTTTCTCCTTCCCAAAACCGTTTACCCCTTGCAGGTGCTTCATCTTGAAGCCTTATTGGAAGAAGTTCGTCTCCTTTAGATATAAAAAATATTTCTGAGTGATAGTCTTGCGCGAATGTGGCTCTTTTCGTAAGGATATGTTTCATATCGTCTATGAAAAAGTAATAAAACGTGTATGAACTGTGACTTCAGATCAACGATATCTGTGAAATCAGCCTCTGGTTGAAAGGAATCGGAGGAAATTTAATGTTTTATAACAAAAGCTAAGCGAGGAGCGAAGCTTCTCTCAGCAAACTGTTCAATTTTCTCTTGTTTCCATCGAACTGAGCAGACGTATTTTATGTAAGTCTCTCTACAGCAGATATTAGTTCTGATTTATAATAAAATATGTTAAAAACGGGTTATATTTATCTTTCATTCTTAAGTTAATGTACTTCCCGTAATTATTAAGTGAGACTTGAACTATGAGTTTTTGTAATATTTGTTTCAGAAAAGTTAGCGAGCTCAGCAGAGCACGGAAAAGAGACACAATGTGTCGAATGCAATTCGTGTTCAGCCACTGATTTCATTCTGCTATAGGCAAAGCGCGTCCCTGGGATTATTTTCGGATCATTTGACAGTGACTTTCGATCGTTTTGAGCAAGCAGAAATTGAATAGGGTTTTTCTATCACCTCTGAACTCAGATTCTGTTGCTGTCACTTCTGTCAGATACAGACTCCACAGAACTGATGGTGATGTTAAATCACTATGGCTCGTAAATGATAAAAACTTCAGGAGCTAATTTCATGTTGGAACAATGTACTCTTTTGCACCTGCGTATAAGACACGATAGGAAGAATGCGGTCCTCCATCAACAACGACCGCTACTCCCTGGCTCGTTGACAAAGAAACTAAACTCATTTGCTGATGGAATTTTTACAAATTCTATCATTTTATTCAAATACCAGAGCCAAGAGCGCCTCACGCATTCAGTGAAAGTGAAGTACTCCTTAAACAACTTCACTGTCTCTGCAACATTTCTTAAAAGTATTTTTGGTTCTTGTCGATAACCTTTAGATTTAGATTTTATTTTTTTAAAAGTTCAAAGTTTTTTAAATACAGTCAAAAACTCCACATTTTTGTACATTTAAAAATATGTGTAAAATTTTTGCACCTTTTAATCACATTTGTTTCGTCTTTATATATATTGTGCTGAATAAAAGCAGAACAATAATCAAAATACAGGATGTTGAATAAAGATTCATCCTATTTCACAACATAGCGAACTGTGGTGTATTTTGCTACAAAGTTTGTATTTTTAAAATTATTGACCTTATTTACTAGATAATAATTTGCCAAACCTCACCATGCCAGATGCGGGATCTAGCTATAATTTATTGGCTATGATCTGCAGATCAAAACTGTAGAAAAGGAGGTGGTATCTGGATCAATTGAAAAAAAAACGTAGAGTTGTTGAGAGTTCCAAAGGGAGCACTGACTAAAAGAGGGCAAAGGAATACTATAGAAGACGAATGGACAGCTCTTACAGATGAAATAGAGAAGGCAGTAGAGTATCAAATAAGCAAAAAGACAAAGTCCAGGGTACTCTTTGCATAACACAGGAGCTATTAAGTTTAGCTGACAACAGGAGAAAGTATTAAAAAATATTCAGTAAACGATGCAGGTGAGAGGGAATAGAGACATCTAAATAATGCGATCGACAAAAATGCAATATGTCTAACCAAGAGATACTAGTGAAGACATGTAAGGCTGTAGAAGAATGATACGAATTATAGATGCCACCAGTATGAAAATTAAACGGACTTGAAGAAATGAGAAGCATATATATGTGAGTACCAAGAGCTTAGATGGCAAGCCAGGACTAAGCAAAGACTGAAAAGCTGAAAAGTGGAAGAAGTACATCGAAGAGCTATGGAAGGGAAATGATCTTTAAGGTAATATTACAGAAAATAAAGAGGAAATAGGTGGGGATGAGATGGGAGGAATAAAATCGCAAGAAGAATTTTAAAGAGCACTGGGAGATACAATTCGAAATATAGGTCACATGAGCAGACGACATTCCTTCAGAATTAAAGAGATCGTTGTAGGCAACATATATGAGACAGGCTATACTCGCTTGGAAATCAAGAAGAGTGCAATAATTCTGATTCCAAAGGAGACAGGCGCTGACGGGCGTGAATACTAGCGGTCCATCAGTTTAGCTAATCATGGTTGTAAAATGTTGACAAATCATTGGCAGAAAAATGGAAAGATCCGGTAGGAACACATGAGACAATTTGACCCTACGACTTGCCTTATATGATAGATTGAAGAAAAGTATATAGTATTTGTAGATTAAGAGAAAGCTTTTGACAATGTTGATTGGAACACGTTCTCTTAAAATATAAAGGTAACATATTTAAAATACAGGGAGTGAAAATCTTACATGTATGTAAGAGTTGAAGGACACTAAAGGGAAGCAGTACATGAGAAGAGACTGAAGCAGAGTCGTAAACAACCCGATGTTATTCATTCTGTACATAAAGCGAGCTGTAAAGGAAACTAAGGAGAAATTAGAAAAGGGAATTAAAGTTATGAGAGAAAAATTAAAAGCTATGAGGTTTTGTCGGAGACACTGGAATTCTATCACAGACATAAAGTAGTTGCTAGAGCAGTTGAACGGAATGGATAGTCTCTTGAAAAGAGGTTATGATACAAAAAAGTAAATCAGTGCTACTGGAACATAGCGAAGTTAAATCAGGCGCTGCTGAGAGAGTTAGATAAGGAAATGAGACATCAGCTGTAGTAGAAGAGTCTTGCTATAACTGATGATAAAGGTAAAGAATTCTTTTCTTATGATATTTGATTGGGACGAAGAGCTGCATCAAACCAGTCCTCGGACTGAAGCCAACAACAAAATCTTTTACATCCATGCCCTTAGAGCAATGTGGTACATTTCACAGTAACTTTTAGAATCAAAGAGTGCATACATTTTTGAAAAATGTTTAATGGGTCCTCCACCGCACCCACAACAATCTTTCAATTTCCCATAAATTTCGTGCTCTTATTATAATATTAGGTGAAGATTTCAACTTACTGGCTACAGACTGAGATACTTAAGTAATTAAGGCGGATAGTAAGAACATGCAGTCATATGAGAGTGTTCTAAATACTTTATTCCAAAACTGCCTTGAGCAGCAAATCAGAGAAATAACTTGTGAAGGCAACATCTTAGATCTTCTTGTTACTAAAACGTCCGAACTCTTCCATTCAGTTTACAACAGGTAGCCGGTAGCCTCACTGAGTACGACTGTATATATGTAAAGAAAGGTAGGAACATACTTCTGCTTAGCAAGAGCGACATACAACAGATTTCAGATTACCTGAGCGTTCAACGTGAAGTATACATCTCGAGAGCCGAAAATGTTGGGCAACAATGGACTAAGTTCAAGAGCGTCATACAATGCACTTTAGAAAGATATGTGTAGATGAAGATTGTGGAGTATCGGAAAGGCCCTCCATGGTTAGACGGCAGCGTTAAAAAGCTGATACGAAAGCGGAGATAGTTTTACTGTAAATATAAATGTAGAAAAGGCCCCACAAGCAAACAAAATCCCAAGAAAATCGAAATTAGCGTCAAGAAAGCCACACGTGAATTGTTCAACAAATTGGGATGTAAAGTCCTAACTACGGACTTGACATGATACACTAAAAATTTTTGGTGTTATGTTAAATCAGTAAATGGACCGAAGCTATCTGTCCAGACACTCTGTGACCACAGTGGCATCGGGACGGAGGGCGACAAAGAGGTCAAAATACTAAGCGCCTTTTTCCAAAGGTGGCTCTCTGAGGAAGATCGTATTGTGTTTCTTCCTTTAAATCGTCGCACGAACGTCAAAATGACTGATGTTGAAGTAGGTAAGCACAGAGTAGACAAGCAACTAACATCAGTCAGTATAGGAATAGCCAGCGGACCTAATGGTATACCAATACGATTCCAAGTAGAGTATGCATAAGAACCTGCTCCTCTCCTACTAGCAGTGTATCGAATGCTGGTGGAGCGAAGCGTTCATAGTGATTGTAAAAACGTTCCCATTTTGAAGAAGCGTCTTCGAACAGACGCACAAAACTATAGGCCTACTTCCCTGATGTAGGTCTGTTGTAGAACTTTGGAACATGTTTCTCTCTCACGTATTACGAGAATTATGGAGACAGAAACCTCCCCTGTAATTACCATTGGTTCCGGAAACAAAATAATTATTTTGAACAAGTAGTTAAGGAGCCCACTTGAAGTGTAAAGAGTTGCGTCAACATACTTGATCTCTTAGGAGCAAATAATCCCGACTAAATAGGGAGCACCATGATAGATACAGGGACTAGTGACCACAATGTTGTTTTAGCTAGACTGAATGCTGTAACATCCAAACCCACCGAAAATAAACGCAAAATACATCTACTTAAAAAAAGCAGATAGGTTCGCTTGAGGGCTTCCTAAGAGACCGTATGACCGTTCTGACTATGTATGTATGGATCAGATGTGGTTTTAATTCAAAGAAATAGATCGATGACAATGGAGAAATATATACCAGATAAATTGATAAGAGATGGTACTTATTCCCAGCAACGAAAAAAGGATGGCAAATATAAAATAACGCAAAAAGCTCTAAACTTAGTGTCAACTTCAATGCGAGATGGTCTTAATACTCACCACAACTAAGTAGTGAAGTCTGTCACAAAGCTCAAAAATACTCTGGTACTGCGTAAAGTACGCCAGCGGAAAGACACAATCGAACGTTCACTGCGCGGTAACAATGGTGATGTTATTGATGACAGTGCCACAAAGTCAGAGTTACTAAACACGACTTTCCGAAATTTCTCCACAAAAGAAGTCAATATTCCAGAATTCGAATCAAGAATAACTGCCAAAATGAGTAACGTAGAAGTAGAAATTTGCGGTGTAGCGAAGCAGATTAAAGCACTTAGGAAAGCTAAGGATTTCGGTCCAGCTTGTTTACCAGTCAGGTTGCTTTCAGACTCTGCTGATACAATGGCTCCACACTTAGCAATCATATACAACCACTCACACATTGAAAGATACGTAGCCAAAGACTGGAAAGCTGCACAAATCATACCAATACCCAAGAAAGGAAATAGGAGTAATCAACTGAATTACAGGTCCATATATCTAATGTCGATTTTTAGTAGCACTTTGAAAAATATACTGCGCTCTAACATTACGAAGCACTTCAAAGAAAATGATTTATTGACAAATAGCCAACATGGATTCAGAAAATATTGTTCTTGTGAAACACAGTGGCTCTTTATTCTCACGAAATAATGAGTGCTATTGGCAGGGGACGTCAAATTGATTCCATGTTTTTAGATTTCCAGAAGGCTTTTGACACCGTTTCTCACAAGCGACTTCTAGTTGAATTGCTTGTCTATGGAGTATCGTCTCAGTTGTTGGAGTGGATTTCAAGTTAGAAAGGTCACAGTTCGTAATGATTGACGGAAAGTCATCGAGTAAAACAAAGGGAATTTCTGCCGCTTCCGAAGAAAGTATTGTACACTCTCTGTAATTCCTGATCTAAATAAACGATTTAGGAGACAATCTGAGCAGCCCTCTTACATTGTTTGTAGATGATGCTGTTATTTGCTGCCCTGTTAAGTCTTAAGATGTTCAAAATTATCTAGACAAGATATGTGTGTGGTGCAAAAAATGGCAATTGACTGCAAATCCCGAAAAGTGTGAAGTCATCCACATGAGCACTAAAAAGAATCTGCGAAATTTTATTTCCGTGATAAATCACACAAATCTAAATGCTGTAAACTGAACGAAATACTTAGAGACTACAATTACGAATAACTTAAATTGGAACTGTCACTTAGGTATTGTTATGGGGACAGCAAACCAAAGACTGCGATTTACTGGCAGGCGATTTAGAAAATGTAACAAGTCTAATAAAGTGTGTGCTTACATTACGCTCGACCGTCCTCTCCTGGTGTATTGGTGTGGTGTGGGATCCGAATCAGATATGACTGACGGAGCATATCGAAAATGTTCAAAGAAGGGCAGCTCGTTTTGTATTATCGCGAAATAGGGGAGAGAATGAAATGGATATGATACACTAACTGAAGCGGCAGCAGTTAAAGCAAAGGCGGTTTTCGCTGTGGCAGAACGTTCTCATGAAATTTCAACCACCAGTTTTCTCCTCGGAATGTGAAAATATTTTGTTGTCATCCACCTCATAGGGAGAAATTATCATCATAATCAAATAAGATAAATCAGAGCTCACACAGAAAGATTTAAAAGTTCGTTTTTCGTAAGCAGTATTCGAGAGTGGAACGGTAGAGAAGTGGCTTAAAGGTGGTTCGATGAGCCCTCTGCCAAGCACTTAACTTTGGGTTGCAGAGTAATGGTATAGTTGTACGTGCAGAAGGCGTCCGACACACTTAACTTTAGGTTGCAGAGTAATGGTATAGTTGTACGTGCAGAAGGCGTCCGACACACTTAACTTTGGGTTGCAGAGTAATGGTATAGTTGTACGTGCAGAAGGCGTCCGACACACTTAACTTTGGGTTGCAGAGTAATGGTATAGTTGTACGTGCAGAAGGCGTCCGACACACTTAACTTTGGGTTGCAGAGTAATGGTATAGTTGTACGTGCAGAAGGCGTCCGACACACTTAACTTTGGGTTGCAGAGTAATGGTATAGTTGTACGTGCAGAAGGCGTCCGACACACTTAACTTTGGGTTGCAGAGTAATGGTATAGTTGTACGTGCAGAAGGCGTCCGACACACTTAACTTTGGGTTGCAGAGTAATGGTATAGTTGTACGTGCAGAAGGCGTCCGACACACTTAACTTTGGGTTGCAGAGTAATGGTATAGTTGTACGTGCAGAAGGCGTCCGACACACTTAACTTTGGGTTGCAGAGTAATGGTATAGTTGTACGTGCAGAAGGCGTCCGATACACTTAACTTTGGGTTGCAGAGTAATGGTATAGTTGTACGTGCAGAAGGCGTCCGACACACTTAACTTTGGGTTGCAGAGTAATGGTATAGTTGTACGTGCAGAAGGCGTCCGACACACTTAACTTTGGGTTGCAGAGTAATGGTATAGTTGTACGTGCAGAAGGCGTCCGACACACTTAACTTTGGGTTGCAGAGTAATGGTATAGTTGTACGTGCAGAAGGCGTCCGACACACTTAACTTTGGGTTGCAGAGTAATGGTATAGTTGTACGTGCAGAAGGCGTCCGACACACTTAACTTTGGGTTGCAGAGTAATGGTATAGTTGTACGTGCAGAAGGCGTCCGACACACTTAACTTTGGGTTGCAGAGTAATGGTATAGTTGTACGTGCAGAAGGCGTCCGACACACTTAACTTTGGGTTGCAGAGTAATGGTATAGTTGTACGTGCAGAAGGCGTCCGACACACTTAACTTTGGGTTGCAGAGTAATGGTATAGTTGTACGTGCAGAAGGCGTCCGACACACTTAACTTTGGGTTGCAGAGTAATGGTATAGTTGTACGTGCAGAAGGCGTCCGACACACTTAACTTTGGGTTGCAGAGTAATGGTATAGTTGTAGATGCAGAAGGCGTTCGACACACTTAACTTTGGGTTGCAGAGTAATGGTATAGTTGTACGTGCAGAAGGCGTTCGACACACTTAACTTTGGGTTGCAGAGTAATGATATAGATGTAGATGCAGAAGGCGTTCGACACACTTAACTTTGGGTTGCAGAGTAATGGTATAGTTGTACGTGCAGAAGGCGTTCGACACACTTAACTTTGGGTTGCAGAGTAATGGTATAGATGTAGATGCAGAAGGCGTTCGACACACTTAACTTTGGGTTGCAGAGTAATGATATAGATGTAGATGCAGAAGGCGTTCGACACACTTAACTTCGGGTTGCAGAGTAATGATATAGATGTAGATGCAGAAGGCGTTCGACACACTTAACTTTGGGTTGCAGAGTAATGATATAGATGTAGATGCAGAAGGCGTTCGACACACTTAACTTTGGGTTGCAGAGTAATGATATAGATGTAGATGCAGAAGGCGTTCGACACACTTAACTTTGGGTTGCAGAGTAATGATATAGATGTAGATGCAGAAGGCGTTCGACACACTTCCGCACTGCTGCGTCATAAACAAAGTAAGAGCGCACTAATATGAAACCAGCTGTATGATGGAACTGAAGATTTTGTAGCAAACAAAACACAGCATTTCTTTTCCAACGGAGAGCAATCTTCAGACGTAAAAGTAATTACAGGCGTACCCCAAGGAAGTGTTATAGAACCATGACTTTTCACAATATACTTATATAAATGAATTAGAAACTAATGTCTAAGTTCCATGGGACTTCTTGTGGAGGATGATGTAACCAGAGATGTGGCAACCTTAGAAAACTGTACAGACGGATTGGGAGGCCTGAAAAGACCGATACTTTGTAACCTCCTCCTCACTTATCGACCTTAATGACAGTGAAAAATTAAACCGCGTGTACCTAATGGAAATTTGGGAAAAATCAATCGTCACCGAAGTTAATCTGTCGGTAAAGAGGGAGGAAAGGGTTACATCTAAATGAAAGGAAAAATGCAAATGAAACTGGTGGAAATTAATTTTGAGAAGGGGTAAAGTTAATGAAGAAAGTAAATGTGCGGCCGTTACGTTAACAATTAACTAGCGGTAATTAGATATTTGAGATTTGGGGAAATTACGGTCGCCAGTCCTAAGGACAATTACTACAGTAACTGAAAAAGAAAGGTAATTACACACATAATTAGCACTAGAAGCGTGGTAACTGAAGGTTGACACGTGTAGTGTGAAAACTGAGAAGTAATAACTTTCGCTGCACTCTGACTTAATTTAGCAAAAGAATTAATAAAACCGGAAAACTGAATGTTAATTTAGTGACTGAAATTAATAAGAAGCTTTCTTTCTTAAGCATATCGAAATTCAGTAAAATACGGTTAGTCTTGGACTACCCCAACAATCATTTCAAAAGCTACTTGAATCTACGCAATTTAGAAATGAGAGATTTAACTTTGAACTTGAATTAAATGATTCTGAACAATTAACAATAGTAAGATTTAGTACGTACCAAGCCGAGCTGCAGTCACAGGTAAGCTAAAATACGGTAACAAAACTCGCACTCTTAATTTGTGCTTGCGTAATCTAAATATTGTAGCCAGCGATGAATACTTTAACTGAACTTTGAAATTAAAGTAGTGAAATGGAATGATTGTATTTTAACGCTGGCGTCTGAATTTCAACGACACTCGGGTTCATTCTCGAAAAGGAAGGGACCCTGCTTGGTAATGCAATTGGGACAATGAGCAACAAAGGTTCATGCTAAGTTGCTGTAATTTTGTGATGCACCAATTTTAAAAGTTTGAAAAGCTGAGGTCTGCCATACAGTTCTAAAACTTTACGTGCTACCAGTCTTCCTCGTTGGCTGATTGAAGGTTTGAAGCCGTCGATCGAGGATGTGCCGACAGTCACTCATTTTCGGCCGTCGCTGTTGCAGAAGCTGGATGTTGGCGCGCCTTCTTCTCGACACGGTCACCAGACGAAACGGGCTCTTGATGTGCGCCAGCTAATGCTTCCCGTCCGCGACACCATGTCAGAAACTATCATCGCAAGTCGAGCGCAATTACATGCTGCCAAACCCCGAAAGCGCGGCAACTCGCGGGAGCTTCACACCACACACCTGCTCCACTCGCTACCCTAGCCAGACTCCCTCTCTGCCCGCGCTCCACGCGACAGAGTTAACACTACCAAAGATCCTAAACACTTACGTTCTCCACACGACCTATCGATGTATTCGTTCGATAGTATAGTTTTCCCTAGGCAAGACCCAGCGAAAAAATACAAATAGTATTTACGAAACAAACCAATTATACATCGACATAAGTGCATAAATATATATATATATATATATATATATATATATATATATATATATATATATATATATATACAAACAGTAAAACAATTACAATATATAAAGAGACAGAAATGTCATATCTTGAGGTAACAAAACAAGGAAAAAAAATAATAGTACAATAGATGGAAATAGGAGGATATGCATTTCCGGCGTTACAACTTGGTGCAGAGGTTTTCAATTGACGCACAACATACACAAATACACCGAAGAGCCAAGGAAAGTGATAAATCTGCTTAATGTAGTGTAGAGCCCACGCGACCACGCATAAGTGCCGCAACACGACATGGCATGGATTCGACTAATGTCTGAAGTAGTGCTGGAGGGAACTGACACCATGAATCCAGCAGGGCTGTCCATAAATCCGTAAGAGTAGGGAGAAATGATCATCACGATAAAATAAATCAGGGCTTGTTTTTCCAACGTGCCGTTCGAGAGTGGAACGGTGGAGAGACAGCTTGAAGGTGATTCATTGAACGCTCTGCCAGGCACTTTATTGTGAATAGTAGAGTAATCACGTAAATGTAGATGTAGATGTAGATGAGAGGAGGTATCTTCTGAACAGCACGTTGCAAAGTATCCCAGCTTTGCTTAATAATGTTCATGTTTGGGGAGTATGATGGTCAGCAAAAGTGTTTAAACTCACTCCGTAGCATCATGGACGTGTGGGGAGTCACATTGTCCTGCTGTAATTGCCCAAGTCTGTTGGAATGCATAATCGATATGAATGGTGACCCGACACCATGCTCATGTACGTGTCAGGTATCAGAGTCGTATCTAGACGCATGAGGGGTCCCACATAACTCCAATTGCACACGCCCCACACCACACACTATTAGAGATCCTCCACCAGCCTGTAAAGTTCTCTGCTATGCAGGATCCCTGGATTCATGAGGCTGTCTCCATACCCGTGAACGTCCATCCTCTCGATACAATTTGAAACGAGACTCGTCCGACCAGGCAACATGTTTCCAGTCATCAACAGTCGAATGTCGGCTTTGACGGGCCCAAGCGAGGTGAAAAGCTTTGCGTCGTGTAGCCTTCAAGGGTACACGAGTGGGCCTTCGGCTCCGAAAGTCCATATCAATGATGTTTCGTTGAATGGTTCTCACGCTGACAGTTTTTTGATGTCCCAGCATTGAAATCTGTAGCAATTTGCGGAGGGGTTGCACTTATGTCTCGTTGAACGATTCTCTTCATTCGCCGTTGGTCTCGTTCTTGCAGGATCGGTTTCCGGCCTTAGCGATGTCAGGCATCTGATGTTTTACCGGATTCCTGATATTCACCGTTCACTCGTGAAATGGCCGTGCGGGAAAATCCCCACTTCGTCGTTACGTTGGTGATGCTGTGTCCCATCGCTCGTGCGCCAACTATAACACCACGTTCAAAATCACTTAAATTTTGGTAACCTACCATTGTAACAAAAGTAACCAATCTAACAACTGCGCCAGAGACGTGTTGTCTTATATAGGCTTTTCCGAGTGCAGCGCCGTATTCTGCCTGTTTACATATCTCAGTATTTGAATACGCATGCCTATACCAGTTTGTTTAGCGGTTCAGTGTATAACGTACTGAGCACAAATCGCCAGGAAACGCTATTATTATTTGTTTACACGACTTCGGAATAATCACTGGAGGCAGTTACATCCGTAAAATATGTGGTAGTATGCGAACGGGGCGATTTACAGTAGAACGACCACATAAAACTAACAGCAGATGAGGAGATGCCACACAGAGGTTCACACGCAGACTTATCATCGACCGTTCTTCCTCGTGAGTATTTGCGACTGGAAAAGGGTAGGGGGGAACTGATATAGCACAGAAAGAACCCTTCGCAGGCACAACATAAGGTGGCTAGCAGAGTATACACGTAGACCAAGAGTGGTTGATGTCCTTAGTCCAAGTACTACGTCATGATAGATGTATCAGTTGTGGATGATCCAAGACGAAGGAATGTAGTGACTGCTTCAGACAGCGTCACACGGACTCTGCGACCAGAGTGATGGTAGGGGGTGCCATTCGTTACACAACAAGATCACTTCTGATTCAGATTTCTCATAATTTGAAGAGCAGCCGTTGTATTTCTGCTGTAGTATAGCCGGTAGCTGTACTCCATCTTGGAGGTCCCTTTTACGTTACCTTACAATAAGCCAACGAAAGACTGCCTATTGCCCGTGCTCGATACAGAGTGTGTCCGACCCTTACCCTGGTCAGCACACGCGACAGATGTGTCACCCCTTGTAAACATCTGGTCATGGGCTGCCGGATGACTGGCTTGCATCATTCGCCGGCCTGTGTCATTGATGAAAGCTGGCACACAGACGAAGCAGCGTGGAATGGTGTCTGTTATACAATCTCAGGTCGGCTTTTGTTGCTGCTGGGGTTGATAGTAGGAATGGCGGTTAAGGCTGAAACACCCGGTTTTCCGTTATATCCGTTTTACTCCACACCAGTTCAACCTGACTATTAAAACCAATCAAAGCAACCGGTTTCTGAAATAACCGATTTATGGTTTTTTATCTCAGTAATAAACATAGAAATCGAACAAAGATTGATAAATTTGACTCTTTCAGTTTCAACATACATAGAATCAAAATATGAAACAAGCAAGTAATAAAAAACTTAGTCCGTCCACCGTTCACTGATTTTCGCGAAAAGTGATAAGTAGTTGAATACCACCAAAAAATCACGAGTACTCACCTATTGATTCTGCGTTTTCGAAATGCTGCTTAAAAATCATTTGGAAATTTGGGATTGTCGTGACTGTGCCGTGTTGTAATGTTTTGTGGTTCCTGGCTGGGTGAGGAAAGGGTGGTATGATAGGTCGGCTGCAGATTTGCTCTCACTACAACACAAAATGCACACTTGGTTAAATAGACTTCATTACAGGAATCAATTGAGTTCTTAACTTCAATGATATCCAATCTGAAGTTCTGTGCTTAACAGAAATCAAGTAACACGTACTAATTCTTGAACCTTGTCCGTGTCCATGTTATTGTTGTGGTCTTCTGTCCTGAGACTGGTTTGACGCAGGTCTTCATGCTACTCTATCCTGTGCAAGCTTCTTCATCTCCCAGTACCTACTGCAGCCTACATCCTTCTGAATCTGCTTGGTATATTCATCTCTTAGTCTCCCTCTGCGAATTTTATCCTCCACGCTGCCCTCCAATACTAAATTGGTGACCCCTTCATGCCTCAGAACATGTCCTACCAACCGGTCCCTTCTTCTAGTCAAGTTGTGCCACAAACTTCTCTTCTCCCCAATCCTATTCAATACCTCCTCATTAGTTATGTGATCTACCCATCTAATCTTCAGCATTCTTCTGTAGCACCACATTTCTAAAGCTTCTATTCTCTTCTTGTCCAAACTATTTATCGTCCATGTCTCACTTCCATACACGGCTACACTCCATACAAATACTTTCAAAAATGACTTCCTGACATTTGAATCTATATTCAATGTTAACAAATTTTTCTTCTTCAGAAACACTTTCCTTGCCATTGCCAGTCTACATTTTATATCTTCTCTACTTCGACCATCATTAGTTATTTTGCTCCCCAAATAGCAAAACTCTTTTACTACTTTAAGTGTCTCATTTCCTAATCTAATTCCCTCAGCATCCCCCGACTTCATTCGACAACATTCCATTATCCTCGTTTTGCTTTTGTTGATGTTCATCTTATATCCTCCTTTCAAGACACTGTCCATTCCGTTCAACTGTTCTTCCAAGTCCTTTGCTGTCTCTGACAGAATTACAATCTCATCGGCGAACATTAAAGTTTTTATTTCTTCTCCATGGATTTTAATACCTACTCCGAATTTTTCTTTTGTTTCCTTCACTGCTTGCTCAATATACAGATCGAGGAGAGGCTACAACCCTGTCTCACTCCGTTCCCAACCACTGCTTCCCTTTCATGTCCCTCGACTCTTATAACTGCCATCTGGTTTCTGTACAAATTGTAAATAGCCTTTCGCTCCCTGTATTTTAACCCTGCCACCTTCAGAATTTGAAAGAGAGTATTGCAGTCAACATTGTCAAAAGCTGGCTAAGGTGCGAATCGAGGACTATCACTGCGGAAGACTAGAGCACAGTGTGACGTATTGAGGTGCAATGCGAACTGAGTCGCGATACGGCGCACTGAGGTACTGAGATAGACTGAGACAGCTCGGTCGGTGGCGGCGCCCTGTTTGCACGCTGCCCAGGAGGCGTTATCGGCGAGTAGCCTGAGGGTGTGTCTTGATCTTCTCTTGTTATAGGCGCACCTAGTTCATCACCTGCTACACAGTGTTTTCTAGTGTTGGCCGGTGTGCCGGAGAAGGTATGCGTCAGCACATTACTGCCCAACCCCCCCCCCCATCTCCCTCCCCCGAAACGCGACGCGAACGGCAACGGGTGATGGGGGGGGCGGGGGGGGGAGGCGGCCAGCAGGACGTACAGACGAGCCGAGAATAAAAATTACTCCCTTTTTAAAAAGAGGTTGATTTAGAAAAGAAAAATTTTCTATAGTTAATTAATATTTCGCTCTTTTTACACGAGTGTTGGTAAAAAAAGAGAAACATCTGTTGTAACCGAGACCAAATAAATACGGAAAAATACTGGTTATTCAGAACTAAAATAGCGGTATCGGTTTTAACCTGTCTCTTTTTCCCACCCCTTGGCTCCTCTGTGTACAACACTTCGCACCCTACAGTTCTCCAACTCATCAACAAATTTTTTATCGTGCCCAGTTTTGCTATTTTAAGGGATAGATGGACAAGAATTTGAACAACAACTTTCTGAACGCATGTCCTTCGAGTCCCATTCGCCTGCGTCAAACTTTTCGCGGCACTTTTCAACTTCTCTGTCCACTCAAAATTTTTCTACATGTTGAGCTATTTTCCCCTTGAAGTACTGCAAATAGGCGAACAAACATGGATATTGGCCCCTTTTTTTCTCGGCAGGAGGCACATCACACTCGGTAGCCTCTTTCTAATTAACCCCAGAGCGCGGCCACGTGTACACAGTCACTGATGCTTGCTATTGGTGAATGACAGCTGAAACATCACTGGTATGACTGCGGCAGGGCCACCTTCACATGCTCATTTGCAAACGGCATTGTGGCAAATATAACGATATGTTCGAGAAAAAGCGCGAAAGTATTCTTATACTCTCGCACAACCCCATGCCCCTCGGAAGTTTCCTCACTCATTTACTATATTGTTTCTGGTATTGACAAACGACACTGTGTGTTTCAAATTTGCAGTTTTGCTATGTCCTCCAGAAAATTCTAGTACACAGGTGCAGCTGAGTTTAGGCTAGACTCCGACAGACGACGCGCAAGGCCAGACTTATTTATGCTTCCACATTGCGTCACACAAATAGTTCCCAAGTGGACATCACGAAATCACGAGTATAAGCGGACACACGGCTCAACTCACAAGGAAATATCACCAATATGATCAGCGCACACTCCGCTGCAGAGAGAAAATCTGGAAACATCACCAACTTTACCCTACATTTTAAGAAGAAAAAGCACTCTAGCATTATACCAGTCCCAGAGACCGACCCCACGCGAAATTTTGGGCCATAATACTGATGTTACCCAGTTATGGCCTTCTGAAAGTGCTACTTTTAAACTTTTGCCCCTACCTGTTGTTTTTCAATCACTCCGCCCCTCTACAGCCGCCCAGGGCCGCCAGAACGTGGGGCACAATACAGCTGAGTGCAACCAAAGACTTTCCTGTTCGCGGGATGGTTAAGGTGAGGGAAGAAAATCTTGTTCGACAACAAGTTCTTCTACGCGCAAGCCGTGAAGTAATGTGAACACGTAATACGTCAACATCGTGCACATGCAGGGCTAACATTAATAAAACTGACAAACAGCAGGGACTGATTTCTGACAGGAAATTGAGGAAAAAGGTCCTATGAACATGAGTCCGGCAATGCACGGTAAATGGGTCTGACGATTGAAAGTTCCACTGACCACGTGCCGTGTGTTCGTGGTGTGTTCCAGGATGAATGATTGACGCAGCGCACTATAAGCAGCAGACTGGTCCGGTATTCGTGTCGGGAACAAGCAGAGATCGTGTACGTGCACGGCCAAGCGTATGGAAATGGTCTAGACTCTAGAGGCAGCACGGATGTACCAAAGTAAGTACACTCACAGACCTCAAACACATCACACATCATTTCAAGCTGTTTTTAGGTGTTTCCGTGATCACAAGTCCCTCTCAGACTGACGAATGTGCAAGAAGGACCGGGTTCTACAGAATATTGTGATGAATCCTAGTACAAGTTCCAGGCAAGTGGCCCGCCAACATGGTGTAAAGAAAAGTACGATTGTGTGTGCCCTGCATGACAACCGCTACTATCCATATCACCTGAATTTTTTCTTCTGCGGAAATCTGTAAAGCGTTGTGTATGCTGAACCAGATCCTGATGTGCAGAACGTTCAACACGACGCCTGTGACGATATTCGGATGGAGGTCGAAACGTGTGAAAGAGTGCGGAAACCTATATGTGATATGTGGAATCGTGCATTTCACCTCATGTAGGCTGCTTTGAACATCGTGACGTGGATGCTATGCAGCTCTATGCCGTGTCCTGAGACGATTTGTTGTCTCGTTTCATGCACACTGTCCATTCCCTGATACACGTTCATAGGTCATTTTTCCTTTATTTCCAGTTTGTTGGTTATATTAATGTTCACCTCATACATTTTTAGTATTATTTTAACAATATTTTTGTACTGATATTTTGCAGCTACATCTCTTTTTCTTTTACCTTTATCCGCACCTACATGATGTCGACCTAGTTATTATCGGATTTGGCACTTAGAGGGTTCTGTTCCTTTTGCCACCCATTTACCACCCTCGCTCACCATCTCCGGACGAAATTTGGATACCACTAAATAGCTACGTGTACTGTTACCCGTGTGATGTGAAAGTGTGCGAACGTCTTCCAAATATTTGTGAATCGTGTAACCGACTCGGGTCGGCGTTATCAGTTCGGTATTCACCTATTCGGACGTGGGAAACGGCCTAAACACCACATACAGGCTGGCTGGTACATCGGCCCCGTCGTTAATCCGTACGGGACGGTGGCGGCTGCCCGAATTCCGAAAACGGCGTGCTAATGCGCGGCTGTCGAATCCGGAATTCTGCAGCTGTGTATAAGTCTCAAAATAAAAATTAATAAACCCAAGCAACTGACGAATTATTGTGAAACGAAATTATCGATTGAACGCTGCTCATTGAAGAATATAGCATCTCTAGCAAACGCATTTCTCTTTAACAATGCCAGATTTAAAATCGAAAGAAAATAAACAATCGTAATACTAATAATTGGGTAGCTTTACGGCATTCCTGTAATGACGCACTAACTCGTTTAATTCATTTACGCCTCATTTGTGAAATCGCAACATTAAAATGTTCGAAGCAGAGAGATCTCTGGCACAAGCTACAGGTTACAAACTAGGACTTTTGATATTTATAAAAATATTGGGAATCCTATAAATCGATATTTAAAAAGTGTCACTATCGGACCTCGTTACTACGACAAAAAGTATCTACTTCTCGATATATCGGGCTATAGAAATATCGGCTGCGTATTGCAAACATACTGTACATCAACAAGCAAGCAGCCTGCCTGTCCCCTTTAGAGTAAGAACTGAAAGGAAGCACTTAATTCGAAAACCATTAAGTTCGTAATGGGACTTTGTGCAAATGAAAAGCTTGTATTACAATAATTTTTTGGTCGACTGTTGTGTTGTTAATTAACAACTGTGCACATGGTGCATTTTTACGCAATATTTCATTCTAGTTAACCTCTAATACCTTATTTTCTTAATTTGTCGTTGGCTACATGTCGAAATAAACGCTTTTTTTACGCTAATGTAGGAAAGTTGCGTGGTGGCTAAACGTTGCAGTTTGTGTTGGTAGCACCGAGCGCCGATTACGTCAGCATTTCCCCTCACATGTCTCCACTAGCTGCAAAGACCATCTTCACATTCAGATTTTTGTTCATCATTTTCAGTAACTATTTTTGAAGAATGCCAGTGTGAAAGAATAAAACATTAGTTGCTCTATGTTTCTTCACGTCGGAAATCTTGTTATCCCATTCACAAAGCCACCCCGCCCCCATCCCCCAACCCGGCCAGTGCTACATTTCTTCTTTTGTGCCACTTATACTCGCTTCACACAGTTAAAGAGAAAGACTGGACGTGACGAAAGCTCAAAAATAGTAAAACTCTTTCACACATTGAAAGTAAAATTGCATTCTTCTACAATTTCAAAAGAACAATTTCAAATATATACCGAAAATTGGGAAGAAAATATAATGTAAAATAAAAATATCGGTACTCGATATTACCATTTTGATACCAACATATCTGTATATTGGGGAAGAAAGTACCGAGGTTATATATCGATATTTTCTCGTGGAATTATCAATATGTCGATGTATACACATTTTATCATCAGCCATATTAGAAACTGCCCACTTTGAGGCAGTAAACAAACCAAGTTACCAATGTGAAAACATTCTTTCACAAGACTCTCACTCCACTGTACAGTTTTTTGTCCTCGGGCAGTAAGCAGCTGCAGTGGAGTGAATACGGAAAAAAAAGAATGTGTCCAAAAGTTTAAAAGCTGTACTCTGTGAAGGTCATAACTAGGTACTATGGGAATTGTGGTGCGAACATCATGTGGTGTCGATTGCTGGGGCTGATATCATAGTTTTCATTCCTTAAAATGTGTAGTGGTGTTGGTAACATTTCCTTGTGAGTCATTATCAAGAGAGTATCTGGACAGTACCTGAAGACAGCATCAGGACTGTCTCTCCAGTGGCTGCCAAGAATAACCAAGATGGACGTTCAAGTGACTGAAGTTAACATTCATTCGATTCAGGACGAGGCCAGAGTTAGAGACAGGTCACTGCAAGTAAACACGTGCAATCTTCCTACTACAATAAAGTATTTGTAACGTTTCTTCCAATAACTTGTTGTAGGGCGGTAGCTGTGTTTTAGAGTGTTTGTATAGTTCGGTGCAACGCTCCTTCGGACCTGCATGCATGCTCAAAAGAACATTCCATCGAACTATACAGACACTGCCATACTGTATTTAATCCCAATGCATGAGTTTCCAAAAGAGCATTCCATCGAACTACACAGACACTGCTAGACTGTATTCAATCCCAAAGCAATACAATCTTATGAGCAAAACACTGTCTCTCCATGTGTGGGAATCATAAGATTTGTATGCGAGCACTTTAAGACGCAGGCACCACGGCGGATGGAACTTTGGGTCTCGTATAGCAGCAATTTGAAAATGACTTTCATTACTGGAAGTTGTTGCTAATCTGTGTTGCCATAATTGGTGTTGGTGTGGCCTAACTTTACTTCGCCATATGATGAGGCTACAGAGTTGTTGCGTGCAAGCAGATCCCCTCATAACAAAGAGTTTCGAGGGGCAGGGAGTCTTTTTTCTGCCATGTTATATTTTTCGGCAAATACACTTGGTGAATACAACACACACGGTAAAATGTCTGCAGTAGCTGCCCTCAGCAAAGTGTATTCTCTTTGTAACTAAAGCGCAGTAGAAAACATCAGCACTGGGAGAAACGTACGTTTCTGTGTGACTCCTCGGGCCATGGCTGCAAACGTTATCGGTGGAACCAGCCATAAAGCAGACCCCATGGGCTGCTATCTGACAGAGTTCGTCGAAAAACTGAAGCGTGTCCGTATGCAGTGCCCGCCATGGCACATTTTCAATAGACACAGGATCGACTATCACGTCAGAGCCGCAGAGCACCCGGGGCTTTGCTTTCGGAACGACACAACATTGCCCGTCTGTAATTTCCGTTGTGGAGCAATGGAAGCGACCACAAAGGTGGAAAAGAGTCGCTCGTGTGGTTTATAAACGATAGCTGTAACGGCTGGTCACCTGAAATATACTATATCCATCCATTTAAAAGCAGCGGTTCTCATTCTGTAAAACAGTTCCCCACGCTTTTCTCTTCAAACATTTTTCTGTCCCAAAGTACACTGCTCCTTTCTAAGGAGTTTCACGCAACTGATATTTCCAGGTCGACAACTTCCACGAGTCTGCAAACGGATAATCAGCACAAACTGCTTAGCTTAGAGGCATATTTCTAACAAATACGAGCGCTGTATGGCATTTTTATGGATGCTTTGTATTTGATTGGCGTATTTTAGCGATTGAAGTAGTGTTGTATAACTGAACTACTTGCTTATTGCTTCTATTAACACAGTGCTTACTGCAATTTTATACCAATCAACATTTGATGCTGATGCTGCTGATGACGTCTTCAGTCCGGGGACTGGTTTGTTGCAGCTCTACACGCTACTCTGTCCCGTGCAAGTCCCTTCATCTTTGAACAACTATTTCACCCTACATGCATTGGAACCTGCTTGCTGCAATGAAGTCGTGTCCTCCACACACATTCTTCCATTACCAAATTTACAATTCCTTGATGCACCAGGTCGTGTCCTTGCAGCAGATTCCATTTTCTAGTAATGTTGTGCCACATATTTCTTTTTATCCGATTTCGATTCAGTGCCTCCTGATTGTTGAATCTACTCATCTAACTTTCAGCATTCTTCTGTACCATTACACTTCAAAAGCTTCCATGTCCTCCAAGCTCTCTTCGTCTGAACTGTCCTCCACGTTTAGTAAAGGCTACACCACAAATACCTTCATAAAAGGCTTCCAAACATTTATACTCGATTCTAACAAATTTTTCTTGTTCGAAAATAATATTCGTGCTGTTATCAGCCTTCATTTTATAATCTCTCTACTCCAGCCATCATCAGTTGCTTTACTCCCCAAAACAGCAAAATTCACCTACTACTTTTATTGTGTCATTTTCTAATCTATTTACCTCAGCATAGCCTGATTTTATTATCCTAATTTTGGTTTTGTTGGGGTTCAGCTTACAACTTGTTTTCCAGACTCTACTCAATTCCGTTTAAGTGCTCTTTTAAATCCTTTACCGTCTCTAAGAGAAATACAATGTCGTCGGCAAACTTCAAAGTTTTCATTTGTTCTCCCTGAACTTGAATCCTCTCCATGGTTTCCTTTCAAGCCTGCTCAATGAACGGATTGAATAACAATAACGTTTATAAAAGCTTTTATTTAACCAATTAGTAACTACAAGAATTGCAACATGACAATGATTTCGCAAACGATGGCTTATGGTGATTCGTTATATTAACGAAAAATATTTACAGAATTACAATTTTTACTATATTCAAGTTCAGACAGAAAAGAAGGAATGCTTGTGGAAAATAATTTAAATTCAAGGGTGGGTCTGAATAAATGATATTTGAGTCCCAACTGTTGCTTGACTCTCTTGCACGTTGCTAATGCTAAGCGGATGTCTCCTTTGTGTTGAAAGTGTTTGTCGTATTGACAATTAAATGAAAAAGGAAGCGAAATTAAGGTAAGGTGAAACGGGAGCTGTCTATGCGTCTGTTATGCAAATATCGTCTTTGTACGCATCATTTCTCTTAGAGGTTTCAATTACATCCGTTCTTCGGCAGTACTGTGAATACAGAGTTTTTTCTTTTTGATTTTCCCTACTGATGACTACGGCTAACTATTATATTTCGGTCAATGCTACATCACCTTCGTTCCACGCAGCACTTGAGCCCCAGACAGTTTCTAAGTCACCAGTCTTAATCTCTGCTCCCGTACCCTCGCAGCACAGCCCGCTACGGCCGCTAGTATTTCCTCATGATGAAGATAGCCTCATGATGAAGATCGCCTCGTGTTACTGACCGATTATGAGAGCACCAATTGTAAAGCCATTTAACTACGCTCATCCGAAAGCTATTGTGCTGCCAGACTTTGAGCAGCAAAACAAGTGTTGAAAGAGACCGCAAAATACACCATAACGACTCCTTGAAACGCACCAACGATGGCCACGAAGAGGCTTTGTGACGTATTCTGTACCGTATTTTTAATATCTTTATTCCTTTATTATACTAACAATTAAACAGGAAATTTTCATAATTCGATTCATCCAGCTTTGTGATAGAGATATTAGCTGTTTGCACCTTGTGTTGGGATATCTGTATTTGCTATACATGTAAAGTCTGTGCTTATTCTACTGTGAAGTTCGTTTTCGTTCTGTCCTTAAACTGTTAATCCTACAGGAAAGTAAATTGAAATTCAATTACTTTCATTGCATCTGTAGTGAAGAAGAAGTGTGTGAATATAGATTCTCTGTCTGCAATATTAGTTCGATTTAATCACGAGATTTATGTGGAATCTGAAATCTTTTTCTTTTGGTAAAGCACCTGGGAAAGTAACCGTCAGTGGTAAATTGAAGCCTCACTTGCAGACCAGCATTCAACCGACCAATAGATAGTAACTGCCAGCATTTACAGGAATTCTTTTTTTTTACGTCCCCATGACAGTGAAAAAATAGTTTTAAGCACACAGGACGAAAAATTAATTCCCAGGAAATATCACGTTAACACCACGAAACACCTTCTGTATCATTGCCTTGGTAAGTGTCTCAGTTTGGTAAGGAAGAAAGTCCTTAAGTTTCTTGAGTAACACCATATCCAGTTAACAAACTGTGATATGTTTCACCCGCTATTCTATTTAGTCCCAGAAATGTTCTACCGGGTCAACATCTGGCAATTTAGCACACCAAGCGAGTGGCACAGACTGCCACAGTGTTCGTCAAACCACGGAGGTATGCTTACAGCTCTGCGGACATGTCTATTGTCATCTTGGAAAATCGGAAAGTCCAGAGAGAACTCGCCATGAAGATGTAGGGAAAAAAGGGCAGCATTTGGGCACACAGAATGTTGAAATAAGCATCGTGGCCCAAGTCGACGGTGACTTTACGGCGTTTATGTCACATTTCGGACCATGTTTTATTTTACCATATCCAAATGCCTAAGCCGCTACTGCTTTGCGAGGAAGCAGGAACGGGAGATTACCCATTCCACACGTAATATGTAGGCAGGGTGTGTGGGAAAGATATGAGAATATGACGGAAGGTGCTGAAACTTCAACAGAGAGTACTGAACCTAATTTTTGGCTTTGCGGTCATAACGAATAACATTTGGTATTAATAGTTATTGTTTAAATGTTTGTACGCAAGTCCAATAATAATGAAGACCTTATCTAGATTGATATACGGGGTGTCCCACCTAACTCTGCGCTCATGCATATCCGAAAAGAACCAAAATGCGAAAAATTCATCGTGAATGCACACGTCTCAGGGGCTCACAGAATGGCAGGAACCCACAATTCATAAATGTAAGCTCTGACGGTACCTAACGGTTGCTGTGGAGTGTGGTTGCTCTCCAAAATAGCAGTCCATACAAGCAAACCAGTTACGCCTTTGCCTGCAGTTACTCGTACCTAATGTAATGCGGCTATGCACAGCTCTGTTTGAAAAGAATAGCTCCATGTAGTCATAGTGTCGAGCCGCACACGTCTGCTTTCATGCGTCGCAGCTAATTAGATGTAGCTGTGATCCTACCGTCAAATATTCTGGAATTGTGAATTAATAAGATACACAGAAATACAAAATAAAAATTAAATGAATAATTTAATAACAAGGGTTGTATTCTAAACTACTTAACTGATTTGCATAACCGCGAATTATGTTGAAAAATGTTTATTCAAGGCCGGCCGCGGTGGCCGAGCTATTCTAGGCGCTTCAGTCCGGAACCGTGTGACTGCTACGCTCGCAGCTTCGAATCGTGCCTCGGGCATGGATGTGTGTGACGTCCTTAGGTTAGTTAGGTTTAAGTAGTTCTAAGCTCTAGGGGACTGATGGCCTCAGATGTTAAGTCCCATAGTTCTCAGAGCCATTTGATTTGGTTTATTCAAGAAAGGACATCTCAAATAAATGGTAAGTGGTCCTCGATATCCATTTAAAAATCAGACAGAAAATTCTCTTACCAAATGCAGGAAACGTACCTTCTCAGCGTTACGAGAATGGTAACAAAATCTCGAGAGTAAATACTCATAAAAAACTCGCGAAAACTAAGTTCATTTCGTGATCACAATACATGAAAAATTCACTTGTTTAAAGCAGTCCTGAGTTCAGTATGATAATTCACATATTAACACACATGATACTAAGAATAGTAACTCATTCTATGTCTATTCTCATATCAGTAAATCAAGCGGCAAAAGTTAGACTCCTAGTCTAGCGCACATTCAAACTTCTCAAACTATAAAGTACATCCTAGAGTATTTAGCTCTTTCACCGTCCAGAAACAATAAGCTATACTACTGAATCACACACGTTGCTCTAGACAAGTCTGCCTTCTTCCAGAACTCGCCACGATGTGGCCAGAATGATTCCCTTCAGCTCTTCACTCGAAATTCAGTCTCCACTTACTCCCGTAGCGTTCCACTACTGTCTGCTTCTAGATTGGCTGAAGGCCATCCATACCAAAAATATATCGTCCTTACGTTCCACAGACACGATTTGGTTCAAACTGACCAATTCCTGAACCAAAATAATACAAGATGTTTCCGTAAGAACGTGCAACAAAAATGTAACATGGCATAGAGGATGCTCCATTGAACAATTGGGGTCGGATAAGGCAGCATGAGGAGATGTGGAAGTAAACTTGTCTACCGATTTGTCTAGAATTAGTGTTTTCTAGCTTATTTACAACCAACGTTTGCACACATTTACACATACTATGCTGTTTATTTACATGTACATTCTTTATTTCATTCAAGGAAACGAGGAGGACGGTCCTGATTCCCAGAAAATTGGGATGCAGCTTTTTTTTACTTCACTTGTCATAAGGTGGCTCTGTTGTATCGTATTTACATTGTCCCATGACAGAGCATGCTGTGAGTCAATGACAGACCCGTTCGTTGCTCAGTAGTTTTCAGAGACGTACAGTGCAATACGATGCAACAGTACCACTACAGTATCGTCTGGTCGCCGGATAGGAAGGGGATGTCCTGTTTCACGGTCTACGAGGGCACCTGAACTGAGTCCCCTTGATTACTTAGAAATTGCATTAGCTGCCAGAAGTGTAGCTGCCTGTGATGTGATTCGAAACACGCCAGTGATATTTGTGAGGATGAGTCAGAGCCTTCTTCGCCGATGTTATGCTTGCATTGAGGTTGACGGCCTTCAGCACATTTTTTAAGATACAGTACAAATGGTACATTCATAGTGTCAATGATGGAATTTGCAGTTAACTAATGTAAATAAAAAAGGACAAAGCAATGTGATTTTATGCCTGTTATCGCCTTAAGCTGGCTTGTCTGACCCAAGTTTCCCTACCTCAAACTGTTTAGTGGAGCTTCATCTATGTCATTTTAAATTTTTGCATGCTTTTACGGAAACACCCTGTGTATTAAAACAATATTAAAATAAATAAATGTCATGAAATTCGGTTACTCTCAGATAAACATAAGTGATAATTATTTCAGAAGTAAAAAAGCTAGCATTCATTCGCAAGTGTGCACACGATGAATGACAACAAATTGCCTTTAAATATTTTTATCCAAATGTTTATGACTTCTTGGCAGAAGCGTCTTTTGGTTCGCTTTTTAATTGTTGTGTCCACTAACACATACGATTGTCCATTTATAAATTAGTGCAATTTTTTGATAGCACTCACAATCAGCTTTTAAATAAAGTTACAGGCAAACTAATGAACTGTTCGTTAAATAACCACACAGGTATGACAATATGAGGCATTGATGCCGCCTTCAGTTACTGTGTAATTGTGGCAGACACGACAGTCTGACAAACATCTGCATAATGAAACAGATGTAAAGGACGTTGTAAATCAATATACAAAGTAAATTCCGATGAGTGGCTTTCAGGGATGATAACTACCGTGCAATGCTGTCATCTGAGATATCGTTTGTTAAAATAGCTTGAAGCGATTAAAAGTTGTTAATTCAGAGGTTCGTTGTGAAGATGTTTACCGAGCGAGGTGCCGCAGTGGTAGCACACTGGACTCGCATTCGGGAGGACGACGGTTCAATGCAGCGTCCGGCCATCCTGATTTAGGTTTACCGTGATTTCCCTAAATCGCTCCAGGCAAATGCTGGGATGGTTCCTTTGAAAGGGCACGGCCGACTTCCTTCCCCATCCTTCCCTAATCCGATGAGACCGATGACCTTGATGTTTGGTCTCTTCCCCCAAACAATCCAATGAAAATGTTTATTCACTGTGAAATCCTAGCTTCTGCAGTTTTTAAAGATATTGAGGTATTGTTATGTCGTTGGATATGCCTCATTTTTCTGATATCGCAGATGTATTCAGATTTACGCTAATATTTGATTTTTAATTATTATACACTGTGAAACAGCTGCAAGACGCCATGTGTCAGCTTGTCTCATAGTCCGCCACAACTGGTCATTCCGCATTCTGCTAAGCGAGCGACCGCTGTGCAGCTGCGCTCTGTTGGGATTTATCCACGTTTGGTCTTCATCCCGGGCTGCTCCGGACCCCCAGTTCTACTAGCGCCCAGCCGTACATCAAATACACCTCACCTCGTAGCAGTTCTGGGCGGTCGATTAGCTCGCCTACAGACGCGTAACGCTACAAGACAAACATCACTTTCAACACGAGGTTACGATTGTTTGAATGACACATGTATGTTTTTCCACGGAAATGAAAACGGAGGTATAATTAGTGACGGCAGATGAGCCGGTGGGTTTCTGGCGCCAGGCGATATCGATTCTTACTTCCATCTTTGATCGTTGTCCCTGTGCCTTGTTCTCTTTGCGTCTTTGAGGCAGGCCATTTGTGGTAACGCGCATGCGCAAGTTGAGGAGAGTGGGTCCGCCCATGAGCCGAGTCAGTCTGTGACGTGACATGCTTTCGATGTTGTCGTTGTGGGGAGTTGGCGACACTATGTCACGTGGCACGGCCGTATGCCGTGAGGACCAGTTGAGCTGGAGCAACGAAGAAGCATGAGCCGCTGCCGGAAAGTATTAAAGTTGTATTGGCGACCAGGATTTGCTAATACCTCGAAAGCTGTGTGGATGGATGGCGTGTGAGTTTCACATGAAGAAGAAAAAAATTAATCGCCAAGCTTTCGTGGTGGGTTCCTCCTTCTATATACAGCGAATATTACTGTGTACTTAAGGACTGTTGACTGTTGCAGTTGCTCGTGCTAGTGGCCAGCAAGGCATTCACTGCAGTGGTGGCGAGGCAAGTTATGTTCTGGAACGGCCATGACATTATGTTACTAAAGTGGCTAGAAACAGCGCCACGCATTTGTAAGTTTGGATTTGGTGCTTAGTGGCACGCTGAAGGTAGCTGGTTCACTTGAACGTCATTTCTTAATTTAGTTCCAGATTTAGAATTTTCTAGTTTTACGAATTAGTGGTAGTTTTTGTTTCATAATAATTTCTTGTGTGTATGGAAGGCAAGTGGCCATGATAAATATAGGTCACATTGTGTTTTATTGTCGGATAGAGGAAGTGTGTAGTTTGGTCTGTGGCCATAGGAGCCGTGCTTATTGCATTAGCGACCTACTGAAGTGACATTAGCTTTCTATTGCAATTTCAAATAGGTGTCTGAAGGTTGATTGTCACGTTAAGTACTGCACGTTTGATTTATGTGGTGTCAGCCACTCAGCAAAGACAGGTTATCTTGTAAGGAGGACCTTAAGTCATTGGGTGTGGACTGACACATCTTTCCACGTAGTATCTAGATTTTCTTTTATCAAAGGAAACTAAGCTCCTTAATTCTGTTCATTGGTTAACTTGTAATATATTTATATTAAGGTATTTCCTTTCTGTATATATGTATATCTATAAATTTGTAACTTGTATATACTACAGTGTGTATGCCGCTCATGTTTTCCTGTTTTCAGGAACGTGTGTAGTCGTCGACGCGAGCAAACCTCGCCCCTCGAGCTTGCAGTGTGACGGAAATCTTAACATTTGAACTCAGGTCGTCCGGACCCCGTTAATGCGCGATTTCTCTATTCCATTCAACGAGAGGCTTGTTTTAGGCAGATTTCCTACTGCCCAAAGTAGAGTATAAGTTCACCATTTGGATTGTGTGTTTGTGAAATCGTAACAGATTAACGTTTGCTCGCGTCCATCACATGTTCATCAAATTGACGTTTCGCCTTAAGCTTGCATAAAGTCTAGAATCTTCCGGACGTTGCGTGTAGTGGAATGCTAAGTGTAAACAGAAGAATTAATAGTACCCTTCAGGTCAGATAACATCAAATTAATTTTACCTTTACAGTAAGTGTAAAACTGAGTGAGAAAGGCGATAGCCGACATTGGACATTTGGTTACCTATTTCATCTATTATTTTGGTTGTTGTTACCAGCACGTAAAGGGGCTTTTGTCACAAGTGTGACGGTTAATATTGTAAATACTAATTGTGGATAGGGCCTTGATATGCAAATGTTGTTAATTGATTATTACTGATGGTGAATTCATGTGTATGTGTATTCAATAAAGAAGTGTTGCAACTACAAACTGGTTGTGTTACTGGTATACAAGGTTAGAGTGTGCAATCGCCACACCAGCAGACCTGTTTTCACTTTTTTAAACCGCATACCTTCTGAAATTCGTATACTTTGAAGGTTGAAAACGGCGCCATGCGTCTGCGGTAACGCACAGAGCAAGGGTTGAGTACTGCAAGCTTCCGGAAAGGTCAACCAATTCGCATTATGGCATTACAGCAGAAACGATGCCACCGTTTCCATTATTTGACGTGTAAGTATTCCAGAAGGTATAATTTTTAGAGCGGTGAAACCAAATCTGCCAACACTATTTGTACCTCTAGTTTTCATTTCAGTAGAAAAAAAAAACATACATGTGCCCTTTAAGGAAAACGGAACTTTGTGTTGAAAGTGATGTTTGTGTACATTTATGGATGGTGCCTTCCTAGCAGTTATGTAAGCTCTGACGTAGGTACACCTCTGCTAAATTGCATTTTTCACTTTTATCTCATTTCGGAAAAATATGTGGTGGACAAGATAGGGATTGGGTTGTTTGGTGGAAGGGACCAAACCGCGAGGTCATCAGTCTCGTCGGATTAGCGAAGGATGGGGTAGGAAGTAGACCGTGCCCTTTCCAGGGAACCATCCCGGCATTTGCCTGGAGCGATTTAGGGAAATCAGGGAAAACCTAGATCCGGATGGCCGGACGCGGGATTGAACCGTCGTCCTCCCGAATGCGAGTCCAGTATGACAAGTTAGGTAAGACACCTTGTATATCTAATTAAAATATCAGTCACTTAAAATTTACTTGCAAAGATTAATTAAGGAAGTGATTGAGGACTTGTCCAAACGATAACGAAGGCGCCATGAGCGGACAGACGGGAAAGCCATAGGACGGTCCGGCACTCAGTCTACGACGTGTTTTCAGGCAGACAACGCGTTTCTTCTGCGAGTAGTTACTTCATTTAATTAAAAATGAGTCAAAGTTTAACTTTGTCTCGGGTAATGATTACATGCAGTCTCGTATTGCCATCAATATTTCGTGGAAACAGATTTTGTGTGCTGAGTTGAGAATATCGTGGTGCTCAGGAGGTTATAATTATTCCGTCATCGTTACTACA
This sequence comes from Schistocerca americana, assembly GCF_021461395.2. Taxonomy (NCBI): domain Eukaryota; kingdom Metazoa; phylum Arthropoda; class Insecta; order Orthoptera; family Acrididae; genus Schistocerca; species Schistocerca americana. The sequence continues at coordinate 96,241,947 of NC_060125.1, read as the reverse complement.
GTTAATACTTTCAGACTGTCTCTCAGGTAGGATCGACTGCGAAAAGACTAAAGCCATTCCAAAATTCACGGTTTAGTGTGCGCACGTTAGGAACCAAGGCAGACATCGAGACAAATTTAGAAGAAACGAGTTAAGCAGTCCCTCTCCTGATGATCTAGGGGAGATTCAGGTGGAAGCTGCTAGAACTTTCCCACTCAAAATTATGAACGTAGCCTTCCACCTTCAACCGTTCGCAAAATACAACTTGCAAGGTTAGCGTGTGCGACGGCGTAATGTGTCATCGCAGAAACAATTCTTTCCGCTTCAGTGTAAGTTAGAAGGGATGACCGCTACACCGTGAATGTGTTGGCCCAATTTATGGCTGAACCACCTGTGCCCCGAAATAAACCTTCCACGAACTGCGGGTTAAGCACATCATACCGCCAACTATGCACTCGTCGCAAAAATCGCGGCTCCCATAACAATCTTGCTAGCTACCGTCCAGTTTCTGAGTCGTCTGGCCCTTTTAAGATTTGCAGCTTCACTTGTCGCTGTGAACAGTGGCGTTTCGCGTCGTACCCGACTCCAAGTGTTAACTGCATGCAATGGCCTTTACAATATTAGCTTGGAAAGTAAATGATATGGATATGCCTTCACTAACAGCGTCGATTTCTGCCGGATTTGAAACCGACTGTCATTGACTCTCCTCTGGTCTCCTTCGGTTAGGACAAATTGAAGACTGCCAGTTTAACATCATATTACAAGCCTGCGAGTGGTCAACCAGTCCCTGTAGACACGTTGGACAGTCCATGTCTACACCAGCAAATTGGGAAACTTGATTTATGGTGCACTTGTAAGCACGTCCAAATAGTATTGCTCCTTTCTGCCATTCCGTCGCACTGATTCCGCACAACCGCTTGCGCAACAGAGCCGACGCGGGCTGCCCCGGACCGTATAGCCCGACCGCTGGGTGAACCTCGACTCGCACTGCCCAGCCAGGCCGGCCAGGGTGGCCGAGCGGTTCTAGGCGCTACAGTCTGGAACTGCGCGACCACTACGGTCGCAGGTTCGAATCCTGCCTCGGGCATGGCTGTGTGTGATGTCCTTAGGTTAGTTAGGTTTAAGTAGTTCTAAGTTCTAGGGGACTGATGACCTCAGAAGTTAGGTACCATAGTGCTCAGAGCCATTTGAACCATTTCTGCCCAGCCAGCCGCTGGGGCGTGCGTTGCCATTGCCAGGGGCCGCCCGGGCCACCTGGTAGCTCGGCTGCCCGCCACACACCGCGATGATGCGGACGCAAAACAGTATCCTGTCGCCCGCTTTCAACCAGATTTTCACTTCCTACAGTATTCTAAGTCGGGCCTTACATTAACAGGTGACTGGATCACCAGGAACAATATGATTCCGTATATCTTCTCTGTTGCTTGTAACTGATAAATCACATGCTCGTGAAGAAAGGTCGGTACCTTGAGACGGAACCAATTTTTCCGCCTCATCATCTTATCACGACGGCATAACAGTTTTGACGTCTTTTGTTTAAAATAATCTGTGGAACTGGAACGGGTATCACTGTGTCTCTTTATTATACACCGAAGAACCAAAGAAACTGGCACACCTGCAATAATATGGTGTAAGTCCCCTGCGAGCACGCAGAAGTGCAGCAGCACTACGTGGCATGGACTCGACTGATGTCTGAAGCAGTGCTGGAGGGGACTGACACATCTAATCGTGCAGGGCTGTCCATAAATCCAGAAGTCTAGTCGGGGTGGAGGTCTCTTCTGATCAGCACGTTGCAAGGCATCCCAGATATGCTCAATAATGTTCATGTCTGGGGCGTTTGGTGGCCAGCGGAAGCGTTTAAACGCAAATGAGTCTTCCTGGAGCCACTCTGTAGTAATTCTGGACGTGTGGGGTGTCGCATTGTCCTGCTGCAATTGGGAAATTCCTTCGTAATGTACAATGGACATGAATGGATGTAGGTGGTCAGACAGGATGCTTATGTACGTGTCACCCGTCAGAGTGGTATCTAGACGTATCAGGGGTCCCATATAACTCCAACTGCATACGCGCCACACTATTAAAGAGCCTCCACCAGCATGACGGGTCCCCTGCTAACATGGATTCATGACGTTGTCTCCATACCCGCAAACGTCCTTCCGCTCGATACAATTTGAAAAGAGACTCGTCGACATGTTCCCAGCCATCAACAGTCCAATGTTGGTGTTGACGGAACCAGGCGAGGCGTAAAGTTTTGCGTCGTGCAGCAATCAAGTTTGCAGCAGTGGGTCTTCGTCTCCGAAAGCCCATATCGATGATGTTTCGTTGAATGGTTCGCACGCTGACACTTGTTGTTGGGCCAGCATTGAAATCTGCAGCAATTTGCGGAAGGTTTGCACTTCCGTCACATTGAACGATTCCCTGCAGTCGTAGTTGGTCCCATTCTTGCAGAATCTTTTTCCGGCCGCAGCGATGTTGGAGATTTGATGTTTTACCGGCTTCCTGATATTCATGGTACACTCATGACATGGTCGTACAGGGAAATCCCCACTTCATCGCTACCCCAGAGACGCTGTGTCCCATCGCTCGTGCGCCGACAATAACACCACGATCAACTCACTTAAATCTTGATAACCCGCCATTGTAGCAGCGGTAACCGATCTAAAAACTGCGCCAGACACTTGTCATATTTAGACGTTGCCGACCGCAGCTCATATTCTGTTTACGTATCTCTGTATCTGAATACGTGTGCCTATGCCAGTTCCTCTGGCGCTTCAGTGTAATTGACATTACGCAACATCCTATCCTTCTCCCTCTACGTTATTAAATATTGTGTTGTCATGTTCTATAGATCGTCCGCTGGGTGATGGAGTATCAACCACATGTTAGCTGTTCAGTTTCTGGTGCCAACCTAAATGCTGGTGTGACTTCATTCAAAGGTGCACCTATTTCCGTTTAGGCTTCAGGGATTGGTAGCGGTTCCCCCTTCCCTTCAGGGAAAGCAGAGCGAGCGTTGGGAGTGGTCGCCGTTTTACTTTCTTTTTTCCAGGACAGTAGAGGAAAAGGTAGTGACGGTTCCCGCCATACGAAGTTTTGTAGATAATAGAGATGAGGTATTATATCGTTTATGCATCTGATTCATTCTCTAGCAGGCGACTGACAGTTAAATTTTCGTTACGACATGTAGTATTTTTCGATATTAAACTCTGCAGGTACTACCCGCCATCCGAATGAAGTGAATGTTTTGGTGCCTTAAGCACAACTGATCTTAGACGAGATCTAACTAGTTTACTTTCTTCCTACGATTAATGTTTACAGTTCTCTCACCCATTGTTTGGAGGTGTCAAGTGATCATAACTTGAATAACTTAGATGATTAACAGAACTCGTATGCAAACTATTTAGGAAAACTCTTAGATCTTTGCGAAACATTTATGAAATATCAGGGTGAAAAATTATTTGTTATTTAATGGCCTTTTCTACAGTTAGTAATAGTCTCCTATCTGTCGACATGGGCACCCCCAGAGGGGAAATTGACCGGCAGCGTCATAATTTTAGTAAGCAAAGGTAAATCGTGTGAAATTTTGCATTTAATTTAGTCTAATAACGGGCGCTGAGGGCGAGTAAAACATGGAACAAGTGGTTCGTTCTTTATGAACTTCAGTTGAGGTACATGGCAGTAACAATTTGTGAACTCGAAGAGCGTGTCATTTAATCGGTGAGTAACGCTGATTAAAATGACTGCCTTCTACCAGACAGGCAGTGGCCGCATAAAACTATAAGATGTTACACGCTCTTGTTGAAATTCACATTAGGAATTAGTGTGTGTGCGTGTCAAGCAGTAAATAGGGTGTATTACTGCACAATGTGTCTGTGTTACTGTCAGTGCTCATGTCTGTTTGCCCCTTTCAACATTCAAACGACTTCGTGTTTACGCGAACGGAATTTTGATTCCCCACCATTCTCAATAGTGTGACATTGCCATTCTCTTGGGTTAACCGGGGATATGATATTCGTGCTTGAATTGCACATGGAATCCAGTTTTGATAGAGATTTGACTGTCTCTCATTATAGCAACATATATCCCACCAATACCCACGTGGATGTCGTGTCTAAGACACCAGCAGGTTAGGAAGTACGTGCCATTAGCGCAAGGAAATTGTTGACTGCTACATTTCCTTGCTTTCATGTGTACGAAAGCTGTAATAAATAATTTTGCCTTAACAGAAAATCCTCCCATATTGTGTGAAGTGATTTCGATTACAACTCTCACCATTTTTACTACTTCTGTATTGATTACAAACAAAATAATGGGCAAAAAATAGAGAGTACAAAAATTTAATGAGTTAAAAAAATGGATCCTGTCAGAATGCATGGTACAAAAGGCTCTTCCTCGATTACAGAAGCCCTTCCTTGCGTTATCCCTTGTGTTGTGTTAATATGAATTTTATTTGTCAGTTAAGTAACTCTTTAAGACTGTCCCCTTATTTTTTACCATCCGGAAACTAAATCCAGGAAGATAGCGATAAAATAGAAGGGATCGTACCACGGCCTGCACGAAAGTTTAACTTGCATACGCGAAGAGTACTTAAATTGGCAAAAAGGAAAAATTAAAAAGTGAGAAGGAAGCTTTCAACATGAGGAATAACGGCAACAGTTAATTTTATTAAAGGTCGTGCTGCTAATTATCGATTTTTTGCAATATGTGTGAGGTGAGAAAATAGCAAGTATTTATAAGTTTCTGTTTGCAAGCACAGGGATGCTAGGTGGTCATCTCGCAGCAGAGCTATTCTCATAGTGTATGAAGTTTATCTTTTCCTCACGGACTACACCTTTATTAAGGCAAAATTAGGCTTCAGGGTTTGTCTTATTTGACATACATTTTCTTAAAAATCGACAGTTTAACTTCATTATTTCAGAGACCGAGTACAAACATTTATATTGTGAAAAACAGACTTGAAATGTTTATTACAAAGATTACAACTTGGAAAATCTGTTTAAAATACAGTCAAAATGAGTTCTTTGGTATCCTTCATGACTTCCTAGTAGAAATTTCTTTTTCATCGGAAGACAGTGTCAAGAACATAATTAAAGAATATCTGAAGGGACTTGAAGAACTTTCAAAGATTATTTCCTAGCTGTGTTCACGGGCAATAATTGGATCTGCAATCTCTTTGAAGAGACAATAGGTCTGTAATCCGTATTAAGTGTGAATTAAAACGAACAGCTTCCGGAAAAGTTCCAGTGACTGTAACTTACAGAAACGTGATAAATTTTTGTCACCGGTAAGTTTCCGCTTATGCTTAAAAGTGAATTGCCAAATGCTGTGTAATTTCTAGATATATGTACATGACTCCTCTGAAACTCACATTTAAGTGCCTGGTATAGGGTTCATCGAACCACTTCTACTGTATTTCTCTGCCGTTCCCGACTTTAACAGAGCGCAGGAAAAACGAACAATTAAGCTTTCCCACGCGAACTCTGACTTCTCTTACTCTGGTACAATGAAAACTGCTGCCCATGTAGATGGCTGTCAATAAAATATTCTTGGGAGGAGGACATCGGAGATTGATACTGCGCGTGTTCTCCCCGCAACAAAAACAGTTTTTGATGATTGCCACCCTAACTCGCGTAACTTTCTCTCCTGTTTCGCGATAATACAAAACGAGCTGTCATTCACTGAATTTTGATGTCATCTGTCAATTCTGTCTAGTGAGGATCCCATACCATACGGTAGTACTCTAGCAGAGGATGGACAAGCGAAGTGTAGACTGTCTCTTCAGTAGTCCTGCGGCAGCTTCTAAGTGCTTTGCCAATAAATCACAGTTTCTTATTTGCTTTCCCCACCACATTATCTACAGGGCCGTTCCAGTTAAAGTTGTTCTTAATTCTAAATCCTAGGTATTTAGTGGAATTGACAGCCTTTAGATTTGTGTGATTTATCTCGTAACAGAATTTTAACGGATTCCTATTAGTAATGTGGATGACCTCACATTTTCCACTATTTATCATCAGTTCCAACTTTTCGCGCCATACGGATACCTTACCTAAATAATTCTTGGAATTTAATCAAGCCATAACAACTTTATTACCTGTCGCGGCTCTCGACTATATATTTGTGCAAAAATGATGTTTCTTCTTATATTTACATAAAAAGTAAAGCAGTAATAAACTTCGTACTGAAAATAATTTGAGAGTGCCTTTAACTTCCGTGGTTCCTGACTTCAAAGCTGAATGTCATGCAGAGCAGACGGATCCATCTCACAAAATTCCAAGAAAGGGTTGAGCACGTTATTTCCACAATTAAAACTCGTAGGTTAAGATAAGAGGGAAACATATTTTAATACTGCAAACTACACCTACCTATTTGAAAAAGCCTTCATCAGCCTTTTCAATGCGATACATCTGAAATGTAAACAACATAAGACATTCCGACTATTAAATAATTTGCTTGGAATTCATTTACCTGCATATTACACAAAGTATTTTTTTTTATACAGTCAGGGATCTGCACACATCAGATTTTTGCGAACGGGTTTAACTCGTCGGAAAACTTGAGGAATCACTGCTCTTTGGTAGCTGCACCGTATAATCATCATATCACAGTGGTACGATACAACCACTAAATTAAGGTAAATGTACCAAAGAGTGCGCAGTCCCAGAGAGAGCGCAGCTTGTATTCCTGACATTTGGCTAAACTGATCAGCTCACCATTGACGTAGTTGCGTTCAGAGTGGTATCAGAAACATCTCGTATAAGTTGTGTGAAGAAATCGTGTGTTTTCGAAGTGAAACAGGTAAAAATCACTTTTCAGTTTTCTTGATGTAGTTCTGGTGCTCTATTGCATAACTTATGCACAGAACAGAAGCTACATCGTCTTTAATTCTTGACTGCATTTTGAAAGACTGGCTTACAATCTGCCATAGTACAGCCACATGTTTTGCAAATGTGACGTGTGCCTCCATGTGTTAACTGTGCTTGGAATCACTGGTTCTGTACGAAAGAGCGCGCATATAACGTCCCAAAAGACTGTGTGCACTCTCTTTAGGGTTGACTGGTTGGTTGATTTGGGGGAGGGGACCAGTGAGGTCATCAATCCCATCGGGTTAGGGAAGGATAGGGAAGGAAGTCGGCCGTGTCCTTTCACAGGAACCATCCCGGCATTTGCCTGAAGAGATTTAGGGAAATCACGGAAAATCCAAATCAGAATGGCCAGGGGCGGGTTTGGGCCGTTGTCCCCCTGACTGCGAGTCGAGTGTGTTAACCACTGCGCCACCTCGCTGGGTCTCTCTTAGGGCACAACTGCAAATATGTACCTCTTGAGAGCGTTGTGGAGTCCGAAGTATAGGTTTTGTTTCTGAATGATTTAAATTAAGTACGAAAATCGTACAAGAAGCTAATTTTTTTAACTGAAAAGCTGCTCACTGAGGCTAGATAACGAATTGAAAATGGAGAAAGCAAACAAAGGTTGCCGCTGCTCTTGGTACGAAGTAGTCTGCTGTAAGGAAAATACTGGAAGCTGTGACTAAAGAAGATAGATTGTGGCGTTTCTAGAGGACGGTTCCAATGCTATAAGTGTAGGAGATGTCCGCAGCTCGTGGTCTTGCGGTAGCGTTCTCGCTTCCCACGCCCGGGTTCCCGGGTTCGATTCCCGGCGGGGTCAGGGGTTTTATCTGCCTCGTGATGACTGGGTGTTGTGTGATGTCCTTAGGTTACTTAGGTTTAAGTAGTCCTAAGTTCTAGGGGACTGATGACCATAGATGTTAAGTCCCATAGTGCTCAGAGCCATTTGAACCATTTTTTTGTTGATTGCACCTTTGTCTTCTTCAATGCATTCTTGACCAATATCAGTCCACCACGTCCAATCTCAAAGGTAATTAACGCTCACGACTGTTACAGCGTACATCCTCATAGTGGCACTATTAGCGCCACTCCTATGCGACTGGAGCGAAATCTGAATAGACGTCGTCTTTCAGATGTAGAAACACGTCTACCAACTGTCGTTAGCGGGCAGCGGTGGCCGAGCGGTTCTAGACGCTTCAGTCTGGAACCGCGCGGCCACTACGATCGCAGGTTCGAATCCTGCCTCGGGCATGGATGTGTGTGATGTCCTCGGGTTAGGTTTAAGTAGTTCTAAGTTCTAGAGGACTGATGACTTCAGAAGTTGTCCCATAGTGCTTAGAGCCATTTTTGAACTGTCGTTGATGGCGCACCACTCGTCCTTAATGTTGCGATTCTTTTCGTCATTGTAATACAACTTGCCTATGTGAAGATAAATACGCTGTAACGTGTTCCTGATAACAAATTTGGTGCAGTTTTCACATCAATTTCTGACCTTCCACCACTGTTCTGCCAACCTTTGACGGGGACAGTACTGTTAAAATATTCACTTAGGAAACCTACATAATATCGCATTTACTGTGAAGTACAGCACATATGTAAAGTGTTGCAGTATAAACTTCCAATCTGTCATTAATTAACGTAGTCTGCAAATTGATAAGTTGGTCGCAGATGGAGGAATTATAATGCAGAGGAAACTAGAACCCATATTCCTTCATTTTTTATATGCGGCACTTTTCTGCATATCAGAAAACTAGAATCCAGTATTCCTTCATTTATTAATTAATGTGTTAATAACTGAAGGAATACTAGATTCTGGTTTTCTCTGAAATAGAATTCCTTCATCTGCGACAAATTCAACAAAGTGCAGACTATGCAAATTATTCACCATAATCGCCTCTCTCCTGGGTGTCTTCATAGCACCTTATAGCACCTCCATCTATAAATACAATCTCATACGGCTGGTCCCGGCGGAGGTTCGAGTCCTCCCTCGGGCATGAGTGTGTGTGTTTGTCCTTAGGATAATTTAGGTTCAGTAGTGTGTAAGCTTAGGGACTGATGACCTTAGCAGTTAAGTCCCTTAAGATTTCACACACATTTGAACATTTTTACAATCTCATATAAATTCTACGGTTTACAATGTATAATTAAAAGATTACATTTTGTTTATTTTAAATATGTGTGTTGTTGTTGTGGTCTTCAGTCCTGAGACTGGTTTGGTGCAGCTCTCCATGCTACTCTATCCTGTGCAAGCTTCTTCATCTCCCAGTACCTACTGCAACCTACATCCTTCTGAATTTGCTTAGTATATTCATCTCTTGGTCTCCAATCTAGGATTTTTACCCTCCACACAGCCCTCCAATACTAAATTGGTGATCCCTTGATGCCTCAACACATGTCCTACCAACCGATCCCTTCTTCTAGTCAAGTTGTGCCACAAACTTCCCTTCTCCCCAATCCTATTCAATAATTCCTCATTAGTTACGTGATCTACCCATCTAATTTTCAGCATTCTTCTGTAGCACCACATTTCAAAAGCTTCTATTCTCTTCTTGTCCAAACTATTTATCGTCCATGTTTCACTTCCATAGAGGGCGACACTCCATGCAAATACTTTCAGAAATGAGTTCCTGACACTTAAATCTATACTCGATGTTAACAAATTTTTCTTCTTCAGAAACGCTTTCCTTGCCATTGCCAGTCTACTTTTTATATCCTCTTCACTTCGACCATCATTAGTTATTTTGTTCCCCAAATAGCAAAATTCCTTTACTACTTTAAGTGTCTCATTTCCTAACCTAATTCCCTCAGCATCACCCGACTTAATTCGACTACATTCCATTATCCTCGTTTTGCTTTTGTTGATGTTCATCTTATACCCTCCTTTCAAGACACTATCCATTCCATTCAACTGCTCTACCAAGTCCTTTGCTGTCTCTGACAGAATTACAATGTCATCGGCGAACCTCAAAGTTTTTATTTCTTCTCCATTGATTTTAATACCAACTCCGAATTTTTCTTTTGTTTCTTTCACTGCTTGCTCAATATACAGATTGAATAACATCGGGGAGAGGTTACAACCCTGTCTCACTCCCTTCCCCACCACTGCTTCCCTTTCATGTCCCTCGACTGCTATATGGTTTCTGTACAAATTGTAAATAGCCTTTCGCTCCCTGTATTTTACCCCTGCCACCTTCAGAATTTGAAAGAGAGTATTCCAGTCAACATTGTCAAAAGCTTTCTCCAAGTCTACAAATGCTATAAACGCAGGTTTGCCTTTCCTTAATCTAGCTTCTAAGATAAGTCGTAGGGTCAGTATTGCCTCACGTGTTCCAACATTTCTACAGAATCCAAACTGATCTTCCCGAGGTCGGCGTCTACTAGTTTTTCCATTCGTCTGTATAGAATCTGCGTTAGTATTTTGCAGCCGTGACTTATTAAGCTGATAGTTCGGTAATTTTCACATTTGTCAACACCTGCTTTCTTTGGGATTGGATTTACTATATTCTTCTTGAAGTCTGAGGGTATTTCGCCTGTTTCATACATCTTGCTCACCAGATGGTAGAGTTTCGTCAGGACTGGCTCTCCCAAGGTTGTCAGTAGTTCTAATGGAATGTTGTCTACTCCCGGGGCCCTGTTTCGACTCAGGTCTTTCAGTGCTCTGTCAAACTCTTCACGCAGTATTATATCTCCCGTTTCATCCTCATCTACATCCTCTTCCAATTCCATAATATTGTCCTCAAGTACATCACCCTTGTATAGACCATCTATATACTCCTTCCACCTTTCTGCTTTCCCTTCTTTGCTTAGAACTGGGTTTCCATCTGAGCTATTGATAATCATACAAGTGGCTCTCTTTTCTCCAAAGGTCTCTTTAATTTTCCGGTAGGCTGTGTCTATCTTATCCCTAGTGAGATAAGCCTCTACATCCTTACATTTGTCCTCTAGCCATCCCTGCTTAGCCATTTTGCACTTCCTGTCGATCTCATTTTTGAGACATTTGTATTCCTTTTCGCCTGCTTAATTACTGCATTTTTATATTCGCTCCTTTCATCAATTAAATTCAGTATTTCTTATGTCACCCAAGGATTTCTACTAGCCCTCGTCTTTTTACCTACTTGATCCTCTGCTGGCTTCACTACTTCATCCCTCAAAGCTACCCATTCTTCTTCTGTTGTATTTCTTTCCCCCATTGCTGTCGATTGTTCCCTTATGCTCTCCCTGAAACTCTGTACAACCTCTGGTTTAGTCAGTTTATCCAGGTCCCATCTCCTTAAATTCCCATCTTTTTGCAGTTTCTTCAGTTTTAATCTACAGTTCATAACCGGTAGATTGTGGTCAGAATCCACATCTTCCCCTGGAAATGTCTTACAATTTAAAACCTGGTTCCTAAATCTCTGTCTTACCATTATATAATCTATCTGAAACCTGCCAGTATCTCCAGGCCTGTTCCATGTATACAACCTTCTTTCATGATTCTTGAACCAAGTGTTAGCTATGATTAAATTGTGCTCTGTGTCAAAATTCTACCAGGCGGCTTCCTCTTTCATTTCTTATACCCAATCCATATTAACGTACCACGTTTCCTTCTCTCTCTTTTCTCTGCCGAATTCCAGTCACCCATGACTATTAAATTTTCGTCTCCCTTCACAATCTGAATAATTTCTTTTATTTCATCATACATTTGTTCAATTTCTTCGTCGTCTGCAGAGCTAGTTGGCATATAAACTTGTACTACTGTAGTAGGCGTGGGCTTCGTATCTATCTTGGCCACAATAATGCGTTCACTATGCTGTTTGTAGTAGCTTACCCGCAATCCTATTTTCCTATTCATTATTAAACCTACTCCTGCATTACCCCTATTTGATTTTGTGTTTATAACCCTGTAGTCACCTGACCAGAAGTCTTGTTCCTCCTTCCACCGAACTTCACTAATTCCCACTATATCTAACTTAAACCCATCCATTTCCCTTTTTAAATTTTCTAACCTACCTGTCCGATTAATGGATCTGACATTCCACGCTCCGATCCGTAGAACGCCAGTTTTCTTTCTCCTGATAACGACATCCTCCTGAGTAGTCCCCACCCGGAGATCCGAATGGGGGACTATTTTACCTCCGGAATATTTTTCCCAAGAGGACGCCATCGTCATTTAACCATACAGTAAATCTGCATGCCCTCGGGAAAAATTACGGCCGTAGTTTCCCCTTGCTTTCAGCCGTTCGCAGTACCAGCACAGCAAGGCCGTTTTGGTTAGTGTTACAAGGCCAGATCAGTCAATCATCCAGACTGTTGCCCTTGCAACTACTGAAAAGGCTGCTGCCCCTCTTCAGGAACCGCACGTTTGTCTGGCCTCTCAACAGATACCCCTCTGTTGTGGTTGCTCCTACGGTACGGCTATCTGTATCGCTGAGGCACGCAAGCCTCCCCACCAACGGCAAGGTCCATGGCCTTGTTAGCCTCTTGAAGTAAATTCGAGAAACCCAGTCAATTTGTCAGCTACTAGGTAATCACTGTTTCCAGACAAGTTTATTTTCCCGAATTCCCGTAATACTTCAACAATTTTATCACGTGCTGCATGAACACGGATTTTAGCATGACGCCGAGAGTATTCCAGCGAGTGTTATCGTTATTCCATACGGTAAACTGCAACAGGGGGTCTTCCACATGGCCATTCCTTTTCAAACAAGTTACTCCACTTTTTGCTCCTTCCAACGACGCGTAAACTTAAGGACAGTTATCCTGCAACATTTTTGTTCATGTGTGTGGTGTGGAACAGTACTAAAGTAATGGTTGCTGCACTGAAGGCGATAGTTTTCAAATGCCTTTTTCCAAATTTTTCCCTGATCTGTAACGAATGTAACCGTTAATAAACGATTTGTAAACATGCATAATTTTCTCGTGTTAGTTTCAGTTTCGTCCTATATATCTGCAGTACTTTTCTTCGTATCAGAGAGAAACTCTGCAACAAATAGCACCCGATTTCCCCACTGCAACTCTCGCGAAATTAAACTCGTCGTAACAGTTAATTAATGTGTTTAATGTACGCGTCTGTCCACATGTCAGTCGTACATGTGCACGCACAGTCGTCCATATCCTGCTGCACTTGCGGGACCGTAGCCGCACGGTATTGGTCTACTACCGTTGTTTTCAGTGTGCATCTTGTGGTGTCACCGCCAGACACCACACTTGCTAGGTGGTAGCCTTTAAATCGGCCGCGGTAAGTTAGTATACGTCCGAACCGCGTGTCGCCACTATCAGTGATTGCAGACCGACCGCCGCCACAAGGCAGGTCTAGTCTAGAGAGACTCCCTAGCACTCGTCCCAGTTGGACAGCCGACTTTGCTAGCGATGGTTCACTGTCTACATACGCTCTCATTTGCCGAGATGACAGTTTAGCATTGCCTTCAGCTACGTCGTTTGCTACGACCTAGCAAGGCGCCATATTCAGTTACTATTCTGAACAGATAATATTGTGAATCGTGTACCGCCAAGAGCGACGTTCATCATGAATGGATTAAAGTTTAGTATCAAACTTATTACGTCCGCTTTCTGAATTCTAATTCCTCGTCACGTACCAGACCTCACGTCAGTATAGTCCTTCCCTCCTCACACCAGCCTGCGTGAGTTAAAACGCGTGCATTTTGGCCTCCTCTAGTAACACGGTGTTGGCTTTTCTGCCAACACAACACATCTATTCTTTGCAGCGTTAAGGAGAAGTTTTCCGGGTATTCAAGCGTCCCAACATTCTACTAGTACTGTCACCACGGAAAGCTGACACCATACGAAAGCCACTTCACTGTGCAAAACGTACAGATTTATTAGCAGTATCTGCAACCTCTGTAAAATCTCCCGATTTCTTCAGACGAGGGTAGGCTTCGCTCCTACAGTCTGAGGTAAACTTTTTCTCTTCCACGTATTTTCTGATCTTAGGACCGTGGGAAGAACTCTGCTGTCTGATATGCATTTCTGACCTAATAATTAAAGTATCCATTCGTGGTCTGGTGCAAGCAGGGTACAGGTAGCATTGAAAAATAGAAGTTTATTTATTCAGCGTGATTTTTTCCAGCATGTAAAAACTATAGGGATTGATCTATGGGAGGATACAGAAGGAAAAGTTCTAATTACCTTATGTCCGGAAATGCATGGCTTCCATGCTGCAGACCATTTATTCAATCTCATATAGTTACAGGGACTGGAATCTAATGCGCGCCGCACCCTGCAACCACAGTTACAGTATGTGCTGAAGACGGTTACTATGTGCCTCAATGCGTGCGTGTACGTGACGTAGCATGTTCTGTCTCACACGTTCACGTCGACCACGCTGCATCCGAACAGCGTTAAACGCACCATAAATAAGCTGCTCCATTGTCTTCACATCTGAAATGGACTCTGCATACAGGATACTTTTGAGATGGCCCCATAACGAGAAATCGTACGGGTTGAGATCTGGTGAACGAGCAGGCCATGCAACTGGACCCCCTCATCCGGTCTGTCGACCAGGGATGACACGATTGAGGTGCGTCCGGACGTTAACGGTGAAGTGGGCCTGAACACAGTCTTGTAGTAGCCACATAACTCTTCGAACTTCTTCCTCCAGGGGAGAAAAAGTCACCCGCAAGAAACGCCGATAGTTCCGGCCCGTTAGGTAACGTGGAAGAACGGTCCCAAAATACAGTTGCCAATCATCCCGGTCCACACATTCCGGCTGCACCGATGCCGATGATTAGCTCTCACCATACCATGGGGGTTCTGAATACTTCCTCACACCTGACCGTTATGAAAGTTGAAGATACCACTCCACGTAAAGCCGGCCTCATCTATGGTTGGGATGGATGACACAAATACCGGAATATTGGTTGACTGATGGAGAAACCAGTGAAAAAACTGCTCCCAATGTGGTCTATCGCTAGTAAGCCCTGCACAGGCTATAAGTGATAAAGGTAATAACCACTGTCAAGGAGAATCCTCCACACGGTCGTATAACATATCCTATACTGACGGGCCAGCTGCCTGGTATTGAGAAAGCAATCGCCTTCCACAGTGCTAATCACATTTTCCTCAAAGTCTGGAGTCCGAACGTTTCGGGTACGTCCCTCAAGATTTCCTGTTTCCTGAAAGAACCCTGCCTCGAGCAAACGCCGAGACACTGTTGTAAATATTGAAAGCTGTAGCTGTTGTCGGCGGGGCTGTAACGCCGGAAATGCATATCCTCCTATTTCCATCTATTGCACTGCAATTTTTTTTCCTTATTTTGTTACCTGAAGATATAACATTTCTGTGTCTTTGTATATTGTAATTGTTTTACTATTTGTATATATATGCATTTATGTCGCTGTATAATTGGTTTGTTTTGTGAATACTATTTGTATTTATACGCTGGGTCTGGCCTAGGGAAAACTATGCTATCGAACGAATACATCGATAGGTCGTGTGGAGAACCAAAGTGTTTAGGATCTTTGGTATTGTTAACTCTGTCGCGTGGAGCGCGGACAGAGCAGAAGTAGTCTGGCTGGGGTGGTGCAGTGGAGCAAGTGTGTAGTGTGACGCTCACGCGAGTTGCTGCGCTTTCGTGTTGGGCAGCATGTAATTGCGCTCGACTTGCTATGATAGTTTCTGACACGGTGCCGCGGACGGGAAGCATTAGCTGGCGCACATCAAGAGCCCGTTTCGCCTGGTGACCGTGTCGAGAAGAAGGCGCGCCAACATCCAGCTTCTGCAACAGCGACGGCCGACAATGAGTGACTGTCGCCACCTCCTCGATCGACGGCTTCAAACCTTCAATCAACCAACAAGGAAGACTGGAAGCACGTAAAGTTTTAGATTTGTATGGCAGACCTCAGCTTTTCAAACTGTTCCATTTTCGTAACTATAATTACAGCAACTTAGCATGAACATTTGTTGCTCATTGTCCCAATTGCATTACCAAGCAGGGTCCCTTCCTTTTCCGGAATCAACTCGAGTGTCGTTGAAATTCAAACGCCAGCATTAAAGTAAAAGCATTCGATTTCACTGCTTTAGTTTCAAAGTTCAGTTAAGGTATTCATAGCTGGCTACAATATTTAGATTACACAAGCACAAATTAAGAGTGCGAGTTTTGTTAGCATATTTTACCTTACCTGTGACTGCAGCTCAGCTTGGTACGTACTAAATGTTACTATTGTTAATTGTCCAGAATCATTTAATTTAGGTTCAAAGTTAAATCTCTTATTTCTAAATTGCGTAGATTCAAGTAGCTTTTGAAATGATTGTTGAGGTAGTCCAAGACTAAGCGTATTTTACTGAATTTCGATGTGCTTCATAAAGAAAGCTCACTATTAACTTCAATCACTAAATTAACTTTCGATTTTCCGGTTTTATTAATTCTTTTGCTAAATTAAGTCAGAGTGGAGCGAAATTTATTACTTCTGACAAACTTTCAGTTTTCACACTACACGTGTCAACCTTCAGTTGCCACGCTTCTAGTGCTAATTATATGTGTAATAACCTTTCTTTTTCAGTTACTATAGTAATTGTCCATAGAACTGGAGACCGTAATTTCCCCCAGATCTCAAATATCTAATTACCGCTAGTTAATTGTTAACGTAACGGCCGCACATTTACTTTCTTTATTAACTTTACCCCTTTTCAAAATTAATTTCCACCAGTTTCATTTGCATTTTTCCTTTCATTTAGATGTAACCCTTTCCTCCCTCTTTACCGACAGATTAACTTCGGTGACGATTGCTTTTCCCAAATTTCCATTAGGTACACGCGGTTTAATTTTTCACTGTCATTAAGGTCGATAAGTGAGGGGGAGGTTACAGGGTCTCCTGATTCACACTTTCTGCTCGCCGGCCGTTGCCATTTGCCTTTCCGTAAGTAAACACATTGTCGGCAAGCTCTCGACTCGAATACGGAACCATTGTGTGTAACGCTGTACCACATCCACTACAAGATGAGTCACGAAGAGAAGTGAATCGGACACGACATCACTAATGACTGTGGCAGGAAAGGGCGCTAGGGCATGACGTATGAAGAACCATACAACCCTCTAGGAGGAAACCATGCATACTTTAACTATGGCTGCATAGTACAACGCGTATTAGACAGCAGTCTCTGTAACAAAGTATGATTGACTAAATGGTCTCTAGGTCGGAAACCATGCATTTCCGGATATCAGTTCATTAGATCTCTTTTGTTCCATATTCTTCCATCGATCAGTCCCTAGAGTTCGTACACGGTGGAAAAAATTACCCTGTGTACGAAAGCAACAAGAAAATATGAACAACTGCAAACAGATGCTCTATGAAAGGAACATAACAGATCGTTCTGGTCTATGAGAGGAATTTTCACCTTTTTTTTTTTTTAAAAAAAAAAAAATCTTTATTTCGTATCATAATAACTATACAATAATGACCCACCACCTTAGTGATTAGTGGGTCCTATATTCCTAAATTTACAATAGCAGCTTTAATTTTTTCTTAACTACAGACAGTTCTACGATTTCTACTAGGCAGACTACTTCTAGTTTACTGGCTAACATAATTTCTAGTTACTACGATTGGTTAACACTAACTGCCTGCAGCGTTACAAGTGTGCCAGTTTTGATAATATAAACCTACTTAGATGCCTTGCTCATAGAGCTAATCCCTATGACCAAGCCCCTGGCACAGGGCAGGCAAGGGTTAATTTACCGCTGCAGGTTCCTAACTTACTATCCTATTCTAATTAACTAAATCTAATTCTTATTCTATGTCATAATCGGTGCGTTTTCTTTATTCGGGATCGCCCCAGTCCCCCTGGTCCCGGTCGTGGCGGATTCCAACTGTAAAGTCGACCTATCCACGAACGGGCGGTAAGGGATTGGGGCAGTGGTCGCGTTCGGTGTTGTCTATTTATTTAAGCTTGAAGGTCTCTCAGAAAAGTTGTCAATACTTTTCGTGATACCTCGTTTGCTAGGTTGTTCAGTGTCTGAAATGTCTCTTCCCGTCTTAAAAGGTCATAGGTGTTTGTGCTTGGTAGTTGTCGTCTCAATGTCCCGGCTACATCATCGAAAAGGGGGCACTCGGAAACCACATGGTCGGGAGTACCCTCCGGTGCGCCACAGTCGCACGCAGGCGTCGCCCTTTTCCCAAAACGACAAAGATAAGTCGGATAGGGGCCATGACCGGTGAGAAAATGGAACAATCCCCGAGTTGGCTCGAAGTACTTCATTTTCAGTCTGTCCTTTACAACTGGTAGGAACTGAAAGGTTCTTCTACCAGTTTCATCCGACTCCCAAATTTCCTGCCACAGATCTACCCCTCTTTCCCTAATCTCCCCTTTTTCCCTGACTGGTGCCCCCATAATTTCCTCTATCTTGGTGATAACACCCTTTTTGGCCCAGTACCACGCAGCCTGTTCCCTGATCTTTATATCTAGGGGACAGAGCCCCATTATGATTAACAGGGCTCCCCCTGGAGATGTTCTGTATGCTCCCACGGACCTAAATATCATGTTGCTTTGTACTCTTCTCACCGTCACAGCAGGCACCACCCTTTGTATAGACTTCCAGGAACATCCGAGAGAAGGCACACATTGTGTCACCATAGGCTACACTAGCGTAGGGGTGGTCGGCATCGGTCGCGGTCACAATCGGTAGTTGCACTTGCGTCGTCATGGTCCTGTTGCATACTCGTCGTTTTACACTGATTCACGGTCGACTCGCGTCAGTCCCACTGCCGCACAGCCTCAGGCGCCTGACAGCGCGGCAACCCGCATGGGAAAGCTGTGTGGCGTGTGTGCTGGGTTATCAGGCACCAGCCACACGCTGCACTGCCCTTGCCAGGAAGATGGCGAAGCAACCTCATTGCGTAAACAGTGATCGTGGGAGAGGTGACAGCCGTGGACACGGCACTAATAACGTACGATAATTAAAATGCGCTAGCAAGAGAAACAAAACAATTACGAGTTGCTTACACAGTAATTTTGTATTTCAACATAACTGTCAGCAAGGAGTGTGACTGAATGAAATTTAAAATATTTATTAGACGCCACAAACGTTCGTTATACCACAAAAACAATGAAATTTTTATAAGGTTACATAACTACTTTCTACGCTCTGAGTCGTCATTTTAGTATGTAATAACAAGCTTAGACATCTGCATTAATAACTCCAACCACACTTATTTCAGTATTACGAAAAATACAAAAATGGTTCAAATGGCTCTGAGCACTATGGGACTTAACATCTGGGGTCAGTAGCTCCCTAGAACTTAGAATTACTTAACCCTAACTAACCTAAGGACATCACACACATCCATGCCCGAGACAGGATTCGAACCTGAAATCGTAGCGGTCGCGCGGTTCCAGACTGAAGCGCCTAGAACCGTTCGGCCGCACCGGCCGGCACGAAAAATACACCAAAACCATTAAACTGAAGTAAAGGGGGAAGGAACATGTCACAAGACATCAAGACAATTTTTGGTTGATCTGTCACTTCACACTTTAACCCGGTGTACATGAAAACAGCATCGGGATGACACATATTATATACTGTTGCACTACGTCCTGCAGTGATGCAACGATAATTTTGCAAACAAAAGCTCACACATCGGATTTTTTTTCTTTATTGAATTTCAATGCCCCATATGGGGCGGTCTGGCAGCAGCATAGGCGCCATTCTTCAGCCTAGAGACAGTAAATAACAGGGAGACATTTAAAACAACATAAAGGAGGAAATATGGCGAAACATACATAAAAGGGGAAACATAACGGAAGATAGCGTAAAAAGGGTGTGACTGTAAGAATGGTGATAAAAATCTAAAAAGCGCATACAAAATACCACACAGTGCGACATTTAAAAGAAACCCATTGCTAAGTACGGCTGGAGCATAAAAGTTGCGATGGGCGGCGTAGCACATAACAGTCATGGACAGCAACACTATGTACAAGTCCAGCACACGATTAAATTACAGCTCTTCACGTCACTGGAGAACAGCACCAAACGCAACAACGTTGTAGTACAGCGATGATGACAAACAACCTGAGACTACCTGCCAGGAGTACGGAGATGAGGGAGAAGGGAAGAAAGGGGGGATGGGCGCTACTAGAGGGGGGGAGAGAGGGGGAGATGGGCAGGGGTGGCGCCGAAGGGGAATGGGGGGGGGGGGAAGGATGGGGGAGGGAAGCATTCGAGGAGGGGGTGCAGAGACTCAGGGGGTAGGAGGAAAAACCGCTCTGGGCAAAGGAGAGGAAGAGGGGCTCCCTGGGGAGGGTGGAGACAAGGCCAGGTCACAGTTGGAAAGAAGGGTAGATGTCACGGTCAAGTTCATCATCCGGGGGGGGGGGGGGGGGGGAGAGGTGCTGGAAATTGCCCTGATGAAGGAGGTGGAGGGTATGAAGGTGGAGAGAGGGAGGAATACAGTGATAGAGGCGCAGAAATGTGCTGGCGGTGGAGAGGAAGGAAGACACCAGGGTGTAGTGGGATCAAGCCTGCAGACAGTATAAAGGATGAGGATATGTTGGAGGAAAAGGAGGAGGTGGGGGAAAGGGTTGAGGTCAAACAGGAGTCGTGTAGGGGATGGAAGGCGGAGACAGAAAGTAAGGCAGAGCGAGTGGTGTTCTAGGATTTGGTAGGCCTTATCAAAGTGTGAGTGGAGATCCAGGCAATGCTGGCATAACAGAGGATATACGACAGATGAGGGACTTGTAGGTGTGAAGGATGGTGGAAGGATGCAATCCCCTGTCCAACCAGACAGGAGTATCTGGAGGCAGAAGTGGGAATGGGCTTTCTGCTGGATGGGTCCAGGTGAGGTGAGAGTCAAGGGTGAGATCAAGGCACCTCAGGACGGGAGTGAGCTGGATGGGACGACCGTAATGGTTAGACAGAAATCATGGAGATGGAAGGAGTGGGTGGTGCGGCCTGTGATGATTGCCTAGGTCTTGGAAGGGTTGATACAAAGGAACCACTAGTTGCACCAAGTGGTGAACTGGTCAAGGAGGGTTCCGAGGGTGTGTTAGGGTAGGATAGAGGGCTAGGAAGTCGGTATCATCAGCATATTGTAGTATGTGTATAGGTGGGGTTGGCTTGGGCATATCGGCAGTGTACAGGAGACAAAGGAGAGGGGAGAGCACAGAGCCTTGGGATATACCAGCTGTGGGATTAAAGATATGGGAGTTGGTATCGTGGAGAGTGACATAGGAAGGATGGCGTGAGAGGAAGGAAGCGATCAGATGGACAAAAATGGCAGAGTGATGGGAGTTAAGTTGGAGGGAGAGAAGGTGGATGACGTTAAGGAGTTGGTCATCATTGGAGAAGGAAGGTTGGAAGCCACACTGGATAAGAGGGAGGAGGTGGTGTTGATTAAAGGTGGGGATGGATACCACAGGAGAGGATGGATTCGAAGACCTTACTGAACATGGTGGTGAGGCAGATGGGACGACAGGTATAGGCGACAGAAGGGGGTTTGTTGGGTTTGAGGAACAAGAGAATGCGGTAGGTCTTCCACAGGTCATGGTACAAGCCCATGGAGAGGATGACGTTGTATAAATTGGCAAGCACAGTCAGGAAGGAGATGGGGCATTGTCTGAGGTGGTGATAGGTGACACAGTCGTGACGAGGGGCCGTGTTGCGTATTGACCAGTGGATAAGTTTAATGTCTTGTGCTGTGACTGGAGTGTTTATATAGGAGGGAGAGCAACTGCACCAAGTACTGGAGACTGGGAGCAAGCGGAACGACTGAGGTATTAGTGTGTTCCATGATGGTGGGGAAAGGGAATAATCAAAGTGGGGATCATCAGGACAGAGAAAACCTTGGAAAGGTTGTCGAAAGGTGGGAAGCGAAGGGGGTGGCCTTACTGAGGTTGTTGGGAAGGGAGTAATCGTTATGGAGAAAGGGTTATAGGCTGTGGAATGGAAACCAGTAAGTTGATACAAGACCCACCAGTACTTGGAGTAGTTTATAGAGAGGGTGGCATTGAGTCGTCTACAGATCTAGCTCCAGTCCCAGAGTTTCTTTGCTGTAATGAGTTTCCGAACCTGTTGCTCTATTTTCCAGTGGCGGTGGAGTATATCCCTGTCACACGTGTGCAGTAAGGAGCGATAGAGGTGGCGGGATTCGTGGAGGAGGACAGCATTCAGAGTTGGATGGTCAGGAGGGATGGTTTTAGTAGGAACATGGGCCTCCACAGCGTCAGTAATGGTCTTTGAAGGAAGAAAATTGATTTCATTGGGATGGTGATAGGTAAGGGGGTGTCTTTCGACCTCAGTGGCTATGGATTCCCGGTAGGTTTCCAATATCGCATGACAGTAGTTGTGGACTACCTTGGGAGGGGGTGCAGGGCGGGGAGCCAGAGGCATACAGTGAGCAGACGTTACAGTGAGAAGGACAGGGAGGTGGTCGCTACCTGTGGAATCAAGGATGTCGACTGCAGAGGCAATGACAACATCAGGGGTGGTGTTGCTTTTGGGACAGGTGTGCTGAGGAAGGGGAACAAGGACACCTTGGGTGGTAAGGAGGAACTGATACCGCCAAAGGGCGGCAGGGGAGCAGCTATGCATGTTGATGTCAGTAGCAATCACATAGGTGGAGAAGGTACAGTCAATGTGGGAGATGAAGTCATAGGGAATAGGAGCAGTGGCGCAGGTGATGGTGAGAAAAGGGAAGAAGACGCTGAGGATAAAGTGTTTGATGAGGTCATTGATGAGGGGTTGTGGACAGATGGGGATGGTGACTCCACCCTGTGCTCGTGGACCAGGAGCATCAATTTAGTGGAGGATATAGGGAGAGGTGTGGTATGGCAGGATGGAGGAAGGTTTCATTCACGAGGAAGGTGTCGACCTGGTGTTGGGAGAGGGTGTGTATAAAGAGGAATTTGTTGGTGCAGGAGGGCTTGATGTTTTGGAAGAGGATGCGACACTCGTGCCGTACCATGACAGGAAGAGAGGGGGGTGAAGGGTGGGGAGAGGAGAGGCTCCAACAAGGGTGTCAAGGTGGGTGAAGGTGAATTGGGCGTGGTTGTGGGAGTAAGTGGCGAAGGTGTTGAGGTGAAAGACTAAGCAGGCAGCGAGGGAGATCTGTTGGAGGGTGTAGGGGCAATGTTTTGAAGTTTAGAAAATGGATGATGTTTTCATCCTTGGTAGCAGATGGAGGGAATTGTTGGGGTCGATGTGGTGGTCACTGGGATGGATTGGGACAATAAGCTTGGGGGTGGCAAGAGGGGTTTAGCCTTACACTTGTGGAGTAGGTAGGATGGGGGCCATTGCAGGTGTTACAGGAAGGTTGAGTCAGTTTTGAGAAAATGGGAGGCCTTGCAGTGGATACCAGTGTGGGGGGGGGGGGGGGAGGGTTTAAAGTTGGAGGTCAGGTGATTATTATACATGAGGCTACGATGACAGCAGTGAGATTGGGGAGGAGATTTGGAAGAGTCAACAGGATGGCGGCAGTGAAAAATCAGGGGGCCTCTGGTGAGGAAGTAGTTGATGGAGGAGCAGACTCCGAAACGACCGACAAGAGATGAGTGGGACTGAAAGCATTGTGGATACGGTGGGCTGAGCGGATTTCAAGGCCAAGGTGTGAGTTTAATTCAGCCAGCAACTTACCCTCTGTGATCACCGGGCTGAGCTTGGTGATCACGACTGTGTAGGTCAGAGGGCGACGGGGAGGCTGGGGCTGGTGAGGAGTGGAAGACGAGAAGAAGGGTGCCAGGGACACATGGGGGCCAAACATGATGCACAGGAGTTTACATAGGAGGTCCATATGAGAGGAGATGAAGGAGGACTTGATGAGAACTGAGTCCCTGCAGGGAAATGGGAGCACCTGGGAGATATTTTTGTATATTCATGTCGGGGGCACAGGTGTCAAGGAAATTGGGGTCTGGAGTTGCCATGACAAAGGTGTGGAGGGTGGAAGCTAGGGTATGGATGACAGGAGGAGGGGTGGTATCCATGGAGACAATAGCAGGAGGGGCATTGGCGCCCTTCTGGGGTTTTTAGGAGAGCATAGGCTGGGAGGAGGGTTCAAATGGCTCTGAGCACTATGGCATGAATCTGAGATCATCAGTCCCCTAGACTTAGAACAACTAAAACCTTACTACCCTAAGGACATCACACACATCCAAGCCCGAGGCAGGATTCGAACCCACGACCATAGCACCAGTGCAGTTCCAGACTGAAGCACCTAGAATCACTCGGCTACAATGGTCGGCTGGGAGGAGGGGAGAGGGATGGATAGGAGGTGGCTGGCGACAGATACTGAAAGAGCAGTAGAGGCGCTGGGAGGTGCGGTTGGTTCTGTGGTGGCAATTATGGCACAGTGTTACGTACTGCAGGCCGGGGAGGCAGATGAGGAAGTGATGGGGGCTGAGATGGGGAAGCCCACCACCTGAGGCATTGCAGCAGAGGTGGCAGCGGAGGAGTAGGTGAGGGTGGGGGCAGGAGTGGGAGCTGTTTCAGGTGTGGAGGCTGGGGGAAAGGTGTAGATGTGGGGGTAAACAGCAGGGGAGGATATGGGGGAACGGGTGAGTGGGGGGAGGGGAAGCGAGCTGTACAGAGGTAGGCCAGGGGCGACACTACAGGAAGTGATGGTGAAAGTGGGGGAGGGGGAGGTGTATATGGCAGTGGATGTGGGAAGGCTTATGATGGACAGATAGCGTTGGATGGACAGATTGCAGCGGTAGATGGCAGCAGACGTACAGTAGGTGGCGGCGAGCACTGGGCGGCGGCTGACTGACAGATCGAGGGATGGGCGACAACAGCAGCAGATGGTGGACGGCAGCGAGCACCGAGAGGGGGCTGCCTGCAGGCAGGCAGATGGACAGACAGATAGCAACAGGAGAGGGCTCTTCCAAAGCTTAGGTAGCCCCCTGAGTGTAGGCCAGGCATTGTAATCCTTCGACTTGGAAGTGAGGGGATCCTCCTCTCCCCATCAGCCCCAACGCTTTTATCGTCTACCCACCCTCAGGGCCATGATCACAAAACTCAGCCCTGTGGTCACGGAAGTGAAGGTGTTGGTGGAGCTGAATGCTCGCCCCATCCTGGAAATCTGGTTGCCCCATGTATGTACAATAACTCTGGCCCCACTTTCCTGATGTGTGTGTTTACATAGTTCACCTCCTCCATAGATCACCTCCTCAGGGAGCCTTGATTTTCAACTTTCGCCACCCAGTTCACCCTTCCCGTTTCCCTTCTCAATCCTACTGCTGTCAGCGCCATCTCCTCTACACATCACCCAAAACTGCCCCCACAGCAAGCCACATCTCTCTTCGGAGCCACGTGGTCTTGGCCACCTTGCCATGGTTCACGTGGCTCCCACCATCGGAGGTTCGAGGCCTCATAGGGCATGGGTGTGTGTGTTGTCCTAAGCAAAACTTTAAGTTAAATTATGTAGTGTGTAGGCCTAGGGACTGATGACCTCAGCAGTTTGGTCCCATAGGAACTTACCACCAAATCATCTCTCCTTCTTGTTGCAACACCTGCATTGAACCCCACCTCACCTACCACTCCAAATGCAAAGCTAACCCCTCCAATCAACCCTGAACACACTGTCCCCATTTGCCCCTTCGATCATCCAACCCAACAATTCCCTCCACCCAACCTCCTATGCCCGAAGATGTCATCCAGTTCCTGACCATCGTCCACCAGTATAATCACCCCTTCCAATGCCCCACACCCTGTAGCAGGTCTATTTAAGCCTCTCTCTCCTCCTCCCTCCACTTCTTTCCTACCCACCTTCTGGTGTGCCAACAGTATTGTCTCCTACACCTAAACATTCGCTCCTTCCCTGACAACAAACACCTCTTCATGCACACCTTACCCCAGTAGCAGGTCAACTCCTTCATCCTTAACAAAAACTTTCTTCAAGCTCCTGACATTGTCCGCACCTCTCCCTATCTCCTTCACTGTGCTGACAAGTCCCTTCCCACCACATGAGGTGAGCTCACAATTGGCCACCTCAAGTATATACCCATCTGGTCACAACCCCTGCTGAATAAGCCAACTGAACACGTTCTCCTGTCTTTCTCCCTCCCTCACCATCACCTGTCCCACTACCTATGTCCATCCCGCAGCTCCTCTCCTCCTGAGCCCATCGTACCCCTCCTGCCCCCCACACTGCTGCTCCTCTTTCCCCGACCCTGCTGACAACACCCAAGCCTCTTTCTTCCTCGAGAAGATCGTCACTGATGCTGTGGAAGCCCACTTTCCTACCAAACTCATCGCCCCTAACTGCCTTACCTTCCTCCATAGGCTGTCCTTCTCTATGAATCATGAAGGCTCTACCTCACCTTCCTCTGCACCTGTGACTGGAATACACTCCCCCACCACCAGCAATTACAGCGACACATCCAGAACCTCCTCACTGCAAAGAAACGCCAGGACTGTTGCCAGACATACGCCCCTCAACTCTGCCCTACTCCTCCAAGTACTGGTCTGCCTTCCACCAACCTGATGGTAGCCATCAGCCATCCTTTCCATCAATGCTTCCAAGATCCAGGCAACATAGGTCATACCACTTGCTCTTTCTGGCTCCACGATTTTTACCTCACCATTTATGGTTATCCTGTCCACCTCACTCCTACCGTGAAATACCTTGGGCTCATCCTCGACCATCACCTACCTGGACTCCCCATCTCCTTAAGATCCAATGCAAAGATTCAATAGACTCTGCCTCCTGAAAATCCTGTCCAGCCGGACATGGGGACTGCATCCTTCCACCCTCCTTCACACCTACAAATCCTTGATCCTCCCATACTTTGTTATGCCAGCGTCCCCTGGATTTCCACCCCTCAAAGGTTCTAGAAACCTCTTCAAATCATTGAACATCATTCGCTCCACCTCACCTTCCATAGCCATCTCCTGTCCCTCATGCTGATCTTCTATGACCTTATCCCTCTCTCACATCTTTTCTTCTAACACATCCACACCCTGTACATCGTCCTCAGACTCGACCCCCCCACCCCCTGGTGTCTTCTATACTCTCTACCCCAGCCCATTGCCACGCCTTTACCGTGGTGACCTGCCCTCTTTCCAACCTCATTTCCCAATGCAACTACCAGCACCTACCCCTCCCGGATGATGTGCTTCGTCCTGATATCTACCCCTCGTACCAACTCTAACCCTACCTTCTCCCCTTCCCTCTCCTCAGGGCTCCCTCTCCCCTCCTCTACCCTTCTCCTGGGTGGTTTTCCTCCCTCTTACACCCCCTCCCTTTCTAGCACATTCCTGTGTCTCTGTGCTCCTTCCTGACTTACCTTACCTTTCCCTCTCCATCTCCACCCCACCCATCTCCTGCCCCTTGGTGCGCCCCCAGAGCCCTCCTTTTCTTTTCGTCCCCCCCCCCACCTACCCATCCAGCCCCCCCCCCCCCGTACTACACCTTCACTCCCCTCTTTTTCTCTCCTCTTCGTCCTCATCTCCCTCATCAGGTCCCTCCCAGCAGTTTTTATTCTTTCGTCGTGTGTGCTCCGTCTCTTACAGTTGTTTTGCATTGTCTTCGTACTGGAGTGTTTCAGTAATGAAATTTATTAGGTTTCCTATGTCCCCCTTTTTATCGCCTTCTATATGCATAGTTTCCTCCTTTCATTAACTGTAATGTCACTCGGCTGTTGAGTGGCGGATTGTGCCACTGCCAACCCTCCTCTGCCCATATGGGGCAGGGGAATGAATTCACAATAAAGAAAAAAGAAATTCATTGTTATGATTCCATCTGTTATTCACTATTACATAGATATGTAAAGAATAATCAATTAATACAAATTAATTACATCTGCTGTCTGCGTAGTACGGCATTCCCGCCTTCCCGGCGCCGTCTGTTTCCCTATTGCACCGAGCCCTGTCACCTCAGCTAAGTACCCGAGGGCCTCGACGGTGCATAGCGGCTGGCTCACCCTTCCCCCGTACAGTTGAGCTCGATCACCCGTGGTGCGAGCACCGGAACCGATCGGTCGCCCGTAGGCGGCCTCGGACGGAAAAATATGCACTGTTCTGATGCACACGGCGTCAGTGCCTAACTCACGTTGTGGTGGAGGGTCACGTGACAGCCTTTTACGTTATGTACAGCAGGGGTGGGCATGTGCGGTATTGCTGGCGGGCACGAACGTTTGTGCGTGGCCACACTGCTAGGTCAAGGACACTGCGATCCAACAGTTCCCCTTCCACGTTTCTGCCGACATCGCTAGTTTGTCACTGACGCGCAGCGTCAAGACGTGCCTGATCTAAACTTATTACTTCTGAGTGAGATTACATGTATTAAGTTAATGTTCCTTGCTTATTGCTTTATGTCGGTGTGGTATTTGTGACCAGAAAACTATGTCATCGAAAGTGATATTTTATCCTCATTTTCTTTATCCCAAAGCTCCCCTCCCCGCTTCCCCAGTTCTGCACTGAACAGAACGACAGATCTCGGAAATTTGCAACGCGTCGTACTGCTTGTACCTGCTGCCACCCCCATGCAAGTACTTGGCGGCGCTGCTGTGTTCATTACAGCATTACGAAGTGGGACGATTAGTCTTTATTTCTTTCTTCGTTGATGTGTTGTGCCTCATTCAAACGGTCAATAGCTTTTCTGTCGCCTGCTGGTGTCCGCTGGATGTGTACCTGCCTTCAGCTGTTTCGAAAGAAGCGAGAACGCTACTCTCGAGCTCGAGGAGATTTGACCCTGAAATACGAGCGGGTCGCACGGATAAAAATAAATAAATAAATAATAAAATTTCCCTAACCGACAAAAGTAGGAAAACAACACGACTACTTTATTACATGATAACTACTAAGCAAAGCCTTATGAGATGAGCTGTACAGTAGCATAAATTTATCTGATTTTCTTCACGACAGATTTGTTCTAAGTTAAATGTTGTTACTCTTTCATTCGATGGCACATTTGTGTAACACATGGGAGGCTACACTTCCACAAATACTATGTACGTGTTATATTTGCACTGTCCTGTTACAATAATTAAGACTACGAAAATAATGCGTCTAGCAAAATAACGTGACGACGGACTCGAACGTCAGATGTAGATCGTGTATTATCGGCAGTCTTCGGTTCTGTTCGCGAGTAAGAGACTACAAGTAGCGCGCGCACCGTGCCCGCACGGCGATACATGTGCCTGTATTGCCCGCAGGGAGCCTCGTGGGCAGCAGAAGCGCCCAGTCCTGATGTACAGCGCTCCAAAGCGACCAGTATGCTCTTTGGGGTGACGATCATATTTGCGGTGGCACTGCTATCCTTAATAAAGTTCGCATTGGCTCATCCTTGTAGTAATATCCAACATGTGGAGTGTGGTGTCACCACCAGACACCACACTTGCTAGGTGGTAGCCTTTAAATCGGCGGCAGTCCGTTAGTATACGTCGGACCCGCGTGTCGCCACTATCAGTGATTGCAGTCCGAGCGCCACCACATGGCAGGTCTAGAGAGACTTCCTAGCACTCGCCCCAGTTGTACAGCCAACTTTGCTAGCGATGGTTCACTGACAAAATACGCTCTCATTTGCCGAGACGATAGTTAGCATAGCCTTCAGCTACCTCATTTGCTACGACCTAGCAAGGCGCCATTACCAGTTACTATTGAGATTATGAATAATTTACCGTCAAGAGCGACGTTCACCATTTATGGATTAACATTAAGTATTCCACCAGCTACGTCCGTTTTTCTAAAGTCTAATTTCCTTGTCCTGTTCCAGACCTCACGCCAGCCAGCGTGAGCTAAAACGCGTGCCTTTCGACTTCCTCTAGTAACACGGTGTTGGCTCTCCTGCCAACCACAACATTGGCGACGAGGATGGGATCGGTGCTGTGCTTGCGCACAAAGCTGGTTCGCACGATCGCCCTATTGCCTTTGCGTCCAAATTGCTCTCGTCTGCGCAAAGAAATTATTCACAGATCAAGAAAGAAGCATTGGCTCTCGTATTTGGTGTTTCTAAGTTTCATGATTTCTTGTATGGTCGTCACTTTACCATCATCAGAGACCACAAACCTTTGACATCGCTTTTTCATCCGACCAAGCCTGTACCTCCACGTACAACGCAGAAATTCATTCGCTGGTCTATTTTCCTCTCGCAGTACCGCTACGATATCTTGTATCGGTCCACTGCTAAGCACGGAAACGCCGATGCGTTGTCCCGTTTGCCTGTTGCTGAGGATAGAGCATTCGATTCCTCCAAACTTGCTTGCATGTTCTTTGATTCGGAAACCGATGACGTGGTCGAATCGTTTCCGATTGATTTTCGTCGTGTAGCTACAGCCACAGCTGCCGACCCTGTCCTTGCTACCGTTCTGCGTTTTGTTGCTACGCAATGGCCCTTGTCAATGTCACGGATAGGGGATCTGTTGGTTCGCCGATTTTTTTCTCACAAGGAGAGACTTTTTGTACGACGTGGTGTTTTGCTGTTGCGTTCGGATAATGATCAGTCCAGGGTCGTGGTACCACGTTCGTTACAGTCCTCTGTCTTACTGCTTCTCCACCAAGGACATTGGGGTATAGTGAGAACGAACCAACTTGCTCGTCAGCACTGTACTTGGTTCGGAATCGATGCCGCGATTACAAATATGTGCTCTTCTTGCATGGTGTGTGCCGAACAACAATCAGCACCACCGCGGAAATTCTTTGCATGGCCAAAAGCCACTTGCCCTTGGCAACGCTTACACATCGATTTTGCTGGTCCATTGTGGAATGCTCGATGGTTGGTTGTGGTAGATTCATTCAGTAATTTTCCTTTTGTTATCCAGATGTCTTCCACGACGTCCTCCGCCACCATCCAAGCATTATCTGCTATCTTTTGCATTGAAGGTCTTCCACAGACTATTGTTTCCGACAATGGCCCACACATCATGTCCGCAGAATTTCAGTCATTCTGCAAGGCCAATGGTATTCAACATCTGACGTCCGCGCCGTTTTCGCCACAGTCAAACGGTGCCGCTGAACGATTGGTCAGGACTTTCAAGTCACAGATGTTGAAGTTGAAAGAGTCGCATTCTCGGGAGGACGCGTTATTGCTCTTTTTGTCCTCGTATCGCTCTCAGCCCCGAGATGATCGCTCGCCTGCTGAGTTGCTCCACGGTCGCCCTCATCGAACCTTTATGTCTTTGCTACATCCGCCGCATCAGGTTCCTGCGCAGCGGCAGACACCTGCTTTTGCCCCAGGCGACGTTGTCTACTACCGCAACTATCGAGGTTCACGGCGTTGGCTCGAAGGGCGCATTCTTCGCTCCCTCGGCGGCGCTATGTATCTGGTTTTGGGGGCCTCTGGTGAGGTGCGTCGGCATCTCAATCAGCTGCGCCTCTGTCGTCGCACGGGATCTGCCGCTCGCCGTCTGCTTTCAGCGACGGTGCCGTCCGGTCAGCGCCCTGGGGACCCATCTACTGGCTCGCCTCAGCCCCAGGTGTTACCGACGCTGCCTTCCATTTTGCCCCATGGCGACGCGCAGCCACCGCCGCCTGTTCTCCCGCCGGCGACGCCCGCAGTGGGCGCTTCGCTGCAGCCGCCGGGCGCCTCCCTGGGTTACGCGCCGCCGATCGCTTCCCGTGACCAGTTGTCCTCCGACATGGAACTCTTGCCCGCTCCGGACCATGTGTCGTCTTCGCCCGTCGGGTGCCCCGGCCCGATGGAGGTCGACCCTTCGGCCTCTCCGGTCTCCCTACGGGCGCATACACCGCATGTTGGCGTGCACCCTGGAGCAGGTTTTCAGGCGTTTCCTAGCTCCCCGCGGTCCGAATGGCAGGGTGCGGGTGGCACAGCCTCGCCTGTTGTTAGACTCCCCACCTTGTCGCATACGTCAACATGGGGTCCTCCTCACGGCGGGCGGAAGCCTTGTGCCACAACCGTACGGCGATTTGCGGGGGAGGAATGTGGTGTCACCGCCAGACACCACACTTGCTAGGTGGTAGCCTTTAAATCGGCCGCGGTCCGTTAGTATACGTCGGACCCGCGTGTCGCCACTATCAGTGATTGCAGACCGAGCGCCGCCACACGGCAGGTCTAGAGAGACTTTCTACAACTCGCCCCAGTTGTACAGCCGATATTGCTAGCGATGGTTCACTGACAAAATACGCTCTCATTTGCCGAGACGATAGTTAGCATAGCCTTCAGCTACGTCATTTGCTACGACCTAGCAAGGCGCCATTACCAGTTACTATTGAGATTATGAATAATTTACCGTCGAGAGCGACGTTCACCATTTATGGATTAAAGTATTCCACCAGCTACGTCCGTTTTTCTAAAGTCTAATTTCCTTGTCCTGTTCCAGACCTCACGCCAGCCTGCGTGAGCTAAAACGCGTGCCTTTCGGCTTCCTCTAGTATACCGGTGTTGGCTCTCCTGCCAACCCGCAACATTGAGTACTTGCAAGAGAGGAGCAACTAAATTACTGTACGCGTAAAACGCCGTAGCGACCGTCAAGAGACTTACATGGCTACAAAATATCGTAAGCGAGTACCATATAGCAACGAGGAGCCCGGTAAGGATCTGTTCATGGGTTTCGCACTCCGTTTAAAGAGATGCTGAAAAACAAAAGGGACTGAGAGTAGAAAAAGATCTTTTACAACCAGCGGGCATCGTTATAATGAAGTACAACCAAATGCACTTGCACTCTGAGACGCCTTGCTGAACCCGCAGGACAGGACAGGTAGTTTAAATTGTGGAAAGGGGCCAAAATAAGGGGCTGTTAGTTACACTCGAACATACAACTTTATTATTTGATCAAACATTACAAGAGACCAAAAAAATTTTTTAAACACACAGCTTTAATCTTTGGGACTTAATTACCTGCTGAAAACCACTTTAATTTAAAAACGGCTGAAGGCCAATAACTTAAAATGCAAGCATAATAAGAAATTTAAAAGGCAAGCCTTATCCTACAACAGTCCTTTATTTAGGCTGAAGGCCCAAAGAATCTGAAATTTTCAGAACAAACAATTTGCATTCAAAATCGGCTGAAAGCCCAACACTTAAGGCTAAACAACATTTTTTTTTTTTTTAAATGCGATAGGCCTTACGTGAAACAGTACTGTAAACTAGGCTGAAGGCCTTAAGAGCAAAACAACTCCAATTTAAAACAAAATACGTCAAGAAGCCATACAAGTACAAACAACAAGAACAAATTTTCTTAAAAAATAGGGCAGTACACCCAAGCGCGCTCAAATGTTCGAAGGTTGGCCTGGAATTCATACACTAACGCTCGCTTAGGTGAGACAGGCAGTCGGCCCAACCATTTTCAATCCGCTGGGAACCGAACCGACAGACAGTCGACAGATCAATGATGAAGATCAGTTCCGCTCTTCACTTGCACCGAAACTCAAACGTTGCTAACAGCGGAGACTGGAACAACAACCAGCACAGATCACAGACAACCCATAAGCGGTGGACGACCCAAATACACGTCATCTAATCAGGTTACTGCCACTCGAGCGTGCGTGTCGGCAGTCGTCGGGCGAGTGATGGCTATCCTGTCCTTCCTCGCTACTCCACGCCAACCGACCAATTCAGAGCCAGTACGCCGTCAACCTTTAAATAACATGTCGGCCAAGCCACATAAACTACACACAGTTTCATGAACACTTGCAGGAAGAACTAGACAATGCTAAAAGGTAGTGACTGAGCAAAACAAGGACGAATCAGGAGCTGGCACACACAGCCAACCCATAAGCGATCGCCGGCCAAATATACGTCGTGCGACAAGGCGACCGACCAACGATCATCAACGTCGTCCCCCACTCAGATCATGTGTGTCTTCAATCATCGGCGAGTGATGGCTATCCGCGGCTCCCTGGCGCTGCATGCCCCACTGGTGCTACGACGGGACTGCGCCAACCGACCAACTGCTACACATCAGTACGGGGACAGCAATAAAATAAATGGGCAGTCGACATCACAGGCTACACACAATTTCAGAAATACTTGGGCCAATAACGTGACCGATGCTAAAAGCAGTGACTGTGGAATCACCAGGACGAACCACGAGTTGAGACACACACCGCCAACCCACGAGCGGTCGGCGAGCAAATACACGTCGTGCGGTAAGACGACCAACCGACGATCAACAAGACCATCCCCACTGAAGTCATGTGTGCCGGCGACGGTCGGGCGAGTCATGGATATCCGAACCTCACTGCAACTCGAACCCGACCGAACTTCTGCCGCGTTCCGACTGTCCGACTGCCAAGTCCGAACTCCACTGCTGGCGCGTTCCAACTGACTTTATTGCCCGGTCCGAACTGCACTGCAGGCGCGTTCCAACTCGTTGGACCACACATGACGACCGGCAAGTAATAGTAGAGCCGCAAAGATAATACGGCAGGGCCTATATGGACAAGCGCTGCTGCTGCCGCTCACGGGCAGGCAAGACAGCAACTCAGTGGCACCAGTAATTGAAAATTAACATAACGAGGCGGCAGTACGGGGTGTTAAATAAGAGATGGCATGTGTGTTAAATGTGTTAAATAAGAGATGGCATGAACACGAGCCACGCACGGCTCACACTCTGAAGGTGCACTAAACAAACAACACCACGAATACTTAACAGAACATTGGAACGCCTAAAATTACGCACTATCTACAGCGAACTGGTGGCGTAGACTCGTCATATTGTGAGCGCAGAGTGCAAGAGGCTATTAACCACATGAACATGACTGCCAGACGTGGAATCATGCAACGAACATCCTACTCGATCACCTCTTGAACAGAGGGCATATCATGATTGCAACGTTTATGTCTGGCGCCGACGACAGGATCTTGAAACCAGCTTCCAAGTTCCGTGTTGCAGAGGAGGTGTAGATTCGGCAATAGCTGGGTGAATCATGAGTTTGAAAAAATCTGAGTGATCAGCTTTATATTAACAATTGTGATGCGTGAATTTGTGTGTGTGTGGAAAAGAGTATGGTCGTGAGATGATAATATTGGTAGTTGTGTGACATACGAGATATCCCCGGCATTGTCATATCAATGTCATATAAAATAAAATCTTTGACAGCAGAGTTGGTCAATGGGAAGTGACCTCTATGAGGATCCTCACAGTGATTTTCTGAGCATAGTTATATGATCCATAGATTGTTTGAAAATTATTTTATCGAAATGATGTGGAACGATTCAGTTTACAGGGTGTCCCATTTATCTCGACCACCCCATGTAACTGTTTGTCCAGATGCAAATTACAAAATGTTTCGAGCAAATGTTCTTTAGCCGTCAGGGGGACATCAATCAGCATGATTGCCTTTGTTGTAGCTTTGTTTTTTACAAAGATATGAACAGCGGTATGACTTTTTTAAATGGCACCCTGCATTTTTTATTCGGTAATTTATTTCATCTCCTAAAGACCTATTCAAAAATGTGTCACAGTGTACCATTCACTGAAACACAACGTTATTAATTACATAACACAGCACTGACGTTGACGCTCCCAGCGCTTAGTGCAGGTACTCGGGGTAATGGAACACATCCACGTGCTGACGTTGACATAGAACAAACGTAAACATAAGTAACACGCACACCCGTCATTCCGTCAACCATCGTCAATTGAAGAGTTGTGTGAGTAGGAAGTACACCGACGAAGAGACAGTAGAAATTCTACTTGTCTATGGGGAATGTAAGTTAACATAACAGTAATTTCAATACTGTTTTCTTATGTACGTGTACGTTTAGTGCAGCAGATTAGTACGAAGAAGAGAAGGTAGAAATGCTACTCATCTACGGGGAATGTAAGTTAAGAGAACAGTAATTGCAATACTGTTTTCTTATGTACGGGCACGTTTAGTACATCAGTTTAGTACTTTTAAATACTGTTATGTGGAGTAGGCATATAGTAAAGGTTGTCCTTCCTACAAACTGCATCTACATAACGTTTCTTTTATTGTTGTTGTTGGAGGTAGGCGAAATGGTACGCACGCAGCGGAACTGTACAGAGAGCGATATCCTGACGAGAACGCACCTTCCCGACTGATGTTTTCTCGTATTGTTGCGACGCTACAGGAAACATGAAGTTTCAACCCACGATAACGCAATCGTAGTAGCACTCGCACAGACGAAGCTGTCGAAGTTACTGTTCTCGCTTCCGTTGCTACGAATCCACATGTGAGCACACGACACCTTGAACACGAGATTGGCATTCCTAAAACCAGTGTACATCGTATTCTTGCATGTCACCGGTTACATCCTTACCATGTACACCTACATCAAGAATTGCATGGGAATGATTTCCAGAATCGTGTGCAGTTCTGTCAGTGGGCACGGCAGCAAATCCTCGCCGACCAGATCTTCTTCTCCAATGTTCTATTTACCGATGAATGTTTCTTCTCAAAGGGCAGTTAAATATAAGGAACATGTATTATTGGTCTAGCGACAACTCACGATAGCTTAGACAGGTGGAACACAGCGTCAATGGAGGGTTAACGTCTGGTGTTGGACGATTGGTACTACAATTATTGGCCCTTATTTCATCAATGGTAGTGTAAACGGCACAGTGTATGCTAACTTCTTCAGACGCGTTCTTCCTCCGCTTCTGGATGAAGTGCCGCTAGGAACCAGAATGCTTATGTGGTATCAACACGATGGATGTCCAGCACATAATGCCTTGCGTGCATGTCGTGTTCTGAACGGAAGGCATCCTGCCAGATGGATTGATCGAGGTGGAACAGTTACTTGGCGTGCTAGGTCTCATGATTTATATCCTCTGGTCTTGTTTCTTTGGGGATGCATTAAAAACGTTGTCTATCGCGATATTCCAACAACTCCAGAGGACATGCGGGAACGTATCGTACTTGCTTTCTAATTCTCTTCAGCAGGCAACACTGGAAGCAGTTAATAATTCTTTCATTCAACGAGTGCACCAGTGTATCGGCGTCCAGGGTCACCACTTTGACCACCTTTGAATGTTCTACTCCGGAGAAATGGTACAGGAGAGACAAAGTGAATTTTGTGTTATGTTTATACATCGTTTTCATTTCTTTCCTGACAATTCGAGCAAGTGGACGAGTTTGTGATCCCGGGCTCAAAGCTGATGATGTGCTATGTAATTAATAACGTTGTGTTTCAGTGAATGGTACAGTGTGATACATTGAATAGGTCTTTAGGAGACGAAATGAATTACTGAATAAAAAATACAGGGTGCCATTTAAAAAAGTCATACAGCTGTTCATATCTTTGTAAAAACAAAGCTAAAACTAAGGCAATCATGCTGACTGATGTCCCCCTGACGGCTAAAGAACACTTACTTGAAACATTTTGTAATTTGCATCTGGACAAACACATTGTTGTATCCACGGACTTTAAGGAACCAATTGCACTCGAGCACAGACGACATTTAATTTACTGAACTCAGATTATATGTATCGATTTTTTAAGACAAAAGAAAGCAAAACAAAGGAATTAACACCACTCTCTTGTCGCAGCCAGTAGGCATCAGCACACTCTTATGTCATTCGTTGTCCTAGAAGGACGTAATATTTTGTGTGGCTCCACAGTTAGCCATATTGATACTTATTTGCAGAAAAAAGGCGTAGAATTAATAAGTCGCTCTCATTTGTGAATTATCTGCAATTATTTAACTTGAATTTTACGTGTCATTCATATCGTAATGTATATGTTGAAATGAATACATGTTTTTTTTAATTATATGCTTTTCACTGTTTTAGTAGTTTTAGTCACCCCATTGTCATGATTGAAGCTGAGGTCAGATATCAGACTTTGTCTACAAAACATATACAATGAGCCCTGGCTACGTTCCGTACATCTTCGGACGTGCGAAGCTCGATAAATTCACGGTGTAAATTGCATTTACTTTATTGTGTGACCTCAATGTACAATGCTACGTAAGAGTTTATGAAGTATTAAGAATTTCAATTCCAATCTTAAAGGCGAAACAAATTTTGATCTCTCAATTACTTATCCAAACAACAATAATCGTCATTATTACAAATTATTATTTTTTTTTTATTTGTTAAGGGACCCAACCAACCAACCAACTCGCGCACGCGCGCCCTGACCGTGACATCGCTGGCCACAGTTCCTGTCGCGGCCGTCGGCGTCTCAGGGCGTTACCGCCGACGGAAGAGGTCGCGCCATCGCTGAGCTCGGGCCCGCAGCGCCCTCTGCCTTTTGCATATAAGGAGGAGTGCTGGCCCCGAGACGGACAGTCTGTTGTCAATTGTCTATTGCTAGCCTTTAGTGGAGTTTATGGCGGAGCCATTGCAGTGTGATATTTGCTTATTGTATTCGACTAGGCTCAGTACACGGATTACTCTTGGATATTACTTGGACTTGTGTTGCTGGTGCACGTTTCGTCAGAAATAAAGATAAGTTATCTCTTCATTCTAGCTAGCGCAGTTCTTGTCATTAATTATTTTTCGGCCAACAGACATAGCTACATCCTGGTCACTACCCACGCTTTATACAATTGTGGTAGCTGCCCCAAAAGTACCGCCGAGGACCTTGAGTTAGGGAGTCGTCACAAAACACATATTTAGGCTGGTCAAGATAAATCGGACACCTTGTATAGCTGTAGTCTGCCCAAACAATTACTGTTCGTCACGTCTTTCATGCGACGACCATCGCAACAGAAAAAGACGGTTTGTTTCCAATTATAAACAAAATTATTTTTAAATCAGAATTATACGTACCTATTCCCATTCCATTCCCAAATTAGTCTAGTTCGATATTCGTTTTTCGAAATGTATTAACAGGGGCAGTAAGACTCCGAGAATAAGCGGCCATCCAACAGCGACTCATTAGCGCTGCGTGCTTGGCGGCAGCAGTCAATGCCGGCCAGGGAGGTGCTGTCTGTCGCCGGTGGACTTCTTCGAGTTTTACTGTTACAGTTAATGTTTCTCGATAAAATAAATATCGCACTAGATAATCCAGGATCGCTCTGTCGAATCGGCACTTAAAATTCCGCTTTGAAAATCATTTTCTTTGTTACGGGAAACAAAGCATCGCTTTCCACAGGTACTGGGCGTCACATGTAAGACGTGTGTTTGCAGCTTACGGCCGCTAAACGCCAAGGTAATCAGCACCCTTATACATATTAAAAGAAGTGAATGTGAAAAAAAACGACTAAAATTAGCACTTAAAAAAAACGTAGGTGAGCCTGTCACCCTGTTAACGCATTAAGATTGTCTCCACAAATTTGCAGAAACAAGTTGATGACATCACAAAACCCTAAAACTCTAACAACTTTCGTTTCAATCTCACTTAAAATAGTAGGCAGATCTGCATGAAAGTCGTGATGAGCAGTATTTGTTTGGGCTGACCGCTGCGACACGATGCGAAAACGATGATACCAGTCTTCCCAAACGCCAGAGCAGATAATCCTGACGACTCTTAGAAGATACTTCCTGTACACAGAGAAATGGGGTCGACGTAAAACTGAACCTTGTGCGATTATCTTTGTGATTTGTCCCCAGGCACTAAGATTTTCGACGCTTCCAAAAGTGTTTTAATTACTCTGCACCACGTTTTGTTTTCTGTTTTCTAATTAAGATTCAAACCAGTTGTGTGTAAAACCATCAGTTCCATAACCTAAAATTTGTTAACAGTCAAACGTCTCGAGAAAATTACAGAAAATATCAACTGGCCATATTTTTTTTTTTTAATTTTATGCGCGTGATATTTGGTGATTGAGCATATAAATAGCATTCTCAGTCGAGCAAACCTTCTGGAATCCAAGCTGTCATACGTTGTTTCTGCTTAAATGTGAGACTATTGTTCAGTGCATTACTTATTCGAATATTTAGGAAAAAAATATCACTAATGAGGCTGGACAATTATACTTAAATCTTTATTGTCGCCTTTCTGATAAAGATGTTTCACAATTTAATATTTTAATGTATCTGAAAAAATTCCCTACGCAAATTAAGCATTACATATATCACTAAGCCATTACGTATTAAGTCAGAATGACTTTTCACAATTAATTCCGGCATACTATCAACACAATACGAGCTATTGTTTTTTTTTTAGAATTTCTTAATTCTATTAATTTGAGTGAAGGATGTTCGCGTTACTTTTAATTGCTTAAAGTTTTGTAGAACAACATTTTTAATACATTCTTTTGCTTATTCAACTACGCCATTTAATCTTATTCTTGCTGCTCGTTTAGAAACTTCAAAATACTCACAAATTATGAATCACGATGTACATACCTCATGACATTTCAATCACTTTCTCTATTTCATTGGGAGAAAAATGAATTTTACATTAGCATCTCTTTCAATATGCAGAATGATTCCGTGATGATATCACAAAATTTCAGGGATGATGGAGAACTATAAGTGCGTCACTTTGAGGTAACATGGTCTGTAAACGACGGAGTCGAAAGTTAAAAGCGAATATCTTTCTGATACCTATGACAGTGGCATCTATGAACCTATACTGTTGTTGCTAAGTTGGAAAGGTTGGCGATCCCGACGAGCATTTTGACGTAGATGTTAGGATAACAAGGCAACTAAACCACTGCAGATGGCATCTGTGTGCTGACAGGAGCAGTCTTGGAGTACAGTGTAGCAGACTGCAGTCTGTGTTTTCAAGTTGATATACTAACGTCGATCAGTCCTGACCAAATGGAGTTGTACCCGGTGACGGAACTTGCAACTTGCAGACTTGATTTTCGTGTATCGGCAAAAAAAAAAAAAAAGTTAAAATGGCTCTGAGCACTATGGGACTTAACTGCTGTGGTGATCAGTCCCCTAGAACTTAGAGCTACTTAAACCTAACTAACCTAAGGACGTCACACACATCCATGCCCGAGGCAGGATTCGAACTTCCGACCGTAGCGGTCGCGCGTTTCCGGACTGTAGCGCCTAGAACCGCTCGGCCACTCCGGCCGGCTGTATCGAAAGCTGCACTGAAGCGGAAAGGACCAAATACCCGTGCAGACGACATACGTCTCTCGCCCATGTTTCCAAGACTTTTCGAATGACTAAGTAAAATAGCACAAATTGTACCACAGTACAACAATCGAGTAGGAAGATGTACTATGCTGACTCCCGACGCAGAAGATGCAGTGCTCGGTCGAGTGGATGAGACGCTTTCAACACTGGATCAATTTCACGTGAAACGAATGTTCCCTACAGTACAGTGTGGCCAGCATTACGGGAAATGCAGCTATACTCTTGCCTTCCACACGGAGTGCATACTTTGACTTCTGCTGACTTCGGAACTCGTATCGTGTTCATCCACTGCTTCTTGCAGCGCTTTCCCGCGTGCGTACTTTCCACGGATGAAGCCTTTTTCACCAGAGACGGAATGCTAAACAGCCACAATAGTCATATTTTGGACGATGAGAATCTTAACGCCATAGCTGTGAAGAGTGATCAACACAGGTCATCAGCAACGTGTGGGTAGTTATAGGCAATGATGACGTACTAGTCCCAACTCTTCTTCTTCCTACATCCCACCAGGGTA
Source organism: Schistocerca americana (assembly GCF_021461395.2). Classification (NCBI taxonomy): domain Eukaryota; kingdom Metazoa; phylum Arthropoda; class Insecta; order Orthoptera; family Acrididae; genus Schistocerca; species Schistocerca americana. The sequence continues at coordinate 96,200,786 of NC_060125.1, read as the reverse complement.
CACATTGTATATCAGAGACTTACTTCCTCTGTTCGTGCAACATATCCCACTTGTTACTCGTCAACGGATATCGTTCCGACACGATGGAGCACCGCCTCGCCTGGATCAGACATTCCCTGAAATGAGGATAGGTGGAGGAGGCCCTGCTTAGTGTCACCCCACTTGGTTTCTTCTTATACTGTGAAGTGCGAAAGTCTTGCGCACAAGACGCCTGTTGAGACTCAAGAGGTTCTCCTGGCAGGAAATCTCGCTGTCTGCAACACTTTTCAGACGACACCGGGGATATTAGAATGGGTACAACAGAACTTCGTGCAACGATGCTGTGCTTGCATATGCTTGAGGACGCCATTTTGAACAACTGTTATAAATGTAGCAGCTTGTGAAACTCGTGCATGTAAATGGAATTCATTAGCACTGTACCACAGATACAGGATTTTCGGTCTCTCTGACATCACGTTACGTGCGCCGTTTCTAGTAAATCAACAGGGGAAGTTATCTGAAGGTATTGGGGAGTATTCAGCGGAAATTCCATACGACATGATAAGGGTTCGGTATCTGAGCCCTTAGTTTGACCGTCGTACGAGGCTAAGGTGAAACTTAAGAAGATTTTCGCTTATAACTTTGGACTCGCTTGTTTCCGGACTATGGTCCCTTACGTCAAACTGATACATTTACCACATCCCATAACACCTCTTTTAATTTTTAAATATTATATCTTATTCTCATTACGAAACCTCACTGCCTCAGGCTTTAAGATGCTATATTGTTTATTTGCATTAACTATGCATCGTGATCAGTTGGGAACACATTATTCGTTTGAGCGTGAACACTGTCTATAAAAATTTATCGTAGTTCTACTATCTTGCTGCTCACGAGTTGTGAAACTGACTTTTGAAATTAGTTCGAAGCATCAAAGTAATGATTCCAGAACGTTTATCCTGTCCGTATCTTTTAAGAAATCTTCACTGAAATCTCCACAAAATAATAACTCCAAGATAAGAGGAGGGACAGGATCGGTTGTAAATTTTTTATCTGTTTATTGCAGATCGATTTCAGCTGCTATGTGGCTATCTTTAGCGCAATTATATCCAAGCCATTACGATTCACCGTAGATATAATAGCATATAGTACCGCTGAGCCGGCCGCGGTGGCCGAGCGGTTCTAGGCGCTTCAGTCCGGCACCGCGCGACTGCTACGGTCGCAGGTTTGAATCCTGCCTCGGGCATGGATGTGTGTGATGTCCTTAGGTTAGTTAGGTTTAAGTAGTTCTAAGTTCTGGGGGACTGATGACCTTAGATGTTAAGTCCCACAGTGCTTTAAAAAAATGAAATGAAATGAAAGTGCCGCTGATATTATAGATAACAAACATCAGTTAACATCAGTCTTATGCGACCGCACTTTATACTAATGAAGTTACATACAATATCTTCATAATCTGTCTTAGAAATCAGTCCACTCTCGAGTGAAGTCAAAAAGTTGAGCCAGTCTTCCAGTGTGGAGTTACAAAGCTGCCTTTGATCAACTTCAGTTTAGAAAATGACATTTTTCACTGTTGCTTGTAATGATCTGTGACAGGTATGTACGTAAAGCGACTGCAGTATTAAAAAAAAACTCTCTTTGACTTCTTATGGGTCCTGGTTCGGATGAAATGATATATGGAAGATTTCGACTTTCCACGAAATCGAACTCACTCTAAAGTGCCAATATTCCGTTAGAATTCTTTTACAAGTCTGAAATTATTCCAATTGGCGTGCCATACTTTTGACACTGGGAATTTGACAAGAGCGAGCGCACGGTTTGAGAAATGAAAGCTGACTTAATATTAGCTATTGACTGGAAAATTCATCTGAACAGGCGCACACAAAATGGTTACATCTGTGTAGTTAATGATTATAAGGGTCACATAAAATTCTATTAACACAGAACCATTGTTTATATTAAAGTTTTGTGCTTGGGATCCAAGAATACAACCTGGATACGAGGGTCATTAGCATGACAAAAATAATAGTCTCATAAAATTTCGGTAAGTTGTGTGATGGAGGTTTTCGGTGGCAGACGTGTTCCTTGAAGTTCCGAAAGTGATCGACATGTGGCAGAGTGATGCTACAAAGCAGGAGAAGGTGGCAGCGTCTACAACAAGAAGGCTATTCCGTTGTCAACATGCACTGCAGTTGAGCAGCGATCTGTGATGCGTTTTTTGTGTAATGAAGGTGTCAAAACAGTCGAAATTAATTGCAGAATGACAGAGAAGTTCAGTAATTCGGGTTTGTCGCTGCTGTAACTACGCGAGTGGTTGATGTTGTTGTGGTATTCAGTCCAGAGACTGGTTTGATGCAGCTCTCCATGCTACTCTATCCTGTGCAAGCTTCTTCATCTCCCAGCACCTACTGCAACCAACGTCCTTCTGAGTCTGCTTAGTGTATTCATCTCTTGGTCTCCCTCTACGATTTTTACCCACCACGCTGCCCTCCAATACTTAATTGGTGATCCCTTGACGCCTCAGAACATGTCCTACCAACCGATCCCTTCTTCTAGTCAAGTTGTGCCACAAATTTCTCTTCTCCCCAATTCTGTTCAATACCTTCTGATTAGTTATGTGGCCTACCCATCTAATCTTCAGCATTCTTCTGTAGCACCACATTTCGAGAACTTCTCTTCTCTTTTTGTCTAAACTATTTATCGTCCACGTTTCACTTCCATACATGGATACACTCCACACAGATACTATCAGAAACAACTTCCTGATATTTAAATCTATGCTCGATGTTATAAAATTTCTCTTCTTCAGAAACGCTTTCCTTGCCATTGCCAGTCTACATTTTATATCCTCTCTACCTCGAGCATCATCAGATATTTTGCACCCCACATAGAAAATCTCCTTTACTACTTTGAGTGTCTGATTTCCTAATATCATTCCCTCAGCATCACCCAATTTAATTCGGCTGCATTCCATTATCCTCGTTTTGCTTTTGTGGATGTTCATCTTATATCCTCTTTTCAAGACACTGTCCATTCCGTTCAACTGCTCTTCCAGGTCCTTTGCTGTCACAGACAGAATTACTATGTCATCGGCAAACCTCAAAGTTTTTATTTCTTCTCCATGGATTTTAATTCCTATTCCGAATTTTTATTTTGTTTCCTTTACTGCTTGCTCAATGTACAGATTTAATAACATCGGGGTTAGGCTACAACCCTGTCTCACTCCCTTCCCAACCACTGCTTCCGTTTCTTGCCCCTCGACTCTTATAACTGCCATCTGGTTTGTAAATAGCTTTTCGCTCCCTGTGTTTGACCCCTGTCACCTTCAGAATTTGAAAGAGATTATTCCAGTCAACATTGTGAAAGGCTTTCTCTAAGTCTACAAGTGCTAGAAACGTAGGTTTGACTATCCTTAATCTATCTTCTAAGATAAGTCTAAACTGATCTTCCTTGAGTTCGGCTTCTACCAGTTTTTCGATTCGTGTGTAAAGAATTCGTGTTAGTATTTTGCAGCCGTGACTTACTAAACTGATAGTTCGGTAATTTTCACATCTGTCAACACCTGCTATCTTTGGGTTTGGAATTATTATATTCTTCTTGAAGTCTGTGGGTATTTCTCCTGTCTCATACATCTTGCTCACCAGATGGTAGAGTTTTGTCGTGGCTGGCTCTGCCAAGGCTATCAGTTGTTCTAATGGAATGTTGTCTACTCCTGGCGCCTTGTTTACGCTTATGTCTTTCAGTGCCCTGTCAAACTCTTCACGCAGTATCAAATCTACCAACATTTTCATCTACATGCTCTTCCATTTCCATGATATTGTGCTCAAGTACATCGCTCTTGTATAGACGCTCCATATACTCCTTCTGCTTTCCCTCCTTTGCTTAGAACTGGTTTTCCATCTCAGTTCTTGATATTCAAACAAGTGGCTCTCTTTTCTCCAAAGATCTCTTTAATTGTCCTGTAGGCAGTAGCTATCTTGCCCCTAGTGTTATATGCCTCTACATCCTTACATTTGTCCTCTAGCCATCCATATGCCTCTACATCCTTACATTTGTCCTCTATCCATCCCTGCTAAGTCATTTTGCACTTCCTGTCGATATCATTTCTGAGACGTTTGTGTTCCTATTTGCCTGCTTCATTTACTGCATCAATTAAATTCAATCTTTCTTTTGTTACTCAAGGATTTCTACTATCCCTCGTCTTGTAACCTACTTGATCCTGTGCTGCCTTCACTATTTCATCTCTCAAAACTACCCATTCTTCATCTACTGTATTTCTTTCCCCCATTCTTGTCAATCGTTTCCTAATGCTCTCCCTGAAACTCTCTACAACCTCTGGGTCTGTCATTTTATCCATGTCCCATCTCCTTATATTACCACCTTTTTACATTCTCTTCAGTTTTAATATACAATCTACCAATAGATTGTGGTCAGAGTCCACATCTGCCCCTGGAAATGTCTTACAATTTAAAACATGGTACCTAAATCTCTGTCTTACCATTATATAATGTATCTGAAACCTTCCAGTACCTCCAGTCCTCTCCCATGTATACAACCTACTTTCATGGTTATTGAACCAAGTGTTATCTATGAGTAAGTTATGCTCTGTGCAAAATTCTACCAGGCGGCTTCCTCTTTCATTCCTTACCTCCACTCCATATTCACCTACTACGTTTCTTTCTCTTCCTTTTCCTACTATCGAATTCCAGTCACCCATGACTATTAAATTTTCGTCTCCCTTCACTATCTGAATAATTTCTTCTATCTCATCATACATTTCAACAATCTCTTCGTCATCTTCGGAGCTAGTTGGCATATAAACTTGTACTACTGTAGTAGGCATGGGCTTCGTGTCTATCTTGGCCACAATAATTCGTTCACTATGCTGTTTGTAGTAGCTTACCCACACTCCCATTTTTTTATTCATTATTAAACCTACTCCAGTATTACCACTATTTGATTTTGTATCTATAATTCGGTAGACACATGACCAGAAGTGCTGTTCCTCCTGCCACCGAACTTCACTAATTCCCACTGTATCTAACTTTATTCTATCCATGGCCCTTTTTAAATTTTCTAATCCGCCTGCCAGATTAAGGCATCTAACATTCCACGTTCCGATCCGTAGAACGCCAGTTTTCTTTCTCCTGCTAACGACGTCGTTCTGAGTAGTCCCCGCCTGGAGATCCGAATGGGGGAGTATTTTACCTCCAGAATATTTCACCCAAGAGGACGCCATCATCATTTAACCATACAGTAAATCTGCATGCCCTATGGAAAATTATGGCTGTTGTTTCCCCTTGCTTTCAGCCGTTCGCAGTACCAGCACAGCAAAGCCGTTTTGGTTAATGTTACAAGGCCAGATCAGTCAATCACCCAGACTGTTGCCCTGCAACTACTGAAAAGGCTGCTGCCTCTCTTCAGGAACCACACGTTTGTCTGGCCTCTCAACAGATACCCCTCCGTTGCGGTTGCACCTACGGTACAACTATCTGAATCGTTGAGGGACGCAAGCCTTGCCACCAACGGCAAGGTCCACGGTTCAGGGGGTGGAGGGTGGGTTGGGGTTGGGGGTGAGTGGTATCGGAGGTTTAAAAGCGATGTAACTTCTGTGGAGAATGCCCCAAGACCAGGGCACACTCACCACTTAGTGACAGGCGAGAACACAGCGTTTGTGGAGGAGTTTGTAACGTAGAACAGAAGCGTAACTCCGAATGAAATAGCAAAATATTTATCACAACGCACTGGACTTCAATAATGTGCCTGCAAGGTGGGTACCACGTAGCGTCGATGCCTGTGAAGAACCTCTGCACATTTTACACTGTCGGAGGTGACACATTTCCGGGAAAAACACAGTTAATGAGACTTGGGTCTATTATTACCAACCAGAAAAAAGAGGTCAATCAAGGAATGGCACCACAGCCCATCTTCGGAACCAAAAATATTCCACAGTCCACTATCTGCCGGAAAATTCATGCTCATTCTCTTCTGGGATGCAAATGGAGTAGTTTTAGAGCATTACATCGGTAGGGTAGTGACGGTAAACAGTGCTTCATATACACACATGCAAAAAAAAAAAAAAAAAAAAAGTCCACGTCGCGCGCTGTAGCCACGCCGTCTAGGCGTCTTGTCGCGGTCCGCGCGGCCCCACACGTCGCAGGCTCGAGTCTTCCCTCGGGCATGGGTGTGTGTGTGTCATTCCTAGCGTAAATTAGCTTAAGTTAGATCACATAGTGTGTAAGCTTAGGGACCGATGACTTTGGTCCCATAAGATCTTATCACAAATTCCCTGACTTTCCAAAGAAATCCACTTCGCCCTGCAATCAGGAGTAAACGATGAGGACTTCTGATTTCATTAGTATCGCTACAGTATGACAACACCCGAACCCGCACAGCCCGTAGGCAGCTGAGACTACTCTGGAAATCAAATCTGAATGCCTGGTACATCCTGTATATTCACCAGACTTCGCTTATAGTGATTTTCATTTGCTCGGTTTACTCAAAAAAGTAATGGGAGGTAGGCATTTCAGATGAATGTGGCAGTGCTGGACTGTCTGCACATGTCACCAAACGAATTATTTCATCCTGGTATCTACACTATCTGACCAAACGTATCCCGACACCCCTAAAAATATACGTTTTTCGTATTAGGAGCGTTGTGGTGCCACCTACTGCCAGGTACTCCATATCAGCGACCTCAGTAGTCATTACACATCGTGAGAGAGCAGAATGGGGCGCTCCGCTGAACTCACCGACGTCGAACGTGGTCAGGTGATTGGGTGTCACTTGTGTCATACGTCTCTACGTGAGATTTCAACACTTATAAACATCCCTACGTCCATTGCTTCCAATGTGACAGTGATGTGGAAACGTGAAGGGACACGTACAGGACAAAAGCGTACAGGCTGAACTCATCTGTTGACTGACAGGGACCGCCAACAGTTGAATAGTGTCGTAATGTGTAATAGGCACACATCTATCCAGACCATCACATAGGGATTCCAAACTGCATCAGCATCCACTGTAAGTGCCATGACAGTTAGGCGGGAGGTGAGAAAACTTGGATTTCATGGTCGAGCGGCTGCTCATAAGCCAATAAGTAAACGCCAAACGACGCCTCGCTTGGTGTAAGGAGCGTAAATGTTGGACAATTGAACAGTGGAAAGCCGTTGTGTGGAGTGACGAAACACGGCACACAATGTGGCGATCCGATGTCAGGGTGTGAGTATGGCGAATGCCCTTTGAACGTCATCTGCCAGCGTCTGTAGTGCCAACAGTAAAATTCGGAGGCGGTGGTGTTATGGTGTGGTCGTGTTTTCATTGGACAGGGCTTGCAACCCTTGTTGTTTTGCATGGCAATATCAAAGCACAGGACTACATTGTTGTTTCAAGCACCTTCTTGCTTCCCAATGTTGTACAACAATTCTGGGATGGCGATTGCATCTTTCAACACCATCGAGCACCTGTTCATAATGCAAGGCCTGGCGGAGTGGTTACACGACAACAACATCCCTGTAATGGACTGGCCTGCACAGAGTACTGATCTGAATACTACAGAACACCTTTTAGATGTTTTGGAACGCCGACTTTGTGCCAAGCCTCAGCGACCGACATCGATACCTCTCCTCAGTGCAGCACTCCGTGAAGAATGGGCTGCGATTCCCCAAGAAACCTTCCAGCACCTGACTGAACGTATGCCTGCGAGAGTGGAAGCTGTCATCAAGGCTAAAGGTGGGCCAGCACCATTTTGAGTTCCAGCATTACCGATGGAGGGCGCCACGAACTTGTAAGTCATTTTCAGCCAGGTGTCCATATACTTTTGATCACATGGTGTATGTACTTCCGAAGCCGTGGAATACGTGCATTCGACGTCAGGGAGACACGTCGAAAAATGTTATGTATGTTTTTGTCCATTGTTACAACTGAAAATATTACAGTACTTTTAAGGTATTCATTTGAATCACTCTCGTAGCCTGTGCGTAAATGCGTCGCTGAATTCACGGTACTTGTGTGAGTGTGTGTGTGTGTGTGTGTGTGTGTGTGTGTGTGTGTGTGTATGCGTGCGTGGCTTTGTTTTGTTGTTTTTGTTGTTGTTATTGATTATAGTGCCAGTATTAGAGACTATGAAGTACGTGGCACTCGGAATCTCCCGCATACTCAGCAACGGAGGGCTTTCAGAGGAAACCTGTTTCCATCACCGTCCTTCGACTCGTAGGACCCAAGAACAGGCGGCCGGTGACAACGGGGTAGCGACGGGTCCGCCTCCGGCCCTTTCTATTCACAGGAATTTTATTCCGGCTGCCAATAATTTGACTTTACAATGCGCTGCGCGACAGAGCTCGCCGCCAGCGAGAAGGGAAATGATTTACTGGCGCCCTGCGCCGGGCGAGGAACGCACCGCGAAACATTTCCTCTGCATTATTCATGCGTCATAGCACGAGGAGGACGCGGTAGGTAATTTCTGCCCGGTTGGGGGCAACACTGTCTACTGCAGCTCTCTCTTCTCGGATGACGTCACACATTCAGGGGCAACAGGCAGCAATATTGTTGTTTCCTCTGGACGCCTAAATGTATCTACCTATAAACCTAGAGGGGGGCATCCAATTTGCCCTTCTTGGAGTTTACACTGTAGAGGGGACCAGACTACAGAAACTGTACGAACTACTTCACTAATACCCAGTCCTCCTTGGAGCCCATTCTCTTCTACTTGTTCATCGTTGCAAATGTAAATACTTTTGAGTGAAAAATTCATGTAACATACACTAGAGGTAACAATAATTTTTCAGTAAGAAAATACACGAGAATTCTCTTGAGTATAGTGCTTAAGGTGCTGAAACATGTCTGTGTAATAACAACACTATAAACTGTGTCTCCATTTTTCTTTTAATCAGGAGTAATAACGATGCCATATCTAAAATAAAATTATAGGTACTACAGGAAACAGTAAAATCCTAAAAACAAATATTCATTTATTTTCACATACAAGTGTCGTTTTTTGGAATATGTATTTTTGTTTTTGCCACAAATGAACACAGAAATCATCTTCAGTACAGACAGCTTGTTAAAAAAGGTACGAGAGGAGTTAAAAGGTACGTATTATACTTATATTTTTTCCCATCTGATTTGATATGACCTTGCTGTGGCGGATGGGCTTACGTAACTAACAGTATCACACCTGTACACTGAGTAGTACAGTTTGCTTAACGTCATACGTACAACTTAGGCATTGTTGTACGATTCATTTGTCATTTGTAGTCGACCACTATTAAATTATGATACTTGCAGCACCATCTATTGGTACATTTTGTATCCATTTATCTTTCTTCTGCCATACGTTTTCCCACTTCTCAGATAATATTCCGTTGCAATTTGACGTCATTCTGACAAATGGTCTTATTTCTACAGCGATTTGAAAGTTTATCTTTAATGATAATCACCCTGTATGTTAAAAGTTCTTTGCAAGTCAGTAAGTGCTCTCACTTTCAAATACTGGATGACTAAAGTACGAGTAACCGAGTCGTGGGCTACACAGCTTTTTTACTCCACCCCAAACCCCTTTGATAGGTAGATAGTCCTTATCACCAAAGCGATGGCTTCCACATAATAAGTGAGATGTGTACCAAGTTTGGTTGAAATCAGTCCAGTTGTATGGAGATGATGTGGGACAAACTTACATGTTGTTGTTATTGTGGTCTTCAGTCCTGAGACTGGTTTGATGCAGCTCTCCATGCTACTCTATCCTGTGCAAGCTTCTCCATCTCCCAGTACTTACTGCAACCAACATCCTTCTGAATCTGCTTAGTGTATTCATCTCTTGGTCTCCTTCTACGATTTTTACCCTCCACGCTGCCCTCCAATGCTAAATTTGTGATCCCTCCATGCCTCAGAACATGGTCTACCAACCGATCCCTTCTTCTTGTCAAGTCGTGCTACAAACTCCTCTTCTCCCCAATTCTATTCATTACCTCCTCATTAGTTATGTGATATACCCATCTAATCTTCAGCGTTCTTCTGTGGCACCGCCGGCCGCTGGTGGCCGAGCGGTTCTAGGCGCTTCAGTCTGGAACCGCGCGACCGCTACGGTCGCAGGTTCGAATCCTGCCTCGGGCATGGATGTGTGTGATGTCCTTAGGTTAGTTAGGTTTAAGTAGTTCTAAGTTCTAGGGGACTGATGACCTTAGATGTTAAGTCCCATAGTGCTCAGAGCCATTTTCTGTGGCACCATATTTCGAAAGCTTCTATTCTGTTCTTGTCCAAACTATTTATCGTCCATGTTTCACTTCCATACGTGGCTACACTCCATACAAATACTTTCAGAAACGACTTCCTGACACTTACACTCGATGTTAACAAATTTCTCTTCTTCAGATACGCTTTCCTTGCCATTGAAAGTCTACATATTACATTCGCTCTAGTTCGACCATCATCAGTTATTTTGCCCCCCAAACAGTAAAACTCCTTTGCTACTTTAAGTGTCTCAATTCCAAATCTAATTCCCTCAGCATCACCCAAATTATTTCCACTACATTCCATTATCCTCGTTTTGCTTTTGTTGATGTTCATCTTATATCATCCCTTCAAGACACTGTCCATTCCGTTCAACTGGTCTTCCAAGTACTTTGCTGTCTCTCAAAGAATTAGAATGTCATCGACGAACCTCAAAGTTTTTATTTATTCTCCATGGATTTTAATAACTACCCCGAATTTTTCTTTTTTGTTTCCTTTACTGCTTGCTCAATAGACAGATTGAATGACATCGGGGAGAGGCTACAACCCTTTCTCACTCCCTTCCCAACCACTGCTTCCCTTTCATGCCCCTCGACTCTTATAACTGCCATCTGGTTTCTGTAAAAATTGTAAATAGCCTTTCGCTCCCAGTATTTTACCCCTGCCACCTTTAGAATTTGAAAGAGAGTATTCCAGTCAACATTGTCAAAAGCTCTCTCTAAGTCTACAAATGCTATAAACGTAGGTTTGCCTTTCCTTATTCTTACTTCTAGGATAAGTCGTAAGGTCAGTACTGCCTCACGTGTTCCAACTTTTCTACGGAATCGAAACTGATCTTCCCCGAGGTCGGCTTCTACCAGTTTTTCCATTCATCTGTAAAGAATTCGCGTTAGTATTTTGCAACTGTGGCTTATTAAACTGATTGTTCGGTAATTTTCACATCTGTCAACCCTTGCTTTCTTTGGGATTGGAATTATTATATTCTTCTTGAAGCCTGAGGGTATTTCGCCTGTCTCATGCGTCTTGCTCTCCAAATGGTAGAGTTTTGTCAGGACTGGTTCTCCCAAGGCCATCAGTAGTGCTAATGGAATGTTGTCTACTCTCGTGGCCTTGTTTCGACTTAGGTCTTTCAGTGCTCTGTCAAACTCTTCACGCAGTATCGTATCTCCCATTTCATCTTCATCTACATCCTCTTCCATTTCCATAATACTGTGCTCAAGTTCATCGCCCTTGTATAGACCCTCTATACACTCCTTCCACCTTTCTGCTTTCTCTTCGTTGCTTAGAACTGGTTTTCCATCTGAGCTCTTGATATTCATACAAGTGGCTCTCTTTTCTCCAAAGGTCACTTTAATTTTCCTGTAGGCAGTATCTATCTTACCCCTAGTGAGATAAGCCTCTACATCCTTACATTTGTCCTCTAGCCATCCCTGCTTAGCCATTTTGCACTCCCTGTCGATCTCATTTTTGAGACGTTTGTATTCCTTTTTGCCTGCTTCATTTACTGCATTTTTATATTCTCTCCTTTCATCAATTAAGTTCAGTATTTCTTCTGTCACCCAAGGATTTCTACTAGCCCTCGTCTTTTTACCTACTTGATCCTCTGCTGGCTTCACTACTTCATCCCTCAAAGCTACCCATTCTTCTTCTACTGTATTTCTTTCCCCCATTCCTGTCAATTGTTTCCTTATGCTCTCCCTGAAACTCTGTACAACCTCTGGTTTAGTCAGTTTATCCAGGTCCCATCTCCTTAAGTTCCCACCTTTTTGCAGTTTCTTCAGTTTTAATCTACAGTTCATAACCAATAGATTGTGGTCAGAGTCCATATCTGCCCCTGGAATGTTTTACAATTTAAAACCTGGTTCCTAAATCTCTGTCGTACCAATATATAATCTATCTGATACCTTCTAGTATCTCCAGGATTCTTCCGTGTGTACAACCTTCTTTTATGATTCTTGAACGAATTGTTAGCTATGATAAAGTTATGCTCTGTGCAAAATTCTACCAGACGGCTTCCTCTTTCATTTCTTACCCCAAATCCCTATTCACCTACTATGTTTCCTTCTCTCCCTTTTCCTACTCTTGAATTCCAGTCACCCATGACTATTAAATTTTCGTCTCCCTTCACTAACTGAATAGTTTATTTTATCTCATCAGTTTCTTCATCATCTGCAGAACTAGTTGGCACATAAATTGTACCACTGTAGTAGGCATGGGATTTGTGTCTATCTTGGCCACAATAATGCTTTCATTATGTTTTTTGTAGTAGCTTACCCGCACTCCTATTCTTTTATTCATTATTAAACCTACTCCTGCATTACCCCTACTTGATTTTGTATTTATAACCCTGTATTCACCTGACCAAAAGTCTTGTTCCTCCTGTCACCGAACTTCATATGCATGTATATGCATATATATTTTTGTAATAGATGTGGTGAATTCTGTAAGAAACGGGGTGGAGTTTGTGGCCCCAGCGGGCACTCGGCGCCAGGTGTGGAACCCTGCTGTGGCCGGCGGTGACCCCGCGGCAGTATGTCAAGCACTGGTGGAGGTGAACCGGTAGCATGACCTCTCTGCTCACACGCGACTTAGACCTTGAGATTTCGGCTATGGAGACACTAGAAGATACTGACGTATGCCACAGCCATATGCACACGTGACAGTATCGTGTCTCAAGCCTAAGATCCAATCTTTGGGTGGGGGTGAGCGGGGTAGAGGGGGCAGCGTGGTGTGTTCGTGATTCTCTGAGAGAAGGGCTGAAGGTTGTGTAGAGGTGTGCGATTAAACTTGTGCAATTTTCCGTGCGCAGTACGTGTGTTCAACCATCGCCTGAATGAGCAACGGGACGCACGCAGTGGTATAAAATTACGAAAACGCTAGATGTTTGCGTAAGAGCCGCCATGTGCAGGCGCAGCTATCTCCCCACTCCAGTCAGGGAGACACGGGCATCAGCCCCGTACCTATTCACTTGTATCTGACTGTGTGTGGCTTTCTCTTGCTACCCCTCTGTCTCCGTTGAAAGATTCTGAGTTTTCGCAAACATTTACATCTGCGTTCACGTTAATAACTTGGAGGAACGGTCTAAAAGAGGAAAATACGGGTGTTTGAAAGCGTACAGACATAGCATATTACGTTCTCGTGGAATGTAACAATATTATGAAAAGGATGGCTCCTACTCGCCATATAGCACAGATGGTGAAACGCAAATAGGAACAATAAAAGACTGTCACAAAATACGTTTTCGGCCAACAAGGTCTTTGTCAGAAACAGATGACACACACACACGCTCAAGCAATCGCCATTCACATACACATGATCACAGTCTCTGGCAGTTGGTTGGCTGGTTTCAGCTGCCATGTGTGCGATTTGCGCTCGTGCGCGCGCGCGCGCGCGCACGTCCTTTTGTGTGTGTGTGTGTGTGTGTGTGTGTGTGGAGGTGATTGATAAGCGACGTCTTCTTTCTATTAACGTACTCACAAATGTCCTATGCGCTCCCAGAGTAACACGGAATTAATCAAATTATTTGTTGTTAACAGATATCCTTATAAGACACACACCAAAAAAGTTCTGCATCACCTCGGCTCCGAGAGTTCCCGAACCTGTACAGAAAATTGGAATAGTGATCAACATAAACATCGTTTCCGCCCTTTTTATTACTCATGAAAACCACACATTACATTTTGCACCACCATGCAGCGTGAGCATCAGAGGCGGTGGTCCAGATTGCTGTACACACCGGTATCTCTAATACCCAGTAGCACGTCCTCTTACATTGATGCATGTCTGTATTCGTCGTGGCATACTATCCACAAGTTCATCAAGGCACCGTTGGTCCAGATTGTCCCACTCGAACTCAGGACCTTTGCCTTTCGCGGGCAAGTGCTCTACCATCTGAGCTACCCAAGCACGACTCACGCCTCGTCCTCACAGCTTCACTTTTGCCAGTACCTCGTCTCCTACCTTCCAAACTTTACAGAATTTCTCCTGCAAACGTTGCAGAACTAGCACTCTTCAAAGAAAGGATATCCTTTTAGTGTTATCGTAAGATCTATACTGTTCTTCTGGAGGGCTCTATCTTTTAACATGGGCTGGGGGCGATTTTTGCGGTCGGCTGGCGACGTGGGTGTCCGTCCCATATTGTAGGGCCTTCTAGCCTACACGGTTCTGCTCTCGGCTTCTGTTCTCGTTTCTCCCCTCGGAACTGCGTCTGTTTCACGGTGGGAAGGTATGACATGCATTTAGGCGTTCTTGTGTTAGTCTGTGATATTCCATTTGTTCACTCGTTGATCGTATTACTTTGGTTAATTTAATGCCAGGATGTATTCGGAGCTATGTGACATATTGCCGGATTTCCTATCATGCCAGGGTTTTCATGGAAGGTGTTGGATTTGCCTGACACCTTACAACACTACATAATTCATGGTATTATGTGTTAAATTATTCCCAGTCGTCTAATACTGTGTGTATAGGAAACCTGCGTTCTCGGATCGCTAGACAACATTCTAACAAATCGTATTAATGAGTTTTATTGCAAAAAAGTAAATGATAATACTGAAGTTTGAGAATTACATAGACGTGTCGGAAGCAAAGGGCGAAATCCAAAATAAACAAGCTTATTCAGCACAACAATTCTAATACAAGCGAAGTAATGAGCTTTTACGCCTCTCTAAATCCCTAGTCTTGACGCTGCTGTTCGACTGGGCCGTCACCCGGCGGTCGCGGCGCTTATGTTCTCTTCACACAGGGGCCGCTGCTGTCACGTTATCGTCCTGGAGATGGATCGGTCAACGTGCAATTGGATGACGTCCTGTCATAACCCTCTCTGCTCTGTCTTCCCCGACTGGCGTGCTGGCGCTTGATTTTAGGTTGTATTTGTATTGGTGACTGAGGACGGTGTTCTGAACAATATTACATCATTATTTAATTCACTCGTAGCCTAATAATTGTAATTATTGGAGTCGTATCGTTTTAGGTTGGCTAGTACCTTCAAGTACATGTGCCAAGAGCAAGCCATTAATGCTTATTTTTCCTTGGACAGCAGGTCAGGATTTTAAGCGTGTATACATGGACACAAAACGGTTAGTCTATACCGATAGGCCTAGAACACATATAGCCATGCATAACAGAGCAGGTAGTAAATTAGGTGACGTGCTTATGGCAAGAGAAGAAACAACCAACACAATGAAATGAGTATGTATTAAGGTACCAGCGATCACAATAACAGCACTTTTACCCCTAGCCATGCGGTTAAAGGCGCTGCAGTCTGGAACCGCAAGACCGCTACGGTCGCAGGTTCGAATCCTGCCTCGGGCATGGATGTTTGTGATGTCCTTAGGTTAGTTAGGTTTAACTAGTTCTAAGTTCTAGGGGACTAATGACCTCAGCAGTTGAGTCCCATAGTGCTCAGAGCCATTTGAGCCATTTTACCCCTAACGCATCGTGTGTTGCATTTCACAATTTTTATGAAAACAGTAAGAAGATACATTAAATGAACTTAATAGCAATAGGCAACAAGTAACGCAAATAATGCTAGCCCAATCGATCTACATTGATTACAGAGTACAGTCTTTGTCACTGTGCATGACTCTTTCCCGTGTAAGATAGGCGATGGCGCACAGCGACTAGGCACAACGTGCAGAGACATGAACAGGCCTTAAAAATAAGTGGTACGCACACTGAGCACCTCTTCCACTGTCAACAGACAGAGACCTACCTACAATGTTACACTTCTCAACAAGTATGGTTCAAACAGCTCTGAGCACTATAGGACTTAACTGCTAAGGTCATCAGTCGCTTAGAACATAGAACTACTTAAACCTAACTAACCTAAGGACATCACACACATCCATGCCCGAGGCTGGACGCGAACCTGCGACCGTAGCGGCAGCGTGGTTCCAGACTGTAGCACCGAGAACCGTTGGCTCTCAACAAGTAAGGGTTATTCATAAGCACCTCTGAGGTTTCAGACGACGACTGCACAAAAATTACAGAACATATGTAAAATAGATATACGTCAGTGGATAGAGCGTCTCTCCCAAGTTTTCAAGTTGTATTACAGACCCTCAATATGAACACCGTTTGTGTGACGCAAACCTCAACACATTGATGCGTCATGCATGCTTGCTCAGCGACAGCAGCCAACTTTGGAAATGAGTTCATTAAGCTGTCTACCTGCAGGTACAAACAAATTCGATATGACAATATGGTTCATGGTGTGGGTTCCTGTAGTCATGTCCTAGTTCATGAACCACGGGCAACGTATGAGTGGCCAAGTAAGTGGTCCCGACAGTCGGGATACCAGTTACTTTGGAATAAGGCTGGGCATCTCGGACATATTCTGAGTCTTGGTCACCTTTGTGCTCGTACGGTAAAGACTACCAAATCCACCGGTTAGTCCCTCAACCGTTAGGGGTAAAACTCAATGGGACTCGGGGCAAGTAAGGCTAGCAACCTGCTTCCCTAGTACTTTAAATATGATGCTGGCAACAATCAGAGCAAGATGCCTCGGACCTTTGGAGGTGACAGAGTCCCACCTCTAACTGACAAACCAGGGACTCCTAAGATACGACTTGGCAAACAAATGGTAATGAGATGGGGAGCTATTAATATCAATGGGGGCTACTCTGGGAAGAAGGTAGAACTGGCTGAGGCTGCAAGTAAGATGGGGCTGGACGTTTTAGCTGTTAGTGACATTCGGGTAAGGGGTGAGAAAGAAGAGATAGTGGGAGAATACAAGGTCTACCTGTCAGGAGTCAAACCAGGAATAGCACAATGGGGTGTAGGGCTTTACATCAGGAAAGAAATGGAACCCAGCGTAGTTGCAATAAGGTATGTAAACGAACGACTGATGTGGATAGATTTGACAGTATCTAGCAAGAAAATTAGGATTGTGTCAGTATATTCGCATTGTGAAGGGACAGATCAAGATAAGATGGATAGTTTTTATGAGGCACTCAGTGATGTAGTTGTTAGAGTAAAGGACAAGGACAGTGTTCTGCTCATCGGTGATTTTAACGCCAGGATTGGAAATCGAACAGAAGGGTATGAAAAGATTATGGGTAAATTTGGAGAGGATATGAAGGCCAACAGGAACGGGAAACAACTCTTGGATTTCTGTGCCAGTATGGGCTTAGTAATCACAAACTCCTTTTTTAAACATAAGAACATTCACCGGTATACTTGGGAAGGCAGGGGAACCAGATCTGTCATTGACTATATAATAACAGATCAGGAATTCAGGAAGGCTGTGAGGGACACACGTGTATTCAGGGGATTCTTTGATGACACTGATCATTATTTAATCTGCAGTGAAATTGGGATTTTGAGGCCGAAAGTGCAGGAGGTCAGGTCCATATGTAGGAGGATAAGAGTGGAGAAACTTCAGGATAAGGAAATGAGGCACAAGTACATAACAGCGATCTCAGAAAGGTACCAGTTAGTTGAATGTAGTCAATTACAGTCATTGGAAAAGGAATGGACAAGGTACAGGGACACAGTACTAGAAGTGGCTAAAGAATGTCTTGGAACAGTAGTGTGTAAAAGTAGGATGAAGCAAACAGCTTGGTGGAATGATACAGTCAAGGCAGCCTGTAAAAGGAAAAAGAAGGCGTATCAAAAATGGCTGCATACCAGAACCCAGGTAGACAGAGAAAGTTATGTTGAAGAAAGAAACAAAAACCAAACAGATAATTGCAGCATCCAAGAAGAAATCGTGGGAAGACTTTGGAAACAGGTTGGAGGCTATGGGTCAAGCTGCTGGAAAACCATTCTGGAGTGTAATTAGCAGTCTTCGAAAGGGAGGTAAGAAGGAAATGACAAGTATTTTGGACAGGTCAGGAAAACTGCTGGTGAATCCTGTGGATACCTTGGGCAGATGGAGGGAATATTTTGAAGAGTTGCTCAATGTAGGTGAAAATGCGATCAGTAATGTTTCAGATTTCGAGGTAGAATGGGATAGGAATGATGATGGAAATAGGATCACATTTGAGGAAGTGGAAAAAATGGTCAATAGATTGTAGTGCAATAAAGCGGCTGGGCTGGATGAAATTAAGTCGGAACTCATCAAATACAGTGGAATGTCAGGTCTTAAATGGCTACACAGGAGAATTGAAATGGCCTGGGAGTCGGGACAGGGTCCATCAGACTGGACAAAAGCAGTAATCAGAAAAGATTGTAACAACTACAGAGGTATCTCTTTAATCAGTGTTGTGGGTAAAATCTTCTCAGGTATTGTTGAAAGGAAAGTGCGAGTATTAGTTGAGGACCAATTGGATGAAAATCAGTGTGAGTTTAGGCCTCTTAGAGGTTGTCAGGACCAGATCTTTAGCTTACGGCAAATAATGGAGAAGTGTTATGAGTGGAACAGGGAATTGTATCTATGCTTTATAGATCTAGAAAAGGCATATGACCGGGTTCCTAGGAGGAAGTTATTGTCTGTTCTACAAGATTATGGAGTAGGAGGCAAACTTTTGCAAGCAATGAAAGGTCTTTACATGGATAGTCAGGCAGCAGTTAGAGTTGACGGTAAATTGAGTTCATGGTTCAGAGTAGTTTCAGGGGTAAGACAAGGCTGCAACCTGTCTCCCCTCTTGTTCATATTATTTATGGATCATATGTTGAAAACAATAGACTGGCTGGGTGAGATTAAGATATGTGAACACAAAATAAGCAGTCTTGCATATGCGGATGACTTAGTTGTGATGGCAGATTCGATTGAAAGTTTGCAAAGTAATATTTCAGAGCTAGATCAGAAATGTAAGGACTATGGTATGAAGATTAGCATCTCCAAAACGAAAGTAATGTCAGTGAGAAAGAAATATAAACGGATTGAGTGCCAAATAGGAGGAACAAAGTTAGAACAGGTGGACGGTTTCAAGTACTTAGGATGCATTTCTCACAGGATGGTAACATAGTGAAAGAACTAGAAGCGAGGTGTAGCAAAGCTAATGCAGTGAGCGCTCAGCTACGGTCTACTCTCTTCTGCAAGAAGGAAGTCAGTACCAAGACTAAGTTATCTGTGCACCGTTCAGTCTTTCGACCAACTTTGTTGTATGGGAGCGAAAGCTGGATGGATTCAGGTTACCTTATCAACAAGGTTGAGGTTACGGATATGAAAGTAGCTAGGATGATTGCAGGTAGTAGTAGATGGGAACAATGGCAGGAGGGTGTCCACAATGAGGAAATCAAAGAAAAACTGGGAATGAACTCTATAGATGTAGCAGTCAGGGCGAACAGGCTTAGATGGTGGGGTCATGTTACTCGCATGGGAGTAGCAAGGTTACCCAAGAGACTCATGGATTCAGCAGTAGAGGGTAGGAGGAGTCGGGGCAGACCGAGGAGAAGGTACCTGGATTCGGTTAAGAATGATTTTGAAGTAGTAGGTTTAACATCAGAAGAGGCACCAATGTTAGCACTGAATAGGGGATCATGGAGGAACTGTATAAGGGGGGCTATGCTCCAGACTGAACGCTGAAAGGCATAATCAGTCTTAAATGATGATGATGATGATGATGAATATGGAGTTGAGGATGCGTCTATACGGAATGTTAGAGGTAAAATTCTCTGCATCTAACAGTCTTCCCCCAAACAAGTCACACAATTTACTGTCTGATGTTTCATGCACGGTCGTAGCTGCATCAGTAAGTGCATTACGACTGTCCTTATAGACTAAACGTTTTGTGTCCATGTGTCGTCACTTCAAACACCTAACCTGCTGCCCAGGAGCAGGCTTGCTCTTGCCATGTACTTGGAGCTGTAGGGTGACAATTATTGAATTATATGAATAAAACGTAAATTAGTTACAAAGTACGGCGTGCACACACTTTATTCAACATGTAAACCTCACTACAGATATTCGAATTTAGTTTATAACTTGTTCGAGATGCCTGCCATGATTGGTGATGATCAGGCGCAGGCAGATAACGGAATTCTGCAAGACCCGCTGAAGTGTCGCGACACTGATGCTGTCGATGACCTCCTGAATGGCTGTTATGGTTTTGGGGTTACATATTGTCTTTACTGTAGCCCCACAAAAAGGAGTAGCATGTTTTCAGAGTCGGAGACCATAGCGGCCAATCGAGACATATGCCAGTGGCCTCTGGATACCCTAGGGCCAGAATAAGGTCCCCAAAGTGCTCCCCCAAGACATCAAACACTCTCCTGCTTCGATGGGTTCGATCTCCGTCTTCCATGAACCACATCTTGTCGAAACCAGGGTCACGTTGGATAATGGGGACGAAATCATTTTCCAAAACCTTCACGTACCGTTAGGTAGTCACCCTGCCATCAAGGAATATCGCACCTATTACTTCGTGACTGACCATTGCACACCACACAGTCACCCATTGAGGATTAAGAGACTTCGTGATAACGAAATGCGGGTTCTCAGTCGCCCAAATGCAACAATTTTACTTGTTGACGAACTCGTCCAAATAAAAGTGAGCTTCATCGCTAAACCGAACCATGCATGCGCATACTAATTCCCATCATGCCCCGTGGCCAACCGTGCGGTTTGAACGTCCTAATGCAAACCCTTTAGAAGTTATGACGATTTTATTTCATATAGTTCAATAATTGTCACCCTGCACTTACTAACTCAAAAACATCCCACTCCTAATAACTACAGTCATTACCCTGGATTAAAGTAAATAGTGAAGTACTGTTGTTCAGTACAGTGTCCTCATTCCCCAGTAAATATATCTGAACTTATATCCATAACGCCCTGTATGTATGTCATAACGTGCCTGGTCCCATACTAGTGCGATCCACATCAACGTCACAGAGCGTATTACGAATCGAAACTTGGAGAAATGCTGTATCCAATGAAGTCATTTTCCTGTATGACTCGTAGTTTTTGTGCAGTCGCCTTCTAAAGCACTAGAAGTACCTATTAATAACCTGTATACGTTACAGACAGTTATTACACTACCAGCCATTAAAATTGCTACACCACGAAGATGACGTGCTACACACGCGAAATTTAACCGACAGGAAGAAGATGCTGTGACATGCAAATGATTAGCTTTTCAGAGCATTCACACAAGGTTGAAGCCGGCGGCGAAACCTACAACGTGCTGACATGAAAATTTCCAACCGATTTCTCATACACAAACAGCAGTTGACCGGCGTTGACTGGTGAAACGTTGTTGTGATGCCTCGTGTGAGGAGGAGAAATGCGTACCATCACGTTTCCGACTTTGATAAAGGTCGGATTGTAGCCTAAAGCGATTGCGGTTTGTCGTATCGCCACATTGCTGCTCGCTTTGGTCGAGATCCAATGACCGTTAGCAGAACATCGAATCGGTGGGTTCAAGAGCGTAATACGGAACGTCCTGCTGGATCCCAACGGCCTCGTATCACTAGCAGTCGAGATGACAGGCATCTTATCCGTATGGTTGTAACGGATCGTGCAGCCACGGCTCGATCACTGTCAAGAGATGGGGACGTTTGCAAGACAACCACCATCTGCATGAACAGTTCGACGACGTTTGCAGCAGCATGGACTATCAGCTCGGAGAGCATGGCTGCGGTTACCCTTGACGCTGCATCACAGACAGGAGCGCCTGCGATGGTGTACTCAAAGACGAACCTGGGAGCACGAATGGCAAAACGTCATTTTTTCGGATGAATCCAGGCTGTGTTTACAGAATCATGATGGTCGCATCCGTGTTTGGTGACATCGCGGTGAACGCACGTTAGAAACTTGCAATCGTCATCGCCATACTGGCGTATCACCCGGCGTGATGGTATGGGGCACCATTGGTTACACGTCTCGGTCACCTCTTGTTCGCATTGACGGCACTTTGAACAGTGGATGCTACATTTCAGATGTGTTACGACCCGTGGCTCTACCCTACATTCGATCCCTGCGAAACCCTACATTTCAGCAGGATAATACACGACCGCATGTTGCAGGTCCTGTACGGGTCTTTATCTATACAGAAAATATTCGACTGCTGCCCTGGCCAGCACATTCTCCAGATCTTTCACTAATTGAAAACGTCTGGTCAATGGTGGCCGAGCAACTGGATCGTCACAATACGCCAGTCACTACCCTAGATGAACTGTGGTATCGTGTTGAAGCTGCATAGGCAGCTGTACCTGTACATGCCATCCAAGCTCTGTTTGACACAATGCCCAGGCGTGTCAAGGCTCTTCTGGGTACAAGGTTGTTCTGGGTACTGATTTTCCAGGATCTATGCACCCAAATTGCGTGAAAATGTAATCACATGTCAGTTCTAGTATAATATATTTGTCCAATGAATACCCGTTTATCATCTGTATTTATTATTGGTGTAGCAATTTTAATGTCCAGTAGTGTGACAAGGCCATTTATTTTTCTACATTTCACAATTATCTCTTCTAACAATAAAAAAAAATAAAAACGAAACACTTTTCTAAATAAACGCTCTGTACTCATAGCCGCTATTATGCATGTAATAATATTCTGTGTGGGAGATGCACAACCAAACTAATACGATAGGCTACGTGGTATTTGAAGAGTCATTCACGTCAAGGTGTAATTGGGAGCGATACCTAATGAGGTCAGGGAAAATAAACCCGCGAGATAGAGAATGGGCGCGCCAGGCAATTGAAACAAGCCGCGAGTAATGAGAGAGGCCGACAGACTTTTCCAGGGGGCGGTCGCCGACTGCAGGATTAATTAACTGCGTGCAGCGAAAATGTGGGTCGCCAGAAATGACAGGCCACGCATGACGGCTGCGCAGAGTCGGCGGGACTTTTGTCGCCGGCGGTAGTGTTTCAGCTCGCCGTAGTTGCTGCTCAGCCGGGTGTTGTTATTAACACGACTTCGAAATTACGGGAATTATTGTTCATCTGACGCTGGCTCTTTCAAATTAACGTCACGTAATGGAGATCTCATTTCGTTTTCAAGAAGGCCACAAACCTCGCAGTACCAGAAAAAAAAAGAGTGACGTAGTTATGGACCTCAATGAACAGAGAGGTCGGATGTGTTTTAATTTGAATACAACAACATGGAATGTTCTTTGCACCGTCGTTACGCAACATCAAAATTTTCGCAGCGTCGCACTTTTTATTAATCCAACTTTATCATTAAAGCTGCGTAGAACTCTTTATATTTATATGCTTTACTTTAACGACGGAGAGTGCTAAAACAAAACCAATTTTAAAGAAAACGGCGGCTGACATACGTTATTTAAAGTAAATATTACAGTTACAAGGTGCATCTCCTCAAATATCCTATCGCCGTAGCGATATATGGACGGAGTTGGCGCGCAGCGGCGCTCTAAGTCTCGCATTTCGAACTTCGGCAGTTGCGAGCCTCTTGGGGGTCGCAAACGCGTCAAAAGTTCATGCTAAAAGCTGGCCGTTTTGTAGCGAGAATCTTTCATACGTCGCTTCTTCATTCAGAGATTGTCTGTCAATAGTCGTGCCTGCCTACAAAAGCGGCGCATCTTTGCCAAGTAGGAAAAAAGCGGGGATCTCTTACTGCAAGACTTCAGCCTTGAGCACAGCCAGCCACTCAGAGTACTTGGTTTTGTGACGGCTCCCAAACCCATGGTCCTCGGAGGTACTTTTGGGACAGCCACCACAAATTGTATACAGCGTGGGTAGTGGCCAGGATGTAGCTATGTCTGTTGGCCGAAAAATAATTAATGACAAGAATTGCGCCAGCTAGAATGAAGAGATATCTTTATTTCTGACGAAACGTGCACCAGCAATACAAGTCCAAGTAATATCCAAGAGTAATCCGTGTACTGAGCCTAGCCGAATACAATAAGCAAATATCACACTGCAATGGCTCCGCTGTAAACTCCACGAAAGACTAGCAATAGACAATCGACAGTAGACTGGCCGTCTCGCTGCTGCTGCTGCCTGACAGGAACAGATGAGCCCCTGTGAGTCGGTGAAGCCGGAAGGCTATTCCTCCAAACTGACGGTGCGTGTGATTTGTCCTTACTTCGTGTTTTATGTCCTGTCGGTATGCCGGGACGGTGTTCTGGACGTGCTGGAAACTCAGCGGTCGCGAAGTAGGTGGGGCCATCTGGTTGCGTTAAGACGCTGAACCCGGTGGCCCAGTGCTCGAAGGAGCGGATTGTCGGACCGCGCATTCTTCTCGTAAAAGAGCCGTGCAGCCTGACGAAACCTGTCTCGAACAATTGGGATGTTGGTTAAGGTCGTCCGACGGGAAGTCCCGAGGGAGGTGCAGTGTCAGACTAGAATCCGGTTCTGAAGAGTCTGGAGTCGGTCGACGTGGGTCGCTGCAGCATTGCCCCAAACCACAGCGGCGTAGTCGATGAGCGGGCGTATGAGTGTAAGATAATGCGCAACACCCAGTTCTGGCGGGAGCGCAGGTGTCGGATTTAGGAAGGGGTAGATCTGAGTCATTCTACCCCTGACCTTTTTGGCGACGTCGTCGATATGGTGTCTCCATGTGAGCCGTCTATCCAGCGTCACACCCAGGTACTTGGCTGTATAGCCCCCAAGGTACGGCAGTTCCCCTGATGGTGATCTGCGGTAGGTCTGCCGGGATATGCTTCTTGGTGATGAGGAGGGCTTGTGTCAGCCCCATTGAAGCTGACACTAAGTGTGTCACCTGCTGCGTGCATGTGTCATTGGAGCAGGCTGCATTCATGTTTCGCGTGTGCATCGCCTTATCATCCATGTAGAGGGCGAGGTGGACCCTGTCCACAGGCAGCATGTCTGCGGTATATAGGATGTACAGTATGGGTCTGAGGACGGAGCCTTAGGGAACTCCAGCCCTGACCCGTTGGCATGTCGACAGGTCCTCCATGTATACATGAAAGCTTCTGTCGGCGAGGTAAGATTTTAAGACACGGACATGCGGCAGGGGCACACCAAGGTCCAGAGCTTCAAGAGAAGCCCCTCATGCCACACAGAATCGAACGCCCATGAAACATCCAGGAAGATGGCCCCGAAATACTCCCGTCGTTCGAAGGCATCAAGGGCGTCTTCAACGAGTCGAAGCAGTTGGTGCATTGTTGCGTGTCCAGGGCGAAAACCGGTTCGTCCGGTAGGAGACGTTCTTCCCTGATGTGACGCAGGAGGCGGCAGATGTACAGCCTTTTAAAGTATTTACTGACTGCTGGTAGCAAACTGATGGACTTGTAGCTGCTCAGTAGACGAGGGTCCTTCCGAGGCTTCCGGATGGGGACTACCTCGGCGTGTTTCCACTCTTGTGGATAGCAGCCAGTGCGGAGGATGCTGTTGAAAAGGCGAGCCAGGTGTTCAGTGTCTGTTGGTGGCATCCGTCGCAGCATTTCATTTGTAAGCTGGTCAGGGCCTCCCGCCTTGCGTTTATTGAGCCGCCGAAGTTTATCAGAGACTTCAGCAGCATCCACCTCTTCGATATATGTTCGTCACCCGTAGGGGCATCAAGGAACACCAGGAGACGTTGAGCAACGAGTCGAACGTGATCTGGATCCATGGGGTCCATGATGGGTTGGAAATTTTGTTCAAAAACATCAGCAATGGCGTTTGCTTTGTCCACTGGCCTGCTGACGATGTTTCTACCAACTTGTAGAGGCGGAATCTTCTGACGCCGGCGGAGGATGAGCTGTGTGGCTGTCCAGGCGGACCATCGCCAACCCGAAGTGGCCAGGCGGTTGGACCATTCCTGATGGCGGTGGTTTGAAATGGCAACTTTTATGTCCCTCCTCATCCTGTTGAGAGCCCTCTTCGTTGCTATATTACGTGTCAGCTGCCATTCACGAAAGAGGCAGTTTTTGGCAGTTATCGCCTCCATGAGATGTGGTGGTAGTTGACGGGATTGGTCAAGTGGGTCAGATCGCGGCCGCGGTGTAGCCTGGAGCACCGCTTGTAGAGCACAGTCTTGGAGGAATCGGGCACAGCCATCAATCCCAACATCGTCTGCGTCAGGTGCATCATGGAGACCCTCTTCCAACAGCTCCTGATACTGGTTCCAGTTGGTGTTCCCGGTTGGGATAACTCTCCGCTTCACTGGCTGGGCATCGACATCGATGTCAAATATAACCGGGATGTGGTCCGAAGATAAGGCATTGCAGGTGCTGGCGGATATAACACAAGGCACCCCCTTGGCCACCGCAATGTCTAACACGTCCGAAGGTCCACCGTTGTTGGGAAAGTGGGTGGGTTCGTGAAGTCCAAGGATGATGGCATTAAACCTCTGGGCTACTCGGAGAAGTTTGTGTCCGTGGTTGTTGCTGACACGGGAATGCCATTCGGTGTGCTTTGCGTTAAAGTCACCACCAGCAAAGACCTTTACAGGTAATGCCAGCAAAGCTTCAACGTCCTGTAGGAGTAACTGTCGGCCAGGCGGACGGTAGACAGCAACAAACGTGTTGCGCCCATTCGAAGTGTCGACAACTACAGCAGTGGCCTCCATCGCTTGTAGCGGCGGAAGTGGAACTTGATGGTGCACCAGGGAAGTCTGGGCGTTGACTGCTGTGCCACTGCCATGAGTTGTTCTGTCGGTCTGGTAACACATGTAGTTGGCAGCTCGGACATGGACACCAGGCTTGAGAAAAGTCTCGGAAACCAGGCAAATGTCGATGGCCTCATCCCGCAGTAGCTGTCGAAATTCGCCATCTTGGGTGCGGATGCCCTGGGCATTCCACACGCAGACTGTGACGCCTCGTTGACTACGGGCCATGCTGCGAGGCCAGTGGTCCGGTGTAGATTGCCTGAATGGCTGCACTGACAGCGGCAATGAGTTGCCGCGGGATATCTTTGAGAAGCTCCTGAAGTTCTTGCAGAAGGTGCTTCATTTCGTCCATGCTGGAATCGGCCGCCTAGGATGGTACAGTGGCAGCTCGGGAGTGTTGAGCCAGGCTTGCCACTAAGCCAGCCTGATGTCCCTGTTGGGAGTGGTCGTGTTGTCCCTGGTCTTCATCCCACTGCTGTTCAGAGCGCCGCGCTGGTATTTGCGCTGTTGCCCGTGGACGGCAGTCCTTCTCAGTGTTGGTAGCTGTTGCAACAGTGGCCGGCTTCGTCACAGGTACGGAGGCCTGCAGTGAGGAGCCAGAGGTAGTAGCAGCAACAAATCTGACTCCAGGTCTGGCTGGTGCAGGCCGCTTTATTGAACCAAGTCGTTGACCACGGCTCCGTGCCGCAGCCCGTTGGAACCTGGAATATCCGCGTTAGGAGGCCACATGTTCCCCACCACATCCAGCGCATTTGGGCGGTCCATCTGTCCACTGCCGTGTGCAGTCTCGACTAGCGTGCTCCCCTGCACACTTAACACAGCGTGAGGGAAACGTGCAGAACAGCGCCACATGCCCAACCATTTTACAGTTGTAGCATTGCGGTTCGCCCCTATTCGAGCGCAGTTTTTCCGTAGTGACAGGTGTCGCAGCGATCTTCGTGACCTGCCATAGCCCACGGTTGTGTGGGATATCACAGGTGACCACGAGGACCAGCGAAGTCTCCTTTCGGGTTCGTCGAGAGGGTAGGTGGGTTATCGACCGGAGACCAAATCCATAACCAAATCCTCCAGTTGCCGTCGGATGTGATCCAGGCCGTAGTTTCGAGGGAACCCTCGAAAGACGATCTTGAGTGTTTTGTCCGTTGTAGAGGGGTATGTGTAGAATGGCTTCTCTTGTTCCCCGAACGTAGCCGTAACTTTTCTGTAATCTTATGCCGTTTTAAGGCGACCTTATAGAGGTTGGTGCCAGCCGGCTTGATAATGACGTTGTCTTTGCCGACAAGGTGAAGGAGCATCCTGTAGAGGCCGTCGTAGTCCTCCTTGTGTTGGACCACAATGGGCGGCGGTTTGAGTTCTCTCTTCTGAGCAGGCAACTCCACACCTTCAGCGAGCTCCTCATAGGCGTTTGCCTTCTGAACCGGCGGCGCTGAAGAGAGTTTAGCCTTCCTGGCTGGCCGTTTGACGAGTTGAAACCCTTCGGCATCGACGACGACAACGGCCTGTTTCGCCTTTTTGCCCTTAGGAGGGGCGCGGGTGGTTCCTGTGGCAGTGGTCGCTCGCCTTTCCGTCGTCCTGACGGCGGCGGAACGTCATTTCTTGCCGTCGACTCGTCGGCAGCGTTACTTGCAGTGCGTCCGAAACGTATTCCATTTCAGTATCCATATTCGTTGCTACGGTCATCGTAGGTGGGGGGCCGGATGGGGCCGCCGACAAAGCGTGCTTTGCCGGACGACGATCCGCCACACCCTTTGCTGTACGGACATCCTCTTGCTCCGACATCTCAACGCTGCTTGTGTGAACTTTTACGTGTGCGTGTGTCCGTCTCGGGGCCAGCGCTCCTACATATATGCAAAAGGCAGAGGGCGCTGCGGACCCGAGCTCAGCCATGGCGCAACCTCTTCCGTCGGCGGTATCGTCCTGAGACGCCGACGGCCGCGACAGGAACTGTGGCCAGCGATGTCACGGTCAGGGCGCGCGTGCGCGAGTTGGTTGGTTGGTTGGTTGGGTCCGTGGATACAATACTGGGTACACATTCAGTTGGCCCCCTCATGCCGTTTACAACACAAAGCCCCTCTATCTTGTCTCCGTCTGCTGGCCATAGCAGACGTATTCAAACAGCTGTGTTTGATTTGGGCGCAGTCGGCCAGCATCTTTCAACAAAATGGGGAGCTTCAGCAAGCACCGAGATTCGTGTGGCATTTATACGAGTGGAAGCTCTGGTAGTATTGAAGTTACGTAAAATCATGTGCTTTCGCGTTGGCTTTTGTTGTGGACTTGCCGTACATAATTGAGTTCTGCATCGATTTCAGTTGCTTCAGAACTGTCCTCACGGGCAAATGTCTCTGTATTGACCAATTCAAGTGAGTTACATAGAGCTCCCCTCCCTAGCAAGCATACTTTAAAACAGTTAGACATGTTATTGGTACGTAATTTTGTCATATGATGTGCGGACGGGACGTTTAATATCCTGACTTCATGAGGCTTCTCAGCCATAACGACTAAATTGTGTATCTGACCTGTCCATTATTTTACTGCGTTTACATTTGTGAATTCATAGTCTTACAATTTTCTCTTGACCATGAATTCTAGAACACGCTTAAATAATTGAGTACTTCAGCTTTGCCCCATTCACTTATGCTGCACACACTTCCCGTGCTTGTCCCTAGTTTTCGTAAGAAATTTCATCATTCCTGGTTAGGTGACGCTGATGAAGTTCTTAGAGACACACAGCGGCGAGGGAGACGTAGTTATAAATTATTTCTTTCACCAAACAAACTCATTGTTTTCATGTTGCTGGGTTGTGTAGGCAACAGACGACAAAAAAATTGTCCTTGCGCAAATCGACTTACAGTGGGCCATTTATTACACTTTGGGGCTGTGTAGTATGATGTCTGCAGTTTTATTTCAACACTCAGTAGTGTTCTGAACAGTCCTCCATTTTTTCAAGTTAGTTCTAGCCATAAAGTTTTCTCCTATCGTCAGCTATCGACTTAGAGTGCATCCTCGTTTCTGTATGCTATTTCATTTGGAGCACTGACCTCCCTAGCTTAATGTCAGGCTCAAAGCCGTACCTAGCCAATGGAACAGGAGGGGAGCTGCCCCATCGCCTCCACCCTTTTCCCCCTAGAAAAATATCTACAAAACGTAACTGTCATCCTACCCCACCAAACAGACAGACGTAACAATTCAGCATCAGTCTGAAGAAAGCTGAAGCATGTACTGAATAGTGGCCAGTGGCAAGTACACTCACAGTCGTTTGTCACGTAAGCTGAAAGCTATTACGTAATTCACCGTGAAATTAGCTTGAGCTGCCCTCTTCTAGCTCAGACACAGGAGACACTGTTGGTTAGCCTAGGAGCCGCTGTTATGCAACGTCGCTATTGGCGTCAATAATTGTCACAATTTTCATGGACTGACCAATTAGTGATGCAGCTTTTCAAGAGTCGTTCACCTGTCATTAAGAAATATTCAGTTGAAAGAAGGGCATCCTATAAAGAACTTTTGCGTCTTGCACTTCTAGCAAAATACATCAAATTGGACATGAAAATTCGAAAACACCCTATGAATGTAGCTAGAATTTTATACTGCACGCTGTTTAATATATAAGTATATATATGGCAGTATATCTTTCAATTATCTTCATACAACATATTCCGGACATACTGCCGATTGCATCAGTGGGCAACACATAAGCTAAAATTAGTTTCCTTAAAGTCACATTTATTTTTGTAGGGGAGAATTGGAAAACAGCATTCAGTCACAATCCCATTGGTTTTTTATTACTCTTGCATATCCAGTTTTCAGCTCCAAATAGTGCATTTGAGTGAGTTATAATCTGACAAACACCCAGCACTACAAAGTGTGCAATCATACGACTTAACTGGTGTAGTGGAGATTAGTGTTAGTATTGGGACAACCATCGTCCCAGTCCAAAGTACCGTTATCCAAGATAGGGGCGATGAGGTCATCCAACATGGCGGCGATGATGTCATCCAAGATGGCAGCGATGACGTCATCCTATATGGCATCTGTGTCGACATTCAAGATGGCGGCCTTTTGTGGAAAGTTTGAATTTCAGCGGGAAAGTGTGACGGCCCCCTCAACCAGAAAATTGCGCGAAGTTCAAATTCCAACAGGATAATGCACCACACCACGCTTATCTCTACTAACCAAAGAAAATCGCTGGAAGATAGGACACTTGGCCCACTTCCACTAACCTAAGTCACCCGACCGCCAATTACTCCTACGAACTGGCGCCAAGTTTCAATTTTGGTGGTAACATAGGTCACTTGGGGTTTCGTTGCTGGACCGAAAGAAGGGGCACTTGTACTAACCTCAGTCGACTCCTCCACCTAAGGATTCGTTGTAAAAATGCACTTTTCTTTATTATTTAGTCAATTTCAAGCAGGTGTGTTCGCCACTGGGTCTGGACTCCAACTGGCTTAGTTCATACCGGTGCCTCCAGCGTCTGACCATGACACAAGTACCGTTATTAAAGAAGGCGGTACCCAGTGTGTTCATCACGAGCTCCAGAGCTCAACTGACTTAGTTCATATCGTGGCCATTAGAGGGCGCTACCGTGACGTCGGGTGATGACACAAGATCGTCTGCTCTCTCTCCTTCGCGCGTGTAATAACCGGACATGTGACGTGTCAGTGGCCTGCGAGCGACCGCTGACGTCTCAGATTCAAGCCCTCAGCTTTATAGTCTTCTGTAAATATGCTAACGAATCTAATCTATCAATTACCTAAGTAATTCCATTCCAATTTCAATCATATTCAGTAAGTGAATCATCAAGTTCAATACTCAATGATCAAATGAGAACTTCCACATTTCCCCACTGTGAGTGCAGTGTTCATTCATGACCTAGTACCCCCCACCCCTAGAATGCTACACTCCTATTGGCTACTGCATTAGTCATGTGATTCGACTTCAGAGAAACTAGGACTTGGAATCAATTTTCACTAATGCCACACCCAGCTGGACTTGGAATCCACAATGATCCTCAACCCCCTTACCGACCCATGTTGGCGGGCTAATGTGTACTAACGTGCACTAACCTGTACTAACGTGTACTAACGTGCACAGCCCATGACATGATGTCATCCAAGATTGTGGGGCGAAATGGGGTTAAAACAGATGTGAACACAAGTCTTTATTTTGCAGGCAGTGTCTCCACCACGAGATTTAGTGTCCTCCTGACCTAGTACACATTACTGCCACCAGACTGCACTGTCATCCCTCCTATGACCTAATCCCAGATGGTGGTCTGTAGTGGCGAGAATGGTGCCAAAATGACTCGGGCTGCTCTGGGCTTCTGGGGAAAGTAAAGAAGGAGTGAACTGTATTTATTTTCGAACATCTAACATCGAATATATTTATCACACTGATACAAAATACATGCTTGAGGTCACGCCACGCAGCCCAGAGATCTGTAAACTATCCTAAATAACGCTCTCCAGATAAGTAAACAACTCCTAACTTACCCAAATAATTTAAGCACAGACATTCAGACTCGCGCTAAATAACGCAGCACAGTGATGTGTAGACACGCTCAGTACACGTAAACTGTCCAACTAACTCATAGCACAGCCTACAGACCTGCTCGCAAAATAATCCAACAGACACACAACCAACGTACGCAGACACCATCCCCTGTCCACTAGAGCGCATAGTAGGCTACCGACAGCCCCACCAAGTGACGCGGCTGTCAGCTGTCAAACCACACACAGCTGTCCACAGGCAGGACGTGGATACATCCCTTTTCATACTTGACACTAGAGGAATTCCTATCCAAATACGAGTTCACCTAGACACCGACTGATGACAGGATCGGACGGGGGCAAAGACTCACTACAAAGTGAAGACGCTCCAAGTTTTTCTGTGCGTGTGTGCGATTGATGCAGCCGACGCATGTGAAAGTTGCGTCTATACAGTTTCCCTTATACAGACGTGCAGCCCCCATACTCGAGACACCTCAGGCCAACATTGTCTTTACCGTGGATGGCAGAATAGCACAGGCTGCTTCAATCTATTGGAACATACGTGACGTGTTCAGCTGTGCGTACCAGCCTCAGCATGGCTCACGCCGTGTCTCTCAGCGAAGCGTCTGTGTGGCGGCTGGCCATCTTACAATGTCCCAACGTTACTATTACGTCACATGGCTTTGCAAAAATAGAAAATAATAGCCAGGTCGATCTCTCGGGAATTGCATAGTGTCCCAGAAATAGTTAACGCTAGCTTTCTAGATGCCTCAGCTTGTATGCACGGAAATTTCTACCCTAACAGAACCTGTTTATGAAAATAACATCTAATTCACTCATCCCAGAGCTCCTAACGTCTTTTCCCTCTAGATTTCAACATACGCAAACGTTCCTTCCGCTATGTACAGATCCCTATATCCCAGCACAAACGATGTCAGTCAATCGCGCAATCTGATTCGCTCTTATCGAATTTACACACCGAATTACTTATGCCGCCGGTATCGAAGCACCATTCACCTATTCTATCTGGGGCTTTCAGCGGTTATTTTACACAGATCGGTAAATTTCACTGACAGTTAAACGTACAAAATTGTTTTCACATTATCAAATACATACCAGACTCACAAGACTATTGGAAGCCAGGAAGATATTTACCACTGTAGCTACAATTAAATATTACCATTGCTGCTACAGTCTGACACCAATCACTGTATAAGTAATCTCTCCTCTTGATGACTGTGCTTCAGTATCTATAGAGCATATAATTTTCCACTTAAAAACTCTCACTCATACCCTCGTCCTTATCAATCTGCTCATTCTATCCGTCCCTCACGACCGAATATACAACGAAATGCGGGGAAATTGTGGAAGTATTTGCGTATCTTCAGGTTCGTGCCGAACAATTTGTAGATGGGGCAAGTATGCGACAACAAGAGGAATCCAGGAAAACGTTGACATCGAAACGAAGGGAATCAGTGAGGCAGTCGATTTTTTTCCGTTGAGGTAGTATTATACTGTATGTCTATTGAGGTACGAGTGATACATGTGAGTTGACTACTGTATTTGATGCTTTTCAGGAGGACCGAGAACTATTCACCTCTACACATACTTGCATCTGCGCTAAAGGATAACTTAGAGTGGATGGGTCGATCGATTGAGATAGAGCTGTAACAAGGTACTATTTAATGGATGGCTGATTCATCGTAGAGGAGGAGAAGTTGCTGGAGGTCAATTTTTGCCAGCGTTCTGTCCGGATGCATCAGTCACGTGACATAGCCTGCGATCTACTTGTATACAGCCACGTGTTCCGTATGTGGTTTAAAGCATTGTCTACTTGCGATCGTTAACTTTAAACCTGTCGGTAATGAGTGGACTTTCATCTCATGTGTGATGAAACTTGACACAGTCCTCTAAACGAACATTCATTTATGCGACCTCCTCTGTCGCATCTAGGGTATAAAATCGTCATAACTAAGTTAGCGATAGGAGCTTGTGAGGCGCTGCAATCCCCATGTATACAATTGCCTGATACATGTCGTGCTTAGAGAGTTAGTGATGGAATGACTTGTAATGCCTTATGCAGGCATGGTATAATTTCTGAACCGTGATCAGATGTGAACAGTGGACGCTATACGTCTCCGCAAAGCTAAATTGAGCTCGTATCATGCAGAGTGATCGTTTTACGGAAGTAGTTTGCTTTTAGTTTTACGGTTCGATAAGATAGTTCATGGTAGAGAAATCAGGAAGAAGGAAGTATGTCATGCACTTGAAATATATATCTCTCAATGCAATATTAACTACGCTACATTCCATACGACTGATAGGTCAGAAATGTAGGCGATCTAACATTATAGGCCCGTTTTAAGTGCGCAACGTTGTAGCCTTAGGAGTGTGCGTGTTTATGTTCTCTCTCTTACCAATACCTTCCAGATACCGATCCTAGACTCTAGAACAACACTTTAGAGTTGACAGCTTGCTTGATTTACGTAAAGATGTGTCGAACTCCATGCGTCTGGAACTACATCGCGTATAAAAATTAATCCTTTCTTATTCTTCTTAACTGTCTGCTATTACATTACGGCACTTTGAAATCTGTTACTATACATCGATAAATAGTGCTAAGCTCCTCGACATAGTCACATCTCGAGAAAACTGGTGCACTTGGACTGGTTAGGACTCGGAAAGCTCTATTCATTCACGAGATGTGGAGTGTAGCAGTCTTCTTCTTCTGATCGGTTGCAGATTAATTCGGTAACGATGCAGCATGGCAGGTTGGTCAATGACAGTGTGAGGATGGTCTTTCAATTTTATCCTAAGACAGGTAGAATGCTATGTGACTCCCATACACAGAGATATGGATTGCAAATTAAGTACTACGCTCGAGATTTTAGAAATATGTAGAGCGCTGTCTGGTGTACTTTGATGATTCATGTGTTCGAGAATTAATAGTGAATGGGCGTACTGAGCGGTGATCTATGCAAGTTCGCAATTATACTCGCAATGTAGAGAAGGAATGGTTTAGCTATGATACTGAAATTGGGGAAATATGCTGTCAAATGATTGGCCGGTGTTGGAGTTCTGTAAAATTGATAAAATTGTTCGGGCTATCAACTGTGTTGCTTAATATTACAGTACATGGGCGGTGTCTTTTCCATCCCATCTGTGCATTGATGTGCCGTTGGTTACCAGATAATGACTGACTGACAAGTCTTGTTTCAGCTGGGGAATGAGTTTTGTGGATGAGTGACAGCTTCTGGTGGTTACCAGCAGCGGAACAGTGATCGCGTACATGAGTGCAAAATGAGCAATCACTCGAAATGGAACGCAGAGCCATCATCTATTCCTTCATTGTGACAGATGAGTGTGAGTGTAGTGGTCGTCAATAGCTCTCGGACATCAGTTTGGAAACTCTCCACAACTTAGCCAAAGTCTTCTACTTTCCTTATGTTGTAAGTGTCTTTTATTTAAACTCATCCACCGTGAGTCGCGTGTTATCGTAGTTACAGTAACAAAATCATTTACACTGTGCGATGTCCAGTTTTCTGGTAGAGGCCGTCGACCAGAGCGTCTTAATGCCAGTTTAGAACCTGCCACAGGCATCGAAGTCGTGGCAGAAAAAAAGGAAATGTTTGGTGCTGTACGAAAGCAAGTTAGAAAAGAGTGTTTCAAACAATTAAACAGGACGAGAGGGAACGCCTCGTACGAACATTCGTCTAGAATATAGGTGAACAAACTTTAAAGTGGTCTCTGCTGTGCCTGTATATTTAAGAGGATCGTGTCATAGAGACAGCATCAGTAGCAGTAGCAGTTTGGTTTGAGGGACTGGGTACACCATTAGGAATGTATGGATGGCTGCACGCTACGCTATCCTGGGGAAGTATTGCACGCTCATCGATCCCTAGACTTGAAATAGGTTGAGCTTTTGTAGTTCGTAATTTCTCTATGTGGGGGGGGGAGGGGTAGAGTATAAAGATGATATGATGTTTGGCTGATTGATTTGAATGGACGTGGATCTGTAGTACTTGTATCTAAAATGAAACTTGAATGATGAAAACACGCTCCTGTTGCAGTAAATGTGGTCGTTCTATTTCTTCATGGAGTGCTGAGTGTGTTGTATATGTCCTTCTCCGGCTTCTGCTCAGTTCCGACTTAAATTGGAGCGATCACATGTGCGAAGCTGTAGAAATGGGTGTGGCTAAAAGATGTGTAGCGTGTGACTAAAACCATGTTGTAATTTTACTGTAGCAGATACGTTCGAGGAAGGTGACTCGTTATGAGATATGAGAGTGCCTGAAATATGATTCACTTGTGGCTGAGAGTACACGCAAGTATGTGCTTGAGTGGAAAGACCAGATTGCCAATGATGGACATGATTTCTAGCGGATAGTGTAACACTAGAGAGCTGTGAAGCTAGAGTACATTTTCTTACGAGCTCAATCCGCACATGAACTAAAACTACTGGTTGTGTTCCTCCTCAAATAGTCGTCGCCTATAACTCAGTGGGTATATCACAGAACGTGTTATATGGTATTGAGAGCGAATGCGCTGGAAATAGTATATAAATTATCCGTTTAAGGGAGTGACAAATACCTCTTAAATACTACGTTCCTTAACCAAATAACTTTCAAAATGTGGCAATTTCATCCCGAGGGTGCATCGTCGGATTACACACTCCTACGATCACCATCACTGTACTTGTCGGGAAAAAAACTACCTCATTCAGAGGTAATGTCGTACCGCCATTTGTAAAATCGGGTATAGCTTTTAACCTGGATACTTGTCTCCATATGTAGAACTAAGATCGCTTGTGACAGTAACATATGGTTGTTGCTGCAATCAGGTTTTTTCTTTAACATCTGGCCGATTACGTCTCTCTTTCTAAGACACGGTAGTAGCAGCCGCTGGAAGAAATCTAAGAGACACGCACACAAATCGTTGTTTTTGGGTCAGCATTATTTCCTATAGCAATCAATCATCCATTAACGAAGTAGTATAGTTATTAGTAGTGGTGGGTGCGTGATATGTTCGCATTTGAGCATAGGGTTTAAAAAATTTGTTTTGTCTAAAGGAAATGACTATGTCTGGTCGTAAGGAGGGCATGGATTTTGTTGGGACTTGGCAAGACAGCCAAGCCACTATGAGGTAGCCGAAAGGCACGCGTTTAAGCTCACGTAGGCTGGCGTGAGGTCTGGAACAGTTAAAGGAGTTGAGTCTAGTAAAAAAAGTACGTAGCTTCTGGAATACTTAACTTTAATCCATAATTGGTAAACATCGGTCTGACGGTACATGCATCACAAGATAAATAGCAAATGATAATGGCGCCTTGCTAGGTCGTAGCAAATGACGTAGCTGAAGGCTATGCTAACTATCGTCTCGGCAAATGAGAGCGTAATTTGTCAGTGAACCATCGCTAGCAAAGTCGGCTGTACAACTGGGGCGAGTGCTAGGACGTCTCTCTAGACCTGCCGTGTGGCGGCGCTCGGTCTGCAATCACTGATAGTGGCGACACGCGGATCCGACGTATACTACCGGACCGCGGCCGATTTAAAGGCTACCACCTAGCAAGTGTGGTGTCTGGCGGTGACACCACAGATTTGACTTGGAGTACTGCGATAGCAAAGAGAAGAGTATATCGAGTCATAAGAAAGGTATTGATATTTATAGTTTGAGAGCGACTGTCGACAGCATGGTGTATTTAAGATACTTGGCTCATTGTCGAATGATGTTCAATTGAGACCGCAATCGTAAGATGGGCGGCTTTCGTGATCAGGTGGAAATTTGAGAAGATTGTGTATGGATGTGCGTTTGCATTGGACCGTTATTCGCTCCCATGTAAATTGTTCCGTTTACTCCTTCTGCACATTTCGCGCCATTATTTAGTTGAGAGATGATCGATTGTGGTGTGTGCCTTTGACATGTGGAGGACATGGTCGCCTGTTCCCTAGACATGGGAAAGACCTTAGTTGGCTTGTAAATTACAAACGCAGTTCCTGATGGTCACTCATCGAATCATGTGCTACAGCCTATCACCGTATGAGGCAATCCTGTCCCATGGTGAGCCACGGCACGATATATCCGGATAACATTGAATTACCGTCCTTTACGTGGCTTGCGCAAGTCCAGGTTGTGCAGCGTAAAGCTAAGACGTGTCCTCAAGTTTTACGCCACGCTGTACCCTGATTCTCACTTAGCACCTAGGCCGGGTATAACGCTGTACAAGACGAAGCTGTTCCCTGTCCTCGAATCCGCCTCAGGTCAGAACACAGACATGCATCTGAACCCGCTACATCGTTCCGCTTGGCTCTGCACCAACTCCGAGATTTTCCAACAGCTACGCCACACGTCATGAGATCATTAGAGTATACCTACTTCTACGGGATCATTTTCGGTTGACAACACGCACATTCTGCGAGAAGACTAGGCAGTCTCATAACAGGAAGATCCGGACGCTGTGCCACAAAACGCACCTAAGCGTCACCACCAAATCACCGCCCCAACTCGCTGCGTAGGCGGCTCTGCTTGCACCACAGACTGATGGATACCCAAGGATACAACCATAACTGAACTACAGTGGCATCGAACAACGAATGGAAGGCACAACATGCTAATGTTAACTCCACAACATTCTGAAACTTAAGGCAGCTCTGTTACTATTTGTGAAGGCCCGAAAGTAGATAGCACCATTACAAGAAGCACTCCTTTACACACAATTATAGTATCCTTGTGGCAACTTCGCGTTGGACTTGTACTGGATACAACTGCCACTATTGTTTGTTTCTTACTTATATGGAATTGGTATTCGTGCGGAAATTATCGGCTTACAACTCCTCGGGATTAGTCGCGCATCGCCGTCTGCTGGGTTGTACAGTTTTCGAGTCTGTTCTACGACAGTTTGAACTTCTCTAAGAGCAACACCATAGCGGAGCTCAAATTACGTACACGTAAATAAAAGCTATGTTTGTATCCAAATGGGCGACAAAGGTTTTTAGTATTCTTCCATAGCAGCACAAAGCAAACGTTTCGATACTTTTTTTTCCCAGTGGCAAGGCCACGTAAATCCAGGTCTGGGAAGGCCAGATATCAGCCTTAGGTTTACTGGAAGGTTCTGGATAACTGCAAGACGCGCAGGAAAGACTTCACCGACAAGGCACTAGTTTGAATCGTTCTTCAGTATTCTTCGTCCGTCTACGATCATTTAGCCGAGCTGGGTAGGCGCGCGGTCTATGAGCGCCATGCCACGGTTCGCGCGGCTCCCTCCGTCGAAGGTTCGAGTCTCCCCTCGGGCATATGTGTGTGTGTGTGTGTGTGTGTGTGTGTGTGTGTGTGTGTGTGTGTGTGTGTGTGTATGTGTGTGTGTGTGTGTGTGTGTTTTAACCTTAGCGTAAGTTAGTTGAAGATATATTAAGTAGTGTGTAAGCCTAGAGACCGATGACCTCAGCAGTTTGGTCCCATAGGAATCTACACTACTGGCCATTAAAATTGCTACACCAAGAAGAAATGCAGATGGTAAACGGGTATTCATTGGACAAATATATTATACTAGAACTGACATGTGATTACATTTTCACGCAATTTGGATGCATAGATTCTGAGAAATCAGTACCCAGAACATCCACCTCTGGCCGTAATAACGGCCTTGATACGCCTGGGTGTTGAGTCAAACAGAGCTTGGATGGCGCGTACAGGTACAGCTGCTCATGCAGCTTCAACACGATACCAAAGTTCATCAAGAGTAGTGACTGGCGTATTGTGACAAGCCATTTGTTCGGCTACCATTGACCATGTGTTCTCAATTGCTGAGAGATGTGAAGAATGTGCTGGCCAGGGCAGCAGTTGAACATTTCCTGTATCCAGAAGGGCCCGTACAGGACCTGCAACATGCGGTCGTGCATTATCCTGCTGAAATGTAGGGTCTCGCAGGGATCGAATGAAGGGTAAAGCCGCGGTTCGTAACACATCTGAAATGTAACGTCCACTGTTCAAAGTGCCGTCAATGCGAACAAGAGGTGACCGAGACGTGCAGCCAATGGCATCCTATACCAACATGCCGGGTGATACGCCAGTATGGCGATGACGAATACACGCTTCCAGAGTGCGTTCACCGCGATGTCGCCAAACACGGGTGCGACCATCATGATGCTGTAAGCAGAACCTGGATCCATCCGAAAAATGACGTTTTGCCATTCGTGCACCCAGGTTCGTCGTTAAGTGCACCATCGCAGGCGCTCCTATCTGTGATGCAGCGTCAAGGGTAACCGCAGCCACGGTCTCCGAGCACATAGTCCATGCTGCTGCAAACGTCGTCGAACTCTTCGTGCAGATGGTTGTTGTCTTGCAAACGTCCCCATCTGTTGACTCAGGGATAGAGAAGTGACTGCATGATACATTACAGTCATGCGGATAAGTCGCCTGTCATCTCGACTGCTAGTGATACGAGGCCGTTGGGATCCAGCACGGCGTTCCGTATTACCCTCCTGAACCCACCGATTCGATATTCTGCTAACAGTCATTGGATCTCGACCAACGCGAGCAACAATGTGGCGGTACGATAAACCGCAATAGCGATAGGCTACAATCCGACCTTTATCAAAGTCGGAAACGTGATGGTACGCATTTCTCTTCCGTAAACGAGGCATCACAACAACGTTTCACCAGGCCATGCCGGTCAACTGCTGTTTGTGTATGAGAAATCGGTTCGAAACTTTCCTCATGTCAGCACATTGTGGGTGTCGCCACCGGCGTCAACCTTGTGTGAATGCTCTGAAAAGCTAATCATTTGCATATCATTGCATCTTCTTCCTGTCGGTTAAATTTCACGTCTGTAGCTCATCATCTTCGTGGTGTAGCAATTTTAATGGCCAGTAGTGTACTATCCTTATCAAATTAATTGACGGATGAGATGAGAGAGATACAAAGAACAGTTGCACCATTCATCACAGATTTTTAGTAAGCTTGAGCGAGTCACGAGAAAGCTCAAAAAATTGCAGTCGTAAACATTACACGACGGACAATATTAATTTCGGAATGTCTTATCCACAAAGCTCCGAGGAAGCGCATTGCAAATCATATCAATAAACATGTTATGTTGTGAGTATCCTACATCCTCACACGCAATATTATTTACTATTTTGGCATATTAAGCTTACTATTTAGTCTGGCATCAGTTTGAACATCGACAGTCATGCGTCAACTGCGGTTAAGCTGTATCCAGTAGTAAAATTAATATCTGCCAGCTGACAGTGTTTTTTGCAGTACCGTTGTTATCTAGTTGTGCGCTCGCTTGGCGTGACATTTGAATCATCGTCAGTTGGTTGGGAGCGTTCTTAAGATCCATACTTGTTTAGGCGTGTGTTTCTCGTAATAATCGGGTAAAATTACACTCATGTTGATAATATGTCCATTTAATTATTCGCGCAGCGCTTATACTATATCTGAAGTTTACAGAGAAGTTTATGCTGTGTTGTGGCATAGTAGCTGATTTTTCTACACCAATGAGGAGGCTGAATGGGTTCTTGAAGAAGGAACAATGTCGAAGGTAAATAATACGTTTGGTGATCCGTCAGTAATCGTTATCAATTAAATCCTTTGCCGTTCATTTCATAATGTGCTACTGAAGGAATGCACATGATTGGCCGAATGGGGAAACGCTTGTGGAAAAAAGTATCTTAGTATTGTTGGTAAGATCTTTGTGGAAGTGTCCCATATGGTTTTGGCAGTTTTAGGGCACTGTTTATAAAGGAAGTCTTCGGAGATGTGATCCAGTAGCCGACAGGAAGAAACGCTAGTGTGAATTAAAAAGTTCAGCGACCCATCCCAGTGTCATTCGTTACAACGTTGGACAGATTCAAAAATTGAGAACTACAAGCTTTTGTTCCATGAGCTAGAAACGATTTTAATATTCCTGGAATTTTTTATATTTTCGTGTGTGAAGTAATAGTATCGAGAATTTCTGACGGATGCGTTAATAGTGGCCTCACTGTTGAAAACGACGGCTACCCTTTCGGCGTAGCGGATGTGCACCATGTGCTACAAATGGCAGCCCTCTGTGTTCAGTATAAACAAATTTCGTAAATTTCGTTGAAAATGTGTGCTGTTAAACACTTGGTCCGGAAGCGAGTCCATTGACTCCTTGATGTAAACGAAAGCGTTAAACAACTATGGTATAAACTTCAGTATAGGATTCGCGATGAAACGAATCTTGCGGTATTAGAGAGTACTCTTCCTGTTCTATTTGCTTGTTGGAAGGCGAATTATTATTTTACACCCAACAAAATTCGTACCATGTCTTTTCTGTTATTAAATGGTTCTAACTTTGTTTTCAAACTCAGATGTTCACGTAAAGTTTTAATATTTCCAGCAACAGCTCTTTCATATCCCACCGTCCCTATAAACGACTGCTCCCTGATTAACAAGATTTTTTTTTTCACCTTTTCCATTTCTATGTCGTAACTAAGGGCCTGTCATTCACTAAGTTGGTTGTGCTAGGTGACCTTTTCAGATGAATCGTATTTTATGCTCTGAAACGTCTGAATGCAAACACTCTGCAACTATGGTCGGAAGGGTCCAGGCTAGAGGAGGGAGCGTCGTGGTCTGGGGAATGTTTTCACGGCTCTGGATGATCTTGTCATTGTAGAAGGCACAATGGGTCAACAGAAGTACGCCTCCATCCTTGGAGACAATATCCACTCCAACAAGCAGTTTGTTCTTCCTAGGCACGATTGCATCAGTCAGCTGGACAATGCAATGTGCCACACAGCTCGCAGTATACGATCGTGGTTCGAAGAAGGCCAGGATGTTTATACCGCACTCCTCTGGCCACCAAACTCCCCGGATTAAAACCCGATCTAGAATCTGTGGTATCACGTCGCTCCGGCTGATCGCCCCGAGAA
Organism: Schistocerca americana; assembly: GCF_021461395.2. Classification (NCBI taxonomy): domain Eukaryota; kingdom Metazoa; phylum Arthropoda; class Insecta; order Orthoptera; family Acrididae; genus Schistocerca; species Schistocerca americana. The sequence continues at coordinate 96,157,803 of NC_060125.1, read as the reverse complement.
ACCTAGCGCAGCACCCCACAGCGCTGGCTCCACGTCCCTGTCGCTACCTTCCAGAACCTCCCTGACTCTCATCTCGCACCTCGCAGTGGTCCGCACTGCAGAAGTTGGTGTTCCACGCTTTTGACAGATGGTCACGTTAATGTGACTGAACAATGTATAAAAAGTGGATGTAAAACATCCAAAAGTCCTACATGTAACCCTCCGACACAAATTTAACGCTCTTTGACAGGACACTTTAGTATTTGACTTTTACTGACTTTAACAACGATTCTCATGTACGCTAAGGAATGAGACACTAGAAGCCCCTGTATACCAAACTGTTATCCAGATTATTTCTTCGTAGTACACAATAGAACCCTCATGTCTGCATGAAAAGGTGCCTGGTCAAATTAATATGAACACGCACACGTTTATGGTACATATACCAACCCGTCCCCGGAGGTGACATGGTAGCGTCGGGAGAACCAACAGGCCCCTCACCATGTCACACCAGTTATTAACCATTCCGATCCTTTGCCGATGCGGGACAATGTCACAAGAAAAAGAAGAAGGAAGAGGCGCTCCAGAAATGCTCAGTCGACTCCAGCGACGGGCGCTAAAAGGTACTCGCCTAGGTACATCACGTGAGAATACCATGTTATTAGAAAAATTCGAACTCGCACAGAGGCTTCGTAACGATCGTCAATCGTTCTTCTTCAGGACCGTTCGCTACTGCAACAGGGAAGAGGGGAAGAGGCGTCACTGAGAATGGTACACAATTACCATCCGCCTCGCAGTGCAATGTGACTTGAGGAGCCATGATGTAGATGTAGATGTAGATGTACCTTCCTGCTGCTCGTTTTCCATAAGGGTATAGATTATCAGTGTCCGTTCTTGGGACATTCTCTCAGATTCACCAGCGGCCAAGAAAGAAGCGTTCCGACATTCGCTCGGCGTACGTTCGTCAGAATGTCCACAATCAACCTAATGGAACTGAAGGCGCATTTCTCCAGAAGTTGCCCGTGCGCAGTCAATATGACAGGCGCTGTCGAAGAGAAATTCCCGCGGTCGCGCGTGCAGAGAGAAGCAGGGGCAGGCGAGTCCATAAAGTATTCGGCTCGGGCATTCACAGCTCCGCGAGGCGCTTGCTTGATATCGACACCCGACACCGATTCAGGCGGGGCGCTTAAAGAGAAGGAGAGAGGCGAGGGAGGCGCCACGGCCTGTCTAAGCTGCCGCACCGAGCCGCCGTTCTCCTCGTCTCCAGCTCCAGTGCTGACGATCAGTCTCACCAGATAAGTGCTGCAATGCGACTGAACATTTGGCAGTCCTAGGACAATGCAACGATGTCATTAGCATTTTTATTTATATCGAAGTATGCAGATGACACGGGTTTCCTAGCGCTCTAAGCTACACTCTAGAAATCGCAACGATTCCTCCATATTCACCCTACTAGGGACCTCCTAGTATAACCAATGGCCTCTCAAGATAAACCCACCCAAAAGCCAGGGATAATTACGGGAAGAATCACTCGCAGATTCCGCGCTCATGATTTCCATCTACTTACCAACACACTACAAAATTTCGTACTAAGACTCACGGGCAAATAACGTGGAAATTCCACTGATAACCATCCAACAGAAAGCCAAAAATAGATAACAACTGCTAACTGGCCGTGATTGGGGATTGCAGCATTCGACTATTCTCCATCCTCCCCAAACATTGAACAGATCTATCCTCTAATACGCAAAAATGGATATCCACTCTACGTAACTTCTGGCAGTCCCTTCAAAGCCATGCACTTCAACCTCACTTCCTGCAAACGTTTACCTTCCGCCCCACATGTATCCTTTACCTTCTCACCTCTCCCCTCTCACATTGCTCACCTCAGTACGAGCTACGTACAACGTCCGTAAACTCGACTCCAACACTGTTACTGTCTCCTCTTAATTCCCAGTCTCGATACGCTTCTGCTGCTTTACCGACGCATACTATCTACTCTGTACCTACACACTCTCTACATCCTGTCGCAACGAAACTTCAGACGTCTCCCTCCCCCTACTAAAACTCATCCCATCCTGTTCCACCTCACTGGGGCTCCACATTCTCACTCGCCTTTCCCTACGTCTTCAGCTCTTCATGTTACGGCCCTACCCACACCCTGAACTATTCCAACTTTCTATATTCCAAACATCCACTCCATAGTTACTACTGAGTGGGCCACTATACCTATACCCACACATTACTATCCTACCAAACTCGTAACGTTTCCCCCACCAAAACAAACAACGTTTTCTTAGTGCAAGGTCCAGGTTTTACCGAAACTGTAGTGAACAGTTTCTAAGATCACCGTTCCTACAAATACATTATTATTGTTTTATTTTACTTTTAGTTTTTTCTCCGTTTAAGCTTTTATAAGAATACAGTCATGTTTATTTTGTATAAAAGACTTGAAAAATTAATCCTTTCACAAACTTTAAAATAATAATAAGTATCTCACCCAAATAATTTATTGTTGTCATCGCGTGTATTTATGAATACTCAGGCTGAGTAACGTGCTAATTGTACCCGTAACGGTCTATCCCCCTCCCCCTCTCCCCTCCCCCCTCCCCCCTCTCCCCTCCCCCCTCCTACATGGGCCGACAAAAACGTCAAAGTTAAACTAATAATGAAGAATTCTCATCTAGGCAGCGTAGAAAATCTCTGAGAGCCGTGGTCATTTCCATTTAAGTTGAAACAGAACACTAACTATACTTAACCTATTGATGTAAACACTTCTTATGAGTTATGGCATTCTTTACCCTTATCTGCTTACATTCATGACAATTACTCATAAATAAGAGTCTTACAGTTTGAAAAACGGAAATCAAAAACGTATCTCAGACAAGATTAGATTAGATTAGTTTTTCGTTCCACAGCTCTCTGCTGAGGAGATCCTCGTGGATGTGGAACATGTCAATTTTTTTAAAGCTGAAATAACAATAGTAATAGTATGAATATATACAATACATCATTTGTTTCTATTAAAACATTCGTCAGTGGAGTAGAAGGAGTTGGCCACTAGTAAGTCTTTAAGTCTCCTTTTAAACTGATCTTTATTTGTAACTAAATTTTTTATGTTTGCTGGCAAATTATTGAAGATGAGTGTTCCTGAGTGGTGGACCCCTTTTTGAACTAAAGTAAGTGCTTTTAAGTCCTTGTGCAGAACATTTTTGTTCCTGGTATTGTATGTATGAACTGATCTGTTTGTTGGAAAAAGAGATATATTATTTAGGACAAATTTCATTAAGGAGTAAATATACTGAGAGGCAGTAGTTAGTATACCCAGCTCTTTGAAGAGGTTTCTACATGACGTCTGTGAATTTACTCCACAAATAATACGTATTACACGCTTTTGGACTCTGAAAACTTTTGTTTGACTTGAAGAGTTACCCCAAAATATTATACCATATGACATTATGGAATGAAAGTAGGCAAAGTATGCAAGCTTTTTCATTTTTATGTCACCTATGTCAGCTAACACTCGAATTGCAAATACAGATTTGTTAAGGCATTTCTGCAGTTCTGTGGTGTGTTTCTCCCAACTGAATTTATTATCAAGTTGTAATCCCAGGAATTTAATACCGTCAACCTCTTCTATCTGCTCTTCTTCATACTTTATACATATGCTGGGTGGCAACCTCTTACAGGTTCTGAATTGCATATAGTGAGTCTTTTCGAAGTTTAATGTCAGTGAATTGGCTTTAAACCATTTATTAATATCCATGAAAATATCATTAGCAGATCTTTCTAGGACTACACTATGCATACTATTTATTGCATTACTTGTGTCATCTGCAAACAAAACGAACTCTGCTTCTGGCAGTGTAACTGATGAGAGATCATTAATGTACACAAGAAATCGCAATGGCCCTAAGATGGATCCTTGTGGGACACTGCATGTAATTTCTTCCCATTCTGATGATGACGTAATTCACTATTCCCTTGCACTGACACCCTTTGTTTCCTGTTAGCGAGGTATGACTTGAACCATTCTGCAGCACTGCCTGTTACACCATAGAATTCTAATATATTTAAAAGGATATTGTGGTTCACACAATCAAATGCCTTTGACAAATCACAGAAAATACCTGCTGCTTGTAATTTGTTATTTAATGAATTAAGCACATTTTCACTGTAGGTGTAAATAGCCTTCTCGATATCAGAACCCTTCAGAAATCCAAACTGTGTTCTTGATAATATGTTATTTGTGGTCAGATGGTTGAGAAGCTGCCTGTACATTACTTTTTCTAAAATTTTTGAGAATGCTGGCAAAAGTGAAATCGGTCTGTAGTTTGATGGTATCTCTATTCTCCTTCTTGAATAGAGGCTTAACATTTGCATATTTTAACCAGTCAGGAAATGTCCCAGTCATAATTGACTGGTTACACAAATAACTTAGAATTGTACTAAACTCACAAGAACATGCCTTAATTAACTTTGCTGATATTTTATCGTAACCACTAGAATGCTTTGTTTATTTTATTATGGAAGTTATTTCTTTTGGTGAAGTGAGTGATATATTCATGTACATGAAGCTATTTGAAATGGCTAGTTTCAGATACTTAAGGGCATTATTTACTGATCCTGACAATCCCATTCTATCAGTAATGGATATAAAGTACTTGTTAAATAGATTGCCACACTATGCCCATCGGTTACTAATGTGTCATCTACCCTTAATGCTATTTGCTACTGTTCCTTTCTGGTTCTACCAGTCTCCTCTTTCACTATATCCCATATTGTTTTTATTTTGTTACGTGATATTTTTGTCTTCTTCTCGTAGTGCATTTGATAAGATGTCTGAATTACTTTTTTTAATATTTTACAGTATTCTTTGTATTTAGCTAAATCATCGGCATTGGAGCTATTCTTGGTCGACAGATACATTTTTCTTTTTGTCTTACAGGAAATCTTTATTCCCTGTGTAATCCAAGGTTTTATTATAGACTTCTGTTTAATTCGAGTAACTTTTAGAGGAAAACAATTTTCAAACATGGTACTGACATTATGTAGCTTTTGTCGCCAGTTCCATTCGGCGAGAGCTGTCGTGTGAAAATACTTGAAGTATAGTATCATCGTAATTAAAAATTTGGATTGAAGATTTTGTAGGAGTTTCTTTTTAAACTAAAAAACAAATATATTTTTATATTTCTGGAGCATATGGAGAGACTCTGACATCATGTTGCACACTCCATTAGCGTGTTGAGTCCAGTCTGATTAGGGGTCTGGAAGTAGGCTCAAGAGTAAAAAAAGAAAGAAAGTTATTTCTGTAGTGATTACGCTTAGGGGTAGAAGAGAGTGTGTGAATCGAGAGCCAATAGGTCTTTTGTGAGCGCCTAAAATTGCTTACCTTTTAGATGGATAAAATTTCCGACATATACTCTGTGCTTACTATGCAAGTAAGTCACCACTTATGTACTGGATCATTGTCCACGTATTTGTTGGAATCACACGTAAGTAGTAGTGAAGTCTTGTCTATAGGTGGTATCTGCACTGAGAGAGAACACATATTGAGAAAGTAATGGACACAGTGATCTTTGGGGGATCCCATACTATAAGATTCCTCCAGTGTGATTTCTTGTTCACTGCTTTACACACTGTTATCGGCGTGAAAGACAAACAGACATTCTTGACAGAATGTAAGGTTCGAGGAAAACCGTAATACATCTCTTGAAGACAATTTTGACTTGGGAATTTTACAAGTGCAGTATTGAAGTCGGTAGCATCGAAGGCATTGCTAAAATCCAGCACTCTTAAACGAGCGGTTACTTTGCTGCATTTTTTTTGCGGAAATCTGTCTGGTATTGGCGTAGTACGTCATTTGAGATTAAGTAATTAGTAAGTTCGTAGTAAACTATGAATTCTAAAGTCTTAGATAACAGTTTTAGAGCTCAAGTGGATCGTTCAAAAAATGGTTCAAATGGCTCTGAGCGCTATGGGACTTAACATCTGTGGTCATCAGTCCCCTAGAACTTAGAACTACTTAAACCTAACTAACCTAAGGACATCACACACATACATGCCCGAGGCAGGATTCGAACCTGCGACCGGAGCGGCCACGCGGTTCCAGACTGAATCGCCTAGAACCACCAAGTGGATCTTTAACCTGGAGTACTTTGCCACGTTCATTCTTGAGTGATGGTTTTATAAATCGCTACATACAGACCATTGGGAAGGCTTCACGTCAGATATTAGGTAAAAATGATCTTCTCCTGATTCAGACAAGAGTAACTATCGCAGCAGCGCAACATGCACAGGACGAAACGTCGCTCTCTGACGAACTGTTTTCTGGAGACTGCTCGCCGCAAGCTCCGTGAGATTCTGATAATCAGCTTTCTGACGTCTGCAAGGCATGGTGACTCTCGATGTCATGTTTCCACACCGTGTGACGACACTTCAGTAAATGAGCTTGACGTACCTCGGAGGACAGCAGACTGATGAAGGTATTGTACACAAATATTGTCAAAAAGATGTTAAACAAAGGTGTTGCCAGTTAACAATTCGTTTCAATGATTATGCTCAGAAATTAACAGAGCTACATCCACATCTAAATTTACATCTACCTGGACACTCCGAAAATAACACTTAAGTGCCTGGCAGAGCGTTCATCGGACCACCTTCACAATAACTCTCCATTATTCCACTCTCAAACAGTGGGCGGAAAAAATGAACACCTACATCTTTCCGGGCGAGCAGTGATTTCATTATTTTATTTATTTACTATTTTATGGTCGTTTCTCTCGTTAGACAAATGTAGAGGTATAATGCTGTAGGGAGAAAAAACGGACTATTAAACACGCATACAACGTACAACGATGGCTGAATTATAGGTATACAACAATTAATTATGGAAGTTGTGGGAAAAGCAGGAATAGACTAGGGAATGTGGATAAATGTAGGATGTACCAAAGTGATGACCATCAGTAAACACGAAGGTCCCCTAAAAGTAACGTTGTAAGTGAAGACTTTGGAGCATCTAAAATGATTTTGTTCCTTAGGAAGTTTGGCTACAGGAAATATAGGGGATGTGGAGGGAATAGAAACTGAATTACATATGATTACAAAATATTTTAAAATTGTGATAAGTTTTGTGACAGGAAAAAGTATTCCTTCTCTAAATTTTCGCACAGATGACAAAATGGTAGATATCGAAATAGACGACAGAAGGATAGAGAAACAATTAAAATTGCTCAAAAGAGGAAAGGTCGCTGGACCTGATGGGATACCAGTTCGATTTTACACAGAGTACGCGAAGGAACTTGCCCCCCGTCTGACAGCGGTGTACCGTAGGTCTCTAGAAGAGCGTAGCGTTCCAAAGGATTGGAAAAGGGCACAGGTCATCCCTGTTTTCAAGAAGGGACGTCGAACAGATGTGCAGGACTATAGACGTATATCTCTAACGTCGATCAGTTGCAGAATTTTGGAACACGTATTATGTTCGAGTATAATGACTTTTCTGGAGACTAGAAATCTACTCTGTAGGAATCAGCACGGCTTTCGAAAAAGACGATCGTGTGAAACCCAGTTCACGCTTTTCGTCCACGAGACTCAGAGGGCCTTAGACACGGGTTCCCAGGTAGATGCCGTGTTTCTTGACTTCCGCAAGGCGTTCGATACAGTTCCCCACAGTCGTTTAATGAACAAAGTAAGAGCATATGGACTATCAGACCAATTGTGTGATTGGATTGAAGAGTTCCTAGATAACAGAACGCAGCATGTCATTCTCAATGGAGAGAAGTCTTCAGAAGGTAGAGTGATTTCAGGTGTGCCGCAGGGGAGCGTCGTAGGACCGTTGCTATTCACAATATACATAAATGACCTTGTGAATGACATCGGAAGTTCACTGAGGCTTTTGGCGGATGATGTTGTGGTATATCGAGAGGTTGCAACAACGGAAAATTGTACTGAAATGCAAGAGGATATGCAGCGAATTGACGCATGGCGCAGGGAATGGCAATTGAATCTCAATGTAGCCAAGTGTAATGTGCTGCGAATACATAGAAAGAAAGATCCCTTATCATTCAGCTACAATATACCAGGTCATCAACTGGAAGCAGTTAATTCCATAAATTATTTGGGAGTACGCATTAGGAGTGATTTAAAATGGAAGGATCAGATAAAGTTGATCGTCGGTAAAGCAGATGCCAGACTGAGATTCATTGTTCGCCCACTGCTTGAATACTGCTCATCAGTGTGCGATCCGTACCAGATAGGGTTGATAGAAGAGATAGAAGATCCAACGGAGAGTAGCGCGCTTCGTTACAGGGTCATTTAGCAACCGCGAAATCGTTAAGGAGATGATACATAAACTCCAGTGGAAGACTCTGCAGGAGAGACGCTCAGTAGCTCGGTACGGGCTTTTGTTTATGTTCCAGGAACATACCTTCACCGAGGGGTCAATTGCTCCCTCCTACGTATATCTCGTGAAGAGGCCATGAGGATAAAAGCAGAGAGATTCGTGCCCACACAGAGGCATACCGACAATCCTTCTTTCCACAAACAGTACGAGACTGGATTAGAAGGGAGAACCGATAGAGGTACTCAAGGTACCCTCCGCCGCACACCGTCAGGTAGCTTGCGGAGTATTGATGTAGATGTAATTAAAAAATAGATTCACCAAGTGTTTTGTCTCGAATGTAGTACAGTGCGACAGAGGATCATGGGCAGTGAAAGAGGCTCAGAGAACATACTTAAATAGCGTTGAAATGCTGTTGTGAAGAAAAATGCGGAGAACGAAAATGGAGTGACAAAATGAATGGAGGAGTACTTCCAAGAATATGAAAGAAAACTAACTGCAACGATGAGGCTGAGAAACGCAAACATATTTTTACTGGGACATGCAGCATTTTGCGAGGAAACTGCCTGCAGCAAAGAATTATCGAAAGAAAAGTGGTAGCAAAGAGAGGGAGAGAGAGAAACAGAAAGCGTAAGATCTGTTATGCTCTGTGACATTAAAAATGCACGAATTTACTCGCAGAGCAAGGAAGATGCACAGGAAACAAGCGTCGACTTGATATCTGCCGTCGGACAGTTACACCAAACAAGAAAAATACGTATGATAAAATGGAGCAGCTTCTTGCTTTTCTCATGCTATAAATATTGAAGTAGGAAATCCGTTATACTGTAGCATAGAGAGAAAATGTACGAAAAGTTACACAGGCTACGTGTAAGTTTGTTTGGAACTAAGATTTATCCTGTTTGTTTTATATGGGTAATAATTTAGAAGATGTGATGGAGTGAGGCTGCTGAATCATTCATAGCTGAACAATTCAAATCTTCTCGTTTAGTATGTTCGACTGTTGTCTGAATATGTTTGTGTTTTTCCACACTTTTTTCTTCCGTGTATTTCGTTACTCGTGACGCGCATACGCGTGTGTAAGTGTATCAGTGTATTTGTCGGAGCGCTTTCTGATGCAACTGGCAACAAGTCGTCAAGCAGGACACAGAAGAACTAATGAAACAGTTACGAGAGACCGTTCCGACAGAGATCTGCTGCCAATTCACAGGAAACGGTCATTTTATCGATTTCTTTACTATATATTTATTTTAGCCTTAGGGAAAATGGACAACACAGTGACAGGCTTAACACAAACGTAGAGTTAACGTAAGCTGAGACGATAAGTTCAACATCGTGAATAACACAATATACTAACGAGATTTAATTATACTCGTGACTACACTATATACAAGTGTATTCTTGGAACTGAAACTCTTTTTTATCGTTTATTTTTTCCGTCTCAATTCCTCATTTACGCTACGGTATGACTAGATTCCTTCAAAGTTGTTCATCTTCCGATTCTGTAATTATGCGTCCATACGGCAACCAAATATCAGAACACAGCCTTCTCATATTTGAAATCACTATGAGGGATTTGTGTCAGATGGAATTATCCTTCCGTAATGTTCGTGTTTCCTAGGAGGTAGGCTATTTCGACATAGAAAATATCATGATGTCCTCTTATCCCTAACAGGTGGACACACGTCACTTTCCCTGGTTTGTGTTATGGTCTCCAATGAATGCGAAATACATCTTTTAGTCTGCTGAATGTTGGATTTTGTAGTAATCACAAAACATTTTGCCTCCAGAGAGTCCCAATACGAAGCTGAATGTCCGTATTCTACAATAAAAGGCCTCCTTTGTGGTTAATAACTCCTCTGTGTAGGTGGAGGTTTTGCGTGGAAGTGCAAGCACTTAATAGGTGCCATTGGCGGAGGGAGGGGAGGAGGCGTTTTCCACTCCACCGTCTGCTTTAGAGCCAGCTGCATCCATTGTGTTCAATCGTACTTTGGCCAATATCGTTCAGTAAATGACTCCTGCTCGTATATGATGTCTTTCCCGTTTCTTTAAATCATGTGGTATATATGACACGAGGGCTGTGTTAAAGAAGATGTGAGACAGATATCGAAATCAAGGTAATTTCATGATCCGTAGGATAACTGACGATAATTCTGACCATTTCTCATAGCTCGGTATCAGCACAGAAATTCGGTTCTTGTTTGTTTTAGGCTTCGTTATTTGGACACTGCCTGCATGGAGATATGATCACACAATCTTTTAGATTAACCGCAGTGATGAGTGAGGTATGTCATGAAACGTACAGGTTCGCCTATTAGATTCTATCAGATGTATTTCCTTTCAGCAGGACCACTATTCCTTTTTCGAAAACACAGTTTGAAAGAACCAACTGTCCTATTCATTACATATCACTTTTATTGAGGGAGATTTTATGGAACATTTTCTATAAATTGAAGACTGCGAACGGTATGGAGCTATGTTACATAATTAGTTTAATTAAGAAGCAACGCAAGCTTAATCGTATTGTTAAGTTCTTTGATTACCTGTAATTACTAAACAGTAGTGACACAGCTGCCTGATACTGCTAATTCGCGCTTCAGTAAATATTCCAAATTCAAAGAATCAAAAAAAGGAGAGTGTTATGTTTCCATCATAACCTTCTTAAATATTTACAAAGCAATTTTTCGTTAACCCCAGCTTAAAAATTTCGATCTCATTCAACTATACTCAGGTCAGCTTTGTGCGTAAGCCGCCCTTCACGCGTACACGAAATACGGTGCCGTGCCGAGTGTGGAGGACTATAAAGTATTCAGAAGCCATTTTGCGGTTCGTACGTAATATACATGAAAATGTTAGATTCATTACTTGCGATACATTATTAAGCGCTTAAAGCTGTGAATGTTTCCACATCTGTTAGTTACGTGTGAGGAAACTTCCCAGATCAGCTAAAATACAATTTTTTGAAACGTGTGATTCTTGAGTTTCTCCCGACGTATTTGATAATCAAAAAATCCACGGGTGTACTGCCGGTCTACAGTGTGCAACGGGCACAATATTTCGGCGATCATACATGTCGCCATCATCAGGTGAACTGACGGACTGAGCTCCTGTGAACGTGCTGGTACGGAGGTACGTACGCTATGGCTGCTCAGGGCGAACTGGGTTCAGTCGCAGCGGCGGCCGATTTAAATACCCTCCGCCCGCGGCGCACTCCCTCCGCCGTCCGCGCCCCGCGCCACGGTCGCGCGGTGGAACAGATTGCAACGGCGTCTGAGATGACGTCGCTGTGATGGCTCTGTCCGTCGTGGTCGTCACAACTATACGTTTGCGCGATTTACTCTTGATTAACCCAATCGCTGGTTCCCAAGCCTTGCTAAGATTATAGCCACAGTCACGGTTTATGAAGTAGTCTTTGGTGCGAATTTCGATGGCCTCTCTAACAACGCTGTCCCAGTACCTCGACGTCTGTACCAGAATCCTCGTGCGTTCATACTCCATAGCGTGATTTTCCGAAAAACAATGTTCAGTGACCGCCGACTTGCTCGGATACATCAGTCGAGTGTGCCTCTGGTGTTCACGGCATCGATCCTCGACGGTACGCATCGTCTAACCAATATACGACTTGCCACATTGACACGGAATATGGTACACGCTGGCCTTCCTCAAACCGAGGTCATCTTTCGCGCTCCCCACCAGTGCACAAGTTTTATTCGGAGGACAAAACACAGTTCCGACCCGGTGTTTCATCAAAATGCGGGCGATTTTCCCCGAGAGTGCCCCTGTATATGGAATAAACGCAGAGCCTACCTCCTCCCTCGTGATTTCATCTATCTCCACAGGTTGCGCTGTAGTGGTTGGGCGGAGAGCACGTTCAATTTGCCACTCTGATTACCCATTTTTTCGAAATACAATTCTCAGATGATCCAATTCCTGCGGTAGACTCTCTGCATCAGAGATAGTGCGTGCCCTATGTAATAGAGTTTTAAGTACCCCATTCCTCTGTGAAGGATGGTTGCAGCTGTCTGCGTGTCAATGTGGCAAGTCGTATATTGGTCAGACGATGCGTACCGTCGAGGATCGATGCCGTGAACACCAGAGGCACACTCGACTGATGTATGCGAGCAAGTCGGCGGTCGCTGAACATTTTTTGTCGGAAAATCACGCTATGGAGTATGAACGCACGAGGATTCTGGTACAGATGTCGAGATACTGGGACCGCGTTGTTAGAGAGGCCATCGAAATTCGCAACAATGACGACTTCACAAACCGTGACTGTGGCTATAATCTTAGCAAGGCTTGGGAACCAGCGATTGGGTTAATCAAGAGTAAATCGCGCAACCGTATATTTGTGACGACCACGACGGACAGAGCCATCACACCGACGTCATCTCAGACGCCGTCGCAATCTGTTCCACCGCGTGACCGTGGCGCGGGGCGCGGACGGCGAAGGGAGTGCGCCGCGGGCGGAGGGTATTTAAATCGGCCGCCGCAGCGACTGAACCCAGTTCCCCTTGAGCAGCCATAGCGTACGGACTTCCGTACCAGCTCGTTCACAGGAGCTCCGTCCGTCAGTTCACCTGATGATGGCGACATGTATGATCGCCGAAATATTGTGCCCGTTGGACACTGTAGACCGGCAGTACACCCGTGGATATTTTGATTTTTGAAACGTGATCGTTAATTGGATGTCAGTCGTGACTTACCAGTCACATCGCTTGAGTCTTTTGTCATGCGGTTACATACACACACGTATTTTCTGATAGAACTGAAAGAAAATGCTGACCGTTACGAATACAGAGAATTATTAAGGAAATGTCACAAAAATGGCTCTGAGCACTATGGGACTTAACATCTGAGGTCATCAGTCCCCTAGAACTTAGAACTACTTAAACCTAACTAACCTAAGGACATCACACACACCCATGCCCGAGGCAGGATTCGAACCTGTGACCGTAGCGGTCGCGCGGTTCCAGACTGTAGCGCCTAGAACCGCTCGGCCACCCCGGCCGGCGAAATGTCACATTTTCAAATAAGCGCAAATGTCAAATACAGTCTACGACAAAAAAAAAAAAAAATCCAACGACGCACCACGAAGGAATTATCCGAATGGGACGGAAATCAGTACTTGTGATGTAAATGCACAGACAAACGATAGCAGTTTCAGTAAAATTGCATGATTTATTCAAGAGAAAGAGTTTCGTAAACTAAGCAAGTCAATAACACGCCCAGCCATCTCTGGCCCATATTGCGATCAGTTATTCGGCTTGGCATTGATTGATATTGTTGTTAGGTGTCTTCCTGAAGGATACCGCGTCAAATTCTGTCCAACTGGCGCGGTTGATCGTCAGAATCCCGCGCTGGTTGGAGGGCTCTGTCGATAATAATCCAACCGTTCTCGCATGGGGAGAGATACGCCGACCTTGCTGGCCAAGGTTTGGCAAGCACGAAAGCTAGCAGTAGAAACTCTCGCAGCGCGCTTCGTTACAGGATCATTTAGTAATCGCAAAAGCGTTACGGAGATGATAGATAAACTCCAGTGGAAGACTGCAAGAGAGACGCTCAGTAGCTCGGTACGGGCTTTTGTTGAAGTTTCGAGAACGTACCTTCGCCGAGGTGTCAAGCAGTATATTACTACCTCCTACGTTTATCTCGCGAAGAGACCATGAGGATAAAATCAGAGAGAATAGAGCACACACATAGGTATACCGACAATCTTTCTTTCCACGAACAATACGAAGGGAGAACCGATAGAGGTACTCAAGGTGTCCTCCACCACACACCGTCAGGTGGCTTGCGGAGTATGGATGTAGATGTAGATATGGAGTGCGTCAAAAATTCTTGCTGAAATTTCTCTGTGAATCCTGTAATTAATCTAATTTTGTCTTCACGCTTTCTTCGGTACGAGGAGGGATGTTGAATATCTCGTTTAGCTCTTAAACTTACTTACTGAATCTTTGTAACTAGGTTTCTGCGGGGTACTTGGAGCGTGCCTTCAGGCATTTGCCAATTCAATTTTTCCAACATTTCAGGGACGTTCTCCTGCGAATCATACAAACTTGTGAGCATTAGTTCGACCATTCCTTGTAAGCTTTCAAGCTTTTTAGGAGTGGCACACTTGAACAAATTGTAGGATGAGCCGCACGCTTTTCTCTGTAGACTGACAGCATTTCCCTAGCATCCTACTAAATGAATCGAAGTCTGCCATCTGCCTTTTCTATGACTGAGCCTTTGCTAGCGTTCCGTTCCGTAACCCTGCTTGGGCGAGTCGTTGGCTATAATTGTGGCACAAAGAGGTTGCGAAAATATCGGAAATCTTGTCAACAGGTGTTGTGTATTCAGTTTTTAGGAAAGGATATCGGAAAGAATGTAATAATTATAGGGGAATAAGTGTTTCAACAGCTGAATGTAAAGTATGTGTAAAAATTTGAACTCTAAAGACGAATTGCCGAAACAGTTTTAACTGAAGACCAAAGATGGTTTAGATTTTCACGAACAACATTGGATAATATATTTACTTTGAAGATATAGATTAATAAAGAGAAGATAATTTAATAATGAGATACTCAAAGCTTTTATCGACTTGTCAACGTGTTTCTCAGATCAAACAGGAAAAAATTGTGGTCTATTATACAAGAAAATGGAATTACACGATATTTGCTATGTGCCATAAGAAGCTTACACGTACAATGAAACAAAATTTGTAACAATAACAGGGAAGCAAATAAGTAAAAAGGCATTATAACTACCTATGGAATTAAGCAAAGTTGCAGTATTTCTCCTATTTTAACTACTTGATGCATAAATGATGAGATTAAACACGGAATGAGGAAACAAAATACGAAACAGGAATAGAACTAGATAATAACCGTTACATAAAAACATTGACGTATGCTGACGACCGTGCTATAGAGGCCACTTCAGAAGAAGAATTACAAAGAAATATTTTTAAATTAAAGATACTTGTAATTCCAAAACATCTATAAAAAAGAGAAAAATAATGGCATTCCAAGTGAAATACCACATGCGCTCAAGAACATCGTAGAGCAGGTAGGTCATTTTTAACTACATTGGCTGCTATATTTCTTTTGATTATCATAAAGGTGCAATGAATGAAACAGTAAAGTTTCAGTGTGTCTGAGGAACAATAAAAGGAACATTAAATAAGAAGGCGACTAAAGAAATGTAACTGAACCTCTATAAAACATTAGCTGTTCCAATGGTTCTTTTGGATCTAGTCTTGGATAGCAAACAAGGAAGAAATAAATCGAATTCATTACAAATAACTGCATTATATGATTAAAGTCTGAGGTTTCAGTTAATTTTGCCTTCGAACTCATAACATGAAGAACAAGGCTCCAAACACATTTCCCTGGTGCATTCCTAAAGTTACTTCTACTTGAATGGCTCCCCATCCAAGATAAGAAGCCGCCTGCTTCCTACCAAAGAATGTTCGATTCAGTCACAAATTTTGTGTGATGCCCCACCTAATTAACTGTTAGTTGTTGTTGGTCGGGTACCGTGTCAAAATGAAGACAGAGAATTTGCAACCACGTGACTGCCTTGACCTATGGCTTTCAGGATGTAATGTAAGAACAGCGTAACAACTTACGCTGTTCTCACATAACATCGTATTATTGCACTTTACGGAATCCATATCTCTTGCTGTTGTACTTTATCTAAGCGGATACGGATGGTTTGCCACACAAGTAATTATTCGATCCAGATTTCAAGAAACAAAGCAATTTCACGCGCAGTATGGTGCAGCAGACCATGGTGCTCGCTGAGAAGCGCGCGATACTCCCTGTGAATTTCGGAGCTCGGATACAGGCACTGCCTTTGTCGGTAGCCTTAAGTGAATGTAACACTTTCTCAAATCTAAGCATAGTTTGCCATGGAAGAAAGCTTTCCCGAAATGAAACATTACGTGGGTTTATACAGAAGACATGGGGACTTTTCAGATCGTTAATTTGCCATACACGCAGTTCTATCACGTGGTGGCACCTTCACACGTGGTTATTACTCTGCTGGCCATTAAAATTGCTACACCACGAAGATGACGTGCTACAGGCACGAAGTTTAACCGACAGGAAGAAGATGCTGTGATATGCAATTGATTAGCTTTTCAGAGCATTCACACAAGGTTGGCACCGGTGGCGCACCTACAATGTGCTGACATGAGGAAAGTTACCAACCGATTTCACATGCACAAACAGCAGTTGATCGGCGTTGCCTGGTGAAACGTTGTTGTGATGCCTCGTGTAAGGAGGAGAAATGCGTACCATCACGTTTCCGACTTTGATAAAGGTCGGACTGTAGCCTATCGCGATTGCGGTTTATCATATCGCGAGATTGATGCTCGTGTTGGTCGACATCCAATGACTGTTAGCAGAATATGGAATCGGTGGGTTCAGGAGGGTAATACGGAACGCCGTGCTGGATCCCAACGGCCACGTATCACTAACAGTCGAGATGACAGTCATCTTATTCGCATGGCTGTAACGGATCGTGCAGCCACGACTCGATCCCTGAGTTAACAGATGGGGACGTTTCACAAGACAACAACGAATAGCAAAACGTCATTTTCTCGGATGAATCCAGGTTCTGTTTACAGCATCATGATGGTCGAATCCGTGATTGGCGACATCGCGGTGAACACACATTGGAAGCGTGTATTCGTCATCGTCATACTGGCGTATCACCCGGCGTGATGGTGTGGGGTGTCATTGGTTACACGAATCGGTCACCTCTTGTTCGCATTGACGGCACTTTGAACAGTGGACGTTACATTTCATACGTGTTACGACCCGTGGCTCTACCCTACATTCGATCCCTGCGAAACCCTACATTTCAGCGGGATAATGCACGACTGCATGTTGCAGGTCCTGTACGGGGCTTTCTGGTTACAGGAAATGTTCGACTGCTGCCCTGGCCAGCACGTTCTCCAGATCTCTCACTAATTGAAAACGTCTGGTCAATGGTAGCCGAGCAACTGGCTCGTCACAATACGTCAGTCACTACTCTTGATGAACTGTGGTATCGTGTTGAAGCTGCATGGGCAGCTGTACCTGTACACGCCATCCCAGCTCCGTTTGACTCAATGCTCAGGTGTATCAAGGCCGTTATTATGGCCAGAGGTGGTTGTTCTGGGTACTGATTTCTCAGGATCTATGCACCCAAATTGCGTGAAAATGTAATCGCATATCAGTTCTAGTATAATATATTTGTCCAATGAATACCCGTTTATGATCAGCATTTCTTCTTGTTGTAGTAATTTTAATGGCCAATAGTGTAGCTGCAGAAGAGGCGGAACGGGCGGTATCTCTCGTGGCTAAGAACTAAGTTTCTGATTCTGCAGTAACAGAGCTGATTAACAAAGTGGAAAAAATATTCACAAAATTCTATTTCTGGGAACTCGCGAAGCTAGGCAGTCGGTCACGCAACCTGGAGGGGAGGAGGAGGAGGTGGAGGCAGCTCCAGCGGAAACTGGACGCAGCATATTAACAGCAGTTTGCGTCTCTCGTGGACAGACTTTTACCTTTTTTTATCACCGTATCGCAGTTGTTGTCATTCATTAATGGCCAATTAGCAGCTGGCGGAAATCCGACATCAGAGGCGAGTATTTCACAATTTATAGCGCAAAGGAAGATTACTGTTTGCTGAATTCCACTGCAGAGGCTGTGGGTGGGCTCTGGTAGAAACTGCTGAGTCTACGTACGTCACAAGCAGACTAATTGATAGGTGGGAGGCGGTCACGTGATAACTTATAAGGGAGTTGTCAGGTCTGACAGGTCAAACCCGTCCTGGAATTTTTGTACAGGAAGAATACACAATGTCATAATTTTAGCTGTTAAGCCTCACTGCAATTATTAAAAAAGAAGTTGAAAATTGGCAAATTCATAGCTCGCCATGTGGGTGGAGGAATGAACGAACACCAGTGCTGGAACTGCGACAGAAACCGCATGTGTAACACGGTTGGTACGTAGCCGTGGCTGACGACACAATGGCAAATAGATAGCACGGCACAACGCGAACATCATCTACAGAGTAAATTACAGCTTCCCTTGATAGTTTCTCTGACACAGTTGCTCGCAGTTATTATTTGCTTGAACTTAGGACTCATTCAATATCCAAAATAATTAGCAGTTGCCTTTCCGGTAACGCTGACAATGGAGATAAAAGCCGGCCGAAGTGGCCGCGCGGTTCTGGCGCTGCAGTCTGGAACCGCGAGACCGCTACGGTCGCAGGTTCGAATCCTGCCTCGGGTATGGATGTGTGTGATGTCCTTAGGTTAGTTTGGTTTAACTAGTTCTAAGTTCTAGGGGACTAATGACCTCAGCAGTTGAGTCCCATAGTGCTCAGAGCCATTTGAACCATTTTTGGAGATAAAACTGAATGAATGTTCTGTGCGTTTTCTTTGTATGTGCTAGCTAATAGCATTTGTCTTTGTGCAAATTCCATACTTTTCACAGAAACGTGGAATCCAGTTATGTTTTCAAACCTTGCAAAGATGAAATATGAAGAACATGTTACACAAGCGAAATCATCTACACGGTGACAGTTATTGATCTATATGAAAAAACACGTAAATTAGTTACAAACTACGACGTCCACACACTTTATTCAACATGTGAACGTCACTACAGATACTCGGATGTAGGTTATGACATGTTCGATATGTCTACCATCATTGGCAATGATATGGCGCAGACGATTAGCAAAATTCTGCATGAACGGCCGAAGTGTCGGAGGTCGATGCTGTTGATGACCTCCTGAATGGCTATTTTCAGCTCAGCGTT
Source organism: Schistocerca americana (assembly GCF_021461395.2). Taxonomy (NCBI): domain Eukaryota; kingdom Metazoa; phylum Arthropoda; class Insecta; order Orthoptera; family Acrididae; genus Schistocerca; species Schistocerca americana. Next base: position 96,138,690 of record NC_060125.1, on the reverse strand, counting down.
CCTTTTGGGGTTATTTCTATACGCAGCCGGCCGCAGTGGCCGAGCAGTTCTAGAAGCTTCAGTCTGGAACCGCGAGACCGCTACGGTCGCAGGTTCGAATCCAGCCTCGGGCATGGATATGTGTGATGTCCTTAGGTTAGTTTGGTTTAAGTAGTTCTAAGTTCTAGGGGACTGATGAAGTCAGCAGTTAAGTCCCATAGTGCTGAGAGCCATTTGAACCATTTTTTGCTATGCGCCCTTGTCTTTAATACAGCCAAAAAAAAAGAGTCGCATGTAATCATATCCGGAGAATATGGCGGCCAATCGAGACCCATGCCAGTGGCCTCTGGGTAGCCCAGAGCCAGAATGCGGTTCCCAAAGTGCTCATTCAAGATAAAGAACACCCTCCTACTCCGATGGTGTCGAGCTACGTTCTGCATGAACCGCATCTTGTCGGAATCAGGGTCACTTTGGATAATGGGGATGCAATCACCTTCCACAACCTTCACGTTCAGTAGTCAACGTGCCGTCAAGTAATATCGCACTGATTATTCCGTGACTGGACACTGCACACCACACAGTTATCCTTTGAGGGTGAAAAGAATTCTCGATGACGAAATGTGGTTTCTCAGTCCCCCAAATGCGCCGATTTTGCTTATTAACAAAGCCCTCTTTCATTTCGATGGCTTCGTCGCCAAACCAAACCATGCATGCGCTTATTAATTCCCATCGAGCCCCGCGCCAACCGTGCAGTTTGAACGTCCTGACGCAAGCCGTTCAAAAGTTATGACGACTCTATTTCATATAGTTCAATAATTGTCACCCTGTACTTCTCCTGAAGACATAATTTATTATTAGTTAATTTCTTGTACATTCATACGAATAATGCCAACATTTCTTTAGAAATTATGGAATCATTACAAGAAACAGGAAATAACTAACGATTTCGTGCATTGTGGTTCGAACGATGGTTGTTGTACTAATTAAATTCCAGAACAAAGAAAGACAAGCTACCTTTCTAGCCCGAAGAAAACATATGCGAGAATGGCTTTAAGCATCAAAGGAAAGGTCTGGTTAACGAAGGGGCGAGAAAAAATGCTTAAAGTTTAGCGATGTGCAAAGCCGGCTCGCGTCGTAAAATCTGAACGTCAAAAAATAGATAAATGGAACAAAGTATTACACGAAGTACGAAATAAACGCCAAAATTAAACTCGAAAAGTTGTAAAGAAAAAGGAGAACTATTCGAAACAAGTAGAACTGGTGGTGGGAGTCAACGCTCCGCTACTGAGCGAGGTCTGCGTGGCTGGGCTGGGGCGTCTGAACTGCATGTGAGATCAACATCACAGGTTTTCACTTTTCTTCTACCTAGTTGAACAGAGTCAGTAAATTACACGGAAAAGGAAGTCGTAGACTTACGAAGTTTATTTCAAGTAAACAAGTAGAGGAGATGGGATCAGTAGGTAATACTGTTAAACATTAGTAGCTGATACAAGGACGAAGCTTCCGGTTATACCCTAAAATACTGTGTATAAAGCCAGTCAGTCAGGTTTCATGCAAGAACAGCGTGCAAACCGCACTTCACCATTTCCAGCGAAAGAAAGTGAAAGCTGCTGCTACAGTCGCATACAACAACGCCAGTGGCGAGTGTCAGTGGATTACTGTTTTCACTCTTTATACCTGTCTTCAAGAACCTCAAGACAAATTCGGGTCACAATTTAAAAAAAGTCTAGTTGCAAAAATCTTGTAATCGACGTATCAGAATCTGGAGAAATGGATGAGAATAATTTTTAACGTTTTCATCAGGAAAGTTTTCTTGCCAGTTGCAGCTTTTATTGGACTCTAGGCCTGGACACAAGAACTTTAGGAGCTATGAAAACATTCAACATCTCGCTAAAGAAATTTTTTGCTATTGTAAAGCATGTTTTACAAAAATGTCGGACATAATAATTTTGATAGCTCTTTGTCATTTCAGGTTTATCAACGGAATAGTATTATTAAAGTTTATCCAGTTGTGCATTATCAGTTTGCATCACCAGGTTTTACGATTCTAGTATACCTGGTACGCAGCACAAAATACAGAACAAAGTTCACGAACTTTTCTTACTCCAGCCCGGTTCTGGCTAAATAAGTTAGTAATTACTGTGATGTGCCTAAACGCATTAATTTTTCTTTTGTCGGATGTGCCTGGAGTAAAAAAAAGGTTGTTTTCATCATCCAAAAGACACTTCGCATTTTTGTGACGACTACTGGCAATAAACAAGGGGATGTTTCATTGTTAACAAAATATACGTTAATTCAAAAATTATCATAAGAGTTGTGCTACGGAAATTGTTATAAAGTATTTCATGCCAACTTCTGAAAGTCTCGACTGATGGTAATCATCTGTAACGTAACATCATACATTGTCTTGATTTCCTTTTCTCCGCTAGTCACTTGTGTAAAATTGCATCTGCAACAGTTTAGCTGACGATATGAACTGCAAATTAATCAAAAATATTAACGATTTCCGAAATTTTGGTATTATCTACGTATTTCAAATTCGCGTGTATTTGCTTTGGATTTTGAGCTACGCAGCACTACGTTCTCTTTATCACAGCTGCGTCTTCTTATTCGCCGAATAGTATCACAGGTAGGAACGTTCACAAACAACTGGTTCTTCGTGCGTGTAAAAACGATTTACTTTAACATTTTTTAATTAGTTGCAGTGCAGCTTAGCGGATAAAATTTTAAAACTGCATTTATTTCGGTGTATTCTCCCTGTACGAAAAAATTCAGGTTGGTTTCAACATGTCGGACAGGACCGCTCCCTTGTAAGTTATAAGTAAATAGAAAGTGATAAAGTCCCTGGCATAATTTTATTTGACCTGGGTATGATCACATACAGATTTATTAGCTTGGTCTTGTATCAAATAAGCAGCACAGAATTTCTTAAAAGGAGGTCCTTTCAAAGAACATTAGCTCTTTTAATTAGGTAAACAATATTTGTGAAAAAATAAACACTAAAGTGTTTCCAATAATTGAATTCATTAATTAATTTCACTTCATGACAACTAATGAGATATACTTAGGTTGACAACTGTTGGCATAACCAACTCACTAGAGTTTTGGAATAGTAATAATAGTCACGATAAGAGATGATGCAAAACTATAACAGAGAGGAAGAAACACACTTAAAAATATTTAGATCGTTGAAACATTATTTTAAGCAACTAACAAGATCTGGCTGCCAAAAACACGGGACATGCCTGTCACACTTGATTTAATACTTTGAAAGCACTTAAATGTTACAGCAGAGCATAAATAAAAGGTAACTGTAGTTACGTGCTTCCGGAAGTAAGTTCTGTTTTGGCACTCCCTGAATTATTGTAATAACGTAAGAAAGTCACACAGTGAAGACGTATTCTGTAATTCACATCATCATCCCTCGCAGTGAATGATACAGATACACACACGCTTGGAATGTTAACAATGGTAAGCATAAATAAATCAATATTGAGTGCTGAGTAAGATCCGAAGGCACAATTTTAACATAAAGTCCCCACCAAATAATTTTCCTCTGAAATCGTCCAGGAGTAATGGTTTCATAGCCTTCGACGTTGTACGCTCAGGATAACTTCCTTCTAAAGGCACTTCTCGAACTTCACAGCTAGACCTGGACTGCAGAAAACGCATTGGAAGTAGAATACCCCAAGTAGAGTTTTCCCATGTGATCACCTGTCAGAAGCCCGAAAACAACCTTTTGCTCCGCGGAACTGTGCGAGACATGCAGGGAGAAAGCCAATGAAGATCTGTAAGGTACCAACACGGATGCCAAGTCATGCCGATCCCAGAGGACAGCTGTTGATATTTTTAAATATATCGGTAATCTGATGTATCGATGTTTAAAAGAATATCATGACGAGCTCTCGATATACTGACAACAGTATAGATACGTCGGAGGGAAAAATATCGTTATAACGGCAGATAAAAATATATCGGCTGTACATCCTAAGTGTACCGTCGGTTTTAGAGCTGTATATTTAAGTATTAATTTATTATTAGATACTCTGTACATCAACAAGCTAGCGACCTACCTATCCCCCTTAGAGCAAGGACTGAAAGGAAAACGATGCACGATCACGCTTGGCGCAAACGACGTTTCTGGCAATGGTAACTGCGTGTAAGTGGCACAAAAAAACGTGTCCGATGTGGCCGTCGCTCGGTTTCGTCACATACCGGATTTGCCCGGAACGCTTCCAATCGACTTCCCCATTTTTTCATCTCTGCAAACGCTTGTGACCTAGTAACTGCTGTGTCAAAATCGCGTGGTGAAGTTAAACGTTGTTAAAAAGTGTTTTTAACGCAACTGGTGTGCTATTTCTTCACGCCGGAAATCTTGTTATGCATTTACACCGCCATCCAAGTGCAATCGAAATTCTTTTGTGGCACCTGTACTTGCTTCACACAGTCAAGGCTGGAGGTGTTGAAAGATCAAAAGACTCCTTGACACAGTGAAAGTAAAATTATGTTCTACTACAATTTCAAAAGAACAGTTTTAAACATTTACCGAAAATTACCAAAAAATATGATATAAATTATCGGCACCCGGCAGTGCCATTTTGGTATCGATATATCGATATGTACGTAAAACGTGTAGCCGATATATTAGGATGCTTCTAGGAGAAAGTATTGATAAATGGATATATCACTCCAGTGCCGTGTCCAAGTACGCTAGGTTTCTCGGTTGTGGATCCGTAACGCGCAGAACTCACTGGCTGTGGTCCCATATATTCTCTATTAGCTTTAAATTCGGTTAGTTTGGTGTCCATGGGAGTATGTTGAACAGCCTGGTGCTCTTCGAATCACGCCTGTATACTGCGAGCTGTGTGATACGTTGCGTTGTCCTGCAGGTAGATCCCATAGTTCCGAGGAAAAACAAGCACCATATAGGGATGGACATGGTCCCAAGAGATCGCCGTTAAGTCCGATCCTTGTTTACTTTCAGAATTTCCAGGCCGTGGTGTGTAGGATAGACCGTCAGAGCAACTCGTCTTCCTGCTGCTAATAAGGCGAGTACACCGTTCGTTTGTTATATACTTTTACGATCTTCAAAGAGGAGCTACTTATTTTCAGTTATCTGTCTAGTTACTAGTTCATTTTTGTAATTTCTTGCGAGCGCTTACTAGGCACAAGCTTTTATTTCAATAACGCTGTAACCTACGCTACCACCGTTGTTATCGACCCTTGTATCGATCCTCATATTCTACAGGCTTTTGTTTGTTTTTGTTAGTATAGCTCAGTGTCGGATAGACCGTCAGAGAGAGCGTGTTCCTGGTGCTAATAAGGCGACTACATCGTTCGTTCGTTATATACTTTTACGAGCTTCCAACAGGAGCGACTTATTTACAGATACCTGTGTAGTTAGCAGATTATTTTTTTTTATAATTCTTTAGTGTTTAAGTGCATACTAGGCACAAGATTTATATTTTAATAACAGCGTAGCGTACAGTAGCGCCGTTGTTATCGACCCTCGGATCGTTTAGGCTTTTTCAAACGTGGGACTTAGGGAAAGCAACAAAGGTGTGGGCGGGGCCTCATCAGTTACTGTTGGTTGCACAGAAAACACATACACTATATTTTTTTAAAAACCAAACTCAACAATCATTTTAAAAAATCACTACACTGGCGGCTGAAAGCCTTATTAGCAGAATTGCAAGTTATTGTCGGCTGAAGGCCACAAGCAATGTTACAATCAATTAACGGCTGAAGGTCTGATTAAGAAAAGATTCAAAATTATTTGGGGCTGAAGGCCACAAGCAATTTTCAGAATACTCAATGGTTGAAGGCCTGAATTACAGGTAAGGAAGGCAGATGCATGTTAAAATACTAAAACCTTTTTAAAACAATCTTAACGAACTGTAACATGCTATAGTGGCGGCTGCAGGCCTTATTAAGAGGAAATAATTTTGTCGGCTGAAGGCTACAAGCAGTGTTACAAACAATTAACGGCTGAAGGCCGGGATTACAAGTGGGGAAGGCAATAACATGTTAAAACATTAGGGTAAATTTTAAACAGTTATGACAACTTGTCCAAATAAGACGGAGTGATCCACAGACAGTGTTCCCTGAAGCGACCTGAGGAAGGCGACTACAGCTGTGTAAGCGGTGAGACAGGCAGCCAAGAGTTGTAGTCACATAACAGGATGGCAACTCAGAAACCTACCCAAGCCCGAAGGAAGCACTGGGGCGTTAGCGGTCACAAGGCAGAAAATACCGCTGGTTGCACTTCACTAATAAGAATAATCCTAAATCCAATCTAACATCAAGGAGTAGCAGGCAGCTAATAGTTTCTGCCAACCTGACAGACTCCACTTGTTGCATTTGGTCTTACCGACCCTGGGAGCAGCAACACGCAAACAACAGCGAGACCTCAAACAGTGGAGGTTTCGGTACTGGACAAGGTTCGCTCAACTCCAAACGTCCTGGGTTCAGTCGTCGGCTACAGCCCCTCGGTCCAACAGTGATTGCACACCACCAGCAATCCCGGCCTGCCCTCGCGCTGCGGACCTCCTCGCTGCTCCGTCCTAAGCCGAACAGCCTGATGTCCGTCCGCAACTCCCCCTACTCCAAATCCAGTGCGCAGACAGCATAAAATAACTACTCATTCAAAAGCAGAAGATACACACGGATCTGGGAAAACGATTCCACCAACAACTCACAATACTAAAACCAGTCACTGTGAAACAACTCGGACGAATCATAAGTCGGCACAACACAGAAAAGCCAGAAGCGATCGGAAGACCAAATGCACGTCGTCGGCTGCGACGACCGACCAAACGACCAACCATCAGGAGTTCCCACTCACGTCAGGCACGGGAAATATCCTAGTATAAATCGTCAACTGACAGTTTGTTACTATGAGGTCAATTCGACGGGTGGGTACACACACACACACACACACACACACACACACACGCACACAGACACACACACACACACACACACACACACGTGAAAGTTGCACTACTCGAATATCAAGGTCCACTCAACTAAAACTCGCAGAATCCGGTCTTTCACGTGGTCGTGCACTCTCGCGACCACATCCTTCCTTCGGACAGTGCATGTGTGTCGCCAGCGGTCGGGCGAGTACTGGCTGTCCGGACCTGACTGTGCTCCGTCCCAACTCTACTCGCTGAACACACGACGCCCCGGAAATACTAGAGGCCGTTCCAAAGACGGTACCACAGTAGGTGCTATCGATAAGCGATGGTGCTGTCACTCACGGACAGACAAGGCGAACAAACGTAGTGACACCAGTGAACACACTAAGAAAACGAGAAGCCACTATCGCTATTACAAGATGCCAAGCTATGAACGGCCTCAACGCGAGCTGCACATGGTTCACTTTTTTTTGTTTTTTTTTTTTGTGTAGCTCAGTGTCGTTCAGACCGTTAGTGAGAGAGCACTTCGAATTCCTGTTTGTTACAAATTTTTACGAGCTTCAAACAGAAGGGACTGCAGTAATGGACAGGAACTGTGATTGCTGAGTACAGATGCGAGCTGAGTTGGTGACCCTTCGCTTACGGTTCCACGGTGCGTTGGCTTCCATCATACATCTTGAGGCTGCTGCCAAGGGGCATCACTGTCGGGGGGTCGGACGCGCAGATGCGAGGGACGTCGAGCACGTCCCACGTGTCCCCCGACAGGTCCACTGCTGTGACCATACCGGGTACTGCCTGCACTGAGATTGACCCCTCACCCGTGGTCGAGTGGGAGATCATTCCATTCTGGCAGGCGGAGATAAACTTTCCGAGGGCCCGATCGTAGTGCCTCCCCAGTTCGTTTGACGAAGAGGTTTCGGGCTTTATCTATGGCTGACGATCCAGTCGTCCACCCTATTGCAGAGGAAGCTTCTCGGTCCGCAAGGTCTGGGCATTCACGAAAGGTGGATTTTCTGGTAGCTGGGAGCTGCAACGTCAGGCTCGTACTGGGGGCCCATAGGAACATGGCTGCCAACGAGGGGAAGGAAGCCAGTGTACACCTCGTGTGCCATACCGGGGCGAGTTATCCCGGATGTGGAAAGGGTGCTTCCGGATGCTATGAAGAGTACAGGGTACTGCCAACCACAGGTGGTGGCTCATGTCTGTACCAATGACGTGTGTCGCTTTGGATCGGAGAAGATTCTCCCTGATTTCGGGCGGCTAGCGGAAATGGTAAAGACTGCCAACCTTGCTTGCGAGATTAAGGCGGAGCCCACAATATGCACCATCGTCGATAGAAACGACTGTGGTCATTTGTTGCAGAACCGAGTGGAGGGTCTGAATCAGAGGCTCAGGCGGTTCTGTGACTGTGTAGGCAGCAAATTCCACGACTGGCTCCATAGTGTGGTTGGTTTCCGGGTTCCACTTAATAGGTCAGGAGTCCACCACGAACATGAAGCAGATACACGAGTAGCGGGGGCTGTGTGGAAGCGACTGGGTGGTTTTTTAGGTTACAGAGTCTCAGGGAGCCACAGAAAGGGCGTCCCTCTAAAAGGGAGCAGGTAAAACACAGTAAGTTAGGTGTAGACACGATCGGTATTGTAGTTTTAAGTTGTCATAGCTGTGTTGGGATAGAACGAGAGCTTCTATCCCTAATAGAAAGCACTGAAGCTCAGTTATAGATACAGAAGGCTGGCTAAAGCCGGAAAAGGCTCAGACGAAATTTTTTCAGACGTTCTAACAGTGTTCAGGAAGGATAGATTAAATACAGTTGCTGGTAGAGGATTTATCGCTGTCAGAAGTAGTTTGCCTTGTAGTGAAATTGAAGGAGATAGTTCCTGCGGAATAATATGGGTAGAGGTTGTACTTGACAGTCGGACTAAACTATTAATTGGATCGTTCTACCGACCCCACGACTCAGAAGATGTAGTTGCTGAATAGTTCGAAGAAAACTTGAGTCTCATTTCAAATAGCTGCCCCGCTCATACTATAATATATAATATAATATCTACCCTCGATATGCCGGAAAAATCACACTTATAAAGCCGGCGGTAGGCATTAAACGTCATCCGAAATTGTACTGAATGCTTCCTCAGAAAATTATTTTGAACAATTTGTTTATGAGCCCACTCGAAGCGTAAATGCTTGCGAAAGCATACTTGACCTCTTAACGACAAATAATGATGGACAGACAGTGAGTATCGTGACGAATACAGGGATTAGCGAACACTAGGCAGTTTCTGCTACACTGAATAGCGTAACACCTACAACCATCAAAAAGAAACACAAAGTATGTCAATTTAAAGAAGTTGATAAATATGCTCTTAACACCGTTTTAAGAGACAGTCTTCACTCCTACCGATCTGATCACCTAAGCTTAGAAAAGTCGTAGAATGATCTCAAAGAGATAGTATCGACAGCAAGTGAGAAATATATACCACATGGTACACAAAACGGGTCATGTCGTTGTTGCAGAAGCAGCGAAAGAAGCATGCCAAATGTAAAAGAACGCAAAAACCCCAAGACTGGCAAAATTTTGCAGAAGTTCGAAATACAGCGCGTGCTTCACTGCGAGATTCTTTTAATAATTTCCACAACGAAATTCTGTCTCGGAATCTGGCAGAAAACCCAGAGAGGTTCTGGTCATACGTAAAGCACACCAGTGGCAAGACGCAATCAATACATTCACTGCGCGGTAACAACGGTGAAGTCACTGATGGCAGTGCAACTAAAGCAGAGTTATTAAACACGTTTTTCCGAAACTCCTTCTCCGAAGAAGCCGAAGTGAATATTCCAGAATTCAAATCAAGAACAACTTCCAAGGTGTGAAACATAGAAGTAGATATCCTCTGTGTCGCAAAGCAGCTTAAATCGCCTAATAAAGGCAAGGCTTCCAGTCCAGATTGTATACCAGTCAGGTCCCTCTCAGAGTATGCTGATGCAATAGCTTCATATATAGCAATTACAACCCCTCGCTCACAGAATGATCCGTACTTAAAGACTGGAAAATTGCTCAAGACACACCAATACCCAAAAAGGGAAGTAGGAGTAATCCGTTGAATTACAGGCCCATATCACTAACGTCGATCTGCAGTAGGGTTTTGGAACATATACTGTACTCGAACGTTATGAAGTACCTCGAAGAAAACAATTTATTGACACGTAGTCAGCACGGATTAAAAAAATATCGTTCTTGCGAAACACAACTAGCTCTTTATACTCATGGAGCACTATGAGTGCTATCGACAGGGGATGTCAGAGTGATTCAATATTTTTAGATTTTCAGAAGGCTTTCGACACCGTTCTTCACAAGCGTCTGCGTGCCCATGAAATATCGCCCCAGTTGTGCGACTGAATTCGTGATTCCCTATTAGAAAGGTCAGAGCTCGTAGTAATGGACGGAAAGTAATCGAGCGAAACAGAAGTAATATCGGCCGTTCCCCAAGGAAGTGTTATAGGCCCTCTATTGTTCCTGATCTATATTAACGACATAGGAGACAATCTGAGTAGCTGTCTTAGATTGTTTGCAGATGATGCTGTCATTTACCGTCTTGTAAAGTCATGAGACGACAAAAACGAATTGCAAAATGATTTAGATAAGATATCTGTATGGTGCGAAAAATGGCAATTGACCCTGAATAAAGAAAAGTGTGAAGTCATTTACATGAGTACTAAAAGAAATCCGCTAAATTTCGACTAGGTGATAAATCACACAAATCTCAAGGCTGTAAATTAAACTAAGTACTTGGGGATTACAGTGACAAATAACGTAAATTGGAACGATCACACAGATAATATTGTGTGTAGAGCAAATCAAAGACTGCGATTCATTGGCAGAACTCTTAGAAGGTGCAATAGGTCTACTAAAGGGAATGCTTACACCACGCTTGTCCGCCCTATTCTGGAGTATTGCTGTGCGGTGTGGGATCCGCATCAGGCGGGACTGACAGATGACATCGAAGAAGTCCAAATGGAGCAGCTCGTTTTTTATTATCGTGAAATAGGGAAGATAGTGCCACAGACATGGTACGTGGATTGTAGTGGCAATCATTAAAACAGAGGCATTTTTCGTTGCGACGAAATCTTCTCATGAAATTTCAATTACCAGTTTTCTCCTCCTATTGCGAAAACATTCTGTTGTCACCTACCTACATAGGAAGAGATGATAATCACGAAAAAATAAGAGAAATCAAAGCTTGCACAAAAAATTTAAGTGCTGGTATGTATTACTGTTCAAAACATAATTGGTTATACAGTCCAACATCATTAGATATCAAAAATTGCTTTGCAGCAGTGGCAATACCTGAAATCTGCAGACATAGGACGGATTAATTTTAAATGACCAAACATAATTTAACTGTCCCCTGTGACAAATTAAATGTTAGTTGTGCAATTGTTACATTGCAATTATAAATTCAATTTCATTTTTCATCAGGACTCATCTACTGGCAATAGCGGCTGGAGGGATTGTCTACACGGTAATCGCATGTCCCAAGATCATATATCTTTCCACGTGCTGCTTTGTAGACTGGAGTCGGACACAGGGAACATGTCTAATGCCTAAGGTCTAATCCGTAAATAGTGTTTACGTTTACGTTATGTTTTGCACATCACATAAAATAGAATACCTTCGCATTTAAACACTTTGTATCTCATTGTTCTACGTATCTTCTTCATTCTCGTGAGTAATGTCCAAAGCTTTTGAAATATATTGCACTTTTTGAAAAATATTGTGCCATCTGCACGCGGTATTGTCAATATCTTCGCCAGGCAGTCGTGAGTGTCCATGAAGAACAGTGCTTCTTTGACTTAGCTGTTGTATTTATCATATAAAATGAGTTTTAAACAAAGATAAAGGTCGTTCATATTGCTTTAAACACAAACATGGGGCAACCATTTCCAGTGATGTGGCAAATGTTGGACCATCAACGCCTAAAAAAGTCTGATAATTATTTGTCTCGTTAATCCTCCATTCCTTCAAAAAGTTTTTGTGCGTGAATGTTTGACTCTCCATATATCAAACTTCCTACCACCTTTTTTTGTACTGAGAGAATTGTTAATTTTTTATTTCCTCCGTCTCAGTTGCATTAATAGACACATTTTGCTGCAGTGGTTACCGGTTTCGGGCTGACAAGCCCATTCTCAAACCACACACATTGTTATTAACGGTAAATAGTCATACAGTGTGTTGGCAAAAGGCACGAATAGCTTCTCTACAGAAAGTCAAGCTATGGGAAAGAAGTACTTTCATTGATATTAGCGCATACGATTATTGTACAGTATGTACGTAGGCTGTTTACGTTTTTATGTTGGTAACGCCACGTAGCGCTCTTATGTAAGTAGGCTGTTTAGGTTTTTATGTTGGTAACGCCACGTAGCGCTATATATGAAAATCACTGACTGTGCTGTGTGCAGTCTGTGGCTGGTTAGCATTGTTGGTATATTCACTATTGTAGTGTTGGGCAGTTGAATGTGAACAGCGCGTAATGTTGCGCAGTTGGAGGTGATCCGCCAGCAGAGGTGGATGTGGGGAGAGAGGTGGCAGAATTTTAAGAGCGGACGAGCTGTACGTGTGCCCGCCAGAAAGAGTAAATTTGTAATACTGCATATCGTGAACTGATATATATATTATGACTTTTGAACATTATTAACCCTAGAAACACCAAGCACGGGCAAACATTGCCCGTACATTTTTATTTTTTTAAAATGTCATGGCAAATATCCTTCTATGTTTTTAGGTCTCGTTCTATTTGTCTGTTACCTTATAATACACTGTGCTGTACGTTTCTATGGTTAAATTTTTATAATTGCAAGTACAAAATAGGAATTTTACGCCCAAGGGCACATTTTGCCCGGGGTTGGTACTCCATGCGACCATAATTCTTATTATCTTCCCTACAACCACCAAGCATGGGCAAAATTTGCCCGTACGTTTTTCTTTATTTTATTTAGTTGGCAACCTCGAACATGAGTTTTACAGTGGTTTGTTGAGCGTCTAATTGTTGAGTTTCACTTTCTTTGTTGATTTTAGACTTGCCATTATTACTATTAGCAGTTTGTCACAGTAGAGCGGCGCCTTTATTGTAAAGTAGACTTTGTAAGACGAGTTATAGAGGCTTGAACGACGCAGAAGTTCTTGCAGAACTGTTACTCGACGACGAATTATCAGATTTAAGTGATTTTGAGTCAGATCATACAGAAGTAGAAAAGAATTCCAGTGAAGAAGCGGAGGACAACGAAGAAGAAACAAACCATGCAGGTAACGCTCCAAATAAATGTTGCCCGTTCTGGCAGAGTGTATCTTGCAGAAGCTACGAGACATAGTAAAAGGGATTTTGGTAACATAGTCCATGAACGTCAAGGAATAACCAGTGCTGGAAAGTAACAAGCACATGTGAATCATTTAATTATTTTTCACTCCTGAATTAGTGCTGAAAATACTTGACCATACAAATGAAGAAGCTGAAAGAGAAAACGTATCTCACCGATTCTGAAATATATGCATTGATGGGAATTTTAATTCTAATGGGAGGGACACCAATATTTCTTTATCTGATTTATGGTCAAATTTATTGGGAAGAGCGATTCATAGAGGATCTATGGGTAAGACAAGAGCGTATCAGCTATTGAAAATTCTTCGCTTTGATGGTAAAGACGTGACAAATTTGCTCCGCTGCGTGAAGTATTTGAAGCATTGAATGGAATATTCCCACGGCACTTCAGAAGTGGACCTGATAGTACAATTGATGAAATGTTGTGTCTTTTCAGAGGTCGTTGTCCTTTCAAAGTTTTCCTCAAAGACAAACCTGGAAAATATGGAATATTAGTGAAAATGCTTTGTAGTGCAACTGAACGATACATGAAAATGGAAGTGTATGCTGGAAAAGACAGTAGACCTGCTAGTGAACGAGGTCCTCTTGAGATTGTGAAGAGAGTGGTGGAACCAATAAAGAATACAGGCTGCAGTGTCACTACTCACCGCTTCTACACTTCTATCAGGACTACAAACTTACATTGGTTGGGACACTCAAATCAAACAGAAAACATGTACCGCAGGAACTTAAGACGACAGGAGGCAGAGAGCTGTATTCCTCCAGATTCGCATTCACAGAACCATCTTCTAAGAAGCCGCCAATAACAATTATCTCTTACATCACAAAGGAAAAACCAAAGAAAAATCTGTTGATGTTGTCTGCACAACATCGTAATGCAGGAGTAGAAGTTGATACACCAAAAAATAAAACACACATAAACCTGTACTATAATTCCACTAAGGGAGGAGTGGATGCCGTAGATCAAATGGTTAGGACATACTCTACAAAAAAAGGGGTATGAGAAGATGGCCACTGTCAATGTTCTACAGCCTGCTTGATATAGCAGCAGTTAACTCATACACACTGTTCAAGATGAATGCGCCTAAATGGAATGAAGGGAAACCAAACACCAGGAAACTGTATCTCCATGAATTGTATGCGAAAATATTCTCTCCAAGTGAAAAGTGTTTTCCGAGATTTTTCAATGTCCAATAACATGTATTTTAGCAATTGTTTTCATTTCTGTTTTTGAAACTTTCTCTCAGTGACAATGCTGTATTATTCAGATAATAAATTAAAGAGTGCATAGAAACTTTAGACAGCCTTTGTATTCAATTACAAACCTTCTTATCTTGTTTAAACAAACTTTCATTGACCAATATTTGACCATTCTTGGTTGTTATATTCACCATATGACTGTTAACAAATTAAGCTTTCAATTATGTTGTCACTATTTCCTGTTAAACTAATATGTCAATGGAAACAGAATTACATAAAATAAATACATATTACAACAAATTACAAGATTTACAGCTTATTGTAACACGGGCAAAATTTGCCCTTGGTTGGTGCTCTGTGTAACCTAAAATACTTTGGTGTTTCTAGGGTTAAGGTAAATACATTGATTGTTCTCTATCAAAATCTTTCATTTGCTGACTATGCCTATCAGTAGTTAGTGCCTTCAGTAGTTAGAATCTTTTATTTAGCTGGCAATATTGGCGCTCTCTGTATTGCAGTAGTTTGAGTAACGAAGATTTTTGTGAGGTAAGTGATTCATGAAAGGTATAAGTTATTGCTAGTCAGGGCCATTCTTTTGTAGGGATTCTTGAAAGTCAGATTGCGTTGCGCTAAAAATATTGTGTGTCAGTTTAGTGTTGATCAGAATAAGTAAAGAGAGTAGTGTCTGAGTACGTTCAGTTTTGCTCAGCTATTTGAGAATCAAATAACGTAGAGGTTTATCAGCACAGTAATTCATTAATTTTTCAAAGGGGATGTTTCAAGTATTATTGACCCTCGAGGGTCCACTTCAGTCCCAACTCATTTCATCTGTGGTTCCACATTCAGGTGTCACATGGCGATGGCCTATGAAATCGAAAGCTGTTCGTGATCAGATAAATATTAGTTTGCAGAACATTAGGAAAAAGTATTCCCTGTTTAATACTACAAATGATGTATCAAGCACTGATCAATTAATAAAGAAATTAAACATAATCAAAAAGTTTGTTTGGTGCTCACGTCATTGTACACTGCCGTTCTGCTTGTTCTGATACTCGAAGTGTTCTCGTAAGCCACAAATTCCAAACATCAGCTAAATACAGCTGCTTCTTTGCCTTTGTCAATGAGAGCAGCCGCCATTGGGTCCAGCTACAATTCTCTGCTGGCAATAACCTTTAGGAAATCGTATACAGACTGTTATAAATGGGAAGATTTGGAATTAAAAATATGACTGGTACAAGCTGTTATGTAGTCCCCCAAAAGTTCAGAAAAAAATTTCAAAAGTAAGGAAACTCTTTTCAAAACAAAAAGAAAAACCTATTTTGGTCATCAAAATAATTCATGGATGTTTAACCTCTTCCAGGACATAAAGAGCCATACAAAGAACTTAACTGGAGGTTCTGGAAAGTTATCAAGCGTCTGTTGACTCGTAATAAGAAGAAAATATCGCAGACGTAGTTGTTTTCACTGAAACGGAAACAAGAGTCAACTAACATAATTAATTAAGTAGATTCTTTATCAGCATTCAGATTTCATCTTTTGTTTCTTTTTAGAAAGTGTACGGTGGACCGGAGGAAACCTAGTTTCTTTCCCTCCCGCAGCTGCTTCAGAACGAAAGGAGAATAGGAATCGTTGAAACATTTTATATAGGACCCACGGTGCACGTGTGCCGGCACTAAACGAGAAGTGGAATAAAAATGCAAAATGCAAACGAATGCAAATATGCACTGTGATAGGTGCCGTATATATGGTGGTATCGAGAATCGATAGAAACGAAAGCGCGGGTACACGAAATGCTGCAGGCCGACCAGAACACCTTTTTACACGTATCTCCGTCGAGACATCGAACAGAAACAACAGTAGCAGGCGAAAGGGAAACTGATGCTGTGACCTGAAATCGTCTCTGTCTGGTAGAGCTATGACCTCAGATGTTAATTCCCATAGTGCTCAGAGCCATTTGAACCATCTGATTTCTGCGGTAGACACTTCCCCATTGTCCTTCAGCAGCTGAAATCCAAGCAGTGATGTTGGACACTGGAATCTGAAGCGAAATCTACGTTCTAGCTCCTCCCAAAGGTGTTTTATTTGACTTCAGATGGAGGATCTGGGCAGGGCAGCCCATTATACCATGCCCGCATCGGTTCTATGTAAAATGATCCTTAGTAACGGAGAATATCTCTTACATGGTAACACATAAACGCACAGCAGCGGCGTTTGACATGTGAAATTACACGTCACGCCACCACTAACTCTGTAAACAGGAAATATGTCAAGCGGATGTATACATGGGGATTGCAGTGCCTCACAAACGCTTGTCGCTAACTTAGAATCATCTTAGTTATGAAACTGAAATCTGGATTTTATATCCAAGATGCGACAGGAGAATGGAGCACCTCGCGTAAATCT
Organism: Schistocerca americana; assembly: GCF_021461395.2. Classification (NCBI taxonomy): domain Eukaryota; kingdom Metazoa; phylum Arthropoda; class Insecta; order Orthoptera; family Acrididae; genus Schistocerca; species Schistocerca americana. The sequence goes on along the minus strand of NC_060125.1, from coordinate 96,121,817 downwards.
TCGTTCGTTTAGAGGAATGTATCGAAACAGGATGGTCACGTTTCATCACACATGAGATGGAAGTCCTCTGATGACCGAGAGATTTGCTGTTAACGATCGCAACTAGTCGGTGCTGTGTCACACACAGAACACGTGGTTGTATACGCGTTGAACACAGGCTATATCACACAACTGATGCATCCTGACAGAATAGCGGAAAAAGTGGTAAAGTGACCTGCAGCAACATCTCCTTCTCTCTCTAGAATGCATCATCAGTCTACCATTAAATCGTACCTCGTTTCAACTCCATCTCAACTGATCACTCCGTCTACTCTCTGTCATCATTTAACGCAGATGCAAGTGAGTTTAGAGGCAGATGGTTCTCTGTTTTTCTAGGAAAGCATCAAAGACAGCAGTCAACTCATGTATATCACCACTACCTCAATAGACATACAACAGAATGCTTTCTCGGTGGAAAAAAAAGACTATTTCTCTGGTTCCTGGCGCTTCCATGTCAACGTTTCTTCGGATTCCTCTTATTGCCGCATACTCTATCCCATGTGCAAGAGTTGTTCTGCACCAACCAGAGGACACGCAAGTACTTCCTCAATTTTTCGTAATCCAATCGATTTTATGTCACTTGTACCCATGCAATCATGACATCGATTCTCGTAACGTGTTATAAAATTGCTTGTAAATGCAGTGCAGCTGCCAAAACCTAGCACAAATGCGGCATAGTATAGCACTGTACACGAATTCAACCAGTCACATCCACCCACATATTCTACATTTGCAGTGCGTTTGCTGTTTCCTGTTTTTCTGTGTCTGTACATGTGCTGCAAACAGCTCCCAGGACCCCGTTCTCCCGCTGGTGAACCCAACTTCCAACACAGAACACATCTTCGGACGTAATGCGTGGTTGGACCACCTTTGAGCCCTCCCCTAGATGTGAAGTGTGGTGAATCCGCCTCAGAACATCGCTTTGAATATAATGTGCGGCGGATCCACTCTCGAACGCTAACTCAGGTCTACTGCGGGTCCTGGGAGCCATCTGGGACACTAAGTAATTTAACATTATAGACCGTTTTAAATGCAGAACCGTGCAGCCCGAAGAATGTGTGTCTGTATGTTCTCTCTTACCAAGATCTGCCTGGTACTGATCCCAGACACTGGAACAATACTTCAGAATTGATAGCGTAGTTCATTTACGTAAAATGCCCCGAACTCCATCTGACTGGAGCTCCATCATGCATAGAAACCACCCGTTTCTCGTTCTTCTTAACTGCCTGCTATTACATCACAACATTTTCATATCTACTACTGTACACCGATAAAGGGCGCTAACCACATCGACATGCGCGCATCTGGAGAAGTCTTGTGCACCTGTATGGTTGCGGAACAGCAGTTACGGACTCGGCTTGGCTCCATTCATTCAAGAGACATGGAATGTAGTGGTGTGCTTCTAGTCAGCTGCCGATTAAATCGGTAATGGTGCTGCAGAGCGGGTTTTTCAAAGACAGTGCGAGGGTATCTTTCAGTCTCTAACTTTACCCTAAGAATGCGAGAATGCCCTGTGACTCCCATCCTCGTAGGGATAGATTGTAAATTATGCACTGTGCTCAAGGTGCCAGAAATATGTAGATCGCTGTCTGGTATACTTCGATGATGTATATGTTCGAGAATTAACAATGAATGGATATTCTGGACAGGAGGGGCGGTTTAGCAATGATACTGAAACTGGGAAGCATGCTATGGCACCATTGGTCAGCGTTGAAGTTACTGTAAATTTGCTAAAATTGTTCACATTGATCAACTGGGATGCTTATTATTGGAGTATATCCATAGTGTCTTTTCCATCTGATCCATTCACTGGTACGCCGTTGATTACCACATAATAATTGAGTGAAATCGCTTGTTTGAGATGCAGAAAGAGTCTTGGTGGAGGGACAACACCTGCTGGGCATGGCTAGCACCGAGACAGTGATAGCGTGCATGACTGCAATATGAGGAATCATTGAAACGGTACACAGAGCCATCAGGTATCGCGTCACTGCGGCAGATGAGTTTAAATGTCAAGGGCATGGATCACCTTTGAACAGCAGTTTGGATATGCCCCACAACGCTGCAGAACTCTTCCAGTTTCCTTATGTTGCTATTGTCTTTTGTTTAAAATCATCCTGTGTGTGTGTGTGTGTGTGTGTGTGTGTGTGTGTGTGTGTGTTGTGGTAGCAGCAGCAACCACATGATTTGAACTGTGCGTCATCTAGTTTTCTGTGAGAGGCAATGGATCAGAAGTGTTAATGTCAGTTTGGAACCTGGTGCGAAAAACAAAATGTATGGCAGTGTACACTGGAACAATACTTCAGAATTAATAGCGTAGTTCATTTACGTAAAATGCCCCGACCTCCATCTGAATGGAGCTCCATAATGCATAAAAACCAAACGCTTCTTGTTCTTCCTAACTGTCTGTTATTACAACACTTTCATATCTACTACTGCATTGTAAAGAAGAGTAATGAGGAAGATATGGGGACCAGTTTTAGATAACGGAGAATGGAGGAGGAGGAGAAACGATGAAATCTACCTTCTGATGCGACAACCAACTATCCTACAGAAGATAAAGAGCAAAAGAATACAATGGGTGGGCCATGTAGCCCGTATGCCAGATGGAAGACAGGCGAAGATGGCACTAGCGGGGAAACCAAACACCAAACGCCCCATTGGACGACAATGCAGCGCTGGATGGACGACCTGGCGAAGGACCTAGCAGCCCTGGGAATCGAAGACACCTGGAGGTACCGGGTACAAAACAGGAAGGAATGGAGGTTTGTGGAAGCAACGCGTGCTCTGCAGGGCCTGTGATCGCTGAATATCTATCCATCTATCTATCTATCTATCTGTGGCAGTGTACAAATCGTGATACAGCAGGAAGAAAACAATGTTTCGAACAACGACAGAGGGACTCTCTCTTACGATTTTTAGTATAGTCTGTGGGATGTGGTTCTCCTCCTACACTTCGGGCGTTGGCACTTTACACTGGTCTATACCTGTATATTTAATAGGAACCTCCTCCTACAGTATGAGCATTGACACTTTACACTGGTCTATGCAATGGAAGGTACTAACCTTACACATCGTACACGTTTGCCAGAGCCACAGCAGTCAGCAGGGGGTATTTCCAATACTTTGCTCATTGGCGAATTTCATCCAACTGAGATTGAGATCGCAATATTTAATTATAAGTACAGTGATAAAACATACATGTGACCAGTTTTCTAGACGATTCTGTCTGGTATGCGAGGAATACGTGGCTGCGGTGGCCTTCTGCGGGAATTATTCACGTTTCCAGACAATGGCAGGAGCTGCCCGAATGGAAAGGCCAGCTGGGGTGACAATGTCTACCTCTATATGGCTGAATAGTGAAATAATACTCAGTATGTATTGGACAGCGATCATGATTTGATAAGATTCAATATGGACATGTGTTTGCACTGGACCTTTATTTCTTCCCATGTAAATTGTAGTGTTGGTTGCTTCTGCACATTTGTGCCTTCATTTGGTTCAGAGAACATCGATTGTGGTGTGTGCATCTAGCAAGTGAAAGACGGGTGGAAGACACATTTGCTGGTTCTCTAGACACATCTACATCTACATTTATACTCCGCAAGCCACCCAACGGTGTGTGGCCGAGGGCACTTTACGTGCCACCGTCATTACCTTCCTTTCCTGTCCCAGTCGCGTATGGTTCACGGGAAGAACGACTGCCGGAAAGCCTCCCTGCGCGCCCGAATCTCTCTAATTTTACATTCGTGATCTCCTCTGGAGGTATAAGTAGGAGGAAGCAATATATTCGATAAGTCATCCAGGAAACCTGGACAGCAAGCTACACCGCGATGCAGAGCGCCTCTCTTGCAGAGTCAGCCACTTGAGTTTTCTAAACATCTCCGTAACGCTATCACGTTTACCAAATAACCCTGTGACAAAACGCGCCGCTCTTCTTTGGATCTTCTCTACTCCTCTATCAACCCGATCTGGTACGGATCCCACACTGATGAGAAATACGAGTGTTTTGTAAGCCACCTCCTTTGTTGATGGACTTCATTTTCTAACGACTCTCCCAATGAATCTCAACCTGGCACCCGCCTTACCAACAATTAATTTTATATGATCATTCCACTTCAAATCGTTCCGCACGCATACTCCCAGATATTTTACAGAAGTAGCTGCTACCAATGTTTGTTCCGCTACAATATAATCATACAATACAGGATCCTTCTTTCTATGTACTCGCAATAGATTACATTTGTCTGTGTTAAGGGTCAGTTGCCACTCCCTGCACCAAGTGCCTATCCGCTGCAGATCGTCCTACATTTCGCTGCAATTTTCTAATGTTGCAACTTCTCTGTATACTACAGCATCATCCGCGAAAAGCCGCATGGAACTTCCGACACTCTCTACTAGGTCATTTATATATATTGTGAAAAGCAATGGTCCCATAACACTCCACTGTGGCACGCCAGAGGTTACTTTAACTAGACGTCTCTCCATTGAGAACAACATGCTGTGTTCTGTTTGCCAAAACTCTTCAATCCAGCCACACAGCTGGTCTGATATTCCGTAGGCTCTTACTTTGTTTATCAGGCGACAGTGCGGAACTGTATCGAACGCCTACCGGAAGTCAAGGAAAATGGCATCTATCTGGGAGCCTGTATCTAATATTTTCTGGGTCTCATGAACAAATAAAGCGAGTTGGGTCTCTCACGATCGCTGTTTCGGGAATCCATATTGATTCCTACAGAGTACATTCTGCGTTTCCAGAAATGACATGATACGCGAACAAAAAACATGTTCTAAAATTCTACAACAGATCGATGTCAGAGATATGGGTCTATAGTTTTGCGCATCTGCTCGACGACTCTTCTTGAAGACTGGGACTACCTGTGCTCTTTTCCAATCATTTGGAACCTTCCGTTCCTCTAGAGACTTGCGGTACACGGCTGTTAGAAGGGGGGCAAGTTCTTTCGCGTACTCTGTGTAGAATCGAATTGGTATTCCGTCAGGTCCAGTGGACTTTCCTCTGTTGAGTGATTTCAGTTGCATTTCTATTCCTTGGACACTTATTTCGATGTCAGCCATTTTTTCGTTTGTGCGAGGATATGAGAAGCGCCTTTTTTTTAGTTGACTTTGTAAATTATAAGGATGATCTGAAATCTGTTATATCACCGACATCGGTATCTGTGAGTGGAAATGTCAGTTTCCTCTTTTTTTTCACATAAAGATCTTCGTAGACGGGATAAGGTTGTAGTTACTTGGAGGTTTACAGCATGCTGCACCACGCTAAAGTTCTGGACTTCTAGAGACATAATTTACAATCTATATCTTCGGAATAATACTGTGCAAGCGATCGATAGCATATTGCTTTGCAAGCGATATTTCTATGTGTTTTATGTCGAGAAGTATCAGGTAAATGGTATGATATTCTGGGAAACCATGCGAAAATACGTATATCCTTGTAATCCCAGAGTCTGGAGATGGGTGTAGAAAGCAAACAAGGAAGCAGGTTTGGTCCAGAAACAATAACACCTTTGTGCCAAGGGGAACCGACCCAGCCATCGTACAACAGTTTGGAGAGTGACCTGGGTCTGCTGAGGGCACTCTGGTCACACGTCGCGCCAGTGTGCTTGTGGGGGCAGATGTGACTGTCGGCTGCGGTGGACGACCGACCACCCACGTGGGAAGTATCCAGTGTGGTGAGGACTATACGCGGTCCATGTGCTTATACTGTCTCTCTTTGTGGTACATGTACGATTGTCTGATGGTGGGCAGCTATTTTCAGGATGCAGAAATGATGATTTTGAATAGCGCAGGATACAAATGAAGTGTTTACTACATTGATATGGTATATGGTGATATATAGCCGGGTTGGAGATCGGTTTGATGCTGATATATTCAAGCTTTCATCGACCGTGGCAGAGCAATGCAATTTAGGAAGTGATCTGTAGATCACTTTTGCAAGCTTTATTTTCCAGCCTAAGTTCGAACTTTCGGCCATGACGTCATTGCGATGTGACAACGTCTATCGCTGCCATCTTGGATCCGCCATCTTGAATAAATTTGGGAAAAAATGCTGTGTGGGTCTGATAGGTGGCTCTTGTGTGCATTCAGTGTTTCATCTACGAAAAATGGCCTATAATTTGATGGTTCACTACCTCACACTACACATTTACATTTCTTGGACGCTGACATTTCACCAAGGGTGCAAGTTTCGGCAGTTTTCCTGACAATGATTGATAAATGTGGCTTCATCACTAAACAAGATACATGATACATCCTGTGTCTCCTGTCTCAACGCCCATGTCCAGAAGTAAACACAATTCTCTTAATAGCTACCATGCAGCTCTTGCTGGAGATGGATGTGATACAGATGGAATCTAAGTCGATGGAGCATGCATGGATCACCTGCCTGACCTATCTACGCTAAAGAGCATATCAACTGCGACAACAGCAATTATTTCGCCGTCTTCTGTCGTCGCTTGTTTCCTTCCGTTACGTTGTCTTTCACGTAAATGGTTGAAGAGTTTGATAAATAATTGCCGAGATGGTCGATGTCTATTGTGATGTCTTTCCGCATATACCGTACATGAATGACCTTCACCTTCCAACACTCTCCATACGCCATGAACACCTCAGCTTTTTCTCCTTTTGCTAAACCTCATTTTCGACTCACGACCTCCATCTTGGACTGTCACACACTAACTAACTAGCAAGTCACAATGCACTCAAGAAACACACGAGCACACTGTAAGCAAACCTAACAACCTCATACCTAGCAACTACGCAGCTTGAATAGTTCAGACAAGCGTCAGCGTGGAAACTTTTCAAAATATGATACTTCGTAAACGACTCGCACTGAAATCCTGCAACAAACACCACTGACATTCTAATGCAGGCAATTTTTAATTTTTTAAGGTCAATAATCATTATTCCATTTAAAAAAGTGTCTGTTTGCACAAAAGTACACTTTCTAAGTATTGTTACACTCTCTTTATTGGCTCACCACACGAGCCCCATACTACCAATCCATTCTGCGAAAGCCACACTTCAATAGGAAAATGGTTCAAATGGCTCTGAGCACTATGGGACTTAACTGCTGTGGTCATCAGTCCCGCAGAATTTAAACCTAACTAAGGACATCACACACATCAAAGCCCGAGGCACTTCAATAGCACTTTTCATATCTGGAATATCTGTAGTGCAAGTTGTAGATGGTTCACGCTTTATATGTAGATGTAGAGGTATCACAGCTGCCAACTGCCAAAATTGTGTGTATCAAACAACATACTGGGATTGTGGGGAATAAGAAAGCTGACCAACCACAAATAATGCTACATAGAATGGAATACACTGGCGATGCATTCAGCTTAATGATGTAATGGCTGTAGTCAGGGACATGGACACGGCGAGAAGAGAATGTAACAAGGCCTGGATAGGGAAATTTAGAGAAGGGCATCCAGTACAGACAAAACCACTCACATTTACAGAAGGCCCAGTGGTACACTGATAGGTGGTATATGAAATGAGGGAAGAGGTGCATAATTTGAGTTTTCCTTTTTTTATTGTTGCCATAAAAACTTGTTCATACTCGTTGACCAAGCACACCATCTGGAATCGTAATGGATAATGCTAACTCATTCCGCAAATTGGGCACATTATTGAACCACCTGTGCTTACTGATGTTCAGTGTACTCAACGACTTCGAACAAGTCACAGGTCCACAGGCTTGTTAGTACTGTGGGCCATAAACCCATTACTGGTCACTAGATAAGAGCAAAAAATAATAATTTACATAACGTGTTTCATTAGCATTATCCTGCTGGAATACACAATTCAGTAGTTTACACATGGGCCCGCTCACCTTTTCCTGCTTAGAAATGATAGATGATTACAAACAAATTACAAAAACAAACAGTGAGGAACAAGCCACAAACAGATCAAAGCCCCACAGGCCGCGATCTGTGCATCTGTGCTGTAGATACACGAATACTTTATACTCTAGACCACATTCACGCTCGGCTACCGTAACTGAGTCCGCTCAGCGCTCTGTCTTCCCCCACCACTGCACTATTCCATACAGGCGTGTGAGTGAGACAGCTACGTGCCAGAGGTTGCACACCCAGGAGGCTTAAGAAGACATGTTTGCAACACAGTGGAACTACTTGTAAGAGGCGAATACTGCAACATAGCCAGGCGTTTAGCACACATGTATGTTTTCATCTTCTTTTTCTGTAAAATCCATAATATTTATCATTTGATTAAGCAAGTACATTATGCAGCACCGATATAGTGAGCAGCAAAACAAAAAGCTTTACATACAGTCATTTAACATTAAACCGCGACGTTTATACATTTAGACACATTTCGATTGTAGGACATGTAATAAATCTGCAAGTATAGTTCGTTATACCGTAAACACATGGAGTTACACATATTAAAATCTGTTAAACCTTGACATTGGCGGGACTTTGTCAGTTTCACAACAGAAAATCACAGGTGTGTTTAACCAAAGTTTGGAGTAAGTATAGCGGTTTGTTTGTCAAGTCGAGGATGTTGCTCTTGGGGTAACATTTTATAAAAGCCTTGAAAATTCCTGAATTATCAAACACGTCAGTGGGTTGGGTGATACACTGTACATATGTCAACTCAGGTTTCAAGTAATGAAATACATTAGCAGACAAAACCAAGAACAGTCTGGCAAATAAATTTAAATCCTTCTTCAGTCGTGCATTGTCTTGGAATCTCTTTTAAGAACTCATACTCTTTCAATTACTGAAACGTAGACAGTCATGTCTGGTTCAAAAATAACTGTCTTGAGTTTGGGGAAATGTTCCATGTCATAACTTCATGCTAATTTGCTAATTTTCCTGTAGGATTACGTTTTGTTTGATAACATCGATCTTGTCCGTTGTATCTGTTGCCAAATGATTTTTCCCCTGCATTAAGACACTTAATGAATATGTAATTGGTGATGTCGACCATAAGAGATATTATAACCGCCCTTTCTTGCTTTTGCAGGTGCCTTGTCCCTCGGTTTCGCAAGGTCGGCACGGTTAGGAACGGATTTGGCAAGCTTAGTTTTAAGGGGGGGGGGCGGATGCCCTTCCTGCCGCCACCCCGTAACCCCCCCCCCCCCCCTGGATGGAATTAGTGTACTCCAGCTGTCAGCGTCTAGAGTCATCAATGGAATAGTGCGAACGTGTTCAGATGTCTGCGAGGCGCGTAACTGAGGCGGAACGTGGAGACCAGCCCGGTATTCACCTAGCGGGATGTGGAAGACCGCCTAAAAACCACATCCAGGCTGGCCGACATACCGGCTGCTGTCGGTAATCCGGCGGGCTGATTCGATCCGCGGCCAGCGCGCCTACCCGAGTCCAGGAAGCAGCGCGTTAGCGCTCTCGGCTAACCAGGCGTGTGTATAATTACCACTCCGCTGACCCTTAAATAAATTTTCCCCTAATGGTGCCTTCATTTCAGCCATCATTCCCAGTCGTTAGTCAGAAAACAATTGCATGCCAACATCTTTGTGGTTGGTGGTGTAATTACGTTCCAATTATTGTTTTTATAGCCTATAGTATTGGGATGCTATATTAAGCGCTTTGTATGGCCTTTAAGCGATGCGAAAAGTAAGGCAATTCCCATTCTACACTGAACGATGTGATTCCTTCCTTTTCCTTTTTTCGACTAGTGTACAGACGCCATAGTATTTCCTAATGTAGAACATAAATCCCATTTAACGCAAATAGTGAGACAGCAAACAGCTTGGTGTGTTGCCAAGAGACTGCTTTGCTCTAACGGCTTCCGGCAGTGGACTCCTCCTCCTCTTCATCATCTCCGCTGAGCCCCACTCGCCGTTGCACCCCGAACGCGGCCGGAGCACAACACGCGAAGAACACGAGCAAATTTCGTGTGAATTTTCACGCGAGACTAGGGGGTGGGAGGTGAGGGCCAAGGACACCTAACGCAGGCTGATCTGAAGACCAGCATCTACATCTACATCTACATCTATACTCCGCGAGCCACCTTACGGTGTGTGGCGGAGGGTACTTATTGTACCACTATCTGATCCCCCCTTCCCTGTTCCATTCACGAATTGTGCGTGGGAAGAACGACTGCTTGTAAGTCTCCGTATTTGCTCTAATTTCTCGGATCTTTTCGTTGTGATCATTACGCGAGATATATGTGGGCGGTAGTAATATGTTGCCCATCTCTTCCCGGAATGTGCTCTCTCGTAATTTCGATAATAAACCTCTCCGTATTGCGTAACGCCTTTCTTGAAGTGTCCGCCACTGGAGCTTGTTCAGCATCTCCGTAACGCTCTCGCACTGACTAAATGTCCCCATGACGAATCGCGCTGCTTTTCGCTGGATCATGTCTATCTCTTCTATTAATCCAACCTGGTAAGGGTCCCATACTGATGAGCAATACTCAAGAATCGGACGAACAAGCGTTTTGTAAGCTACTTCTTTCGTCGATGAGTCACATTTTCTTAGAATTCTTCCTATGAATCTCAACCTGGCGCCTGCTTTTCCCACTATTTGTTTTATGTGATCATTCCACTTCAGATCGCTCCGGATAGTAACTCCTAAGTATTTTACGGTCGTTACCGCTTCCAATGATTTACCACCTATGGCATAATCGTACTGGAATGGATTTCTGCCTTTATGTATGCGCATTATATTACATTTATCTACGTTTAGGGAAAGCTGCCAGCTGTCGCACCATGCATTAATCCTCTGCAGGTCCTCCTGGAGTACGTACGAGTCTTCTGATGTTGCTACTTTCTTGTAGACAACCGTGTCATCTGCAAATAGCCTCACGGAGCTACCGATGTTGTCAACTAAGTCATTTATGTATATTGTAAACAATAAAGGTCCTATCACGCTTCCCTGCGGTACTCCCGAAATTACCTCTACATCTGCAGATTTTGAACCGTTAAGAATGACATGTTGTGTTCTTTCTTCTAGGAAATCCTGAATCCAATCACAAACCTGGTCCGATATTCCGTAAGCTCGTATTTTTTTCACTAAACGTAAGTGCGGAACCGTATCAAATGCCTTCCTGAAGCCCAGGAATACGGCATCAATCTGCTCGCCAGTGTCTACGGGACTGTGAATTTCTTGGGCAAATAGGGCGAGCTGAGTTTCACATGATCTCTGTTTGCGGAATCCATGTTGGTTATGATGAAGGAGATTTGTATTATCTAAGAACGTCATAATACGAGAACACAAAACATGTTCCATTATTCTACAACAGATTGACGTAAGCGAAATAGGCCTATAATTATTCGCATCTGATTTATGACCCTTCTTGAAAATGGGAACGACCTGCGCTTTCTTCCAGTCGCTAGGTACTTTACGTTCTTCCAGCGATCTACGATAAATTGCTGATAGAAAGGGGGCAAGTTCTTTAGCATAATCACTGTAGAATCTTAAGGGTATCTCGTCTGGTCCGGATGCTTTTCCGCTACTAAGTGATAGCAGTTGTTTTTCAATTCCGATATCGTTTATTTCAATATTTTCCATTTTGGCGTCCGTGCGACGGCTGAAGTCAGGGACCGTGTTACGATTTTCCGCAGTGAAACAGTTTCGGAACACTGAATTCAGTATTTCTGCCTTTCTTCGGTCGTCCTCTGTTTCGGTGCCATCGTGGTCAACGAGTGACTGAATAGGGGATTTAGATCCGCTTACCGATTTTACATATGACCAAAACTTTTTAGGGTTCTTGTTTAGATTGTTTGCCAATGTTTTATGTTCGAATTCGTTGAATGCTTCTCTCATTGCTCTCTTTACGCTCTTTTTCGCTTCGTTCAGCTTTTCCTTATCAGCTATGATTCGACTACTCTTAAACCTATGATGAAGCTTTCTTTGTTTCTGTAGTACCTTTCGTACATGATTGTTATACCACGGTGGATCTTTCCCCTCGCTTTGGACCTTAGTCGGTACGAACTTATCTAAGGCGTACTGGACGATGTTTCTGAATTTTTTCCATTTTTGTTCCACATCCTCTTCCTCAGAAATGAACGTTTGATGGTGGTCACTCAGATATTCTGCGATTTGTGCCCTATCACTCTTGTTAAGCAAATATATTTTCCTTCCTTTCTTGGCATTTCTTATTACACTTGTAGTCATTGATGCAACCACTGACTTATGATCACTGATACCCTCTTCTACATTCACGGAGTCGAAAAGTTCCGGTCTATTTGTTGCTATGAGGTCTAAAACGTTAGCTTCACGAGTTGGTTCTCTAACTATCTGCTCGAAGTAATTCTCGGACAAGGCAGTCAGGATAATGTCACAAGAGTCTCTGTCCCTGGCTCCAGTTCTGATTGTGTGACTATCCCATTCTATACCTGGTAGATTGAAGTCTCCCCCTATTACAATAGTATGATCACGAAACTTCTTCACGACGTTCTGCAGGTTCTCTCTGAGGCGCTCAACTACTACGGTTGCTGATGCAGGTGGTCTATAGAAGCATCCGACTATCATATCTGACCCACCTTTGATATTTAACTTAACCCAGATTATTTCACATTCGCATTCGCTAATAACTTCACTGGATATTATTGAATTCTTTACTGCTATAAACACTCCTCCACCATTGGCGTTTATCCTATCCTTGCGGTATATATTCCATTCTGTGTCTAGGATTTCGTTACTGTTCACTTCCGGTTTTAACCAACTTTCCGTTCCTAATACTATATGCGCACTATTTCCTTCAATAAGAGATACTAATTCAGGAACCTTGCCCTGGATACTCCTGCAGTTTACCAATATTACGTTAACTTTTCCTGTTTTTGGTCTCTGAGGACGGACGTTCTTTATCAACGATGATAATGTCCTCTCTGGTAAGCCGTCAGGTATTTTATCGTTTCGCCAAAGGGGGGGTCCCTCTAACCTAAAAAACCCCCGTGTGCACGCCACACGTACTCTGCTACCCTAGTAGCTGCTTCCGGTGTGCAGTGCACGCCTGACCTGTCTAGGGGGGCCCTACAGTTCTCCACCCAATAACGGAGGTCGATGAATTTGCAACCATTATAGTCGCAGAATCGTCTGAGCCTCTGGTTTAGACCCTCCACACGGCTCCAAACCAGAGGACCGCGATCGACTCTGGGCACTATGCTGCAGATATTAAGCTCAGCTTGCACTCCGCGTGCGATGCTGGTTGTCTTCACCAAATCAGCCAGCCGCCGGAAGGAACCAAGGATGGCCTCAGAACCCAAGCGGCAGGCGTCATTCGTTCCGACATGTGCTACTATCTGCAGCCGGTCACACCCAGTGCGTTCAATAGCTGCCGGAAGGGCCTCCTCCACATTACGGACGAGACCCCCCGGCAAGCACACCGAGTGCACACTGGCATTCTTCCCCGACCTACCCGCTATTTTCCTAAGGGGCTCCATAACCCGCCTAACGTTGGAGCTCCCTATAACTAATAGGCCCGCCCTCTGTGACTGTCGGGACCTTGCCGGAGAATCGGCCACTGGCCCAACAGGCGAGGCATCCTGTGGTGGCTCGGAAACGATGTCATCACCACTAGGAAGCACCCCGTACCTGTTGGAAAGGGGTAAGGCAGCTGCCACGCGGCCAGATCCCACCTTCGCCTTTCGGCCAGGCACGCGCGAGCCCACCACTGTCCGCCATTCACCCTGGAGTGATGGCTGACCGGTAAGATGCTCACTGCCGGAAGACGCAGCGACATCAGGGGTTCCATGTGATTCCAAGGCCACCGAAGTAGACATAGGTCTCACCACAGTTGCCCCAACGCCACTACGAGCCGACGCCTGCGCCTCGAGCTCGATGAGCCTAACAGACAAAGCCTCCACCTGCCCCCGAAGAGTGGCCAATTCTCCTTGCGTCCGCTCACAACAACCACAGTCCCTACACATGACTATGTTTACCCTACTCTATACGGTGACAAATTCCCAAGATAATCTTCTGATGAGCTACTCTGATAATCAAGAAACACTCACTGAAATACGAGACGCGAAAACTACGCTAGGTTTTCCCAGAAAAACTATTTAAAAGCTAAGCGCAGCAAATAAGTACAAAAACGCTTTATACAAACAGTACTCGCTGCTGCTGGTGCTCTCGCTCTGGCTGTCACAAGACAACTGCTGATTCAAGTGACTAGTGGCTAACGGCCGCGAAACAAACAAAAGACGGTTTTAGGGCGCTTTCTGTTCTAAACGATCAAGAAAACACTAAGAAATCTAACACGAAAACTACGTAAAGTTTTATCAAGAACTGTTAGTTACTATGCAGAGCAGATAAACACAAATAGAATCCCTTCCTTAGTGGAAGGTCGTAAACAAAATGCAAAATAAACGCTTTATACAAACAGTACTCGCTGCTGCTGGTGCTCTCGCTCTGGCTGTCACAAGAGCGGAAACAAGTGTTTTCTAAGTTGAACAAAAGGACACTTGGGTTTCAAATTCACCCCACAAATAATAAGATTCGAAAATTTCACATCTCATAGAAAAGTGTAGAACAGCTACTTTAGGAACGGTCGAGGGGGAACCCTCGGTGACAGGGCGGACCAGAGAACGATGACAGATCAGCTCAGGTGGCGCTGCCCCTCGGCAGGGAGGGAGCAGGCGGTGGTCCGACCGAACAGCCAGTCGTCGCCACTAACGAAACTTTTCGGTTGAGAGTTATTTGTCCGTACTGGAAACTCCTAAACTGCAGCTTTGCTATTTATTTATTAAAATATGTAGCAGGTTGGGTGCACCGGGTTATTAAGTACCCTGGCAAGCGTCTCATCGAGAGTCACATTACCTGAAATTAACGCTACTGAGGACCTAAACTCATATGATGATAATCCATGGAACATTCCTAATGGACACATTTGACTGTAACTCAACTGGTGGAGGGGACAAGAGGCAGCTCGTATTTACCACTGACAGGGTAAAACTCATCCACCGTAACTAGTGTCAATACATCTTCAGAACGCAACACCATCACCATTCTGGGGGATGGAGAGCAACAACCACATATACTTTGGCCGCTCAAGGTACAGGAGAGAATCAGACTGGTTAATTACTGAGCTAGTCCACATGAATCAAGAGTATCCTTCGAATACGTTTACACTCACGTCTAGAATGAAAACTGACGTTTATAAATTGCTTATGGAATTCGCGATAAAAGAATTAAATTGTAGCCACACAGTTTGGGCTTGTGTGTGTGTGTGTGTGTGTGTGTGTGTGTGTGTGTGTTTATACGTGTTTATGTCGATTTATTTAAGAAATCCGTAGCATACCCAAAACAGACCACTGTATTTAATTACGTGTCATTACACATGCCAATGAAACTTGTTTTAAATTGTTCAGAGACGATAGAAACCAGAGTTTGATGACTACAAAGGATAGACAGCACTGTAAATTTGTGTGTGTGAGAATTCCTAGGGGACCAAACTGCTGAGGTCGTCGGTCCCTACACTTACACACTACTTACACTAACTTATGCTTAGAACAACGCACACACTGATGCCCGAGGGAGGACTCGAACCTCCGGAGGGAGGGGCCGCGCAATCTGTGACACGGCGACCACCACGCGCGGCAAAAGCCCAGCAATAAATTGTTTAGTGCACTCAGCCACAATCCTCACGTGCCTCTGCACTAAAATTAAGTAATTCACTACATTTCTATCAGTCAACTTACAGTTAAACTCTCCCCAGGGAACCTCCATTTCGTGAGACTTTCAGTGTTCCCCCACAATTCCCTACCTTCTCCAGTAAATGCAACTTCCTTGGAAACTCCCGAATCTGAACCGAAAATTTTAATTTGCAGTTATATCACACAAAAATATTTCTCTTTTACTATTTGTTGTCCGTATGTTTGTCTGTCTCTGTTAAGACCCATTTTTCTCAGGAACAAATAGAGGTGTTAAGTTTAAATTCATGGCAAATACTGAGGCCTACAGTCTCTTGGGTAAAACATTTTAAGCTTCTAAGATACGTTGAGGCTGATGGAGGAGGTGGTGGGCAGAGCGAGTGGGAGGCGGTAATGGACAGAGAGAGAGAGAGAGAGAGAGAGAGAGAGAGAGAGAGAGAAAGAGAGGGCGAGGGGGAATGCATGAGGCAAATGGAAGTGTGGAAGGGTAGTGGGCAGGTGGAAAAGAAAGGGAGGAGGCGGAGATGAAAATAGAGGAAGGAAGAAGGATATGGACAGAGGGAGGAGAGGGGAAGATATGGCCAGGAAGAGGAGTTGGAGGATATGGATGAAGAAAGGGGGAGAAGGAGCCGCAAAGAGACAGATAGAGGCGAGAGGATGAGGTGGACGGACGGAGGAATAAAAAGGACACAGAGAGGAGGAGTGGGAGTCGTGTTCAGACATGCAGGCGAACCGCGTGGTAAAAGCTAGCATATATACACATATTTTTCCAAGTAAGTGCGGTAACGTTGTTCGGAATACAGAAAATATTCAGTGGACACTAGAAACACGCAAACAAAATTTGCGTAATCTCCACACACTCCTCTACACCGTTAGAGACGAAACTAATTATTACACTGTTCGGAAAAAATACAACATCCTCAACGACACGATCATTTTATTGACGAGTGCTGCGTCAGATGGTTCGTCATTGCCAGATATGTGGCAACAAATTCATGCCAAGCGAAACACACACGTCACAGTAAATAGTGCTTAAAATGTGTAGTCTTAAATAAAAACGATAATAAACGTGCCCAGTGGAATCCTGCAACAGATTATCCCAGGCATCCTGCACCTTTTGTTGCAATTCGGCAATGTTTCTTGCAGGGTTCTGGAGAACGTGTAAATTTCCGCTTCATCATATCACACTCATGTTCAACTGCAGAGAGATCCGGTGAGTTGGCAGGCCAACATCATTTTGTACACCACGGAAACCGTGTTGCGTCGATTCGTCCGAATGTGCACGTGCACTGTCCTCTTGAAAAACCACATCATGTTCCTGTCGATGAAATGCGGTAGAACATAGATGAGAGCGTGTGCATTGCAGCGGGCACCGGCTACTTTATCCCACAGGAACACCAAATGTGACGCCGAACTGTGACTGATGATGACCCACTACGCCCGTGGGACACGCGTGTCGTGGACGAATGCAGCCTAGAATAAGCCACTGACCAGGTCTGCGCCGTACACGTGTACGTCCATCACTCGCATACAGACACAGCATACTCTCATCACTGAAGACAACGCAGACGCTCTCCAGTCAATTCTTTCACGATACCATAGTAACCGTGCATAGCGATGTATCGGTGGTAGCCTGGACAGACTCAACATGCAGGAAAGTCAAAACAACCTTCGGTGACATTAAAAGGAAGGGTCATAACATTAAGAGTGCAACGGGAATGCCACTGTTAAATGCAGAGGAGGGAGTGGATAGGTGGAGTGAATATACTGAAAGCCCCTATGAGGGGGAAGATTTGTCTGGTGTGCTAGAAGAAGAAACAGAAGGCGATTTAGGAGGGACAGTAATAGATTTAGGAGAGAGAGAATGAGAATTTAAAACAGCTCTGGAGGACTTAAGATCAAATAAGGCAGAAGGGATAGATGACATTAGATGAGAATTTCTAAAATCATTGGGGAAAGTGGCAACAAAACAACTATTCACGTTGATGTGTAGAATGTATGATCTGGCGACATACCATCTGACTTTCGAAAAAGCATCATCCACACAATTCCGAAGATGGCAAGAGCTGACAAGTGCGAGAATTACCGCACAATCAGCTTAACAGCTCATGCATCCAAGTTGCTTACAAGAATAATATACAGAAGAATGGAAAAGAAAATTGAGGATGCGCTAAATAACGATCAGTTTGGCTTGCGGAAACGTAAAGGCACGAGAGAGGCAATTCTGAGGTTGCGGTTAATAATGGAAGTAAGACTAAAAAAGATCGAGACACGTTCATAGAATTTGTCGACCTGGAAAAAGCGTTCGACAATGTAAAATGGTGCAAGATGTTGGAAATTCTGAGAAAAGTAGGGGTAAGCTATAGGGAGAGACGGCTCATATACAATATGTACAACAGCAAAGAGGGAATAATAAGAGTGGACGACCAAGAACGAATTGCTCGTATTAAAAACGGCGTAAGACAAGGATGTAGTCTTTCACCCCTACTGTTCAATCTGTACATCGAGGAAGCAATGATGGAAATAAAATATAGGTTTAGGAGTGGAATTAAAATTCAGTGTGAAAGGATATCAGCGATACCATTCGCTGATGACATTGCTATCCTGAGTGAAACTGAAGAAGAATTACATGATCTGATGAATTGAACGAACAGTCTAATGTGTGCAGAGTATAGATTTAGAGCAAATCGAAGAAAGATGAAGGTAATGAGCAGTGGTAGAAATGAGAACAGCGAGAAACGTAATATCAGGATGGATGGTCACGAAGTAGATGAAGTTAAGGAATTCTGCTACCTCAACAATAAAATGACCAATGATGGACGGAGCAAGGAGGACATCAAAAGCAGACTAGAAATGACAAAAAGGGCATTTCTGGCCAAGAGAAGTCTACTAATATCAAATATCGGCCTTAATTTGAGGAAGAAATTTTTGAGAATGTACGTCTGGAGTAAACAATTGTATCGTAGTGAAACATGTACTGAGAGAAAACCGGAACAGGATCGAAGCATTTGAGATGTGTGCACCTGGTTCATGCACCCATGCTGACTGTTGTTCATCAGCGACGAAGGCAGGAGTTTGTCATCCAATGCCGTAATTGGACATCCACTGAACGACGATAGCCAGCCAGGGTGGCCGAGAGGTTCTAGGCGCTACAGTCTGGAACCGCGCGCCCGTTACAGTCGCAGGTTCGAATCCTGCCTTGGGCATTGGTGTGTGTGATGTCCTGACGACGATGAATGACGATAGGTAGTCTTTTCAGATCAATCACGTTTTATACTCCATCGGATAGATGGCCTTTTGTGTGTATGGCCCAACAATAATCGTTGGAAAGATCTAGGCCCGAGGAGGCAGTGTTATGGCCTGGGGAATGTTTTTGTGGCATTCCCTGGGTCATCTCGTCATTCGGGAAAGCACAATGCATCAACGCAATTACGCTCCTACATATATCCCCAGGCATCACGGCTACCCTTAGATACAGTTTGTTTTTTCCTCAGAACGATTGCATCTAACTGCAGGAAAATGATACGTGTCATACAGCTCACAGTGTAAGTACATGGTCCAAAGAGCACCAGCATGAGTTTGCTATACTTCCTTAGCCAACAAACTCCCAGGGTTTGAGCCCAATCGAGAATCTCAGGGACCACCTTGATCAGACTGTTCACCCCATGGATCTGCAATCAAGAAACCTGCACTTGAGTCAGCATGGTTCCACATCAGTATTGGGATAAAGAGAGAATGAGCACAGCCTGCATTGTTGCCAAAGTTATTCAAGACTGAGGATCCAACATGGCATTGGTAGATGGGCAACACAATATGTCACCAGATGACATCATCCTCCTTCCCTCCCCTTCCTCCTTCCTCCTTCACCACCCCTCTCCGCACCTATTTCCCTCCCCTTCTTCCACCTGGAAATTGGCAGGAAAAGCTCTGTCTGTGCTGAACTGTGGATGAGGAAGGATCTCTTTATTTCATCATTTTTGGGATGTACAGATATTATCCTATTGAAAGAATTCTCTTGTGTGTTTCCTAGCTCACAATATCGTCACCAGAGGATGCTGAGAAAAGCAACCTCCCCTCTCCTGCCCCATCTGGAAATTGGTGGAAAACTGAACTGCCACCCCTACTTTCAACCACCCCCACATTGGGAATTGGCAGGAAAAGCTCAGTTGCTTGTCAGCGCCAGTGGAAGTGGCTGTGTATGTTCAATATCTTCAGTTGATGAGATGTTGGTGCCAGACAGATGACTTTAACTTCTGTATTACCCCTAAGCACATGCAGCTGTGGACTGCTTCCATGGCTTTCTACAGGAGGACAAGAAAGAAATAATAATGAAGGCGTGGAAGAAGATTAGTTTTCAGAATATATTGGTCCTGCAGAAGAATGGCTTAAAGGTGCGTTTCACAACTGATACAGACGGTTGCACGTGCAAAACTGTGTACATTTCTTGAAATGGCTGGTCCGTCTGACTCTTCCAAAGCGCAAGAGAAAATTGCATCGTCTTCCACAGCCCATTACCAACTAATCTAGTTCATAGTACCACCAGGAGAGAGTGACAGTTGTGATATGACAACACCACATCTGGTCACATGAGTGTGACATCGGGGATAGGAAGCGAGCGGGGCAGCTCACCAGTCTCAGTGGCAGTCAGTCAGTTGAAGGACATGAGGTGGATACAGAGAACGACTTGCTGTGTTCTGTTTGCTAGAAACTCTCCAATCCAATCATGCAGTTGGTCTAATATTCCATTCGCTCGAATTTTGTTCATTAGGTGGCGTTCCAGAAGCCAAGGAACACGGCGTCTACCTAGGCAACTTTATCTACTTCTTTCTGAGTGCCGCGCACGAAAAATGTGATCTGGGTTCCACACGGTCCTTGTTCCTAGGACGCATGTTGAATCTTACAGACGAGATTTTCGGTCTCAAGAAATGTCATAATGTGTGAGCATAAAATACGATGTATATTCTACAGGTACCCAGGCATATAGTTTTGCGAGTCTGTTCAACGACCCTTCTTGAAAACGGAAATGACCTGCACTTCTTTCAATCATCACGAACATTTTGCTCCTCCAATTACCTACGTTTACTACTTCGATCTTTTGTGTCATTCTCTTTTCAGAATCCGTTTTCGTCACCAAGTGTCTGAATAGATGGCTTCGAATTTTTTACTGATTTAACATCAGGCCTAAGCTTCTTAAGATTTTGTGTCAAGTCGGAAGACAGAATTCACTGAACGCATCTTGCTTGGCTATCCTTATCCTGATTTTGGCTTCGTTCGGATTTTATTTCTCTGTGAGGCTTTAGATAAGTTTATATTTGCAGTGAATCTATCTCTGCTTTCGTAGCAGCTTTGTAACATGGCTATCGAACCATGGCGGGTCACTTTGACACCTCACGACCTCATTCGGCTGTCTAAAGCGTATTGTACAATCCTCGATCTTTATCCAATGACGAACAACATTGTTAATGCTTTCATTAATACTCAGATTTTATTTCATTTAGCCACATACAGATTTTCGCACTAACAATGCTATTTGCTACAGGTTTCTGTCAAACGCATTTAGCAAATGCCCCAATGCATTTTATACTCGCGATGTCCTACAGCCATCATTTAGAGATTTTGAAGTACACTTTTGCACGTCTTCAAATAAATTCGGTATCGAATCTAGTATGGATTCCTTAGGGCCTTGGAGCATTGTACAATTATAGCGACTTCAGCGTTTCTTCAACACCACTGACACTGATATCTGTACCTGATATCTGATATTTGTATTCTAATTTTGCTTTGCTATCCTCAGTTTGTCACTGAATATCTGGACACTAACTCTGATACCACTAACAACTTTTAGGTATCTTCAGATTTTTTTTGATTTTTTCTCTTTTTTTGTTTTTTTGTTTTGTGAGACAACGTTCGGCTGCTACGGCAGCCTTTGTAAGCCTCATGTATTGCCTGTTTGACACCAAACCGCCTTTCATTCAGCATCTTTATTCAGCTCTATGCTTTATATTATATAAGTTATACAGAAGTCTCTCTTTCCTTGGAGCTTTTTTTTATTATTTACTAGCCGTGTGGCTCGATCAGCGATATTCCCGCCACCTACCGGGCCGATCGGGAGCGAGAGGAAAGCTGAGCAAGAGGGAGGGTTTTGCTTTTGGACGTCGAGCAGTAACGGCGTATTGAGAACTATGGTGGACAGTTAAGGTCCGGTGTCAGCCAGCAAGGAGGGACGTCTAAAAGGAGCTGTTACCCGGGTGACGGCGGCGTGGCAAATATCGCCGGCGTGGAAAGAGACGTTACTGGGAAGCCGTTGATGTTTTTTCCGCTGGCTTCATGTCTCCTGGAATCGGGGTCTGCGGCGGCTGTCTTCGTCGAACAAGCAAGAGGGTGAGGGCCTTGTTTGTCCTGTAAAGTGTGGTCGGAATCCACTACCGGGTTCTGTGAGGTTGACTGTATTTTCTTGGGCGGCCGTCGCTACTCCTGCTGAGTATGGCCTTCAGCGTGTTGATTTTAATTGGTTTAATACGTAATGTTTAAAGGTGTATGTGGTGTGATCATTAACATTTACAAGGGACTGGAGTGCTCAGACATTCCGTTGTAGATCCCTACCGTCAAGTTTTAACCGCCATTGACAGCAGTTTGCTGGCCCTTGTTTAAGTACTGCCTGGTTATTGTATTTATATCACACCACGGATTTAAGATGCCCAATCGCTATTGATGGATCTATTTATCTCTGAATTGTAATAAAATTACTGTTACGTTTCTGTTTGAACTAATAGTGTGCCTAAGAGACACGTGTATAATTTTGAAATCAGCAGTTTCCTAAATTACCAGTTATTGAGAGGTCAGTTGTTACTGTGTGTTTAATGGCCTGAAACGGAATTCTATTGATGGTGGTACTAGAATTCCTTCAGTGACAGTAGATAGATATTGTAATTAATTTCATGTATTAATTTTACTGATGGCGTGTAATGAGTTATTGTGTTTCTTGTTATTTAAGACAGATGTCAGTCTGTTGTAGATACCCTTTAATTATGGGATTTTCTCGTGCCCATTCGTGACCGTTGCTCTTCCCATCCGGGGATCCATGTCGAGCCTGAACTGGAAACAGCTGAGCGGGCGGGCGTCCGTTTTCTGGGCGTAGTTGTTGAATCTCAAGAGCTTGTTTGCTCACGTGAAATTTTATATTTTGCCTACCATTTCAGTAACCTTATGTGTGCCATGGTAGTTAATTGTTGCCTGAACCCTGAATTATTTTGGTAGTAACAATCACTGTCGTAATGAAAGAGTACGTTTGTTAAATTTTAGTAAATTGTTCTTTACCTTGATTACAATTTAGAGTATATAAAATTTAACTCATTTCAGTAAATGTGTAATTGGCTATAAGTGCCGCGTTTTTGTGAATGTTTAAAATTGAAGTAATTCATTTTTACCTGAATGGTAATTTTTAAAGATGTGTAGTAGTTTTAAACATGTGATGGTTTGATTTGTCAATTGCTCTTGTTTAAAGGTACCGAATAAAATGTTCGGTGCAACTGTCGATGGTGATTGCCTGATGTGTTACGTTGGTCCAGTCCTACCACCCTACAGCCTGTTGTGCTGAGTTTGTGTCATTGTGTAAAAGGTGGAATTACATGTTGTGTCGACACTTCAATTTATTTATAGTTCGGCGTAAACACTTTGAGACGAATGACTCATTGGGTATTTAAATTACTACACCTGATAAGCTAAGGAAAGAAGTACATCAGGTTTTATGCATCTTAGCTATAAAACTGACATACATTACACAGTGACATGAGGAAAGGGGCAATGCAATGGACTGTAAAATATGCAGTAAAAATCAGATGTAAAAAGAGCCAGTAAAAGGAACACTGTATACCATGAAAGGTCTGATCTATCCTCAACTGCTCTATTAGGTACGTAGCTGTCAAATACATGGTCAACCATTCTTTTAAACCTGAGCCACAGTTCTCCGCTTGTCTCTGGATTAAATGCTTACAGTTCCTTAAGGGGTCTCGACCAACTACACTCAGCGAATTCAGCGCTGCACTGTTCCTATCGCTGGTTCTCCTCGAGGACTGCCACCTTACCGCGGTAAGTTGGTTTGGGTGTCCCGTTCGATCCCTGAGAGCTATGCTGGCGGAAGCTTAAGCTTTTGGCAGGGTCGTTCAAGTCAGATTGAAGTGTTGATACCGACGTAGGGCATTCAACGAGGTCCCTGAAGGCCTCAGATTAGACGGCCTCTGGGAGGACTCAGGAAGAGCTGTCAGACATGCTGAAGTCTACCTTCCTAGGGGAAATAATACCAAAGAAAAATTAAATAGCTGCTGCCTTGCACTTAGGTAATTGTCTTACCAAAGGCTAGAGGAAGTAAACTTGATCAAAAATTACTGGCAGGTCATGAGGTCAGAACGTGGCTATCCCACCACATGTGTAGTCTTGGCTATGGGGTGGCATATCGTACCGGTGACTTTAAATTTACTCATAATCTTAAAAGAAACAAGTTGGCCTAGACCAGGATCAAAGAAAAAACAGAGTTTCCTTGGCTGTTTTAGGGCTAACAGGCCAAAAAAGTCGAGGGTGAAGTGTGGATAAAGAAATGGTTAATGCAATGGAAGAAAATCACCTCCGCTCTGTTACTTACAGACCTGAGACACGATATTTTCGGAATTATTGCAGAATGGATTAAAATGCTTTTCGGAGCTGCTTAACGTCATCAAACCATATTTGACGAAAACGAATGCAGTCGTGATGTTACCTGTAAGTTGCGAGGCGAGATTGTTAGCTACACTAAGATTTATAGCCATTGGCAGAAGTTAGGAGGACCGCAAATTCAGCACAGTTGTGTCGCCACAAATGTTACCTAATATAATTCCTGAAACCGCCAAAGTGATTTAGTTACCTGAGGAAACACATCATAATAAAGAAAAGCAAACAAAATACATTATGTTCATATAATATTTATGAACTGAGACATTTATGTGGCGTAAAAGATATATCCAATAAGTTCAAGAAACTCATTTAAAATTACAAGAATATAGACTATAAATGATGGTGGCGCACATCATGTATTAAATTCAGCAATAGGTACATAAGAAATGAAGCTTTTAGCAACTGTTAGTACAGTAAGAAGGTCCTTCACTTTGCTCTTAGTAGCCAAAGACCTGACGACAAGTTGGATTTTTTAATACTTCTAATAATGAAACATGAGTATTTCATGAATAAAAGTCCGTCGATTGTCTGTACTTCGGATTTTAGGTTTTATCTGTGATAAGTATGGAAAATAAAACTGAAAAACAGATAGTCGACTGATAGTTATTCATAATAGTATACATATTTTACATTCTCTGTTTGCCACGTGAAACCATCATAGATTCATTAAAAAATGAAAGAACCTCTTCATTTCTGGGCTCTTCATTGTTGTACTCCTTGCACAACGTGTATCACAGGCATCTGAAGTCTTTGAAGTTCACCAAAAATTCTGTCAACAAAGTTTTGTCTGTCTCACACTCTGTCGTGTTAGTCATATCTGGACTGCGTTTGATCCCGCTCGCAGTGACTCAAACCGAACTATTGTCGGGTGGTTGGCGCGACAGCACTACACACACTGCATTATTTGTTGGGCGGACGGATCGAACCACAAGAAAAATGTTCCGTCCGTTGGGCGACGAGCCTACACACATAGAATTTGCCGATAGGACGGCCAACGAGCCTACAAATGCTCAATTTGTCAGTCTGTCGATAAAAGTAATGCGCGCGCGCACGTGTGCTTGTTCGTATGTGTTTGTGTAGTGAGCTAGAACACTACTGCCTCTTTATTTGGTTTGTTGAATATATAAGTCGTTCTACTTTTTTCATTCGCCCTTTGTACTTTGGTAATACCTGTTATGCAACTGCATCATGGCAACAGATACAAGTTTCTGTATTGACATCCTCAAAGAGGTCAGGTCTTTTTGTCGCTATCACATGTAACACGTTTGCACCTTGAGTGAGGTTACGTTTTCATTATTCTGCCCATATTTGTGTTCTGGAGGTTGTGTGATTTCGCTAGTGTTGTCGCTTGCACTTTGTTGCTTTTGTGTAATATGTGATTTACAAGTGATTGTGTTCTGAGTGTGTGCAAGCAAGTCAGGTTGTGCTGTTGTGGGCTGTAATGCTCATAATCGTAACACAAAAGGGGACCGAGGTGCTGCTTATGTTTTCCCTCGCCATTCCAATTTGCAAAAGATTTTGCTCTCGAAGTGCTGTACAAAAGACACTGTGAATGTTGCAAAGGCTAGAATATACTCTCGTCATTTCACAGAAATTCGTTACTTTGCGTTCAGAACTTTACCGCGGAAACGCGTGTTTAAGAATGCTGCGTTTCCAACGTGCAGTTTGTCTTGTGATAGTAGCGCGAGAGACAGCACACGAGCCACAACAGCAGAAAGGAAGGAAGGTTATAACGTACATGAAATCTATAGAAGAAATACAGAAACATTAGAAAAGCTTTCACGACAGAATAAGTATGGTGGCAAACGTACGTTTGCTGATGAAGTTGTTTGTCATGATTCAGGTAAAGTCAATTTACAGAATTCGGTAATGGCATTAAAAATGAGAAAGGCTTGTCTCAAAAACATGAGCATGAAATTGCGAACACAGGATAAAGATCTTTGTCTGTAGTCATCAACGAAAAGACGTCTGTAGGACGAAGAAATTAATAAATATGTACTTACGTCTCGTGAAATTCATTGGATACTAGCAAAAATATTCTCACCCAGTCAAATCAGAGGTTCGTTACACGGGTTCGATGGGGCGCAGAGGGCTTTTACATGTCGATTACTTTGTGCGCCATGTTGCAGAATACTTACAATTTTCCACCTTCAGTGTCGACCTTGAGTTCTCAGATAAACCGCAGTTTCTGTTGCCACCCAGGTATCTCGAAGGATGTTTCAGTGATGTTGAAGATGCAGTCGGAACGCTGAGAGTCGGGAAACAACGCATATGGGTGTTTGATGACGTCCAGTATTTGCTCAAACTCTTAAGGGACCGTTTACTGGATAAAGGCGTTATGGTGGCGGACAAAGCAGTGACAAGAACTATGTTCGAGAAACTTCATTTTGGACAGTGGAAAGATGAAAATATGGTTGTCCTAGCGACACATTACAGTGAATATCAGCCCGACAGCGAGTTTGCTTATCAGCTCATCTGTTGTCTCGAAAAGCTGTGAACGCTATTCGTTGTTTAATGCCTGAACATGGGCGCGAAAGCGATTTCATACAAATGGTAGGTGACTTCTTCGATGTGCTCAGTTCAAAGGCTATTAGCCTGTGGACTAGGTATTCACTTTCAAGTTCAGGAACAATGGCGACTGAAATTTTTAAATGTTGCTTGAACATGTACGTTGGCACCTCAGTGTATCTTCTATTTCAAAAAGTATTCTTGAAAACTACTCAGTCAGTAACTCAACGGGCTTATAATAACGAACACATTCTCACTGCAAGACTAAAAGAAAACTAACCGGAGAACGTTATTCCCAATACAATAGGCCTTGGATATTTATATTGTTGTCACTCGCCAGCCGTCCTCGACATTCCTCTTTCAATTGCATCGTATCCTGAATCAGTTGAAGGAGGGGGATTTGCGACTACAAGCAGCACCCTGCCAGGTATGCCTGAGGCGCTGGCGATATTTTAATGAGCGGAAAAGGTCGAAAATATAGATCTCGCAGCAGCAGATTACAATATCCCGTAACAGACTTCTGACTGCAGTGTTGAAGGATTTACTGTATCTTGCCGAGTACGGAGATCACCGATGCTGGCTGGCACTACGACATATCACTGGCGAAATCCACTAGAGAGTTTGACGCAATGCCTGAGGGATGTTTCAATAGGTGGTTGGGCATGATTTCTCGCGGAGGTTCGCTTCTGCCCTCAGAAATGTGACTCGAAACAGCTACGAAGTTCGAATTAACTTTTTCCCAGATCCAGGGATACCAAATTTGTTCACGGAAATTGGTGTCAATTAGTTCCATACTTAGCGAGAATGTCTCCATATTCCATCCTGAAACAACTTAAGTGCCCCCCTCCCCTCCCCACCAATCAACTCAACAAATTTCGCGGTGTGTAGCATTGTCGTTTCCACAGCCCAATAAAAGTTGGTCTTTTGTCACTGAGCACGGGATTAAATACTGTTTTTATATAATTATAGGGTGCAAGACGGATGAAACTTCATGGACAGAGTTTCTGGAGAAATTTTAAAGACTGTATACATTTTTGGGACACATCGTGAGAGGAGTATAGCAATACAGGTGCAAGAAAGTAAGCACTTCTCCCGTTTCTTAATGAGTCCATAATGGCTTCGTGTGGCACAGAGAGACAATGAATGTCCGTCGACGTTCCGTATTTTTGTTTTTAGCTTTTATTTCTGATACTTACCGTAAACGAAATCTAAAAATCGATATAAGTACATCAGTGGGCATAAATTCATAAAATACACTTGCTCCATTATTATAAGTGTTAAAAAATTCCAACCAAGGCCGCCCATACCCAGGAGCAGCGCACTCCCCCTCTCCCCTACGCCCTCTCCCTATCAGCGCTCAGGGAAAGCAAAATATAGAGTATGATGAGTTGTTTTTCTTTTAAGAAAATGATTTAACAGTCGTCATTATTCAGGTTTTTAACACGGTCGGAAATATAAATGCTTCATGGCTACTTACAAGTCGCCATTCGTCTTTGAAAGTATTAAAAATACTCCATACCCCAGATAAAGTTCGAATAGTTGCTAAATGCTTCATTTCTTACGTATCTGTTGTATTAATTACATTATGTGAGCCATTTAGTTTTTCTTCTACGAATGTGAAATGACTTTCTCAGACTTACAGGTCATCTTCTATGCTACATACATAAATAAAAAACTACTACACGAAACCGTTTAGTTTTATTCGTTTTCGTTTAACATGATGTATTTCCTCAGACAGCTATCACTCACATTCCATGTTTCAGAAATCATGTTGGCTAATAATTGTGGGGATCAACTGCGCTGAATTTGAGGTTCTCTTAACTTCTGCCTGCGGCTAAAAACTCTGTATAGCTTACAGCCTCTCTCATAACTGCAATCTTTCCCGTTAAGAAAGGTTGGTGGTGTTCAGTAACTTCGAAATACATATTTCATCTATTCTTAGATAATTACGAAAATCGTCGATTCCCAGCATCTTCACTAACAGAGCATGGGTAAATATCTTCCTCTACATTAGCCATTTAAATTCCCACAGCTTCCTCTACATTAGCCATTTAAATTCCCACAGCTTCCTCTCACCTTTCTTAGATCTTCTTAACTCGAAAATAGCCAAGGCCACCAAGGCCACTCCCAGTTTGTGTCTGTGTAATACAACCAGGATCTCACACAACATAATTTCAATCAACTTAAGGTAAGCAAATCGCAGCAACAGTGCGGCGCTGTGATCGCTAAGTGCAGTCGGTGGGGCGTGTGTAGCCTGCCGCGAAGTTGGTCGGTCGGTCGGTCGACCGATAAAGTGGTTCGTATGTAGGGGGCTTAAAATTTGTGTCGTAACGAGAACACGTATCCTACTGCTCTGGTATCATCAAAAGACAAGGCAAAGAAAGTAGAGGCAGCTCACCCTCGCAAAGCAGGAAAGTTGCATTTGTCATCGCTTTAGGGTCTAAATGAACAATATTCGCGAAAAGTAAGTTATATGTGGTTAGACTCAGTGACTCGCCACCAGAGGCGCCGCTGCCGAGTCACGTGATCTGGCCAAATGCAACCGCAGACGAAACGAACAGTCGTGATCATTCTTTAAACCGTTGTTCGCTTGTTGTTGTTACTGTTATCGGTTGATTTGTGATACGGACTCACTTTCGGTTGTCATATCGAGATCAGCTTAAGACGAATTTTGGCTAACTATCGCACATATTGATTTATGTTGTTCGTGCTCCTGTGTATTTCGGCTGACAACCCGGCTTCTTCACGGACCGGTTCCACGACAGTACAGGCGCGGTGAGTGAACTCGCTTATGTTTCTTGAAGTCATATTTTGTATCACTGTTACTTTCTTGATTTAGCGTAGTTTTATATTTGGAAGACTTAGCTCAACATTCTGTTCCCACCTTCATATTAAAAGATTAAAGATCAGTGGTGTGATTAAAATTTTTAAAAAAATATATGTACGTCAGTTAGATTAATTAATTGATCAGTTGCATCCTACAAAAAGAAAACGGCAGTTGCATAACTTTCGTTGACAAATAACAAAAGCAAACTGTTTTGCGTTATTTTTTGCTCATATTAGATAGCTTGTAGTTTTGTTTATTTTTGCGTTAGAGATTTTATTTCTGTTATTAGACTCGAAAAGTTCTGTTGCACCCTGTGAGAAGGTATGTTTGGTAACCGACCGAACAAAGCATAATAAGTTTCGGAAATACAGAAGCGTCCGATCTTACCCGTCGGCTTTGACCCATGACGTCACAAATACCGCGGAAACGACTATAAACAATTCCAATATGGCGGATATAAAAACATCGCATACGTATTGTAAACACTGAAATACACAAGTTTCACAAAAAGCCTAATGACTGTAACGGGACAAGCGTGGGAAATTAGGGGTTTTTGGGTGCGGAGAAACTAAATATACAGAAATGTAGCCACCGACCGCCATTCAAAACCACGCAAAACAACGAAATAAATCAACATCACAAAACTGACCAAATACCAAAAAACACATTCCTATCCATAATCGGACACTTCCCTTAACCTATATAGCTCAACAGAACCTACCGATCACATCCCCCAATAGAAAACTAAGAAACGAAAGCTTCCCTTACACCTACATACATCGGCACTTATGCAGTTTAGCAGGTACGGAAAAAATTTTTCATTTTTTTTCAAAATTTGATCATCATGTGTCGTTATGCGGTGGGGGGAGTCTGCAGTGCCCCCCCACCCCCCCACAGGCTTCATTAGTGTCAAATCAATATTTTCGAATCATAGGCGGCCGCTGCCGCGGCCGCATTCCAAAAAAAAACTCCCAACCTAACCTCAAGTGGGCTACGCTACAGATCAATATGTTCATCAAATTGCTTCATATTACGTATACATGTTCATTAGTGTCAAATCAATATTTTCGAATCATAGGCGGCCGCTGCCGCGGCCGCATTCCAAAAAAAAACTCCCAACCTAACCTCAAGTGGGCTACGCTACAGATCAATATGTTCATCAAATTGCTTCATATTACGTATACATGTTCATTAGTGTCAAATCAATATTTTCGAATCATAGGCGGCCGCTGCCGCGGCCGCATTCCAAAAAAAAACTCCCAACCTAACCTCGTATTCAGGGCTACGCTACAGATCAATGTGTAGGTCCCTTACGTCACGGGTCAAAGCCGACGCGTGAGATCGGACGCAATGAGCATTAAATTAACCATTAACTCACTAATAGAAATTCCGCTTCAAATCCAACACCTGAGCAACAGAAAACTGACCCCACCACACGAAACAAACGAAACAAACGAAAACCATGAACACACCACCAGAGAGCACGACAAACAAAAACAAGACATCTACAAACACGCCACAATCGCAAATCAAACTCCGCGCCGTAATGACGTCACACACCACAACACGCTTACGTCACGGGTCAAAGCCGACGGGTAAGATCGGACGCTTCTGTTGACCCTAAGTTTCCTTTCGGGAAAAGGACAGGAAATTGGAATCGGTTCGTCGTCCGTAATAAGGAAGTTTCCGAGCAGGGCATTGCCTATTGCAATAGGCGAAGTTATTGTCTACGATAAAGTTCCTACCAGAAATTATTTTGACTGATTGCTTTAGTTAACAATTATTTTTATGTAGTACCACTTGTTCCTGTTACAGTACGTACAGTATGTTTGTCTATAGAAGTTCGTGTATATCGAAATTGGTGATGCAAATCTCTTATCTGGGTGGATTTCTAATTAGAGTTCGGTAACTGTGTTCAACGGTGGTTTATAGGTGTCGAGGATATTTATCATCGTCGGTTAGGTTACATTGTGAGTTTGTTTCTTGGACTGTTGCCTTCTTGTTAGATAGGGTAAGTGAAGGCTTGCATAACGGATCTGACTATTTGAATACGTTGGTTTTCGATAATGTGAGCTTCATTTTAGCTGTCGCATCCGTAGAATGTAATTTGCGGTGTCGGGTTTCGGTGTTGCGTGTGGTTTCTGGTATCAAGGCCTTCGTTAGACGTATAGATGCATCAAGCGAAATTTAAGATACCAGTGGTTATGGTTTTTGAATGTTGACAATTTTGTGTGGTTGATTTTTCTACTAATACTGTTTAGGTTGTTGTTGTTCTTATTGTCGTATATTTTGTCATCGCTCGAAACCGTTCACTTCTCGCTATTGTTCCGCTGAATTGATTCTACCGCTAGAGTTCAATATTTCACGTGTTACTTCTGTTCGTTCACGGATGCAGTTAAGTGGCGTCATGTTGTTGTTGTGGTCTTCAGTCTTGAGACTGGTTTGATGCAGCTCTCCATGCTACTCTATCCTGTGCAAGCTTCATCTCCCAGTACTTACTGCAACCTACGTCCTTCTGAATCTTAGTGTATTCATCTCTTGGTCTCCTTCTGATTTTTTTACCCTCCACACTGCCTTCCAATGCTAAATTTGTGATCCCTTGATGCCTCAGAACATAGTAGCTATATTCTGTACGCTTCAAAACCGGATGTCCGCTGACTTCATAACGTTGCGGGACAGAGTAGACAAGCGGAATACCAACCTTAGTCTACCCATTTTGCCCTACACGAAGCTCTTTCTGTGTTACCCCAATAACATGAATTGACGTTTGCTCAAGAACAAATTATGTAGGTACCTGACAGAAAATGTTCATATATTGTTCCCTTACGCACCAGAAGGGTCAGATACCACCCGTCGGCTTTGACCCGTGACGTAAGTCCGTTGTGGTGTGGGACGTCGCGACGGCGCGAAGTTTAGTTTGCGAGTGTCGCGTGTTTGTAGATGTCTTGTGTTGTCGGTGGTGCTCTCTGATGGCGTGTCTGTCAGTTGTAGGTAAGGTTTTATTGTTGGTTTTGGTGTGTGCTTGTGATGTGTTTGTAGGTGGCGTGTCGTTGCGGTTCACTGGTGCTCTCTGGTGGGGTTTGTGGGTTGTGTCGTATTGGGTTCATTTGAGTTGTTGACGTTGTCAGCTTTTGTTGTGGTTGTAAGTGAAGATTGGTGGCGGCGTATTGTGCAGTGAGTTGGTTTAATTTTTTTATAGTAAGGTAGTGTTGTATGTGGTTTGTCGTGTTTGAATCAAAAACACGCAATCAAAACCAAATGAGAATTCGTTTTTGAGAGAATATATAAGTTTCTAGATTTCAGAAGTTGGTGATACATTCACACAATTGGAATTTTATATGCCGTGATTTTGCTCTTGAGCTCATATAAGAAATGATTAAGTGCATTTGCGATCTGTTATTCATAATTTACAGCCCTTCCATTCATTGTAATAGTGATCTTTTGCTGTGGCTGGTTGTCCTCTTTTTCACTACATACCATAATTCCATGTAGCCTGAAATCTGTCAGAAGTACTGATTTCTGACATTATCTGCATGCTCTCTGATTCTTTAATAACCTTTATTAGTAGTTTTGAGAATATTTTTGTGTAAAACTTCCAGTAGATCTTTGTTCATACCAAAAGATAATTTTCCCTTTCACAATATATTCCAATCACTCTGGTCATAGTTTTTCGCATGGCTTATAACTGCTGTAACGTAATATTTGGGCCACTTCCCAAAAGATGTTGCTTGACGGTATTTAGTCTAATTTTATATCACCAAGAACACACGCCACTTGGCCTGCTTAACTCTTCTTTATTGACTTTAATTAGCAGCTATCCCAGAATCATCACATCTTTCCTACCAAAGAATAAACAAAGATAAAATTTTTAAAGATATTACATGTTATCAGTAATGAACTATAACTATTAACGGTCTTGGCAACTTCATAAAATAAAAAAATTCCATTTAGGTTTCATCACTGTTACCTTTACACTACTCCCCCACCAGTAACATGGCTACTAATTAATACGTGGTGATGAAGCAATTTTCTAAAAAAATTAGCACATTAACATAAAACAAACATATTGGAATGACAAGATATGATACAAAATAATTACTAAAACTTTTTACAATGTCTGGTATGATATTTGATTCATTCTTCAGAGACAACTGCTCTAAGAATCGAGGTGGGAAACTTCTAATCCGTCCTGACTTCGATACAGATATTTGAAGATAGTTCCTCTGTGGGATGTTGTGGTTCAGTGTCCTTCGAAAAGTTTGGAAGTTCCTTCTCTGATTCCCATTTTTCTTGCAGGAGATAAGCTGGTTTAAGTCTGTCCACTGACACATTTGTTTCCACTTCCTTTTAATAGTGAAATATTTTTCATGTCTTGAAATGAAATGACAGGACAGGCACCATCAAATGTAGGTTCTAATGGTTTTCTAACCCTGTCACATCTCAGGAAGACATGGGAACAGGTCTTCAGATCTTTTGGAACAAATACTGATATTGATTTGCTTTGTGTAGACCTACTAGGTTTCAGATGAAGCCTTTATCTAACATGAATTTAAATTCTTGTTTTGCCATCGCCATGCGCTTTGGGTCTAATTATCTCGCCCTAGAAAACACAGGCGGGCCTTCAGTGGTAATATAGTGTTTGACATGTTTAATTTCGCTAGGTACCAAATTAGGTTTAGCTATGTCTGGATACTGTAACAGTAGATCTGTAAATTTTGTTTCGGCTCATGTTGCTCAGGACGTTTTCCTCTGAGATTGACATAACTTTACCCTCAGCATTGAGCTTGGTTACATCTATCAATCTTTTTTAATGGACATCTACTAATAATTGAAATTTATTCAAAAAATCGGCACCCAATATAGCTCTATTGATCCTCGCAACTATAAATGGCCATTGAAATTGATGTCGCAGTCCCAGATATAGTACGAAGTTCGATTCCGTATGTAGGAATTTAGAGACCATTTGTGGTATACAGTTTATATGGTGACTTACCATTAACATTTGCGTGAGCGGCAATGACAGAAACTTCCGCCCCACTGCCGACTAAAAATTGCAGTCCCGTTTTTTTTTTTTTTGTCGGTTACAAATAAGCGGGTTTTGGGGCCATGGACTTGGGCAGCAGAACTTGCCGGTAATTCAGCTGTTGGGTCGCGTTTCCCTTTTCAGTCCAGCTACATGGAGGTGTGCATTTTTTCAGGCTTGCAGTTCTGCCCAAAGCCAAAGTGGTAATAATAGTACTTGCCCTTGGGGTTGTCTTTGTTTCGAGACTTACGTCTTCTTTTACACTGACGCTCACAGCTTCTATTAAGAGACCTGCCTCGATAACCAGTTTACAGCGCGGCCATTTGTTGCTGTAGGCCCGAAATTCTTGTCATCTCGTCACTTTGTTATCGAGACATCCTGTTGGCTACAAGCACCACTTTTTGTGACGAACAATTCGTTACGGGGGTTTATTTCTGTTATTCTTTTCCAGTCCTTCGTCACTGACAGTTAAAATGTTCCTTATAGAATCCGGAAGTTTTCCTAGCCAAAGTGTCTTTAGGACTTTTTCTGACACATCTACACCTGCCAAGGCTTGCATTTTGCGTAATAACCGACTAGGTTTTTGGTCTCCCAAATAAATTCCAGTAACTAATCTCTTAATACGCTTATCTTCACTTTCTTTCAAAATATTCAGTAGACGTTCCTTAGCCAACGAATATTTATTCGCAACTGTGCCACTAATAATGTCCCAAATATTCTCGATGTATTTTGGTTCTAATTGTGACACTAGGTGGTTAAATTTAGTTTCTTCTGTGACGAGTTTGCAAATACTGAACTGTGCTTCTACTTGATAGAACCAAAATTCGGGTTTTCACTCAAAAAGGTGGAATTTTGACGCTAACATTGTTTGCTTCCAGGCGATCTTCGGAAACGCTCCCGTTTGTCGTCATATGTTCTTATAATCACGTCGGGGTCACCAAATATAACTGCTGTAACGTAATATTTGCGGCAGTTGCCAAAAGATGTTGCTTGGCGATATTTAGTCTTATTTTAAATCACCAAGAACACACGCCACTTGGCCTGCTTAAGACTTCTTTATTGACTTTGCTTAGCAGCTATCCCAGAATCATCACATCTTTGCTACCTAATAATAAACAAAAAAATTTAAAGATATTACGTCATGTTATCAGTAATGAACTATAACTATTGACGGTCTTTGCAACTTCATAAAATATAGAAATTCCATTTAGATTTCATCACTGTTGCCTTCACAGGCTTTAGTGTCCTTTCTCATTAGCTTATGTGTAAAGCTATTTTCAAATAATGAGTTTATCATGGAATACATTCAATTTTGATTGCATTTGGTTCACTATAAACTACATCCCACGTCATCACCTTTAAATTATTCTTAAAAACAGTTGCTCTGTATAGCCATTAATTGATTCTCACTGAAGAGTATCCATACTGTAAGGTGCATCATGATCAGAGAGCATTTGTTACTGGGTTGACAGTTATTTTCTTACTTTGAGCTTCATCAAAGAAATTCTCAATCACAATCATATTGTCTTTATCCACCCATGTTTGAAAGTTATTCAGACCAAATAATATTTCCAGATAATTTTGCTTGTATCATCCACTAGAATATCTACATTGAAATCGCTGTGGACAATTAACTGTTCGCTGCTGGTTCAATATATCAAATTGAGGATCTATATATAGTTAAAATTAAAAATGAACTATTTTTCAGCATTAACAAGCGCACACATCTGTGCTGATCATTAAAAAATCTACTTGCCTCAATGTTTCAGAACTTACATTGAGTGTATATAACAAGTTCATTTCCTATGTTTGTTCATGAGTAAGTTGCAATTTTATTTGTAACTTACCTAACGCTGTGGTTATGTGAAGGTCTCTAAATGTTCCAAACAAGACTATAAAGAAGCTACCTTATTATTCAGGCCTCTAATATTTTGTTCAAATAAGCTAACCTTACTTTCCTGTGCATTATTAAGCATTTTGTGGGCTCTTCTTTTTCATGTATTTTGGAATAGGGTGCCTAAATCCTGATTTGAATCCAAGAAGGGTGCCACTCTGACACCAGTAACCACAGAGATCTCGCCATGTGTGCTGAATTTTATTCATAGATTTTGTCCCCAAACTCAAGGCACAGAGTTACTTGCGTAGTTGAGTTATTGACGGTCCGAGTAATTAGGAAAGAGCAACAGCCTAATCCGGCTTTTGCGTAAACAGCTACACACGAAAGAACTCTGTAGTTGCTTGAGTCATTCAAAAATTTAAAAGCAACGTTTGGAGTGAATGAGTTGCTGCTCTACTAGATTAAACATACGTTCTAAAAGTCAAGGTAACAGTATAGATGGCCTACGGTCGTGCTCGAGAAAATCGTGACGCTGACCCAAATTCTCGAAAATTTCTCGGACGCTCCTAGTTTGTCGACGGTGCTGATTTCTGATGGACTGTGCAAGACCACTGTAACCGTGGTCTTCCTTACTTGCAGAGAAAAATCTGAAATTGCACTTCCTGCATTTGTATCAAGTGTACTACCGTCACAATTTACTGAAGCAATACGAAGTCTCTCAGAAGACAATCGTGGAACAGTTAATTAAAAACGCAGATCTCGCACGAAACAAACTTTATTCTTACAAAAGAGAGTTGAAACTAAATCAAAATAAATTGGTTATTTTGTAATCTGCAGTGAAGTAAAGCAGGAGAATTTGAAGTCCTGGTAAGTGGATTTAGTTATTTAGTTCAGTATTCCTCCTATACACCTTATTTTATGCGGCAGAGAGAATGTACTACCTGTACCAGTGACTTTGGCTCCTCTCTCCTTGCTCACTGACAGCCTCCCAGACGTTGCCTAGATGTGAAGTCTTTGTCGTTAGACATTTATTCCAAAAGGGTTTGGGTAAAGACTGTTTGCTGTGACTGAGGAGGAGACTGAACTTGCCTGAGCGCGGCAGGATTAGATAACTGGTTGCGCTAGTTGGATTAGCGGTTTTTCTTCTTAGTCCTCCTGGCCCCACATGTGTGTTGCCAGTCCAGAGACGTGAAGACTGTATGAGAGTTGACCAGGTCTAGGCCTTTCTTGGAATCGACGTTGTACAGATTTACGGCTGCCCAACCGAACTCTTAAGGTTGGTGAGGAAGTGAGGGTTTCGGAGTATCGGGAGGGGTGAAGGGGTATAGGTGGTTGTGGTGCGGGTACGAACCATCTCACAATGATTCCGCTAACATGTCCATCAAAATCTTCGCGGCTCTAAGGTTGTCCGACAGTGGCAGGTAGTCGTAGTGGACGGCAGCCTCTTCTGCAACTTCAGCAGCGACTTGTGCTGCTTCATCTTCTTCCAGCTGCTGTGCTGTCTCCTCGTCCGCCTTCCCAGCAGCCTGCTTTTCCGCGTCGGCCAGGGAGGCGGTCGTCTGTGTCTCCGCATCTACCCCCTCCCTGGTGGGGGTCGGCGCCTCTTCCTTGCGAGACGCGAGAGTCAAGGCTTCCGTCAGTTGCCACACCTGACGGCGCGCTTCTTCCAGTTCCACCCTCAGAGGGCCGCCCTCCTCCATCATGGCGGATTTGAGGGCGGCGACGGCGTCGTCAGTGGCTTTCCGTAATAAGTCACGGAAACTGTCGTCTTCGCGGCGGCGCGGCCCGCTTCCCCTTCTAGGAAACCTCTTCGGGTT
Source organism: Schistocerca americana (assembly GCF_021461395.2). NCBI lineage: Eukaryota > Metazoa > Arthropoda > Insecta > Orthoptera > Acrididae > Schistocerca > Schistocerca americana. The sequence continues at coordinate 96,083,459 of NC_060125.1, read as the reverse complement.
CAGCGGCCTCTACCTTCTTGTTCTCGTTGCTCCAATTCTTGATACAGCAGCAGCGACGAGGATTTGCAGCATGTGCGCAACCACAGTTGACACCATTTGGAGCAGCAGCGACGAGGTTTCTTGCAGTAGCGTGTGTCGTGTACCTTTGCACATTTCATGCACGCAACCATGCTACCACTTGTCTTTCATACATGGCCAAGCTGTTGGCACTTGTACCACTGCTGCGTCTTCTTCTCGCTCCCCTCCTCGTCGAATTTCGGAGACCAAATATTAGCAGAGCTTCCCGATCTGCTACAGCAGAACGCCCTACACGTTTCGCTCAGGGCACTATCTGCTTTGCCTCCGTTGTTGTCATTGCTACTACTGTCAGGCTGCTTGCCCAAATTCGTGCTCCCTTACGTAACGTCACTGCTTCTCTGCAGCGCCCGTCTTCACACAGTGCTGCACGGTACGCCACCACTTGGAACAGTTGCCGTTGTTCATAAGGCTTTCACGACCGGATGACGTAGCTGCCTTCGGGATGTGAGGTCGTGGTGCAAGAAACTTCTGTTCCTGACGTCTCGTCCAGGACTGCTTTGGACATCCTCAGAGCCGCTCCTCGGCTGTTACCGACTGATCTGTCGGACATCAGAGAGCGACATAAATGCTGTAGGAAGGAGGGCGTGGTCAAAGTAATACGTGATGACGAGAGATAATCCTCGTCAGATAAAAGTTTTATCTTGTCAAAGATAAAACTAAGATTCTGCAGAGATACTGACTATATGTCGCTAAGTTTCATTGCCTCCTCCTTCTTAAAATCGTCCTGATGCTTAGAAATTTTAATGGCTTCTCTACATACTCACGGATAATAATTTGGCGTTGTAGATAAAATTTCTTTCATGAAACTTCGTGGTTTCCAGACTGAAGAGCTGATTTCTTTATTTTTTCCTAGTTGGCTAAGACTTTCGTGCTCTTTTAACCGTGTACTTACGCTCCTCTTGGTAGTTCCAATATAAACATTACCATACGTACACTTAATTTTGTATACACCGCATATCGTTTATCCTTAACATATCGGACTAGTTGTCTTGTTTTTTTTTTTTTTTTTTTTTTTTTTTTTTTTTTTTTTTTTTTTTTTTAAAGACCGAATGGTCTTCTGTTCTTTGGTTGCAAAATTCTCTTAACAGATTTCCCTGAGTATCCATATTTCTTGAAAGCCTGCTTCAAATGTTTCATTTCAGCGTTCAGATGTGCATATCCGTTCGGCTGTTTCGACAAGACTTTTAATGATAGTTCTTTTGTTGTGGATGGTGATTGTAGTTTTTGTGCAAATATCTGTCCGTATGTGTTAATTTCCGAAAAATTTTGTTGAGGACTTCCATCGGACTCTCATAACTAAAACATACAGGAAAGATGTTACGTTCTCCATTTCCATGGTGAACTGGATTTTTGGATTGTTATTTAGATGATTTTCAAAACTAGACACGATTGTCTTATTGAGATTGCCGCTATCGTTCTTCGAATAAAAATACGGCATTTCAGTCTGAGCACTATTTTTTATTTTCAATGACCGGTTTCAGGCTAGCAGCCCATCTTCAGATCATATACAGGGTGGTCCATTGATCGTGACCGGGCCAAATATCTCACGAAGTGTCAAACGAAAAAAACTACAAAGAACGAAACTTATCTAGCTTGAAAGGGGAAACCAGATGGCGCTATAGTTGGCCCGTTAGATGTCTCTGCCATAGGTCTAACGGATATCAACTGAGTTTTTTAAAAAATAGGACCCCATTTTTATTACATATTCGTGTAGTACGTAAAGAAATGTTTTAGTTGGACCACTTTTATCTTTGTAATAGATGGCGCTGTAATAGTGAGCTATCGTGGATAGATGCACTTGTTGATGCAATGAGTTATCTTGCGCGAATGATAGTGTATATTTACTTGAATTTTTCCAGAGGAGAAAAAGTGACAGAGGCTTAAGAGCTTGTTGCTGTGTGTTAACAATTATAAAGTTACTCAGAAAAAGTTTGTGAATGGTATACATTTCAAGAAATTTAAAACGTTCTCTAAAATAACACATTTCTGCAATCTTTTAATATTCTTAATTATTAAAACAGTAGTTTTGAAGGTTTTTTCCTTAACTTTCAAGGGGAAGGCCCCTACGTCTTTCCCTTCTAGGCAATCGCCCTCACCCACAAAACTTCATCAATCCGCCCCTGTTGGTGACCCACTTTCTTTCGCATAATGTTAGGATAAGTTATCTGGTTACTGGAACAGCTTTCGAGAGAGGTATAGTTTTCAGTTCAGATTTCACTTACCTATTGGAATTGATCCAGGACACTTACATAAGTTCAAAATCCCTCACTAGTCAGCTGTGAGGCTGTGAACATTTGAATACAAAGTTGATAAACAGGATGCAATGAATTCCTTTTGCTTTAGTAGGCGTTACAGCAATGCTCACACTTAAAGGGGCCATCGTGGAGTACCTCTGGTGTGAAGCAGCACCGCCACATGTAAATTCGAGTGAGACGTAAGACGCCATAAGTTTACGCAACAACAATGCATATGCAGCTGTGTTTGTTGGGAAACTGACAGGATTCAAATTGAATGCGGATTCGTTTAGCTTCAAGCAATAAATCGCAAAAACTGGTGATAATTAAGACTTTTGGATTGAGCATACATTCCAATTCATCGCTTTCATAGTAAGAAGACCGAAATCTCGTGTATGTATAACACAGTAGACTGATTTCGTCGTTCTTCCAGTAAAGCAATTTACCAAATTCAGGAACACTTTTGCACTGGTTAGGTTACAGTTGTGCTGCTGCTGCTATAATCTTTTACTTTCCCCTCTTTGGGGAAGTGTGAGGGGGAGTTTGTAGCTTTTCGGCTTTTACTCGCCTGTGTACGTGATTTTTTCTGTACTTTTTTGGTGTCTGTGATATGTGAAGACTGTTCTTTATGTGTCTGGTATTTGCCTGAGATTGGCGAGATGTTTGGTGTTATATGGGCAAGGAGCAGGATTTGGGATCTGGTGTTGGGACTTAATCGTCGAAGATCGTCATGGGGCGCTTGTGCTTGTCGCGGGACATGTCATACCGACCTAGGGAGTGGATGAGGGAGTTTCCTGATCTGGATGAACCCTCATAGAAGGCCCTTGCCAAATCTTGGAAACGCTCTCTCAGGAGTGGGATGTCAGCCGCGGCGTGCAGATCGTCTGTAGGGAATCAGAGGTAATTGCAGTGCCCTGCTGAGGGCGCGGTTCTGCAGCCTCTGGAGTTTGTCCAGGTGCTGCTTTCCCGCGTATCCCCAGACAGGGCATGCATATTCCATTACTGGCCAGATCAGGGCATGGTAAACATTTACTGCTACTGGGCAGGGAAGGGAGTTAAGGATAGGGTATAGGATGGACATTCTGGCGCAGACCTTCCTGTGGACCTCGTCTGTAGGGTTTCCACGTAAGACGAGAGTCAAACGTTACGCCAAGGTACTCGGCGGTTCTGCGCCAGGGGAGTTGGGTTCCGTTTACGTGAAGGTGAGGGGGGGGATGTTGAGGAGGTTCGCGCCTTCCGAGCCTGCGGGTAATCAGCATAGCCTGCGTCTTGTCAGAGTTCATAGTGATGCGCCAGCGACGGGCCCAGGTTTCTGTGTCGTCCAAAACCCTTTGTAGCCTACGAATGACCAGGTCCTTGTTCGCATTTCTCGTGTAGGAGGCTGTGTCGCCCCCATACTGTGCAGCGTGCACCAGGGGGCCGTTGGAGTGTCCGCAGTGTACAAACTGTACAAAACGGGACCCATGACAGATTCCTGTGGCACCCCAGCACGAATACGCCTTTTGGTGGAGGTGGCAGTTTCTACTTTGACGGAGAAAGTATTATTCGTGAGATAGCTTTTGATCAGCAGAACTATGCTTCCCGGAAACCGTTGCGTGTACAACTTGTAGATTAGCCCTCTATGCCATACTGAATCAAAGGCTTTGGCTGCGTCTAGTAGCACTATCCTGCAGAAGCCCAGTAGCCTCTGTGGTTGAAGCCCTCTGTGGCTGCTTCAACCATTCTCATGACCTGTTGTGGGGCAGAGTGGTTCTGCCGGAACCCGAATTAGAAATCCGGCACAATTTGCTATCTGGTAATATGTTCTTGTATGGGTCTTAGCACCAGGCGCTCATAGATCTTGCTGAGAGTTGCGTAATTTATCAAATTTCTTCACAAGAATAACCATCTCCTCCCTGTAGAGGTTCTTGACGTGATAACGTAGATTTTCCCGGCGTATCAAATACTGATGATCTTCACGGGTTTGCAGCCGGGTTCCATCGTCCTGACAACACGATATTTCGGCGGACCATCTGGCTGCCATCTTCAGGTGAGATTGACTGCAGTCACGCCGGAACTGAAGAGACCTCAGACTCGGCGGCTCCTTTATACCACGGGTACTGGCCATTGCGCGAGCGCGAGCGATGGAAGAGCTGCCCTCTGTGAGGCAAAGAATTTCAGCGGCGCCAGCGGTGAAAACTGTCAAAAGCGAGGAATCGCAATATTAAAATGCAGCCGCACGGAAACCAGACCGTTGTTTCATCTGTGATAAAATAGCATTCCACGTCTTACTTAAAGGAAAACCTTTCTCTGTTAATGTCATCAGACAGACGTATTTCTATTGATTCTTTCAATTTGCAATCCCAGTAACGGGAAGCCGAGGCAATAATTTGCGTCTCTTTAATCGCTATATTGTGCCCTTCATTAAGACAGTGTTCAGCAACGGCTGATTTTTGCCGGCTGGAGCACACGTTTGTGCCGTTGATGTTCCACACAACGATGTTGAACTGTACGAATAGTCTGTCCAACGTAGGCCTTTCCGTAGTGACAGGGAATCTTGTATACCCCAAGTTTCCTCAGTCCCAAACCATCTTTAACCTGTAGTGCTGCGGGAATAGTGGGTCTTTCCCTGGTTTGTGTATCGCGACCCACTTCCGCATGTTTCCAGCAAGCTGGGGATTCGCGGAAACGAGTAATCTCGTTGAGGACGTTCGCGAGGTGTGTGATCGCTGTGGGTGGGAGTTTTTTTGACTAACTTTAATGTGACACTGTCTTGCCCTGGCGCCTTTTTTGTAGGGAGGGACCTGATTACTCTTGCCACATCCTCGGGGACAAAAAGTATGGGTTCGTCCTCTGGGTCCTCCTCGGCATTGAGGAAGACAGCCAGTTGACGACTGACAACCTCTTCATGCTCTTCATCCTGGGGTTCTGCCGCTTGAAACTGCTTCTCGAAGGAGTCGGCGAGGGCATTGGCCTTCCCAGCATGGCTGTAGACCAGTCCCCACTCGCCGTGCAGTGGCGGCATCCTTGCGCGTCTTTTTGTGAACTGTTTGCTTGCCATAGTGTATGATCGACTACTTTGAGAGCTGTGAGGCGGTTTTGCCATTGCTGGCTTCTGTGCTCATTGAGCGCTACCTTCAGTTCTCTCTATAGGCGATTGAGCCGCCTCCTGGTGGCCTGATTTCTGGTGATATTCCACTCTTTTGCCACTCTGTTCTTATGTCGGATTTGAGCTAGCAAGTGTTCCGGGAGCTAAATTTGCGGCAGTGGGCCGTCCCTTTGTGGAGGGGTGCTCTCTTCCGCTGCCTGCAAGATGGTGCCTGTTAAGTCTTGAAGCGCTTGCTCTACTGTTTCGGCAGTAAGTGACGGAGCGCGAGCGATATCAGAGGCGACAGTTTCTCGGTATCGCTCCCAGTTTGTACGTTTTAAGACGTCTGGTACCGTGAGTGTGCTACCCATTCTCCCACATCGACCTCTAGAATCACTGGATTGTGGTCTGAGGACATTCTGTTGATTGTCCTTGCGGCCACAAATCCTGCGATCCTCCTAGTGAGAGCTATGTCTAACACGTCGGGCCTGCTTCCGTTTTTCGGAAAATGTGTGGGCTCGGTTGGACCCCATGTTTCGAAGTGGTGGGTTTGCGATAGTTGTTGCAGTTTGGCGCCTGCTCTGGAGGTTACTCTAGAATTCCAATCAGGGTGTTTGGTACTGAAGTCTCCCCCTATTACGAGTTTGCCTTCAATTTGCCCTAGAGCAGCTATGTCTCCCTCATCTATCTGGTCATGTGGAGGTCAGTACACTGCAACAATTGTTAGGGGTCCGGTGGCAGTGTTTACTTCCACAACCACTGCTTCGATTTTATTGGTAGCTGGTAAGAATACCTGGTGGTGTGGATCCCTCTTTTTGCGTATATGGCCACTCCTCTGCCTTGGGTTGACCTGTCTTAGCTATCGCAAACATAGTTGGGGACTGTCGCTTTTATTCCCGGTTTTAGGTGGGTTTCCCCCATCATGCATATGTCGATGGAGAACTTCTTTTAGTTCTCTGAACTCGACCTCTTGTTTAACAATGCCGTCTGTTAAAGACGCACATTGTCAGGCCTTGGATGTTTGGTCGTCTATTCATGATGGGGTTTTGAAACTACTGAGGAAGTCAGAGGAGAGCGACTGCTGGACTGCTGCCTGAAGGGCAACGAGGATCTGTGTGTTTTGCCTCTGGGCTCCCCTGAATTCCTTCATTTCCATGACGAGGTTCATGGTCTTCACCATAATGCCTAACACCTGATCTGAGGGTGTGGGCTGTGTGTGGGGGTTCCCTAGAGCTAATCTGTCATGGTGGACCTGGTCGTTGTTGCTGTGTTTCCTGGTAGTGTTCTTGTGATGGTGTCTGGTGTTGTGGTGATGGATATACGTTTCCATGGCTTCTCGAAGGAGAAATCACTTCTGCGTAAGTTGCCCTTGATGATGTGTCTTGCCTTGGTTTTACCCAGGCCTTGTCCGTGTGTGTTGTCGTGTTTTGTTTTCTTGTGTGGCTGGATGGGATTGTGGTGTCTCGTGTGTGTGTGTGTGTGTGTGTGTGTGTGTGTGTGTGTGTGTGTGTGTGTGTGTGTGTGTGTGTGTGTGTGTGTGTGGGGGGGGGGGGGGGCGGCGGCGGCCTTTACCTGCTGTGTGTGTCGTTTATGGACCTCACAACCTTGGTAACCTTCTGTGTGGTTTTTGCCACACAGCATGCACCTTATTTGTGGGTCTGTGTGTTTTATGGTGTATGTCCTTGTCATGGGCCTCGGTGCATTTTCTGCACCTTACTGCTATGGAGCAGTGTGATGCAATATGGTTAAGGCCCTGACACCTGAAGCACTGCACAGTCTTGTTTTTGCGGCGCAGTGGTCACAGGGACAGTCAGGGTCACCTTTATTTCCCTTTTGTTTTAAGGGACATCTGGCAGTTGGACCTGATACATGGGCCATTTGCTCTCTATGTTGCCCATCTGCTCGACCGCCTTAACGACGTACCCCTTGGCAGCCGATGACAATGTTCTTGTTTCGTGTGTTTGTTGTGGGGAATGTGTAGTGGGGTGTAGTGCTCAAGTGTGCGTACTGTTATTTTGATTTTATCACCACCAGCAGGTTTTGCCTGGAAATTGCCTCCCCCCATTTCTGTTTTTAACATCTCGAAGAGTTCCTCATAATTCTGAGTAAACTATGCGACGATCGGAGGGAGGTGGTGGGTGACTTGATTTTGTTTGTGTTGTCATGTGGTGTCCCTGGCTCATCGGCCACTGCCTGAAACCTGTTCGGGGTTTTCTTCGCCAGCACGAAACCATCGGAGTCTTGTCCGGTTACGTGGTTCTTTTCCAGTGCGGTTGTTTCCTGGTCCCGTCCCAGGGCGACGGCAGGTGCTGTTGGGGGCGCAGGTTCCTCACAGGGTGATGGAGTGATTGGGGTGGGGTTGTTGGAGTGCTTTTTCCCCTTGGAGTGCTTCTCCTTCCTGTCCTTCCTTGCACGCCGCTGTTTGGATGAGGTGGACTTAAGTGGGGGGGATTTGAGGAACTGAGATCGGGAGGGGGATTGGGTAGCAGTTGCCGGTTTGGGAAGGATTTTGGTCGGTTGACTGGACTTCTGCTTGCCATTTACGTTGAAGTGTTCGGCGAGGCGGTTACGGCCGTTGGCAAGCAGAAGTGGGCTGCGGAGAGGGGAGGGAGGGGGATAGCAAATGCTGACAATGCATTTGTTTGTGTATTGAGATTATTTGCCATGTCAGGAGTGGAAAGTGGGCTTGCTGCCAGGTGATTATCAGTTGCAACTTTCGTTGTCACCGTTGGGTTTTCCGGTTGCATTGCTGACCCTAAGAGAACGATGGCAGACGCGGAATTCTGGACGGGGGCGGTGGAAAACCTTTATGGTTCCGCGGACCGCTTCCAGGTCCTGGCCTAATTTTCCCTGTTCTTTTCTTTGGGGGGGGGGCGGGGGGGGGGGGGGGCGGGCGGGCAGAGACTAACTCTGCGGCAGCTGAAGTGCTCGAAACGGCCGGCCGCGCGGCAACAAGCAAACGCCCCTCGTGTCGTCAGCGGAGAGAGACCGCCGCGACCCCAAGGCACCACCCAAGCTCGACATGTCACAACGACGAGAAGACACGACAATTCTGCTGTCAGGCGACGCCATGCAAAAGTTCCCAAGTGCCGTTTGTGCTAAGACATCGGTGCAAGTGCCCGTCAGTGTTTTAAGAAAAACAGAGCTGGGAAACCTTTCTGTTCGTACTCCCGTGCAAGCGGGGTTCTATGGCTGACAGTGCGCTAGTTAGAGGAGCGATTATCTACCCTTGACTGCCACTCAGCCAGTGCGATTACAGTTGTCAAGTACCCTGGAATTCTTAATCACATTCCACCTCCTGTCTGCAGCTTCAGAAAATTCGATCATGGCGTTTCTATTTCGATACCCGTCTTAGTCGACCGTCAGTCTCGCGGATGGAACCTTAGTGTTCGAGTTATTGAAACAAAAGTTTTATGGGTCTCATCTGATACAGAAATGTGCGGAACTATCCACTATAATTAATTCAAAACAGTTTAATTTTCCGCTGTAAGCGCTTCTTTAATGTACGCATTATTATCTGTTGCACTTCGAAGTAGAATCAGCTTCTGTTCAACATTGAAGATTTCTCTTATTGCCCTCGAAGATCCCCGTAAGCGTTTTGAGATGGATGCACGTTCTACAGTTATTACTTAGCAATTTGTGACTGAACTATCCTGCATTTTATAGAACATTGCTGAATTTGGTGTGTGTACATAAATTTTGAGGTTTGATGCGATTCCGGTCTCTCTTGATCAGTCGATCTCGGCGCCATTATGTTAGTTTCATACCTCTTCAAGTAGGAAGGCGAATGTATTATGTTAAAGTCTCGATATTTCTGGTAGAGCACTTCCTTCATAAAAGTGCCCTCGAAGTACAGGAAACTGCTGCTCGGAATTAACTCTTGATGCTGAATCAGTATTCGTATCTCACCGTTATTGCCGAAGTAAACGGTTTTCGAGATGCTTATTCCTGTCGAATAATTAGTTTGTAATGTTACACTGGTGTTATTTCAAGCAACGCTATTGTGAGGTTTCACTTAAGTCTCTAAGCGGAACTTGTAACACTGACATGTTGTCTTCTCCTTCCACTGCAGAGTTGTGTATTGACAAGGGAAACTCTCCCATCGCACCCTGCAGCCGCCCCTACCCCCACCAACACCCCCCCTCCCCCCCCCAGATTAAGTGGTAACATGGCCCACTGAATAGCCCGTCAGTAACTGAACATATACCAAGCATGTAAAGAGGAAGATGGTGCACTGAACTGTGGATAAAAGAAGCAAAATAAAGTGACAGGTCAAAGATCATTCTTTTACAAAATTATAAACTGTCCGGTAACTGGCGTGTACGTCCGTTTGCAACAGCGACGTGTAACGAAGGGTCCTACAGACGCAAGTTCCTCCTGTCCGTCTTACACAGGTACCAAATGTTACGCCTCTTGAGTTACGTATCGGAAGTTTCGACCCTAGAATTTCTTCGTTGTAACATAGTTCACACGTTTCTTTGTTAATTTCATTTCTGTGAGATCTAAGAGGCATCTCACCTGCTCTCATTGTTCATTATATTCACTTGCAAAGGATACATAGCCATACCACGTGACTCATACTACACATTGGTTACAGAATGTTAGAATGTGACAGCTGCCACGGCTGCAGAACAGACACGTCAATGACTGGACAGACAGTTGATAATTTTGTGGAAAAGAAAGTAATGGACAGGAGGGAGGTTTGAGCACGGTTATCATCCGTTGTAATCAAACACCGTGACTGCACAACTACGACGCTCTTGAGCTTGGACTGTTCACTGTTCCTATTTTGCTTTTTTCGCCGCTCGGTACACCTTGTTTTCATGCTTGATCTGTGTTGAATTTTTGAAGGCTATCCACTGAGCCACTTCACCACTAAATGTGACCGGGGCGGGGGGTGGGGGGGGGTTCAGTGGGAATTTCCATTGTGAGTGAAGCAGCACGATTTTCTGAAGTTGTGAAAAAATGATTCCCCATTCTCCGATACTGGTCAAATACATTGAGCTTCAGATGGCCTGATGGGGAGATGTATTGAGCTACTGGGAATCGGAGATGGTATCCTAGTCCCACTGTAGGAAAGACCCCACACAACGTGTCAACTGGGCACACGTGTATGAATCCATAGCTGTATTACCCTCGACTTCAATTGTACTAACAGGTAAAAATCTACTGATCGATCAAATTCTCGATGCATTCAGCAAAAACTCGGCTCCTTGGGAAAAGGAGTATTGATCCTATGAACCTTCCTGGCTAGTCTATTGTACATTTTTGTGTTTTCGTCTCGTAAACGTATTAACGCTCCCGTGTAAGTCAAATGTTTCACAAAGGGTTTGAGTTATATTCAGATGGGCAACGTCGTGTGAGCCAGGAGTCATCTACTAAACATTGTCACTTCAGAAGCGAAGTACGTTGTCAGTTCTGATGTTTCGAATGCTTCTAAATATGGCTGTTTCTCAGCAACCGTGTACAATTTTTGAACATAGCACACTGCCAACCTGCAGCAAATAACTGTTCGGTACATTGAGCTAGGTTTCGACACCTCTAAGAATCCAACAGAATGAAATTTCGAGAAACCGTAAAATTATATTGCGAGAACGCAGTCTTCGGAGTTTAGAGCTGATATGCTAACGCTAAAATTACACATTCCTCCATTTGGCAGCAATGCCTAGCTAGGGGCTTCAACAACAAAAAGTTTCCAGACATATAATAGTTCACTCACGCTAAATTAGATGTTTTGTGGAAGTAATCTGCACGTGGTAGCACAGAGGAGTGTTCTTTTAGGGACAGTGTGTAAAACATGGTATCTCAGGTTCAAGTAATGTGGTGATGTACATGCTGCTTGTTTTTATGCATTCATCAGGGGAAACATTAGACAGAAATATATGATGTATGAATCAATCTTGATAGCGTCGGAAACTGTAGTACACCACTGTCGCTCAGCTATCGGTACAATCCTTCCAGCCCTTCAAGGGCTCAGCTTTCGTTGGTTCAGTGCGGGCTTGGCGACCTTTCGGTTACTGAGCTGGGGACCGGTAAGCGCCACCAGTCCTGTCACCGTAAACCCTGGTTGTATTTCAGCGACCACCATGCGCCGCAGCTGTGGAATGTGGTGTTTCAGAGAACGGGGTTTTGGCTTTACCGCCTGGACCGCGAGAAAGTTACACACCTCTGCAAAAAAATCTCAACCTCAAGGCGTGCTATGTGCTGAAGAAGTGGATGGCTGTTGATGTAAAACAATTATTAGCGGGAACCTCTGGGCACCTGCCGCCCCCAGTTGTATAAGGCTTGCTCAGGCATGCAGGGCTCTGCCTGGGTCGACGGTTGTTTCCCTAGCATCTCTTGCATCCCTATGGAACTCATAATACTACTACTCCTGGCGAGAAGGGTGTACTGTCAGGAAGCACCTACATCCACTCCTCAAAGAGCTCGATTCGTCAGGGCTCCCAAAGGCAAAAATATCAGAATCATAGTAACAGGGCATTTGCGTGCCACACCACTTTAATTCCCCCCAGGGGGTCCACAACTCTTTTGTGGATACGTGCGTAGCAAGCACGGGACCCCGAGCTAATGTGACCCTCCTTTCTTTCCGGGCTGCATACCCTCCCTTTCCGCATCCTTCCCCCCCCCCCCATCTTCGCCCCCCCCCCCCCCCGAACCTCTAGCTCTTTCCTTCCCTTTCTCCCCCTCTGGGAGTATGGTTTGTGCCTACGTCCGGAGATGGATGGTCGAAACTGCTACAATTTCCTTGCTTTCTATACTTCCCAGTCTTCATCCTTCCTCTGTCCTTCTCTTTTCCTTCCCTTGTCCCTTTGCCCTTTTCTCCGCTTTGGCGTTTGAGACCCCTCTTCTTTCCTTTCCCTTTCCCTTTTTTCCTCCCTGTGCGTGTCTGAAGGCCAAGCCACTCACTTCCATGCGTAGCCGGTGACGCGTAATTCCCCACCCCGGGTAGACAGGCCCCCCAGGGGGTCCACAACTCTTTCGTGGATACGTGCGTGGCGAGCACGGGGCCCCGAGCCATTGCAGCCTTCTTTCTCTCCCGGGCTGCATTTCCTTTCCCTTCCCCTCCTTTCCCCTCCATACCCCTTTCCCCTCGCCCTCTCCTCTCCCTCTATTGGTGTCCTTGCTTATGTTGGCCCCCGCTATCCTCCTGGTTCTGTTGGTTTTACACTATGGCTTTGTTGCGTAATCATCTCCTCCTTTTGGCATTCCTTGGTCCCCCTCTGGGGTTTGACCTCCATTCCAAAATTTCTCTTTCCGTAGTGTGAGCCATTTGGGGAAGAGCACCTTACCTAGTGTCTCCGACGTGTGCCCTCCTAGTATATTCCACCTTTTCTTCTACGTCGTTGTCTGATGCTAGGGTGCATAGCCAGCACGGTAGCCAGCCCGTGTGGTGGGGTCGCTATGTACCCTTTTGGTTGAGCCCCCTGAACACACAGGGATCACACTTCTGATACCTGAGCTGTGACCTCCTCATGCATGCCTTGGAGTGGTTGCTCGTCATCCTGGAGCATCGGAACTCCCGGCAATGGCCGCCGTGCCAGACGGCCCTTGCTGTGGCTGGGTGGCGCCCGTGAGGAGAGCCCCTGATCGGAGTGGGTGGTATCAGGGCGGACGCTATGCAGATGAAACGCATAAGGGTCCAAACCTCTGGCCGCTCTTCTGCGGCCGTCTCTCTGCGTGGTACTGATTCCTCAAGTGCTGCTTCTCTTGCCCCTTCGGCCTTCCCTTCCGTGGCTACCCCCTGGGAGGAGGGTCAGGCCCGTCGTCTAGGGGCAAAACCTTTCCCCCGTTATCTAGTTTGCACCAGGACTGATGGAGATACTTTCACCGGTGTCAAACCTTTATTCTTTGTGGAACACATTGAAGACAAGTTCGGCGAAGTGGACTCCCTGAGCAAGATGCGGTCGGGTTCATTACTGATAAAAACTGCTTCGGCTGCCCAATCTGCGGCCCTTCGTGCCTGTACCCATCTTGGCACAATTCCCGTGTCCATTACCCCTCACCAGTCTCTAAATATGTTACAAGGTGTGATTTTTCACAGAGACCTCATCCTTCAAACTGATGAGGAACTTCGGGACAATCTCGGACGGCGGGGTGTTCACTTTGTTCGGCGTGTTCAGAAGGGTCCTAAAGATAATCGTATTGATACTGGTGCCTTTATCCTGGCCTTTGAAGGGGATACCCTTCCTGAGAAAGTTAAGATTATGGTCTATCGCTGTGATGTGAAGCCGTACATCCCACCTCCTATGCGGTGTTTTAAGTGCTTGCGTTTTGGCCACGTCTTCTCGCTGTACCCAGGACCCTCTCTGTGGTGACTGTGGACGTCCACTCCATGAGGGGAGTCCCTGTGTTCCCCATCCTGTATGTGTAAATGGTCATGGTAGTCATTCTCCACGTTCAGCAGATTGCCCAGTCTATAAGAAAGAAAAAAAGATACAGGAGTATAAGTCTCTTGATCGTTTAAGCTACACAGAGGCCCGTAAGAAATATGCACGATTGCACCCTGTGTCCATGACATCTAGTTACGCCTTGGTTACATCTTCATCCCTTCCTCCCCCTTCCTTACCCCCGTCCCGGACCCCTCTCCTTCCCCCCTCCCCTGCGGCTCCCACACCTTCTCCTCTGGGCGCCGCTCCCCCTCCCCAGCCGAAGTAGTGTCCCACTCCTTCGGCGTCTGCCGGTCAAGGGCGCCTCTCCCGGGATGCCCCTTCCCGGCACCTTCCAGGCCAAAGGTCTGCTGCAGCGCGGCGACCGCGAGAGCCGCGGTCTATCGGCCCCCAGGTCGCCCGGTCTCTTTCTGTTCCTGATCTTGCTGCAGCTGGCTCCATTATGCCACACAGCCCTCCTCGATCTCAGCCTGAAAAGAAGAAGAAACATAAGTCCCGGGACAAAGAGCCTCTGGTGTCACCGGAGGTCCCTTCCCCGGCTTCACAACCGGATTCTGACCTGTCGTTTATGGATGTCGCCCCCTCCTTGTCGGTGACAGGTGGGGACCCGGCGGTATGACTGGATTTAGCGTGTTCAGTCCTCATTTAAACCATCGTTCTGTGGTTCTCCAATGGAATTGTAATGGCTACTATCGTCACCTTCCGGAATTGAAATCCCTTCTTTCGTCCTACTCAGCAGCTTGTGTGGTTCTCCAGGAATCTCATTTTACTGATGCTCACTCACCGACCCTCCGTGGGTTCCGTGTTTTCTGTCGAAATCGGGTCGGACCCTTGCGGGCTTCTGGTGGCGTTTGTACGTTGGTCCGTACAGACATTGCTAGCACGTGGATTCCTCTCCAAACTACATTGGAAGCAGTTGCTGTTAGGGTCCACTTAGACTCTGCAGTCACAGTATGCAATCTTTATCTCCCTCCTGACAGGACTCTTACACCTGCTGCCTTAACCACCCTTCTTCAGCAACTTCCTCCTCCCTTCCTCCTCCTTGGGGATTTTAATGCTCATCATCCTTTGTGGGGCAGTGCCTTTCCATCTAGACGAGGTCTTCTTATCGACCAATTTATTGCAGACCACGACCTGTGCCTTCTTAATGATGGCTCCCCTACTCATTTCAGTGCTGGTCATGGTACCTTTTCTGCCATTGATCTTTCTCTTTTTTCTCCCTCTCTCCTCCCTTCATTACACTGGTCGCCACACGACGACCTTTGTGATAGTGACCATTTCCCGTTGATTATCACGCTCCCTTCCCGCTCCCCGATGGAGAGGTTACCTCGTTGGTCTTTCCACCGCGCCGATTGGCCTCTATATACTGCACAGGTCGAGTTTTCTCCCTCTTTGTCGGGTTGTATTGATGACGTCCTACGTGACGTGTCTGACGCGATTGTTGGCGCTGCTAACCTTGCTGTCCCGCGCTCATCTGGACAATTTCGTCGTCGGCAAGTCCCGTGGTGGAGTACGGCCATTGCCATTGCCATCCGTGATCGCCGTCGAGCTTTGCAACACTTTAAGAGGCACCCATCTGTAGCCAGCCTTTCTACCTTTAAGCGCCTTCGCGCTAAAGCCCGTTATTTAATCAAACAGAGCAAGCGGATATGTTGGGAACGATTCGTTTCTTCCCTTGGTTCCACTGTCCCTCTGTCACGGGTATGGGCTACACTTCGCTCTCTCCAAGGTTGCCATCGGCAGTCCACCCTCCCAGGCCTTCACCTCCCAGATGGCATTTGTACGGACCCATTAGTTCTCGCAGAACATCTTGCGACCCATTTTGCAGTGGCATCAGCGTCGGCCTCCTATCCAGCTGCTTTCCTTCATCAAAACAGCAGGCTGAAGCTGTCACCTTATGTTTCACCACTTGTGAGTCAGAATCTTACAACGAACCTTTCACTGAATGGGAATTTCTTTCTGCTCTATCTGCTTCTCATGATACGGCTCCTGGCCCAGATTCCATTCATAACCAGCTGCTTTAACATCTCAGTGCTCCACAGCGGCACCATCTTCTTCGGGTGTTTAACCGTATCTGGCTCCAGGGTGACTTCCCTTCTCAGTGGAGGGATAGCATTGTGGTTCCTGTCCTTAAGCCTGGTCAGAACCCCCTATCTGTTGACAGCTATCGGCCAATTAGTTTGACCAATGTTGGTTGTAAGTTACTTGAACGGCTGGTAGCCCGTCGGCTCACTTGGGTCCTCGAATCTCGGGATCTATTGTCCCCTTACCAGTGTGGCTTTCGAGAGGGACGATCTCCAATCGATCATTTGCTTCGCTTGGAATCCGCAGTTCGGCAGGCTTTTTCCCAGCGCCGCCATTTGGTTGCAGTGTTTTTTGACCTTCGCAAGGCCTATGACACGGCCTGGCGCCATCACATCTTACTAACCCTTCATCAGTGGGGTCTTCGGGGCCCACTCCCGATTTTTATCCGCCAGTTCCTGATCCATCGGTCATTCAGAGTTCGAGTTGGTACTGCTTTTAGTTCTCCACGGACCCAGGAGACGGGCATCCCACAGGGTTCTGTCTTGAGTGTCCTTCTTTTCCTCATTGCTATCGATGGACTTGTGGCCTCTGTCGGTCCCTTGGTCGCCCCTGCCCTGTATGTGGATGATTTCTGCATTTGGGTTAGTTCCTCCTCGATGCCATCTGCAGAACGGCAGCTCCAGGTGGCTATACGGCGTGCCTCTGCATGGACCCTCTCCCACGGGTTTCAATTCTCTCCTTTAAAATCGCGGGTGGTCCACTTCTGTCGCCGTACTACGGTCCACCCTGATCCAGAGCTCTATCTCGCTGCACAAAGATTGCCTGTGGTTCCACAGTTTCGTTTCCTAGGTCTTCTTTTCGACAACAAGCTCACTTGGCTGCCCCATATCAGACTCCTGAAGGTAGGATGTTTCCGTAAACTCAATGTCCTTCGCTTCCTTGCCCACTCCTCCTGGGGTGCGGACCGTTCCCTCCTCCTCCGTCTTTATCGTGCTCTAGTTCTGTCACGTTTGGACTATGGTTGTCAAGTTTATGGTTCAGCTGCTCCTTCCACGCTGCACGTGCTGGATCCAGTCCACCATCGTGGTATCCGTTTGGCCACCGGTGCCTTCCCTACTAGCCCTGTTGATAGTCTCCTGGTTGAAGCTGGGATCCCCCCCCTTTCTGTTCGGCGGTCGCAGCTTCTGGTGTCTTATGCCCTTACTATCCGTTCTTCTCCCGCTCATCCTTCCTATTCTATCCTATTCCCAGACCATGGGCGTCGCCCGCCTGACTCCCGCCCTCGGGCGGGTTTACCGGTTGGGCTGCGCCTTGCGTCTCTTACCCGTGATTTTCGGCTTCCTTCTTTGTCCTGTCTTCCTCGCTCCCTCCCCTCCACCCCTCCTTGGTTAGTTCCTCGGCCTCGAATTCGGATGGGTCTCCGCCGCGGTCCGAAAGATTCCATCCCCCCGGTGGTGTTCCGTTCCTTTTTCCGCCAAATTTTATGGGAGTTTCGGGATGCTGTTGTTTTTTACACTGATGGTTCTAAATCTGCTGATCATGTTGGGTATGCCTTCACGTCCTTTGTTGGAACGGAAAATCATCTACTGCCACCCTCATGTGGGGTGTTTACTGCAGAATTGATGGCAATTTCCCGGGCCCTTAACTTTATTAAACAATCCCAACACAACCGCGTTTTGTTATGTACGGACTCGATGAGTGGCCTTCTTGCTATTGACCGGTGTTTTTCGCGCCATCCCTTGGTCTCTGCCATCCATGACCATCTCGCTGATCTTCACCGTGCTGCTTGTTCCATTGACTTCCTATGGGTCCCGGGCCATGTGGGTATCCCGGGTAATGAGCTCGCTGATCGTTTGGCTGGGGGAGCAGTTACGTACCCCCCGTTTTCTGTAACCCCTCCTGCAGCGGATTTACGGCTTCACATCAAATCCCACTTTGCACAGTCATGGGCCAATTCTTGGGAGGCTACTCCACTGTCTAATAAACTTCGTGCCATTAAGGTGAATACAGGCCCATGGCGTTCTTCCTTTAGCCTCTCCCGCAAGGACTCGACCACACTGTGTCGTCTCCGCATTGGCCATACCAGGCTGACCCATGGTTTCCTTTTGCGTGATGAGCCACCCCCGCTATGTGGTTGTGGAGCCTTCCAGTCAGTGGCCCACATTTTGGTTGAATGCCCCCTTCTTTTGGCTCTGCGTGCTAAGTACAGACTCCCCCACACTTTACCTTTGATGTTGGTTGACGATTCCCGGATGGTCTCTCTGGTTCTAGGTTTCCTCCAGGAGAGTGGTTTTTATTCTCAGTTTTAAAGTTTTTAATCTCCCTCTGGTGTTGGGGCAGGGCGGTGAGTGTTTGGGTGTCTCCCACTGTAGGCAGTGTTCAGAGATTCCCAATTCACCTCCCTGACCGGAATCCTCTTTTCTTTCCCTTTTACTCTGTTTTCACCCCTTCTTTTTAAGGCTTGGTTAGTTTTTCTATTCCCATACGTACTTTCTGCATTATAGCAGTTGTACCTTTTAAGTCACAGGTGGTCTTGCCTATGCTGTTTCAGCATAGTGTTGGGTTCGTTCTCTTGCCAACTTCCCTCATTTGTTCTTACTAATGACAACGTGACTGCCCTTTTACGTTTCCCCTTTATCCGTTTTATTTTTCTGACTATACTGAGATATCCCGTTAGCAGAATGGAGTCTATTTGAAACAAGGGACTGATGACCTTGCTGTTTGGTCCCTTTAACCTCAAACAACCAACCAACCGGGTAGACAGGTAGGACACATACGTACCCTCTGGTAACGGCCAGGCCCAGGGAGGGGTGATTACCCAAGCTGATACCTTCCGAAAGTGCCGATTGGTCCCTCCGTCTGTTTGTCGGGAGGTGTGACCTGAGGTGTGAACAATCGCCTAAGGCGGGAGTGCCCTCAGAGAGGGCCCCCACAAGGGAGGAGCGCGCCATTGGAGACGCCGGCAATCATGGGGGATTCTTCCGCAATGGTTTCCTCACCTTCCACTATGTCTGCTCACAAGCGTAAGTTCACTGAGTCTCAGCCACAGACAGTTCTTCCATCGTTGCCACAGTTCCTTGTTGTTTCTCGGTCTGACGAATGTCACGACTTCTCCACAGTCAACCCTTTCATTATTCAGAAAGGTGTCGACGCAATTGCAGGTCCTGTAAAGTCTTGTTCCAGATTACGGAATGGCACCCTGTTGTTAGAAACACACAGTGCCCTCCAGGCACAAAAATTGCTGCGTACCTCACTACTACACACCTTCCCTGTCTGGGTGGAACTGCACCGTACTTTAAATTCCTCGCGCGGAGTCGTTTATACACACTCCCTCGATGGATTGTCTGACGAAGAAATTCAGCACTACCTGTCTGACCAGGGCGTAACGGATGTTCATAGGGTTATGAAAAGGGTTGACACAAACATCATTCCAACCCGCACTGTCTTCTTGACCTTTGACAAAGTTCAACTCCCATCGAAAATCAAAGCAGGCTATGAGATAATTTCCGTTCGCCCTTATGTCCCAAACCCTACGCCTTGCTATCGGTGTCAGCGGTTCAATCACACCAGCCAGTCCTGTTCCAATCCGGCCAAATGTGTTACATGTGGCAAGGATGCCCATGAGGGTGCTTGTCCACCTCCATCCCCTCGCTGCATCAACTGTATGGGTGACCACGCTGCTTCCTCTCGAGATTGCCCCGTTTCAAGGACGAAAAGCTCATCCAGGAAATTAGGGTGAAGGAAAAGGTGTCGACCTTTGCTGCTCGAAAATTATTCGCCAGTCGAAAGCCCACCGTGCCTCAGGCAGGAAAATACAGCACTGTCCTTGCTTCTCCTCAGCCAATAAAGGAGGCGGCCACGCAGACTTGCGACCTCACCTTTATTGCCACGGTCGTCAGATTGGGCAGCGCAAAGATCACCCGTTCAACCTCACCACTTTCGCCTGCCCACTCCCTGGCTCACCCTTCGTCGGGTTCTGCTAAATCTCGAGCCCAAAAGTCGGACACCAAGACTTCGAAAAAAGACCATACTCGTGAAGAGTTTTTATGTACGGCAACTTCCCAACCATCGGTTCCTCCTTCATCTAATCATCATACTTCCAAGAAGGCTACAAAGAAACCCAGTTCATCTCCTTCTCCACCAAGGCCTGTCCCATCTACAGCACCACCTGGCGGAAATCGCCCTCGGCCGTCTTCTGTGTCGCCGAGGAGCACTGCTGGTGGCCGGTCAACCGGCCGATCGCTGGTGGCAGGAGCTGCTCCTGACCAACCTATGGATCAGGATCTTCTGCCTTCAGCTGAATGCCATTCCATGCTGTCAGTCGCAAGCTCTGAGCAGTCGTTGAGTTGACAGCGACCTTGGTCACATTCCTCCATTTTCTGTTCACCCTATGTCCATTATCCACTGGAATATCCACGGTATTCGAGCCAATCGGGATGGATTGTCGATCCTCTTACGGTCCTACTCGCCGGTCATCTTCTGTCTTCAGGAATCAAAGCTGCTTCCCCATGACCGCTTTGTTCTCCCTCAATTTCAGTCCGTCCGATATGATCTCCCCTCTGTTGAAGGCACTCAAGCACATGGATGACTCATGATTCTTCTCCATGAAACTCTCCATTATCACCCAATCCATTTAAACACTTCCTTCCAAGCTGTCGTCGTCCGTCTTTCCCTTTCGGGATACACGTTCTCTCTTTGTACTGCACACATTCTGTCGTCCACACCGATGGCACGAGCTGATCTTCATCTTCTTGGTCAGCTTTCCCCCCTATTTGCTGGTTGGGGACTTCAATGCCCACCACCCACTTTGGGGATCTCCACATCCTTGTCCACGTGGCTCACTATTGCTAGACGTCTTCCACCAAGTGGATCTAGTTTGCCTTAAGACTGGGGTCCCTACATTTTTGTTTGCCTCCACGACAAATTTCTCATTTGGACCTTGCGGTCGGTACTGTTCCGCTGGCTCGGGGCTTCGAATGGTTCGCCCTTGATGATACACACTAGAATGACCATTTTCCATGTGTCCTTAGACTGCAGCCTCAACTGCCATACATGCACCTGCGACGCTGGAAGTTTGCCAAAGCTGATTGGACACTGTTTTCGTCTCTAGCGACATTCTATGACCGTCACTTTCCCAGCGTCGACGATGAGTCGCACATATTACCGACGTTATTCTTACAGGTGCGGAACATTCAATACCACGCACCTCAGAATTGCCCCGGTGCCCCCAGTTCCTTGGTGGAACGAGGCATGCCATGATGCAATACGTGAGCGGCGACGTGCTCTCCGCGTTTTCCGCCACCATCCCACTTCGGCCAACTGTATCCGCTATAAGCAGTTCAGTGAGCGATGCCGTCGTGTCATCCGCGATAGCAAGAAGGCAAGCTGAAAATTCTTTATTAGCTCATTTAACACCTTCACTCCCTCCTCGGAAGTTTGGAGTCGGCCTAGTTTCTCCCCGGACTCTGGGCTCACTGTCGCGCATGACACATTAGTGGACCCCGTCGCAATTTCTAACTCGTTGGGTCAGCACTTTGCTGAGATTTCGAGCTCTTCAAATTACCCGCCAGCGTTTCTCCCGAAGAAACGTGCAGCGGAAGTGCGACCTCTTGCTTTCTTCTCTCAAAATCGCGAAAGCTACAATACTGTCTCGTCCATGCGGGAACTCCAACATGCAATCTCTTCTTCTCGCTCCTCCACCCCAGGACCGGATGGTATCCACGTCCAAATGTTGCTGCATTTAACCCATAGTCTGCGTTACCTCCTTCGCCTTTATAATCGAATTTGGGCCGACAGTACTTTTCCCAGACGATGGCGGGAAGCTATCGTGGTTCCTGTTCCGAAACCTGGAAAGGACAAACATCTCCCCTCTAGCTTTCGCCCCATTTCTCTCACGAGTAGTGTCTGTAAGGTTTTGGAGCGTATGGTGAATTACCGTTTAGCGTGGTGGCTGGAATCCCACAGTCTTTTAGCACCTGCCCAATGTGGATTCCGAAAGCATCGTTCTACAGTTGACCATCTAGTTGCTCTCCACTTATGTCATGAACAATTTTCTCCGGAAACGCCAAACGGTAGCAATATTTTTTGATCTGGAGAGAGCATACGATACCTGTTGGAGGACGGGCATCCTCCGCACACTGTTCTCTTGCAGCTTTCGTAGTCAGCTGCCCCTATTTCTTCGCAAATTTATGGCAGAGCGCACTTTTAAGGTGCGGGTGAAAACTACTCTCTCCCGTACTTTCTCCCAAGAAAACGGGGTACTGCTAGCCATTGCCATCAATCCAATTATGGATTGTCTCCTTCCTGATGTCTCGGGCTCCCTCTTTGTGGACGATTTTGCGATCTACTACAGCTCTCAATGGACCAGCCTTCTTGAACGACGTCTTCAAGGATGTCTCGATCGCCTCCACTCTTGGAGCATCTACACTGGCTTCCGTTATTCTCCCAGTAAGACCGTTTGTGTTAATTTCTGGCGACGTAAGACGTGTCTTCTGCCCTCCTTAAATCTAGGTCCTGTGAACCTTCAGTTTTCCAACGTCGCTAAATTCTTTGGTCTAATGTTTGGCAGAAAACTGTGCTGGTCCTCCCACGTTTCCTATCTTTCAGCTCGCTGTCTGCGATCCCTCAACACCCTCCGTGTCCTGAATGGTGCCTCCTGGGGAGTGGAGCGAGTGGTCCTTCTCCACCTCTATCGCGCCTTAGTGCGCTCGAAATTGGACTATGGAAGCATAGTCTACTCCTCTGCTCGGCCGTCTATTCTTCGGCGTCTCGACTCTATCCACCACCGTGGATTACGTTTAGTGTCTGGAGCGTTTTACATCAGCCCTGTGGAAAGCCTTTATGCTGAGACTGCTGAACCTCCGCTGTCCAATCGGCGAGCAGTCCTTCTGAGTCGTTATGCTAGCCATCTGTCTTCCATGCCTGCTAATCCAGCCCATGACCTTTTTTTCGACGGCTCCTTTGATGTAGGGTATGCAGGCCGCCACTACTTCCTACTACTACCAGGAGGTCGCTTCCGTCAACTGCTCCATTCTCTTCCCTTCCGCTTCCCTAAAACCTTCTTGACAACTTGGGGTACAGCACCGCCTTGGCTCCGTCCCCGGATCTGCCTGGTCTGCGACCTTTGTCAGTTTCCCAAGGATGGTACCTCTTCACTTGTTTATCGTCGGGAATTTTCTGCTCTATGTGCACAAATGAAGGAAACCACATTTATTTACGCTGAAGGCTGGAAAACATAGTTAGGTGTAGGGAGTGCCTATATTGTTGGCGACACCTGAATTGACTTTCGGCTTCCTGACCAGTGTTCGGTTTATACTGCGGAGCTTTACGCTGTTATCCAGGCTGTCCACTACATCCGCCGCCATCAGCGGATACAGTATGTTATCTCTCCAGATTCTCTCAGCTCTCTCCTCAGTCTCAAAGCTCTTTACCCTGTCCACCCTCTGGTCCACCGGATTCAGTACTGTCTGCGCTTGCTCCACATGGGGGGCGTTTCGGTGGCGTTCCTCTGGCTCCCGGGACACGTTGCTATCTGTGGGAATGAGGCGGCCGATACAGCTGCCAAGGCTGCAGTCTCTCGTCTTCGGCCAGCCATTCAGTCGATTCCCTTCACCGATGTACGGAGCGTTTTATGTCGTCGAGTTGTTCTTTTATGGTACGCACATTGGTCGGCACTTCCCCATAATAAATTGCGGGACGTGAAAGCTCTTCCTTGTGCTTCGACCTCTTCCTCTCGAACGCGTCGTTGGGAGGAAGTAATTTTAACTAGACTCCGGATAGGGCAATGTCTCTTTTGCCATCGACATTTTTTAAGCGGCGATCCTCCCCCAGTCTGTCCCCACTGCTCTCAGCTGTGGACGGTAAGACACCTTTTAATTGAGTGCCCCTATTTTAATCCGTTACGCTCCCATCTACAGCTATCGCCTGATATATCGTCGATTTTAGCAGATGACACGCGCTCAGCCGACCGCGTTCTCAAGTTTATTAGTGCCAGTGAAATGACGTCAGTCATTTGAAGCTTTTTTTTTTTTTTTTTTTTTTTTTTTTTTTTTTTTTTTTTTTTTTTTTTTTGGGACAACCAACTCCTTTCTGTAGTGGATTTTTAAGCCTTCCTTCAGCTTTTAGTTTCTCCAATTTTATGACTTTCGTTCCCATTGCTGCTGGTTTTCAATTTCGGTTTCTTACTGTTTCCTAAGTCACTGACCGGGTGCTAATGACCATAGCAGTTTTGCGCCCTAAAACAACAGAAAACACTTTAATTGTAATCAATTGAACAGGAGAACCTTAGAAAAGATATCCCCTTTCTATATTCACAAGGCATTGGAATATATTGATGGGTCTTTGTAATGGGATACTTTCAGTTGAAACTGCTAAATCTAATCATATATCTAAGCTTCTGGGATGTAAGGCGTTAGGTGACTACCCCGTCAAGGCTGAGTTGCATAACACCCTTAACTCTAGTAAGGGCTTGTTACCTGCTCCGGTATAATGGAGGTGAACCCCACGGAGTTAGGTGAATTGAAAAATATGGGCGTCACGGAACAGAATTATGAGTCAATGTCAAATTGGATAAAACAGCAACATTTATTCTGTTCAGTCCTCCCGAATTATCTGAACATACTCTTGCAGGCTATATCCGTCTTATAGTTTGATCATTCGTTCCTAACCCATGCGATGCTACCAATGTCAGATCTTAGGCCATGCCTGTATTGGATGTAATGGGAAGGTTACGTGTGGGAATTCTGGTGACACAGCTCATGACTATGGCACTTCTTGTACATTTTCTCCAAAATGTGTGGACTGCTCTAGGGAACACCCAATGTGGAGGAGAAAGTGTGGAGTTGACAATGAGGAAAGAAAAGATCAGGAGTTGAAGGTAAAGAGATGCATATCCTATGGTGAAGCTACAAAGCTTTCAAAGCTATGCAACCAGCGGTTTTTGCTAGTTATTATGAATCAGTCCTTAAAAGACGATTCGATAAGTTTGATGCCTCCACACAGAGACTACATATAAAGTAAGAGCACATGCACTCGATGTACCTGTGGAGGGAAACGCTCCACTATCAACTGATGTCGTTCGGAAGCCGTCAGCAATAGGCTTACCACCTAAGCCACATACCACCAACCAATATCAGAAGCCGACTAAGCAATCCCCACAACCCAGGCAACCACCTCCTCCAGTAAGTAATGAAAAACGTCCTTCGAAAAGTAGTTCTAAGCCCAAGAAAGTGGCGAGCGCTCTCTCTTTCTGATGGTGACTACGCTGTTGAGGATATGGACTTCTAGTAGGAAGAACTGGTGAGCAAGTAACCAGCTAACGTGACCCCTGACTTCCCCAGTAAATAACAGCCTCAGAGGGAGAAAGAAAAGAACAACCATCGCTAACCAGTGACTTCCACAGGGACTTCCGTGTTGCAGTGGAATCTGAATGGATATCGCTCACATTTGGAAGAATTGCAGCTACTGGCCCAGGATAAACCTTTTTGCATGTGTTTACAAGAAACGCATCTTAGACATATCTGCATTATGGGGCTACCTCACATACAGGTAGGAAGATACTACTGGTGACAGGGCTAAAGGTGGAGTGGCTGTTTTTCTTGATGACAGATGCCAGTCCTCTGTCCTTCCTACCACGACCATGCAATTTGCGATGAAAGTTCTCACGCCCTTTAATGTGACAGTGTTTGTACCTGCCTCCTAAAGGTGCTTCGGAGGCATACACACTGGCAGAACTCTGCTGGGCACTCCCACATCCATTCCTCTTCTTGGAGACTTCAATACTCACAATGTGTTGAAAGGCTTGTCTACTAATAGATCGAGTGACACGTCCATTCTGAGAATATGTGCCTTCTGAACGTGGGTCAAACGACTCACTATTCCACAGCTACAGGGTCTATTTCATCTATTGACTTTATTCCCCAGCTATTGCAGACTCAGTTAAGTGGGAAGTGGCTCCAGTTTTACACTCCAGTGACCACTTCCCAGTGACAATACATCTGCCAAATAGGATAGGGGCCAACAGGAGACAAGGCAGGTGGGTCATACAAAGGGTAAATTGTTTATAGTACAGTCAACAGGCTATTTTTAAACAAAATGATAGTGCACAGGAGTCAGTGGGCAATATCACTCGTGAGATCCAAAGGGCTGCAGCAGAGTCCACTCTCAGGTCTAGTAACGACCTCGACCGTCGGCCTGTACCTTGGTGGAATGATGACAGTTGATAGGAAATCAGGGCCAGGTGGCAGCTCTGCGGAACTTCAAATACTGTAAAACTACAGACGATCTTCATGCTTTCAGGTCTCCGAGAGCACACGCAAGGCTAGTGATCAAAGACCAGAAGAGGTCTTCCTGGAATGAATGACTTCCATTAATTAGTCCACCTCCACTGTGTGTGTTTGGGAATTAGATCTTAGGTAGGGGAATTCACATCCCATTAACCCCCTGTGGGCCTGGGGTTAGAATAGACACAAGGTATTCCTGCCTGCCATAAGAGGCGACTAAAAGGAATCTCACGTTTTGGCCTTTGTGATGGTCCCATGTAGGGTTTGACCTCCATTTCTCAAAACTTTCCTGAAGAGCGAGCCAACTGGGGAAGGGCGCCTTACATGGTGCATAGTGTCCTTGCGCTGAGACCTCTCACATCCTTCAACATGGATCTCCACTTCCGCTCACTCTCCAGCTGTTCTATGAGGTCACCCTTCTGGGTGATTTTTTTTTTTTTTTTTTTTTTTTCCTCCATCCTCTGTGCAGTATCACTCTCTGCACTGTCAACGATAATGGACTTCTTAGCTGGTTTGCGCCTGATACCTGGCACGTTAGCCAGTCTGTCATTGTGGGGCTGCCAGGTATCCTGTTTGTTGCAGCCTCCTGAAAACACAGGGATCGCTCTGCTGATGACTGTGCCAATAACTTCCCATGTATGCCAAGGGGTAGATACCCATCCCCCTGGGGCATTGGGACACTTGGCCATGGCCATCCTGCAAGGTGGCCTTTGCTATGGCTGGGTGGCACCTGTGGGGAGGGCCCCTCATCAGAGTGGTTGTCATCAGAGGAGATAACACGTCATGAAGCATAGTACGTCATCTGTTACTGGTGGTCAAACACCATCAGTCTTTAAGCACTGAAGGTCTAATTTCAATGCTAAAAAATAAGACCCTAAATCGTCGTCCCCCCCCCCCCCCCCCCCCCCGGCCATACCACGGGAGGAAGGCTAGGCTAAGGGTGGCAGTGAAGCTTATTCACCTCAGTACCTCATATGTACAAGAGTTCAGGGGAGTCTTTGTCACTGAAACGTCAGTTTTTTCTGGAGCATTTAGAGGACAAGTTCATGGAGGTGGAGGCTTGTCCAAAATAAGGTCAGAGTCGGCCGTAATCGAAACGGCATCCTCCGGCCAGTCAGGGGCACTACTCACCTGTGACAAGCTGGGATGTTTGTTTCCATCATGCCCCAGAAGGGCTTAAATATGACCCAAGGTATCGTATTCTAAAGGTACCTTCTTTTCTAGTCTGACAATGTGCTGAGCGCCAATTCAGAGTGGCGAGGTGTTCATTTTGTGTGGCACATCCACTGGGGTCCGAGAGTAATTAGGTTGCCAGCTGTGCCTTCATCTTGGCCTCACGACACATTACCTGAAAGGTCAAGCTGATGGTCTACTGCTGTGACATAAAGCACCACATTGGGGGAGGGCTATATTGCTTTAAGTGCTGAAAGTTTGGCCATATGTCTTCCTGCTGTACTTCCAGCGTCACCTGTCGGGATTGTGGCTGTACTACACATCCCAATACTCCCGCTACCCATGTGTCAACTGCGTAGAGTACCACCATTAGCCTTGCTCATCAGACTGCAGGATCTTCCAGAAAGAAAGAAAAATAATTCAATAAAAGACCCTGGATCAACTGAACTACACTGAGGTCTTCTTTGGCTGCTTTCGATAGGAAGGGGTCCATTGTGGCACTCCCTCCCCAGGTTTCTGGTAGTGGGAAAGATGACACCCGCCAGTGGCTGTAGAGCCCTAAAAAAGCTGGTTGAAAGGCTTTGCACTCATCCTCAATCACAGAGACCGAATCATTGAAGTCCTCCCAGCCAGGGAAACCCCAGGAACAGCGAGAGAAATCCAAAAACAAGGCCCCAAGACCAAGGGAATTGCAGTGGCACCCACACAACAACCTACAAGCTCTGCATCTGAAATGAGGTGGAGATTTCGGCGTCCGCTGAGGACCTAGATCTCGCCAGACGCTCAGACGCAATGGATACAGACTGCTCAGGCAAAAGGTCGGTGGCAGCAGGTGAACCTGAGGCGTAAACTGAATCATTGAATGTTCCATACCTTCCCAGTCCCACGATGGCGTCATCCTCCAGTGGAATTGCGGCGGTTTTTTCCACTGCCTGGCTGAGCTACAGCAACTGTTAAGTTTTACACCTGCCCTCAAGGAAACCTAGTTCAAAGCAATGCAGACCCCTGCCCTCCATGCCTATAAGGGATACTACAAGAACCATAGAGACTATAATAGTGTCAGGTTGAGTTTGCGTGTGTCCTAAACTTAGTCTGAAAACTGAGCATCTCCAAACTCCTATTGAAGCTGTGGCGGTCAGAATGACGATGCAGGAAATAACTGTCTGCAATTTATATCTCCCTCCAGATTGTGCAGTACACCTGAATGTATTGGCTGCGCTGATTGGTAAATTCCCTAAACCTTTCCTGCTTCAGGGAGATTTTAACGCACATAACCCCCTTGTGGGGTGGCACCATGCCTACTGGCAGAGATGTAGTAACTTTACTGTCTCAGTTCGACATCTGCCTCGTAAATACAGGGACTGCACACATTTCAGAATGGATCATGGAAGCTACACGGCCATTGTTTTATCAATTTGCAGCCCAGGACTTCTCCCATGTATCCACTGCAGAGCACATAACGACCTCTGTGGTAGTGAGCATTTCCCCATCTTCATGTCACTGCCCCAACATCTGGCCCACAGACGCCTACCAGATGGGCTTTTTTCCCCCCCAGGGGGTTCTGCAACTCATTTGTGGATACGTGTGTAGCGAGCACGGGACCCCGAGCTAATGTGGCCCTCCTTCCTTTCTGGGCTGCACACTTTCCTTTCCGCATCCTTCCCTATCCCCCGTCTTCGCCCCCTCCCCCCTCCCCTCACCTCTGGCTCTTTCCTTACCTTTCTCCCCCTCTGGGAGTATGGTTTGCGCCTATGTCCAGAGACGGACGCTCGTAAATGGAACGCATTCTTTGCCTTCTCTGCTTGTATGTCTTCATCCTTCCTTTGTCCTTCTCTTTTCCTTACCTCTTCTCTTTACCCTTTTCTCCGCTGTGGCGTTTGAGACCTCTCTTTTCTCCTCTCCCCTTCTTTATTTTTCCCTTTCTCTTTCTTCCTCCCTGTGCATGTCTGAAGCCCGACCCATGCATTTTCGTGCATAGCCGGTGACGGGGTCACGCGTAATTCCCCGCCCCGGGTAGACAGGTAGGACACGTACTTACCCCAGGTAACGGCCAGGCCCAGGGAGGGGTGATTACCCAAGCTGATACCTTCCGAAAGTGCCGATTGGTCCCTCGATCCGTTTGTCGGGAGGTGTGACCTGAGGTGTGAACAATCACCTAAGACGGGAGTGCCCTCAGAGGGCCCCCACGAGGGAGGAGCGCGCAGTTGGAGACGCCAGTAATCATGGGTTATTCTTCTGCAATGGTTTCCTCACCTTCCACTATGTCTGCTCACAAGCGTAAGTTCACTGAGTCTCAGCCACAGACAGTTCTTCCATCGTTGCCACAGTTCCTTGTTGTTTCTCGGTCTGATGGTCACGACTTCTCCACGGTCAATCCTTTAATTATTCAGGAAGGTGTCGACGCAATTGCAGGTCCTGTAAAGTCTTGTTCCAGATTACGGAATGGCACCTAGTTGTTAGAAACACACAGTGCCCTCCAGGCACAAAAATTGCTGCGTACTTCATTTGTCCACACCTTCCCTGTCCGGGTGGAACCGCACTGTACTTTAAATTCCTCTCGTGGAGTCGTCTATACACGCTTCCTCGATGGATTGTCTGATGAAGAAATTCAGCACTACCTGTCTGACCAGGGCGTAACGGGTGTTCATAGAGTTATGAAAAGGACTGACATGAACATAATTCCAACCCGCACTGTCTTCTTGACACGAACATAATTCCAACCCGCACTGTCTTCTTGACATTTGACAACATTCAACTCCCATCGAAAATCAAAGCAGGCTATGAGATAATTTCCGTTCGCCCTTATGTCCCAAACCCTACGCCTTGCTATCGGTGTCAGCGGTTCAATCACACCAGCCAGTCCTGTTCCAATCCGGCCAAATGTGTTACATGTGGCAAGGATGCCCATGAGGGTGCTTGTCCACCTCCATCCCCTCGCTGCATCAACTGTGTGGGTGACCATGCTGCTTCGAGATTGCCCCATTTTTACAGACGTAAAGCTCATCCAGGAAATCGGGGTGAAGGAAAAGGTGTCGACCTTTGCTGCTCGAATATTATTCGCCAGTCGACAGCCCACCGTGCCTCAGACAGGAAAATACAGCACTGTCCTTGCTTCTCCTCGGCCAACAAAGGAGGCGGCCACGCAGACTTGCGACCTCACCTTTAGTGCCACAGTCGTCAGATCGGCCAGCGCAAAGATCGCCCGTTCAGCCTCATCACCTTCGCCTGCCCACTCTCTGGCTCACCCTTCGTCGGGTTCTGCTAAATCTCGAGCCCAAAATTCAGACACCAAGACTTCGAAAAAAGAGCATACCCGTGAAGTTTTTTTACATACCCCAACTTCCCAACCATCGGTTCCTCCTTCATCTAAACATCATACTTCCAAGACGGCTACAAAGAAACCCAGTTCATCTCCTTCTCCGCCAAGGCGTGTCCCATCTACAGCACCACCTGGCGGAAATCGCCCTCGGCCGTCCTCTGTGTCGCCGAGGCGCACTGCTGGCGGCCGATCAACCGGCCGATCGCTGGTGGCAGGAGCTGCTCCTGAACAACGTACGGATCAGGATCTTCTGCCTTCGGCTGAATGCCATTCCATGCTGTCGGTCGAAAGCTCTGAGCAGTCGCTGAGTTCACAGCAACCTTGGTCACATTCCTCCATTTTCTGTTCACCCTATGTCCATTATCCACTGGAATATCCACGGCATTCGAGCCAATCGGGATGAATTGTCGATCCTCTTACGATCCTACTCGCCGGCCATCTTCTGTCTTCAGGAATCAAAGCTGCGTACCCATGACCGCTTTGTTCTCCCTCAATTTCAGTCCGTCCAATATGATCTCCCCTCTGTTGAAGGCACTCCAGCCCATGGAGGACTCACGAATCTTATCCATGATACTCTCCATTATCACCCAATCCATTTAAACACTTCCTTCAAAGCAGTGTCTGTCCGTCTTTCCCTTTCTGGATATACCTTTTCTCTTTGTACTGTATACATTCCATCGTCCACACCAATGGCACGACCTGATCTCAACTACTTCAACTTCCACCCCCTATTTGCTAGTTGGGGACTTCAATGCCCACCACATCTTGTCCACGTCGCTCACTATTGCTAGATGTCTTCCACAAAGCGTTTCTAGTTTGCTTCAACACGGGGTCCCTACATTTTTGTCAGCCTCCACGACAAATTCATCTCATTTGGACCTTGCGGTCGGTACTGTTCCGCTAGCTCGGCGCTTCGAATGGTTCGCCCTTGATGATACACACTCGAGGGACCACTTTCCATGTGTCCTTAGACTGCAGCCTAAACTGCCATATATGCGCCCGCGACGCTGGAGGTTGGCCCAAGCCGATTGGACACTGTTTTCGTCTCTAGCGACATTCGATGACAGTCACCTCCCTAGCGTCTACGATGAGGTCACACATATGACAGACGTTATTCTTACAGCTGCGGAACGTTCAATACCACGCACCTCCGAATTGCACCGGCGCCCCCCCCCCCCCCCCCCCCCCCAGTTCTTTGGTATAACGAGGCATGCCTTTACGCAATACGTGAGCGGCGACGTGCTCTTCGCGTCTTCCAACACCATCCTAGTTTGGCCAACTGTGTCTGCTATAAGCAGTTCAGTGCGCGATGCCGTCGCGTCATCCGCGATAGCAAGAAGGCAAGCTGGAAATTCTTTATTAGCTCCTTTTACATCTTCACTCCCTCCTCGGAAGTTTGGTGTCGGATTCGACGGTTATCAGGTGCGCCTAGTTTCTCCCTGGTCTCCGGGCTCACTGTCGCGCGTGATAAGTTAGTAGACCCCGTCGCAATTTCTAACTCATTGGGTCAGCACTTTGCTGAGATTTCGAGCTCTTCAAATTACCCGCCAGCGTTTCTCCCGAAGAAACGTGCAGCGGATGTGCAACCTCTTGCTTTCTTCTCTCAAAATCGCGAAAGCTATAATACTATTTTCTCCATGCGGGAACTCCAACATGCACTCGCTTCTTCTTGCTCCTCCGCCCCAGGACCGGATGGTATCCACGTCCAAATGTTCCTGCATTTATCAACCCATAGTCGGCGTTACCTCCTTCACATTTATAATCCAATTTGGACCAACAGTACTTTACCCAGGCGATGGTGGGAAGCTACCGTCGTTTCTGTTCCGAAACCTGGCAAGGACAAACATTTCCCCTCTAGCTATCGCCCCATTTCTCTCACGAGTAATGTCTGTAAGGTTTTGGAGCGTATGGTCAATTGCCGTTTAGCTTGGTGGGGTATGCAGGCCGCCACTACTTCCTACTACTACCAGGAGGTCGCTTCCGTCAACTGCTCCATTCTCTTCCCTTCCGCTTCCCTAAAGCCTTCTTGACAACTTGGGGTACAGCACCGCCTTGGCTCCGTCCCCGGATCTGCCTGGTCTGTGACCTTTGTCAGTTTCCCAAGGATGGTACCTCTTCACTTGTTTATCGTCGGGAATTTTCTGCTCTATGTGCACAAATGAAGGAAACCACATTTATTTACACTGAAGGCTGGAAAACATAGTTAGGTGTAGGGAGTGCCTATATTGTTGGCGACACCTGAATTGACTTTCGGCTTCCTGACCAGTGTTCGGTTTATACTGCGGAGCTTTACGCTGTTATCCAGGCTGTCCAATACATCGCCCGCCATCGACGGATACAGTATGTTATCTCTCCAGATTCTCTCAGCTCTCTCCTCAGTCTCAAAGCTCTTTACCCTGTCCACACTCTGGTCCACCGGATTCAGGACTGCTTGCGCTTGCTACATTTGGGGGTGGGGGGTGGGGGGGGGGGGGTTGTTTCTGTGGCGTTCCTCTGGCTCCCAGGACACGTTGGTATCTGTGGCAATGAGGCGGCCGATATAGCGGCCAAGGCTGCAGTCTCTCTTCTTCGGCCAGCTATTCGATCGATTCCCTTCACCGATCTATGGAACGTTTTATGTCGTGTTGTTCTTTTATGGCACGCACATTGGTCGACACTTCCCCATAATTGCGGGACGTGAAAACTCTTCCCCGTGCTTGGACCTCTTCCTCCACAACGCGTCGTCGGGAGGAGGTAATTTTAACTAGACTCCGGATAGGGCACTGTCTCTTTTGCCATCGACATCTTTTAAGCGGCGATCCCCCCCACTCTGTCCCCACTGCTCTCAGCTGTGGACGGCAAGACACCTTTTGAGTGCCCCTATTTTACTCCGTTAGGCGCCCGTCTACAGCTGTCGCCTGATACATCGTCAATTTTAGCAGATGACACGCGCTCGGCCGATCGCGTTCTCGAGTTTATTAGTGCTAGTCAGTCACTTGAAGCTCTTTTTGGGGACAACCATCCCCTTCCTGTAGTGGATTTTTAAGCTTTCCTTCTGCTTTTAGTTTCTCCAATTTTTTGAGTTTCGTTCCCATTGCTGCTGCTTTCCGTTTCCGTGTTTTACCGTTTTCTAAGTCACAGACAGGGCGCTAAAGACCATAGCAGCTTTGTGCCCTAAAACCAAAAACAAAAAGAAACAAATTCTGCTAGCTCGAAGGGGCCCCTACACAATATTAGGAAGGTGTAAAAGTTTCTTTGGCTGTTCAGTATAAAAAAGTAAAAATCCTTAATGAAAAATTGTCATACTTTTGTACTAACCTAAGACATATTAGGTACAAATAGTTCTATGGTAATATGAACAAGGATTAATTATTTGTATGATGATAGGCCAGTTACCTTGTCGATTTCTTAAATCATATCATTCTACCTCATATTAAATGTATGGCTTCTCATTAATGAAGCCAAGTTGCTTTAGTACTGAAAAGCTATGTTCACCCTTTTATACATATTATGATAGAGTAATTTATACGAAGAAATGTGACGTGGTATTACTGTAAGCTATTCGTAAGTATTCAAATATGACTACCTTACACTGGTAGTTGCTTTTCGTTTTAATGTTACATGGCGATTCTTTGTGTTGCTTATTCAGTACCATGAGGATGAACAGTTATATAAATCTGTGGTAATAAGTGAGTATTAAAAAGGGCATTATCATTTATCTTTATAGACAGTAATTTCAGACTTTAAGACATGGCACTGTGACTTACTATTTATTGCATTTGTAGGAATAGCAAATAATTGCTATTGCCAGTAAGCACACAGAAGTACCTCTATCTGGGCTTCGATCTCCATGTACCCTCGTCACTAAAGATGTTAGCCTCATCTTGAGGTATGACTGACTTCCCCTTCTTTGTTAACCTGTCCTAGCTTACCACCCTCTCCTGCCTGAGGGAGTTACTGTTACCTCACTTCAATTTTCCAATGACCTCTTTAATGTCTTTGTATTTCTGTGTGTTTTCATACTTACTCTGAACTTTCGTCATGATGCATATGGAACAGTTGCTGCACAATTATTCATGTCTACTCTTTTATAACTTGCATTGGTACTCATCTGTTTTTGTTTTTCAAAGTTGTTAATAAAATCATAATTTGTGGTGTGCACGGGGTATTTATCTTGATTTAAAAAGAAAGACTGGTTAAAATAATTTTCTTCTGTTTTTGTTGTTTAGAAAGAAGGAAGGAAGGAAGGAAGGAAGGAAAAGAAAAGATAATGAACGTACATCCTGTATTTCACTGAGGTGTAACCTGCATGTAGCTTTGATTCTGTAAAAATATTCTAGCTGACATTGGAATTTGTTTATAACATCTAAGAAATCTCTCTAATGTGTATATGTTGTAATATTACATTTGTTGGATAATATTCTTTTGTTAAATGACAACTTCATTTCTTTCTATTCACTGATGGAAATGTTGTCGGGCCAAAATTATTACTTCCGAACTTTGACAGTCTATGTAAGCAATATATGAAGCTTAACTACAAGCAATACAGCTGATGTAAGTCACGTGGTGTTTGGTAAGATGGTAAAGGACTATTGTGTGTCTGACTGCTAGTAAGCTCTCTAGCCAAGTCCGTCATTGCTTCCACATACTTTTCACGCTACTGTCCTCTTTCCTGTCGGCCGCTCTTGGCCAACTCTTGTTTATTTCGACCCCGACGGTATTAGGTTGCGAGGCCCGAGGGTGTCTTTCATTTCCATTATGTCATCTTTCCTGGGGAGGGGGTCTCTTCAGATGTGGTGAAACCTGCCTTACTAGAGGAGCCAATCCGTGAGATCAGAAATGGTCATCAAAGCCTATGTAAAAGATTTTACACTCGCAGGCCTAAAATTATCAGACATAAGGCCAGATGGGAGACCAGAACAGGCTGTACTGGAGGTGTAGATAAGTGTTTGAACGATCATACAGTCTCACAAGAAACCTGGCTTTGGAAAGTGTGACCCACAGTTGCAGGTATTTGTCTGCATCAAAAGTGAAGCAGGTGAGACAGAAAAAGCTTTCTGCGTAAGGAAATACCCTTCTTAAAAGGCTGTAAACCATCCAGTTGTTGCTGCACTTGCTGTCATCGCAAAAAGAAGGGGAAATATTGGAAACCTGTAATACCACGTTGCTTCCATTACTACAGACACAATCCCAGAGAGCAGCATACGTGCAGAAGTGACGTCGATGACAAGTGAACGCATGCAAGTGAGAACAGCAGGCTGCTGTTTCAGAATTCCAGGGACATTGTATAACAGGCTGGAGATCTTACATGAATAGAGTAATATTGCGGACGCGTATGTGAAGATCAAAGCGAAAGCGATGAAGGAATGCTGTGGTGCAGCACTGTTGAAAGTATCAGAGGTATCGGTGCACTTGGTCCCACAACACACTCGATACACGGCGTCCCACTGATGCATTGTTCCAAGTTGTCAATCGTCCCAGACCTTAGGGACATATACACTGACCTTCGTTCGCATTTTGGTGACGAATCCTATTGGGAGGATGATTACTATGTGATTGTAGAAGATAGATCTGTACTTCTGACACGAAGAATCTGAGAAGATATTAAGCCAGATCTTCACCTGCAGTCCTTCACGTAGCCTAGAGACAGCTGATGGCCCCTTCCCAAAAAACCTTCCATAAATAAGCGTTAGAGCTGTAGTGCATCAGAAGCTCTACCTGGCAAGGAACATGATTCTTCCAGTTGTGTACATGCGCCAGCATCGCTTCGTACCAAATACGAAAATGAGTTAGAGTGCATCAGAATACAGTCCGTGGATTATGGAGTCCATAGTTACTTGTGGAACATCAAGCTATACCGATGAGTTTCCGGCTGAATGCAGTGTTGAGTAAAAATGGACTGTGCTTTTGCCTGAACTGAAAGAAGCCAGCGTATAACAAATACTGAGCAACATTCCAGCAGTAGGCCGACACCAGTAATGTGTAAATCAGTTTCCGAAGTTCAAGGAGCCATTCAGCAAGACATGATAGAATTGACGCTTTAAGGACAGCAACAGTTTAAAGGCTGGTGGTGCCTTAGTCCAGGAAGACACTCCCCCCCCCCCCCCTTTCACCGCCACCATACCCACCACACTCTAACGTATATCTCTGATGTCTACTTCAGCTAGTCGTAAGTCAGTCTATATGTAAACAAGCATGTAAAATTTCATGTTACATATGTAAGCATGTAAAACAAAAATTGTTAATAGAAGTGATTTCTTAATTTCTGATTGTATTTAGTTAATTGCGTATATGAAAATAAATACATAACCATTTTAGTCAGTAGTGTTGTCGTCAGCATCTGCAGGTCATGATGCAGGTCTTAGACTAGCTGCAGGCTTTCTGCATTTGATGGAACGTCAATGCGCAGTTCGTAACACTAATTCAGTACATAATTTAGTTACTCTGTCAACTTTAAGTGCATTTTTATGCATTTATTACATAAATTTGACTGAGCAACTTTCTTCTACACGTAGGATACTGTCATATCTCTTCAAGGTTTGTGTTTATTTTGTGGAATAGAACTTAAAATTTATAGAGATGTAACAGTTGATGTTCTATGTCATAAACAACTTCTGAATCATTCACCCTGTGACATGTCCAATGAAGAGTTTCCAACGATCACTGGGATTTTCTCTTCTATCGTAAACGACAGCAGGAACTCTAACGGGGCTAGGTTTTAATTGTCAACAAGCCACTTGCGTTACCAAGTTTACTTTAACCTTCCACATGTTCAGCGATAAGACGATATTGTAAACTGTATTTACTCATTAGTCATGGTGACTTTGTGCAAGGTCATTTCCTTTCTTTTGTTGCATGATGGTACTTCATAATTTGTGTACTTATTATTTGATGTGGCCAACGTTGCTACAACCTTAGGCTTTGGCGTATGGTCTTCAATTGCAGAAATGTGTAGTAAATTCTACACTGCGCGCTGGTAATTTGTTAGCAAATCACTAGAAATAACGAGTTTAATTAATGTTAAATCCTTCGCAAGCCCAGTGACACCATGTTTCAGAGACAATGCGTATTTTGTAACAATTATTTTCGTGACTTTAGATTGTTTTTGACATCGTAATTACAGAATACAGTTGCAAAGTAATTGTGTAAAAACTGAGGAAGAGTAATCATTCGCTTACTGTAATGTGTGTTGAATGACTAAGAACTTCGTTGCAATCACTGTCACCTGCTAACGTGTTGCTGGGTATAATGGCTTATTTGTTCGTATCCATTTTAAAGAGATTTGATTGTATAATGGCTTTTTACACTTTAATAGGCCTATCAGTTACGTACTTAGAATTCTGCCATTGCTTGTAACGACTGTGATGGCAAAATCGCCTCTCTCACTCGACGAAGACCGAAGAGCACGCAGTACGTTCTCATGTTCCTAACACGGAGGAGCCCTGTTAGGGCAGCTCACTGTACCCACGGTGCTGCGCCTGCTCGCCGTACTTCCACAGTACAAAGTGAGAATTTAGTATGAGTCGGTTGTCAGTGTAAGTTGCTTATATTATTCATTAAGGTGCTGTTGCTTCAGCCTAATTTCGTGTTTTACTTAACAACAGGCCAATTAAAGATGTTCAAAGAATGAAACGTCTCGTTGCACAATAAATGTGATTCTACAGCTGAGGTAGTTTTCGTTAATCAACAAGTAAACTGTTGGAATGAACATGTACAACATAACCCAAGATGTTTTAATTAATGTTGATGTATAATTGAATGGACAGCAAAAGCGTAGTGAGCGATAAACTTCCTTCCCTGAATAATTTTGTGGAGGATGTCAGTGATAGTTTTCAAAGTTACAAAGTTTGAAAGTCTCCAAGGGCTGTGTCTCAAATACTGAATGAATAAAGTTACGGATATTTGCGTCCTGTAAGTAATGCTGTCTCCTGATAAAAAAAACTATAATACCTGTTTCTTGTTGCTATGTTGAACTTTTAACTTAAGATTATACTTCCTAACGAGTAGATTGTGACGCATTTTCAATTTTTTTAGTTGAATCGGTAACTGTTTTTTCCTTACCACTTCAAGCCATTAGCCATGTAAGACTCAACCATTTCACTGGGACTGTAGTAATTACGCTGAAAGGATACAATCTGTAACTGGATTTAAACAACCATCTCGTTTTGTATTCACCACAACGCAATTTCAGGTGCCTGCACATAGCTAAAGAGCGATCTCGTACGTGTAGAGTACGTCCCTGTACTGGTCCTTGCACCACAACCACTACGACGCATGCTGGGGAACTGTCTACAGTTGCATGTATGACATTTGGAGCCCAACGGCGCCTAATGTGATACACGCGTCAAATAATCGGTTCGCATGCGATAGCGCGCACTAACCACTGTGTTCCAAATGGCTGCGAATGAAAGTGAGATTTTTCCGGGGCTCATGTCTCTGGTTCCAGTGGTGGTAGAGACTTAAGGTAAAATGTTACGGATAGCCCTTGAGCTGGGGACATCTGAATACCCAGTAGAACGAACGATCGTCTTACTGTCACTATCCTACAGTACAAGGTCAAAATTTGAATATTACACCGTTCCTCCAGCTTCGGGAAATGGAGCAAATAGGTTGGTCCTTTTTGCATTAGTTGCGGTCTATGGCGCGTCTTAAGAGGCGTATTGAGGCATCATTAAGTTAAAGGACAGTTCCTCATAAAACAAGAAAAAATCCTTTTTCCCCATATTATTCGCAGTCAGCACCGGATAATTAAATACCTAACCACAGAAGATTGCACAAATTTACCAGTACATTATCTAAGTACTTAGGTAGAAGTGCCATCTTCTCGTTCTCAGAAATCCTTATAAGCACTTTACTTAAATTCTTTAGGGCAAGTAAAGCAAAAAAAGCTTAATCTTGCTTGGAAGTGGAAGGTCTGTTTATCCAGCATAAAATCCTTAATGTTTACAAAATATTTATTTTAGCCCAGAGACATATTACAGAGAGATTTGGCACTTCAGTAATGTTAAACTTCAAAAAGAGTTACGTATGTTTCAAAGCATAGCTAGTAAAAAAAGCTCGAGAGGGAACATACCCCAAATTCGTACTGCGTACCCCCAAATTTAGTACTGCAGGTTGAGGTGTGCAAATTCAGTTCAAGTAAATTACTCACTAAAAGTTCACGATGGCCTGGCACAATGCGAGGATTTAATTTTAAGTGAAATTTTGTTACAGCAACTGTTAGGCAGCAAATTTCAAAGCAGCGCTCATGCCATAAAATTTTAAAAACACCCCTTATGATTGACGTTAAATTCAGTCAGGACAAAAAAGGAACGAACTTAATCCGTATCGAATTAAAACCTGAAGAGGTTACATACATATTTTGCTGCAACAATTTTTTTTTCATTAATTCTTAAAAGGAAACCAAATAATCGAAAGCAGAATTAGCGTCTATTGAATTGATTGCAAGATGCTTCTTGCCAATAACACATCAACCGCCGTGTCTCTGTTACAGAGAATAGCAGCTTGACAATGAAAAGGAATGACGTTAACGGTTGTTGGTACAACGCACCATCATTCCAGTCACACATAAAGCGGATTCAGCGTCGGTCCCTGGTAGCTCAGTGGTCAGCGCGATGGAATGTCCTACCTAGCGGGTCGGGTTCGATTCCCGGATGGGTCGGAGATTCTTTTCCGTAAGGGACTGGGTGTTATGTCGTTCGTATCATTATTATTTCATCCCCATCGACACGCAAGTCGCCAAAGTGGCGTCAGCTCTAAAGACTAGAACTAGGCGAGACCCTACCATTTCCTACGGATACAGCCAGCAGACGTTTCATAAAATGGAAACCCGTTTCCAAACAAATGAGTTTGTGGATAAAAACACATTAACTTTTCTTGAAATAAACCAATAACCCGAAATGCTTAGACGCACGAAGCAGATCAGCCAATACTAACGTGAGTAGTGTTGTCACGATAATGCGAGCACGAGCAGGTGTTAAATGGGAATTACCGACCAACGCAGTTATGAGTTTAAACAGAAATTCTTACCAGAAGTAGTGGCAATGTAGTAGTTCCACCGGTGCTGTTCAAAGCGTCTCGTTGGACAGCGCAAATATACAACCAAAGGAATCGATTCAAACCCTCGTGAGCGTCTTCAGTAGAAAATTTCCTTCACAGAACTGAAGAGCCAACGGATTTTCTCGCACGGAGCGATCACTCGTCATGTATGCATCGCCGTGTCGATCCACTCGTGATCTGACTAAAGAGAACAACGCTGGAAGGTCGTATACTCTGGTGAAGTCGCTGCAGGCGGTTAAGTTTCTCCCGACCACCTTGCTTCCCTCACG
Source organism: Schistocerca americana (assembly GCF_021461395.2). Taxonomy (NCBI): domain Eukaryota; kingdom Metazoa; phylum Arthropoda; class Insecta; order Orthoptera; family Acrididae; genus Schistocerca; species Schistocerca americana. Next base: position 96,042,589 of record NC_060125.1, on the reverse strand, counting down.
CGGTGAGCGAGAAATAGTCTATCCAGTCCGAAGCATTTTATCTTCCAGATTACAAGATAGATTCGAGCTAATCCTGGCTCACTTTGTACGTTTCCGACAAAATCCCCAAAAACATGGAATTCTTGACTTGTTTCGGTACCCAAAAACCAAGATGGCTAGGACCAGGAAATCGGTGTAATTTTTACGGTACATTCAAAACATCCTGTTCTCTAACAACCGTGAAAATTGTCTTTACGTCTTCATCCAATTCCCAGGTACACCGGTTCAAAATTACACCGCTCGTACCCGTTAGTGCCGTTCAACAAGTAATTCAACCTATTTTTTTTCCTGAAAGCAGGTGGATTTCATTAATGTTTTTGATATAGTACATTATTTCGCACTCCCTTGCCTACAAAACCCTGTTTTTCAGAGTAATCTCCGTTCAATGTGTCGGCGTTAAGCCACTTTACTGCGAGGCCTGTACGTCTGCATGGTATCATTCTATTGGTAGGCATCTGTGCGAACGTCTTGCTGCATCAGTAACACCTCAATCATCCGCGTACTGCTTGCCACGGAGTGCATCCATCACTGCGCCGGAAATTGAAGTGGGGAAGGTGCGAGACCCGGGCTGTGAGGCGAGTGAGGAAGAACAGCCGTGGATTCGAAGACGGCTGTGCCCAGTAAGTCTAAAATTTTTACGATATTCCTAAAATTTTGCGTGAGAGAAGCCTATAAAATTTTCTGGATATCATTATGCGTTCCCGAGATACAGAGGTATTAACTACCAAACTTCGGCACGTAAAATATGGTGTTAGTCGAAAACTTAGTTCATAAAGTGACTTAGCAAGAAGAAATATGTTGTAAATTCTGTTATCATCGGAAGGGTTCTGGGAATCGCGCTTTGTAGTAATGAAGCACATAAAATGTTTTTGTACGCCTAAATTGGGGTCTGAGGTGTAAAATTTAGTGTTGGTTTTACATAAGTAAACTATCGGAATTTCACTGACCCATAAAGTTCTTTCCATGAGTGACACGCGCGCTGTGGCAGGCAAAGTAACGGAACCAGCGGGTAAATGTTCGTCTCAGAGTGCAAAATAGGCCTTTACGCACCTGTTTAAAAAACTGACTCTCAAAAATTTTTGGCATGTGAATGTATTCACACTGTTTTATGCTGAGTAAGGAGACAGTGATAGTATAGTCACTGACTGGCCTGTCACAACTGTCTCCTTTTGTGTCTCGTGTCCAACGTCTGAGATACGGGTTGCTTGTTAAAATGGTCATTCACATTTACACCTTATCCTGATTCTCAATATCTGAATGATCAGTACCTAACTTGACATGCCACTTTCTGCTTCAGCTATTTTACTGAAAGAATAGGGGTACTGTCTGACGAGCAACTATCAATGATGCATTGAACACAATTATACTCTGCCTGTGGAACACCAGTGCCCATGGATTCAAGTTTGACGTGGGATACAGGTCCACAGGATGTGGATCTGTATCGTTGAGTGCACTGTAAAGACATAAAAGTTGCTGATATTAATTTGAAACAGTTTATCAACAGAAAATTCTATTTGGCAGTTCACACACTTAAATTACATTTGAAGAATAGCACAGCATCAAGTATGGACAAGAAGAGATTTAATTATATCAAACTTAACCATACCATACCATACCTCACGAAAATTGGCGCCTCTGGATTCAGGGCATGTTTTTTGTCCCTCTTGCAGTGAAATTGAACTATTTGTGCTACATTAGAAAGCGCAATGAACAGATATTAACATACAATCAAGCAACTACTTACGTCTGTAATTGGGAGACAGATAGCAAAGTCAACAAATATAATAGCAATTCACACCATTGTCTCACATGCCATAGGATTTCAATAGTTGAACAGATACAGGTAGTTACGAAATAGGTACATGATCGATGCATGGATATGGACAAATAAAACTTCAGATTGTATACAGACATTCCCTGCACCATTCGTTATGCTGATAAGATAGCTGTAATCGTTTGTGAGCATACAGCTGTGTCTTTAGTTCCTGGTCATCGATAAGCAATACTTCCACAGAGAAGCATGAATTCAATTATTACCTTTGATATGGGACCTTGAGGAACAGCTGCAATGAAATGACTTTTTGCCATACCCATATTTTGTGGTATTCATCACGTGTAAATTCGGTTACTCAAGCTAACGTGCATCTAACAATTCCTTTTATCCAAAATCAGCTGATAATTTGTCTACACAAGCAATTCCAGGATTTGGAAAAATATCTATGCTGAGGGCCACACACAACTGGATACAAACAAACCATTACATACGTGGGATCATTCCGTGTTAACACCCTCAATTGTGCAGACCACAAAGTTCGATTATGCTGAAGCATATGCCACTAATGTATGCCTTTGTGTGGATGGAATCCTATACCAACAGAAACGATCATCATATTAGCAAATGTCACAATAGGAATGAAACTAAATTAAGAGTGGGCAGACAGCATCACTCCAGGCTCAGTACGTGGCACACTGACCAATAGGAAACTACACAAATCCACAGTGTCCATTCTTTCAGACATGTTAAAAAGAACACACACCACACACTCGAAACTGAATGTGGTGCATCTATTGCCCATTGAGGCAAATCAGTGTAGGATCTCCTTCGGGAATCATAAAGTAGTGGGCATGGAGGAAATGAACGGGGACTTCAGGCAGGTGGCACAAGGTATGAAGAGGGGTGCCAAGATAGCTGCAATAAACATTGTCTGGGTGGCGCTGTGGTCCCAACTTCGAATCCCAGGCCAGCACTTACATTCACTCATCACTGCTGATGACGCGCAGAGTCTTGATGCAGCACATGTCAATATTCCTTTCCCTCCCTTTCTCCCCTCTCCTTCAATACACATAATAAACATAAGACACTGAATGACTCAATAACATGAAGTTAGCCGATATAATCACGAGGATTAAGGGCCCAGACAGCCACAAAACTGGCTATTTGTTCTGGGAAAACAGTTTACCTTAATACTGCAATTCAAAACAAATGAAGACCAGTTGAGGGCTGTTTTGTACTGAGAAAAACCACTATTGTACTATTTGGGCCCCATTTTCTCCAAAAGCAGCTTATGCATATGACATTGGAAAGCCTAAGGGTAAGTAGGTTCTACAAATGAAAGCAGTTTATGCCTACATTAATACTGCAAATAACACTTACTTCATGAAGTGTGCCCATTGTACATTTCATAAAATTAGATATTTTCGAATGGCGTGAAAGCAGCGATGCTGCAAATCTGACGTGAGTGATGTATGATTTTTTTCTTGGCCTGGTAAAGTGGTGGTGACACATTTGTTGAATATACTGTGCTTCCCTTCTACTTTTATTCTCCGTAATGAGGGTACATGGTAAAGGAGGATACCAGAAACCCTTTTCATAGTTTTACACAAGAGTAGGTTTTCATCCAAACATGATTCCAACTGCCTTTGTTTTGCAGTTTGAATGTGCTTGTAGCTGCTTTGTAGTTTCACAAGAGACCCCACATAAAAGGTGAGAATGTAAGTAGGAACTGTATGTATTCTTTATCGTTTTCTCACTACACCAGGATTTTAGTAAGCCGACCTGTCAACAGAAGTGCTTGTTTACATTGCATACATTTACTCCACACTGGACTATGGAAATCTCCTGTGACGGTGCACCTAAGGTTGAAAAAAATTTTTGGAAGTACGCTGTGAAGTACAGTGTGGAAAAAAATCATGAACGGGTGTGTTTCATGCAGCATTAGATTTTCTCCCTTATGGTTTTGGGAGGCACACTATAATTTAACAGATTTGTAGTGATAAAATGTATTGTTTGCAAAGTAAATCAGCTTTGATTATGTGAATGTTAAGCATTCTTTAGATTTTCACATCAGTATTAACCTCGATACAAAACCAGGGTCTTCAACAAACGTGACAGCAACACGGGCTGTGTATGTACAATGGTCCGTATGCCAGATATTTACGTATTTTTTGGGAAGAGAGGAAAGGAAAGACAACAGGAATTGCTTTCAGGAGCGAAATAAACAATGTTTAACCCTTCTGTGGCCATTGCCTTCAATTACAGTGTACACTGCTTTCAACAAAGAGTGCATTCATTGTGGTAGGTGAGGTTTCCTTTGTATGAGAGATGTAACATAAGCACTCATTGTCAGTTATTCAGTTGAAGACGGTTAAAAAGAGTGGACTTTCTCAGATCCTGCTGCTTATTTCTATTTTTATTAGTGTGGCAGCATCTATGGTAGGATCCCTGTCACTTTCTGGTTACTGCGTAAGCAATACTGTAGTAGTGTGTGTAGGCCAAAATACTTTGTGATTTGTATTCCATTGCATCAAAAGCCTGCTGTCCTCATCTGCCAACACTTCCTTGGTAAATGTTCTGTATTTTCTTCTTCTTTCACATGGCTCACAAGATTTTGGGAATGGTGGAAGTGGCAACATAATCAGATTTTATGAAGAAATAGCAGATCTAGATGTAAATGAGCAGTACCATACAGCTGTTCAAACAGTAAGCACTGGATAGGAAAGATATGTTGAGAAATGTAAAAATAGAATACATTCTTCAGTTTTACGTAATGAAATTCGTCTATTTGTTGTGTTATCTATCTTGACTAGCTATCAAATTATTCAGTGAAAGAAATGATTGGTCTGAGGATGATGACCTTCGTGTTCAAACAGTGAAAGATCCTTTTAGTCATAACAGTTATCTTCCACTGAAACCTGAATTGCATTTCTATATGAGAAACACCTTATAAAGCAGTTTATCAGACTAAAGTCCACACACTTTGGATGTAAACTATGGGCCTTACATCTTCTTACTATATACTGGGAAGGGCCAGAATGATGACAATGACGATCTACCACTAAGTTCCAAAGTTAAAAAAAAAAGTTTCAAATAGCTCTGAGCAGTATGGGACTCAACTTCTGAGGTCTTCAGTCCCCTAGAACTTACAAGTACTTAAACCTAAGTAACCTAAGGACATCACACATATCCATGCCCGAGGCAAGATTCGAATCTACGACCGTAGCGGTCGCGCTGTTCCAGACTGTAGCGCCTAGAACCGCTCGGCCACTCCGGCTTGCTGTTCAAAAGTACTTTTGGATACGTTGTCCATTTCCACTAAGCGAAACAGTTAAGAAACATTTTTTGACCATTACTTACTAGTCATGACCTCATACAACAGTAGGGACTAGACTTCTGTGCATGTGCAACCATAAGAGAAAGCAGAACAACGGTGTCACCCTTATCACCAGATAAGGCAATGAAAAAGAAAGGTGGGGAGGGGAGGCTTTGAGTGCGGATTTGATAGAGAAGGAAATCATTGTCACGAAATGGAATGGTAAGAAGTATGTTGTACCAGCAACTGAATTTGACCCTGTACCCCCACGGTCAAAGTCTAACGTAGGAATTCATCCCAACAACATGCACTGAACACACAAGAATGTCATGGATGTGCCAATCTTCATGGATGTCTAAAAAAGAAATACAAAATTGCAGTACATGGTTAACAGCGATACTGGTTCCTTTTTGTTTTTACAACAATGGTAGATATGATGGTTACAAATGCATAACTGGCTTCTAAAAGGTGCAATGAAGGAACTTCTCCCAGTGTAAGGGTTCAGAAAACAAATTGCCAGAACATATCAAATATCAACTAATAGAACACTAATGAATCCTGTGTTCGTTTCTGGTCGTATCGTGCTTGGACATCTGTGTCCGAGAAACAGCGAAGATTGTCAGTCAGAGAATTGTAAAGGGAAGGCTAGAATATATTGTGGTGAGTGGAATGTTACGCTCCCTACCAAATGCTTTCCAAACATATTATTTGGCCTTAATTAATCGTTGTGGAAAGATGATAGGTTAAATCTTTTATAAACGTGAGTTATTGTAAAATAAACAATAATAGTGAAATGTTATCAGTTCATTATCAATTTCCTTATACTATACATTTTCCTACGAAGCACTGTAAGCTGAAAACTGCAAAGCGCTCAGCATTCTCAAATGAGAATGGCCCAAAATTTTTTATTTCATGCCCTAAGTAAATTAAATTTCCTCAAGTTTCCATAAATTGGCTTAACAGTATACTGTTTTCCAGACATTAAGAATACATGTCGATTAATAATAAATTGAATGCTAATGGCTTAATACTATTTATTGTTTAGGAATTTCCTATTTTGTGGATGATAACTGGTGTAATACGTAGTAACAATTCTCCTATGAATCACATAAATTTCGAAACCCATATTCCTATACATCACTATTGACTTCATGATTACTGCATTTCCAGGATGCAAGTATTGGCCTAAAGTGATGTTCAGATTATCCCACTGAAGTTTTCTTTGTCAGACAGTGCTTTCATCCTGCCATTGCCTTCTGAATCCTGTCAAATGTGTTTTCTGGCATCAAATTTTTGATTGAGCCAAGGTGAAGATCTTCCTTCAAATTTGTCTTTCCTATAAAACTAGCCCTAGCTACTATAACATCAGAATCTCTCCATCAAAACCTTCATTTCTAGCTTTAAAACATGTGCCATCTTTTGCCTCAGAAAACAAGCGATATTCATAAAATTCCAACCAGCACAATGGACGATGTACTGCTGGAAATCGTCCAAATAAGTGACAGTTCTTAATTAGTATCTTTCTGAAGACAGAAACAACTTATTGACCACAGCATTCCATTGCCTGTACTCCTGCAAAGCTTCTCAGTACAATTTGTAGTGGAACACCACACGGTTTGGGTGACGCCGTCTGTTGTTCCAATACTATTTCACCTCTTCTGCCATTATCTTTAAGCCTGTGAAAAAAATTCATATTCCTCATATGACTATCTCTCAAACGAAATAGCAATACTAACCAACGCAAATCTCTTCTCTCTTTGCAGAAACTTCCACCCAGTAATGACACAAGCAAATGCTGGCTACTGTGTAGCACTAAAATTGCAAAACCATGCCAGAAACAGCACAAATTAAGCACAGTATTGCCACATGAATACTCTGAAGCACAGGTGTAGGTTTGAATCCCAGTACTTCATCCAATGTTGCCGAACAGAACTTGCAGCAGAAATAAAACTGTGCCAACGGTGTGAGCTTAGGTTCTAAAAAGCAGAGGGAAACTATTGGGGTAGCCTGACTTGCTCTGTGATTCTAAGGGAAGATGAAGGGGTGAGAGATTTGACCTGTGCCGCACCACCCAGGTGCCACTCTAGCTGATACCAAGTACATCAACAAATGCCAACGAAAAGTGAACAAAACCATTTTAATTTCATTTGAACATGGACGTACCATACATCATAAATATCGGGTCGTCTGGGAGCCCAACTGTATGCTCATTCTTAAAAACTAACAAATCTGAAAGGATTATGACACCTAAACAACAAATGTATACTCACATTAACTGAGCATGTAAAAAAAAAGATGCGTAGCTTAGTGCAGCCAACTTCAATAGTTTTCAGTGCCCGTCACACATGGCAAGTCCACCAATTACAAATCCTCTTCCGAAAGACAGTCCCATCTACTGGAATATCCTACATCAAACCTACCACAAGATTATAAAAATGTAAACCCTTAAGCACATCTCACTGGTGCTACACAAAGCTACAATTTTCTCAATATACCCCAACAGACTAATCACAAAGATAATTCTGTTACATTCGTTGTACCAATCTTCATTTTTTTATACCACCGATGAAAGTAAATTATCAGGACCCAGAGCTAAAATGTCTTTGACGAAAGAAGCCAGTGTTGAATGTTTCCTGCCTTTTTATCAAAACGCCCTAACCAGCGTTTGATGACAGTTCTCTTAATGTAATATTGTTGTTACATAGATACAGTGGACCACTAGGAGATGCCAACTTCCCAGAATCCAGTGCAAGTAGAATACAGTGAACAATGCCTTCCTCACAGTACAGCACTTTAGGGAAGTACCAGAATACCTGGATGTCATAACTGGCAAATTAACAGTGGGACAATGAAGCACTTGTTTTGGAACTGAAAAGTTCTGACAGTATACTCCGCAGCTAAGAGTTGAGTTTCACGAGTGACTAAGTAATTTTTTATTATTTGTGTATTGTTCAGATAAGGAAACCTGTTTCTACTAATGGAAGTATACGTAGCACTCACTGTAGCCATAGCAATAAACTTACCCATAGTAAGAAACCTTTCCTTATTTCTCAATTTCAGTGTTTCATTAGGAGTGAATGAAAATAACTTGATATTGCCACATAATATAATTAGCACTGCAATCAGGCAAGCATGAAAAAAGCATCAGAAATAAGCTTAATAAACCAGTCTATTACACAAACCGTACATACTTCCACCAAGCCCTCAGCAGTACATTCTGGACGTATGGCTTCCAGCCTGCTCTGCAGGATGGAAAGTGGTGTCTGCACACTGCAAATAAAATGTGAACTGTCAAAGCGGGTTTTTTCAGTGCATAAACGGAAAGAAATTTTGTAGTAAAAACAGAAAACTCTGTTTAAGGATATCCCAGTTTAAGAAGTGGTACAATGCAGCTGCAATTCTTAACATCTAATGAGCAATTCAAAAAAAATTACATTAGTTAAACTGAGGTGTCACGAATATGCATGAAACTTCTGTTGGCAAGTCGTAAATATTTTATTACATATTAAAGCTTAATTTGATTTTCTACAGCACTAATCAGCTGCGGGAAGATAGCTCTAATGAAGTGTAAAAATACCAAGAAAATTTTCTAAAGTTTGTGTGAACCCTTCAGATTTGAGGCATGGCACAGCAGGAGTAAGCACTGCTACTACAGCTCTAGAGAGAAAACATGCTTCAAATTCATACTGCCTTTCTCAAGTGATTTGTTTTGCATAGTCTTGATAACATACAATAAGCATTTCCAAACACGTTACGTAAACAATCCGAGCACTCAGTATTTCGTTCAGCCTGAAATACGCATTCACGACCATCGAATCCTGATATAAAAATTCATTTAGAAACCTCTAGCGCATATATAGCTGGGATCCTAAGGGCTTGGATCATCTTGTATGTAGGGTGGACCCGCAATCCACACACTAAATTTTGGACGTTGTTCCGGGAATCTGGAGTAATAGGGTATGAAACTAACGAAAATCGATTACTCTGTAAAGAACTACCAGAGGTCAAGGGTCTGTTATACCCAAACGTAGGCGAACAAATAATGCATATGTCAATGTTTCTTATTGTGTATCTTGTTTGGAAACGGTTGTTAGACAAAATCTCGTGTTTCATAAATCTGTGGAGCACAACATATTATGCCCCACCATGACACAGCTGCTAAAATACTTATTATTACCCAACTTGTATCCATAGTGCACATATTTCAAAACTTTAAAATCTGGAGGAGGAAAACATACCGGTTGCAGAAGAATAACAATTTTGCAGCCATGTGGCGGCTGTAAATCGAAACTTGCTCCGTTTACGCAAGTAACCTGTTGATAACTGTAACGCCTGTTTATTCTTAGCCATGAAGATAACTTTCCGCAGTCGGTGCTGTTTTGTTTTTCCTTCTCTTAGCAGTGTTCGGAAAGCTTCACATAGGCCTGGCAATATAGAGTATTTTTGTTTTGTAAGATGAATGGCAACTTGTAAGTAGCCATAAAAAACATTATTTTCATCCCTGATAAATATATGGCTACATTTAAATAATTTCCTTAAAACAAAAACACAGCACCACACTATTTTTTTTCTTTCCCTAAGTATTAGGAGGGCACACGTCCCCTGTTATTGCTGCCGGCTATGGGCGCCCCTGGAGGTAGCAGCTCTTCAGGGATGCTTACACTGCTGTGGGGGACCGTATTCTGCATGCTCGGCCGTGGTGTGAAACCCCTAACCCTCCGTCTTCATACACTGCGATGTCTTTAAGATCAGTGAAGTAAATAATGAAGGAATACTAATTGCCTCATCACGATCCTCAAGGATTTCGCTTCTATTTGTACCTCTACAATACTCCGATATAACATTACATCATTTCATAGAAACAGTCTGCACTACCTCTGAATAATTCCACATTCGATGCGCAAGTAACAGAACAATAAGCTTAGCTGGATCACGTGTCTTCTCTATAACAATTACAAGCCTTGTGTAGTAGGTTTTATTCCTTGATGTTAGAATGGGAATCTCACCACAGGAGGAGGGCATGTGTAAACATAACACATAGTGAAAAACATTCTGATAACACAGTGCTTTTAAGAAACGAAAACGTCTACAAATAATGACTTTTGAAATACGCTGCTGTACAGACCAGTCTAAAGTCGAATTTTTTAAATAATTAATAAGCGTCCAAAATGAGATCTGGGTCTGTCTTGATCACAACAGCATCCTATGCCCACTCGCGGAGGTTATTCGCTTGTGACAAGCTGGGAATGTTTGTTTTCATCATGCCCCCACAAGAGCTTAAATATGGTCCAAGGTGTCATATCCCACAGCGACCTTCTTTTGTAGTATGAGGATGTGCTTCGCGCCAATTTAGAGTGGCGAGGTGTACATTTTGTTCGTCGTGTCCACTGGGTTCCGAAGGATAATCGGATTGCCACTGGTGCCTTCACCTTGGCCTTTGAGGGTGATACATTGCCCAACGAGGTCCAGGTATGGTCTACAGGGGTGATGTCAAGCCCTACAGCCCTCCCCCCTAACACTAAATATTGTTGTGCAGATTTCTCACTGAACTGAGACTGCAAGCTATTAAACAGAAATAAATATTCATTCTAGTAACAAGTATCTTTAAATAGATCAACTTCAGTGGAGAAATTTATCTCGTGCGATAAACAGGCTAACTAGCATGCGACGAAGTTTCGGCGGCGGGAAAATTAAGCTACGAAGCCTCCCTACACAAAAATATTCACAAGACTTAAGCATGAACGAAAACTGCGATTAGTTTTCTAACCACTAATGTACAAGTAAAATACCCACGTATCGTTCACTTCTTTGCAGCAACATGTGAAAATACATTAATTTCATCATATTTATCAGACAACTGATTCTGCTGCTGGCGCCACTGCTGCGCCTCCTCTCGGCTCGGCGGCTGCCACTACCGAATTTCAAACAAATATTTCCTAAATTTTCGTTCTTCAGACAATTCCTTGGGAACAGATGGTGTTTCTGTGTCGCAATTTCGCTCGTACGTTTCTTGGCTGTGAGGTACTCGGGTCTCTCTCATTTCAGTTTTCAGAATAATCTTCGTATTTCTCTGACAGCATATCAAATGCTACTATAGTCCTGAGATTTGCAAGGGCTACTTTCAGAACACCTACAGAATTTTTCACTCCGGCTGCGTTAAAATTTGGATTGTTTTGGCATCTGGACAGTTGCTCAAACAGTCCAAACACTTCAGTAGTAGTAGTAGTTGTTGTTGTTGTTGTTGTTGTTGTTGTTGGCGGCGGCGGCGGCGGCGGCGGCGGCGGCTGCTGCGGCTGCTGCTTCAGTCCTGAGACTGGTTTGATGCAGCTCTCCATGCTACTCCATCGTGTGAAAGCTTCATCATCTTCCAGTACCTACCGCAACCTACGTCCTTCTGATTCTATTTAGTGTATTCATCTCTTGGTCTCCCTCTACGATTTTTAACCTCCACGCTGCCCTCCCATTCTAAATTTGTGATCCCTTGATTACTCAGAACATCTCCTACCAACCCATCCCTTATTCTGTCAAGCTGTGTCACAACTACACTCCCCTATTCTATTCAATACCTCCTCATTAGTTATGTGACCGACCCATCTACACTTCAGCATTCTTCTGTAGCACCACATTTCGAAAACTTCTATTCTCTTGTGTAAACTATTTAGCGTCCACGTTTCAGTTCCATACATGGCTACAGTCCACACAAATACTTTCAGAAACGCGATCCTGACATTTAAATCTATACTCGATGTTAGCAAATTTCTACTCTTCAGAAACGCTTTCCTTGCCATTGCCAGTCTACATTTTATATCCTCTCTACTTCGACCATCATTAGTTATTTTGCTCCTCTAATAGCAAAACTCCTTTACTAATTTGTTTCATTTCCTAATCTAATTCCCTCGGCATCACCCGACTTAATACGACTACATTCCATTATCCTCGTTTTGCTTTTGTTGATGTTAATCTTATATCCTCCTCAAGACACTGTCCATTCCGTTCGACTGCTCTTCCAAGTCCTTTGCTGTCTCTGACAGAATTAAAATGTCATTCATTGACGAACCTCAACGTTTTTATTTCTTCTCCATGGATTTTAATACCTACTCCGAATTTTTCTTTTGTTTCCTTTACTGCTTGCTCAATATACAGATTGAACAACATCGGGGAGAGGCAACAACCCTGTCTCACTCTCAACCCAATCACTGCTTCCCTTTCATGCCACTCGACTCTTATAACTGCCATCTGGTTTCTGTATAAATTGTAAATAGCCTTTCGCTCCCTGTATTTTACCCCTGCCACCATTAGACTTTAAACGAGAGTATTCCAGTCAACGTTGTCTACAGATGCTGGAACGTAGGTTTTCCTTTCCTTTGTCTTTCTTCCAAGATAAGTCGTAAGGTCAGCATTGCCTCAAGAGTTCCAGTATTTCTACGGTATCCAAACTGATCTTCGCTGAGGTGGGCTTCTACCAGTTCTTCCATTCGTCTGTAAAGAATTCGCGTTAGTGTTCTGCAGCTGTGACTTATTAAACTGATAGTTCGGTAATTTTCACATGTCTAACACCTGCTTTTTTGCGATTGGAATTATTATATTCTTCTTGAAGAGTTGCTATTACATAAAAACAAAGTTTCTAGGCGTTTCGCATAGTACCGCGGCACTGACTTTCTTTCGACTCTGGGCTCGGCACATTCACTATTTCGGTCACTGTTCTCTGGACTCGCTGGTAGATTCCCTTGAAACGTGTCAAAGATTTTAATCTTTCAGCGCGTTTGGTGGCATACATTGGATTCAGTCAAGCTTTTGGGTTTGGATTCGTCTCATCGACATCAGATGGTAGCACAACCCTCTCTGCTGATTCTAGAATTACATTCCACACGTCTTTCACAGTTACCACTACATCGCGCAATGGCTCACAGCTTCTTGAAGTTTCCTGTTGTGCCAGATTCAAACAAAGATTGTTGCAGTGAACAAATGTCCGGTTTTGAAGGGTGATTTCCTTCACACCTTCGTTACGTCCACACATACTACCTGTACCGCGTAGAAACTAAATTTCTAGCGAGTCTGACAAGGATGTCTTCAAGCAGTTGCAGCGTTCGCGCCTTGGAGTCCGGCGGACTACAGAAACCCAGGAGCTGGTCTGTTTCGAGCGTCTCAGTCAACACAGAGTGAACTGCCCCTGGCCAGCGACGTCCAGCGTAGCGTCTGCCATAGTCGCGTAAAGCGGGGAATTTCTTCACTTGCTGCACAAATTCTCGTTGGATCATCCGAGTAATAATTTTCAGTACATAGTAATTCGTTTTTAATCGTTGGTGCCAACCAGGTGCAACGGCGTTTCAGCAACGTTTTCAGTTATGGCACATCATTCTTCCTCCCATCGAGAAATGTCACGAGGTTCCCAGAGACCGTTTTATGATCTCTGTGCGTTTGCTGCTCAGCCCAGGAGCCTGAGTGACCTGATAATTATTAGTAAAGCGGTTCTAGCTTTCTCCTGATCGGTCAGCAGGCGTTGCGCGTCTTGTGCAACCACAGGTATACTATTTTCACGTTGATGAATAATTGTGACACATGAGTAGTCTGTCATTGAGAGTGTATCTTGAACTTCTCCGTAGCTTAGTCCCTTTTTTTTTTTAAGAAGGCTTCTGCAACTGGAACTGTTTCTGTGGTCTTGCATTGTTCACTAATTGTATACGTCGTAAGTGAGGGGAATCACTGTGAACCTTATTGATCATCTATATAGTTAATTACAAAAGTGTGCAAATGTGACCTTAAAGCAATACTGCAATGTAAATGTAAAAAAAAATATCGAACATAACATACAACCAGTTCACACAATTCATACCAAGTAAGGTATGACTGATGGTTTATTAGAAGCAAAATCTCACGGTAAATAAAATATTTTCACTTGTAAAGAAGTGTACAACCATATTTGTTCAATGATGAAAAGCGCTGTGTTTTTGAGTTCGATATGTCGGTTGTTAAATCAATTTGATGAAATTCATTTGAAATGAAACTGGTATGAAATACAAATAACTATAATCTCGTTTGGTGTGTACGAATGCTTCTCCATGGCTTTAAACCAGGTAATAATGAAGTCACACTCGAAGTATATTGAAACGTCTTAACAAGTTTTATTGTAAACATTGACCTGCATTATAGCTCTATTCTTCCCCTTTCATAAGCTAACGAATGGCATTCATATACTTCCACGTTACGATACGTAAAACAAATCAGTATTTCACAAATACATTTCTCGGCTTTGCCTGTTTGCTCCTGTGGTTAAAGGGTGAATTAAATCTCAATAGTGCATTGCGTCGTATGATGAATCTTTCTTGTTTTCCCTGCTTTGATGTAATGGTAGGCAGTGCTGGATTCCAGGCTGCGCTGGATTCCAGGCTGCGCTTAATTGAAAACTTGCATCCCTGTTGAAATTGTCCGCCGTACGGATATGTATGGCCTCCTTAAGAACACAGTCCCAGAACGACGATACCGGGGACAAAATTTCAGTCTTCTCGTTAAACATACGATGTCTCGTGTCTATGCAACGCCGCAGGTTTATCAGGTTGACCGAGGCGCGTATGACAGTGTTCCGACGCAACGCTCTTGCACGGTTCGACATGGCTGCCCAATATGATCTTCCACACTGCCATGGGACTTTATACACGCAACGTTTCTTAAGGCCAAGGTTGTCTCTGACTGCGCACAATAAATTCATCAATTTTGCTGGCGGCCGAAAAAACACTTGAAATCTTACCTTTCGAGGATTCTTCATATTCTTGAAGAAATAGCACCAAAATAGGGCAAGAACGCTGTTGCAGTGGGTGCCTCAACTTCATTTACATCCCTGCTTAGAGTTTGCTTAGAACTGAACGCATGGCGTATATGCCTATCGGAATAGCCATTTTATTGGAACATCGTTGTTAGTCTACCTGGTGAGCTACAGCACCTATCTGCATCTGAGACCACACGCTCTGTGCACCAAAGAGCGTGAGACACAACCACGTTGCTCAGGGTGGCTAGGTGATGACATCTTTCGTGGCCTTTCCGTAAGGGTTGAGTTGCGATAGGCGGTGAGTCCCAGTCCACCATCAGCCTTTTTCCGGTCTATGACGTCCAGGAATGGTAAAATGCCATCCTTTCCCACTTCCATTCTAAACTATTTATTAGGATGGAGCGAGTTCAGATGCCAGTGAAAAACCGGTGATGTATTCCGTGGGCCCACACTACAAAAGTATCGTGCACATGCCACTAGAAGCAGGAAGGTTTGAGGCTTCTGATTGCAGTGCTTTCCCTCATTCTTCCATAAAATGGTTGGCCACCATGGAAGACAGAGGACTTCCCTTCACTTGTTCAAAATACTGGTCATGGAATAAGAAGTTGATGCAAGTACATGTTTAAATAATGCCACAATGTCTTTCTCAAACTGCCTGCTGATACGCCCTAACGAGTCTTGCAGAGGTACTGTCGTGAAGAAAGACGCGTCAAAGCTACGCTTGGAGCATAAGTGTCATCAGGCGTCCTGAACTATGTCCTCCAATTACTAGCGTCGGTGCGACGTATCAACACATACAATCTGGAAAGGTAAAACTTCCTTACCACGATAAAAGCTTACTTACGTAAGCTAGCTTCAGTTGGTACGCTGCAATAAGTGACCTAAAGTGCATAAAACATGAAATAGTGAGGTTACTGTTCACTGAAACTTCTTCAAATTACGTTCAGTGACCTATGGTACTTCATTTACAAACATCGTAAAAACTGACTAATAACGAAAAGGTAGACATTTAACTGTCAAGAATGTCTGGCAATAATACCAGGTGATGAAAAAGTCAGTATAAATGTGAAAACTTAATAAACCACGAAAGAATGTAGATAGCGAGGTAAAAATTTACACACGTCCTTGGAATGACATGGGGCTTTGTTAGAACAAAAAAAGGTTCATAAAATGTCCAACAGATGGCGCTGGACAGCAAAACGTCAGTGACTGCGCATGACAATCGTGTATAAAAGGAGCTGTACTGAGATAGCGAATCAGATGCGCCAGCAGTCGCAGCATGTTGACGTTTCCTGAAAAGGCGCTTTTAGTGAAGCTATATTATCAGAATGGGTAATGTGCTAGTTCAGCGTTACTATCCTATCGCCATAGGAAGGGGATTCGAATGGGTGAAGGTTCGTTGACAAATGCAGCTGTGGCGAGAATGATTTCGAAGTTTGAAGCCACGGGTTGTTAAGACGATAGCCCCCTAGTGGCCGACCGAGCACAAGGCGTAATGCTGCTGAGACAGTTCAGGAAGAAATGGGGACTGTAGCGGGTTCGTCTATGCACGGGGAAGTCAGCGCTCGCGCAGTCGCACGTCCCACCGGCATTCCATACACTACTGTTTGGTTGGCACTGAGGCGTACCCTCTGATGCTATCCGTACAAAGTCCATCGGCATCATGAACTGTTACCTGGCGATTTAGTGAAGCGGAGGGCATTTGCGGTGTGGGCATTTCAAAAGATGGTGGAAGATGACGATTGGTTGAGCAACGTCTTGTGGATCGACGAAGCTCATTTCACGCTCAGAGGGTCTGTCAACGCCTACAACTGCAGAATTTGGACTACCGAAAATACTAGGACTGTCGTGGAAACTCCATTGCACGACCAGAAAGTCACGGTATGGGTTGGATTTACCATATCTACCGTTATCGGGCCTTTTTTCTTCAGGAAATGCGTGATTCTGGTTTTGTAACTGCTACCGTGGTGGGTGATAGGTACGCCGATACGTTACAGAAGCGCATCATCCCCAGCCTGGCTAATCATCACCTGCTGGAACGTGCGATGGCAATGCAGGATGTTGCTCCACCCCATATTACTAGACGCGTGAAAGATCTCTTGCGCGCGTCGTTTGGTGGTGATCGTGTGTTGAGCCGTCACTTTGGTCAAGCTTGGCGTCCCAGGTCCCCAGACCTCAGTCCGTGCGATTATTGGCTTTGGGGTTACCTGAAGTCGCAAATATGTTGTCTTTCAGCATCCCTAGAGATATTGGTCGATCACGATACAAGACAATAAACTATATTTCCTTAATTTTCATGTGCAAATAGTAGCTTTCCGAACAAACTAATTTCAGAAAATGATGTAGCTTTGGCTCATTTATATAAATGTAATTATACATGAGCCTGTCAGCCACGGGTAGCTGAGTGGTCAGCGCGACAGAAAGCCTTACCTAACGGCCCGGGTTCGATTCCCGGCTGGGTTGGAGAATTTCTCCGCTCAGGGACTGGGTGTTGTGTTGTCCTAACCATCATTTCATCCCCATCGACACGCAAGTCGCCGAAATGGCGTCAACTCCGAATACTTGCACCAGCCGAACGGTCTACCCGACGGTAGCCTCCAGCGACACTGCATTTCCATTTCCATCCATATGCCTGAAAATTAATTTCTCGCCCTGCACCACAAAAGAACCGAAGCATGAACTTGTTTTCCAGAAACAGTAAGCAACAATAATACTGTGGCCATCAGTCTTCGATAACGAATTGCGATGATGAGTCTGGATAATAAACCACAGTGTACTAGACTTCAGCATAAAATTATCTATAATACCTTACTAAAGTGAGGGCTGATACATACGTAAACTTACATGGTTACTCTGCAATTCACACTAAAGTTCCTGGCAGAGGGTTCACAGAACTATTTTCATACTACTTCTCTACCATTCCACTCCCGAATAGCGCGTGAGAAAAAGAAACACCTAAATCCTTCCCTTCGAGCTCTGATTTCTCTTATTTTATTGTGATGATCATTTCTCTTTAGGGAAGTGGGTGTCAACAAAATATTTTCGTATTCGGAAGAGAAAGTTGGCGATTGAGATTTCGTAAATAGATCCCGTCGCAAAGAAAACCGCCTTTGTTTCAATGACTGCCACCCCAACTCGCGTATCATATTGTCATTCTCAGCCATATTAAGCGATAACACTAAATGAGCTACCTTCTTTGCGCTCTTTCGATGTTTTCCGTCAATCCTGCTTGGTAAGGATCCCACACCGCACAGCAGCATTCCAGCAGAGGACGGACTAGTGTAACGTAGGCTCTCCCTTTAGTGGGTTTGTCGCATCTTCTAATGGTTCTGCCAAAAAACACAGCCTTTGTTTTGCTTTCCCCACAATATTATCAATGTGGTCTTTCCGATTTACGTTGCTCGTAATTGTTATTCCTAGGTATTTAGTCGAATTGACAGCCCTTATATTTTTGCTGTTTATCGTATACCCAAAATTTATCGGATTTCTTTCAATACTCATGTGGATGACTTCACACTTTTCTTTCTTTCGTGCCAATTGCCACTTCTCGCACCATACAGAAGTTTGCAGATGAAGCTGTGAATTACTAAGGGGGCTGCTCAGATTATCACCCTAGATCATTTATATAAATCAGGAACAGCAGAGGGCCTATGATGCTACCATGCGGATCGCCAGATTCCACTTGGGTTCTGCTCGATGATTTACCGTCTATCACAACGAACTGCGAGCTCTCTGAGGGGAAATGACGAATCAGCCACACAACTGAGATGATACTCCATATGCACGCAATTTGATGCGTAGTCGCTTCTGAGGAACGGTATCAAAAGGCTTCTGAAAATCTAGGAATATGGAATCGATCTGAGATCTCTTGTCGACAGCACACATTACTTAATTAGAATAAAGAGCTAGCTGTGTTGCATAAGAACAATATTTTCTAAATCCGTGTTAGTTACGTATCAAGGTCATTTTCTTCAAGGTGATTCCTACTGTTACAGTACACATCCAAAATCCTACTGCAAATTGATGTCAGTGATATGGGTCTGTAATTCAATGGGATACTCATTTTCCCTTTCTTGGATATTGCTGTGACCTGTGCTGCTTTCCAGTCTTTAGGAGCAGACCTTACGTCAAGTGAGCGGTTGTATATGAAAGCTAAGAAAGGTGCTATTGTCTGCATACTCTAAAAGGAATCTGATTGGTATACCATCTGGACCGGAAGACTTGCGAAACAACTAAAATCACTGAAAGGCAACAATTACGATACCTACTTTTGTCACTCACGCTAACAGCTGTTCTGGTTTCGAATTCTGCAATATTTACTTCGTCTTCTATCGTCATGGAATTACAAAAAATTGTATTTAGTAATTCCGAATAAGTGGCACCATCATAGGTAACATTCCCATTTCCATCGCGATCGTGCAGTGACGGTATTAAATGTTTGTTGCCACTGGGGTACTTTACATATGACCAGAATCTCTTTGGGTTTTCTACCATATTTAGAGACAATATTTCGTCGTGGAAATTATTAAAAGCATCTCGCATTGACGCTCGCACTAAATTTCGAGCTTCCGTGAAACGTGGATTTTGCGTACTTCTGAATTTGGTATGCTTTTTTCGTTCCTTCTGCAACAGTGTTCGACGTGTTTTGTATACCACGGTGTATCCGTCTCGTCTATTAACTTAAGCGGTATGAATCTATCCATTGCTATTGGCACTGTATCTTTGAATTTCCGCCGTA
This sequence comes from Schistocerca americana, assembly GCF_021461395.2. Classification (NCBI taxonomy): domain Eukaryota; kingdom Metazoa; phylum Arthropoda; class Insecta; order Orthoptera; family Acrididae; genus Schistocerca; species Schistocerca americana. The sequence continues at coordinate 96,022,959 of NC_060125.1, read as the reverse complement.
TCTGGTCTACACATACACAATTAGCTTGGAAGGAATGGAAACACTCTCAGGAAGGCATCAAGCGGAATTTTTATCTGCTGTTTTAAATAGATATATTTTGGCTAAGAGGTCAAGTGTGTTTTACACACACACACACACACACACACACACACACACACACACACACACACACACACACACACACACACCACCACCACCACCACCTACTTTATTTAATCTATCCTTTCTGAGCACGGTTTGCGCATCTGTAAAAATTTCGGCAGAATTTGGCTCCGGCTTTAGTCGGCTTTCTGTTCCATAACGATGTCAGATTCAGTGCTATCAACCCTTCAGCTCTGGTACTTTTCCAGAAGTTACGACAATTTACAATGACAATTTACAACTACAATTTAGTGTTGCTTGGTCGATTCCCGTAGTTACCGCCCAGTCCACGCCTACAGCAGCTGTTAGGCGTGTAGCCGCCTCCTGTGTGCAGTGGACACCTGACTTACGTAGCGGTACCCCACCACCCTATGGCGCAAGTCGAGGAATCTGCAGCCTGCACGGTCGCAGAACCGCCTGAGCCTCTGATTCAGACCGTCCACTTGCCTCTGTACCAAAGGTCCGCAATCACTCCTGTCGACGATGCTTGAGCTCTGCCTTCATCTTGCTAGCAGGAGTGGCATTCTTTACCAACTCAGATAGTCGCCAGAAGCCAGAGAGAATCTATTCTGATCCATAGGGACACACGTCATTAGTGCCGACATGAGTTGACTGCACCCTGTACCCTTCATGGCATCCGGAAGAATAGTTTCCACACCTTGGATGACTCTCTTCCCCTCCTCCCCCCCTACCCGGTTTGCACACGGAGTGCACATTGGCTTTCTTCCGGTCCTTAGCTGCCATATCCCTAAAGGGCTCCATCACCCACCTAACACACCTAACATTTAAGCTCCCAATGACAAGCAATCCCATCCCCTGCTCTTGTCCAAACCTCTCAGGAAGACCGGCCACTGCAGCAACAAGCGAGGCCGCCCTTGCTGGCTCAGAAGCACTTTCAGCAGTGGGCAGTACATCAGACCTGTTACGGACCCGTAACTGTACAGCCTTAAAGCCAGCACGAACTTTCGCCTTCCACCCAGGGATTCGCGACCCTGCCACTGCTCGCCAATCACAGTCAGGCAAGTGTCGACCAGCAGGGACGTCCGCAGTGGCATCAGAGATCCCAGGCGATGCTACAGGTTCCAGAGGCGCCAGAGCGCTCGCGTCTGGTGTCACCGCGGCCCAGGGCAACAGCCTGGAGCCTGTCGACCACGGCCAACACACCTTCCAGCTGTTTACGGACGGTGGACAACTCCCCCAGAATAGGTACACAAAAGGCTCAGTCCCTATCCATCCCTAACAGTTTTTTCCTCTTCTATCTCACAATCCGTTCAAAACAGATGACTGACGACTACGCTAATTTACACTATACGGGTACTAAAACGCGATGCTACAACTCTCAAATGCTATAATACGCCAGAAATTTGTGAATTAAACTATGCAAGTACCTAAAAACACGCAAAGAAATTAAGAATTAAACTATAAAACAAATAAGGGACCTAGAGTGCAACTTGCTGCTGGCTGCTGCTTATCCAACGGCGGCAGGCTACAGGGGCATTGTTTCTCAGTCAGTCCTGCGACGGTAGTTACGCAAAGTAGCGTCTGTCAAACAATGAGTGTAATATGTATTCCTATGAGATACCAATGTATATCTGTAACTAATCAAATTAATTCAAGTTCTCATGCTGAAGCATGAAAGTAGAGCACATCATGAACTTCATGACAACATGCTACAGAGTAATGTTTCGGAACATAAATCTCAATTTTCTTATCCTGCAACATCAGTGGACTTCCTGTTGCTGTGGAATAGGATGATGATATGAGTACCCTGTCATGATGCAAAATTTCGGGACAAGCTGCAATGGGTTATGGAGGGATTTTCTTGCAATATTACACCTAGCTCTGAAGCATGGGTCCAAATATTAGTTTCTGGCAACTTAATATAATTGTTCCACCTTAGTTATGGACATGATTTATGTACGTAATTTGCGCTTTCTTCATGAGTTTAAGTTAAATTATTAGGTATTTAACATTCTGCGTGGTGTCTGTTTGTTCTACATCGTGTTTCCCTACCACTTTCGCGCAATGACGCTCTGAGCGTATTTTTTAGGGAATTGACTACTTTGAACCTGGGACCTGTTGCTGGTAAGGAGACGCCAGACCACACATGACATGTAGAGTTCAGAAGAGTTCAGTGAGACTAGCTATGATATGACCAAATACTTGATGATTTCAGCATCAGCTCCACTGCACTCCCTGTAAAAGAATCTTAATACTAACTAAATTTAGTGGAAGGGGTTCAAGGCTTTCCTATTTTTAGTTAGCTGGTAAAATAACGTCGAAAAAGCAGTTAAGTTTAACATTGGAAATTTTATTCTACTCACAAAACATTGTTTATAAATTGCACTATTGATAAAAGAAAATATTTTAATACAAGATGATAAAAACAAACTGCGTTCAACAAAAATGTGAACGAATATGCCCTGAGTGGGTTTCAAAGTTCTACAATGGATCGAAGGATGACCTATGCCATATCACATCTATAGTCTAGGTTTAAATTTCACAAAAGAGAAAACTATCAAAATGGTCTACAGTGACCCTCAATTATCTTTAGTTACTTATCTAACTTCTAGTTAACTACAGTGGCTGATGTGGCTTCTCAATAATAATAATATAACAGAAAAATTATCGCGTTTCAGATTTTAACTTACGTAGCAAATGTGAATACCATGAGCTTCAATTGACGATCGACACTAGTATTACGTAAAAAGGGGATGTAACAGATGAGACTTCTGCAGTTCTGAGTGAAGTCTTATGCGCTCAAAAATGCGGCATCGCGTGCGTTCATTACCTTGTCGGTGTTCGTCAGGGGGCGGCGGCCGGCGCAGCTCCATGCAGCTCGCCATCTCGGAACTAACTCTTTTCCAACTTCTCCTTACTACAATTTACCGAAGTTGGTTTAAAAAAAACCATCTGGCTGTGTTTTCATCTGACCAATCAGGGTCTCAATGTGAACCTTAAGCTCCGCCTACAAAAATTCTGTCTATCCAATGAGAAGTGTTATACTTTTCGTGGTGGGGCAATGTTTTTAACGTTTGCAACGTAACAGAGACGCGAAAAAGTCTCACGCTTAAAATTGCAGCTGGTGTGGCCGTTTTAGTGTTATCGTAAGATCTATACTGTTCTTCTGGAGGGATCTATCTTTTAACATGGGCTGGGGAGTGGTTCTGGTGGTTGGCTGGCGACGTGGGTGTCCGTCCCTTATTGTAAGGCCTTCTAGCTTAACAGGGTTCTGCTCTCGGCTTCTGTTCTCGTTTCTTCCCTCGGAACTACGTCTGTTTCATGGTGGGAAGGTATGACATGCAGTTAGGCGTTCTTGTGTTAGTCTGTGGTATTCCATTTGCTCACTCGTTGATCGTATTGCTTTGGCTAACTTAATGTCAGGATTTATTCGGAGCTATGTGACATACTGTCGGATTTGCTTATCATGTCAATGATTTCATGGAAGGTGTTGGATTTGCCTGACACCATACACGTAGTGATTATCAACACCTTCCTTGATAGAATCTCTACTTGCTTTGTTGTAGAGGTAGGGAATGCTTATTCACCCATCGTTGTTAATTATTTCTGGAACATTTATTCGCATTTTCCTTCTTGAATCCTTGGAGCAGGCCTGTTGCCCACTGATACGGATGGTCAAACGAGTCCTGAGAATTCCTGTTGTGACGTATAATTTTATATATATAAATTTTCCGTGCCTACAGTGTCATGTCTTCCAGTGTCACACGAATTTTTATTTTTCAAGGGTATCACTTAAGACTTTTCCTGGGTTCGCCCGCCAAATTTCTCCCTCATACCACAAAATTGTCGTCTGATGAAGTACAAACTGAAAAAATAAATTCCTTTTAAAGCACAGTTTTGAATCTAATTTATATTCAAAACCTTACACGTGTGTCACAGAACAAATCCTAAATCGAGAATACTTCACACACGTTTAAGGGAAGAAATGCTTCAGATAATTATTACAGTATTTAAAGAAGATCAAAATATGACCAGGCTGAAATGAACAAATAGTACATGAGACTGTGTTAATCCATTTAACTGTAAAAAGCTAAGGAGCATATTATTAGCTAAATGAGAAATATGAAAAGTGAAATGCCAAAATGAGCACTCCTCAATTGGGAGTAAATCAAAACAATCAGAATGGCTGATAGAGAGCACAATAACATGAGCCATAAACGAATAGGAGCTAAGCAACTAAGCAAATAAGAGAATAAGCAAAAATGAGATGCAAAAAAAATGAGCTGGCCAATTTTTTTTTTCTTAATTTTAATCATCTTATACAAAGGTGGGCTGTCAGCAGCATATCACGCTACTCTTCAGCCGCTAGTGGTACAAGGAATACGACGTAAGGGTGGTACATATAATACAATAAAAATGGCGGGCAAAAACTGTAGACACGAAAAACGATAAACACGAAGCCGTTCACGCTGGACGAGAAGAAACACTAAAACTCGTTGACACGGCGCACAAAACAGACGACTGCGACGGCACAGGCGAACATTGGTGGCGTGACGGCGAAAGAACACTAAACACAAAACGAAGGCACACACTCGAGACACTGATGGTGATGATCTCCGGCGCGCGAATGTCCACTGAGCGTGTACGAGTCCTGGGACCTGTGAAGAGAGGTGGGGAGGTAGGGGGGGGGGGGGGGGGAAACGGAGAGCAGAGGTGCCATGGGCCGGGGAGAGAGGGGGGAGGGAGGAATGAGCTGGCCGAACTCCGTCGGCACTTATATACGGTTGCGCTCGTGGCGGCACCTCGCCTGCGATCGCAATGCACTTTCAGCGCTCGCGGGGTCGTCCAGCGGCCCGTGCCCAAGTAGTGAGATTTCTGTCGCAGGTCGACCCTTAATCTATGATGTTACACTGTGTAGACCCAGGCATGGTTTTATCGCTTTTGCATGGTTTTCTTGCCCCTTTAACTCAAAGCATTTCCATTGTACCTGAAATAACTGTCATTTCTTGTTTCGAAATACGTACTTCAAAGGTACGCCATAACTCCCCCCCCCCTTTTCCACAAAAGTCTCAATGAGAAGTGTGAGAAAGTAATTACATTAACGTTCTGCAATGAACTGCCGAGAACTACCAATATTGAGCTAGGAGATACGACAAATAAATGACATAGAAGAATTGCATACCTTTCACCACAAACGTTCACTCACATCACCTCGAAACTGCAAATTAAATGCGTGTGTCCTTACCTCTGCTAACGAAGGTGAAACTTGTGATTTTTTTCTCCTGTTCTCAATACAGAGCAACAATGCATAGCGGTGTAGCTACGCCGTTAATGCAGGGTGGTCGTGAAGGGACGGAGGAGGGCGAGCGTCAGAATACTGCCTCTCCTCACATCTAGGTTCACACGTTGTTTTTATTTTCTTAAATGTTGGATTGTTCGTATAGCGCAGCGGACATTGTCATACCTGTGAGCCAGGTCGGCCTTCGAACAGTACGTTGTTAACAGGTATCCTCTGCACGTGCGCAATCATATAAAGGAATTCAAAAACAATGTTCTTCCAGTCACGATTTCTGCCTGAAGTCTGGCGCTCCTCCCCCAAATTCAGTGCACTGGCAACCCTGCTATTCGCTTACGGGTCCGATCACCGTCAACTGCCGTTCGAAAGTGCTATACAGAATTAGTTAGATATGCATACAGAGGCTTTCCCCCTTTGGGGAAAAAATGGGACGAAGGGAGGGGATAGAATGTAGTAGGTGTGAAAAATTGCTTCAATCAAAAGCAAAAATTGCTGCCAACATAAGTACTGATTACGTATGTCTTCATGCCAGCGTAATTCATTCACTAACTCTTCCTTTAGATCAAATAGAACTCAAAATGAAATTAGTGGGACGGGAGGGGGGGGGTGGTCGGCAGAAACAGATTCTCGGACCTCCCCCCTTTCCCTATTGATCCGCCATTGCCCAGGAACTTGATACTACAGTCCTTTCATCAGTTAGTTACTGAGTGTCAGAGTATACTCTGGCCATCTCTGTTGTTTGCTTAATCTCTTTTGTTCCTTTTATTGTTCGTTGCCTTTCCTTCGTTCTTGTGGTCTTCCCTTTCTTTCCGTTTTGTGTTATTTCTCGTCAGTTTTATTCCCACACTTGTCATTGATTTATTAGGAACAAGGGACCGATGATTCTTAGTTTGGTCCCTTGCACCCTCTTTTATACCAACCAGCCAACTACTCTGGCTTTTTATGACTTCATCTAAACACCATGAATTTTATCTTCCTTAAGACGGCCGAAGAGGAGCTAAAAACAAGTTACACTTTCCGGAAAATGTTTTGAACAATGATGTCCTTAAAATATTGGTGTCATGTGCAGCCATGGCAAATTTTCACTGTAAATTATTAGCAGCAATAGGCAGCACTTAAGCGTAATTCAGATAAGATGGAGACATGACGGAAGGTATTTTTTTCCCCTAACACTATTGCATTGATATTACTGTACCAGCGGCAGGTTTATCAGACGGCTTCCAGGGGCAACAAACTTCAATTTCATTGTTGCATCAACATCGTACGATCAGTCTATAATTAAATTGCTGTAATGTATTTATTATAGCTATAGCCTTAAGTCAGTTTTAACACAGATCAATATAATAGTCACAAACTGTACAGTTCATAAGGCAGCATAATTCGTGATTCATGAATTACGCGGACTCTATTCATGCATTGTTTCATAACGAGAGTACTTGGCGACTTCCAACGAACTTTAAACGTAATTTCAAACCATTTCTAAATTTGTTTCTCGCTTATTCGCTTAACGTCCAATACCGCACTAACTCATTTGTAAAGCATTTAAAGATTTGGAGCAGTTGTAAACTTGAGTTCGATTCTTGAAGGAATCAGATTTAATGGTTAGTTTCTAATTACTGTTATTGCTTCTGCTCACTAACGTTCCTTTCCACGGTTTACTTTTGGCCTAGTTTCCCAATATTTTAAACATACGCTTGGGCTCCATTAAGTTGGTGATGCAGCTCTCATACGCATAGTGTGAGATTTTAGCACACACCCTGCTACTATAGTTCCTTTAATTTAGTCATGTGCAGCTGAAGTTAACAACAGGACCTAACATAAATGCAGGGCTGTATCATGTGCGCATTTTTAGCCTTTTCATTATCCATAGTTTTCATTGTATGCTGTATATGCTTTGTTGTTTGGTTGTTACGTGATTGAAATGTTATGGTATGACTCCTTTCCTTTCGCCATATTAAGTTTTCTATTAATAACTGAGGTAATACGAAATTTGTATAAGTGCACTAGAATACATGATTACTTGTCCATTTCCATCCCCTCCCCATTTTGCACTCGGAATGCTTACATAACAGATATATGCTGTAAATTTAGTTTTGTTCACACTACTTCGCTTTAATTGTGAATAGTTTTCACTATAGCAAAAGAATCAAAAGCACTCTCAGTATTCAGTACTGGTTGTGGTTGCCTGTTAATATCCACTTCAAACACCTTGTATTTAGTAGACAGGTAATCAGATGGTTGTATAATTACATTAGGAAGCACCTCCTGTTACTTTTAGTTAAATTAAGTGTGATGGTTCATTAACTTCTGGATGGTTAGCTATTTGACATAAGTATTGACTAATCTGTTGTAATCTCGTCAAAATGCTATGTACTCCAAAAATATTGTACTGAGACGTCTTTGTTCCTCAACATGATTTCATTGTATTAGACGTAGTTGGGTTTGCAAACTGAACTGCTTATGACATCGGAGGCTTGTGCCTTTCACTTAATTTTAGGTTCGTGCGCAGTTTTGTATATTATGTTTAGACAGTACTTACATACTGAAGTGCCAACGAAACTTATACGTTCATGCGTATTGAAAAACAAATATATATACGGGCAGAATACGGTGCTGCGACCGGCAACGCCTATATAAGGCAAGAAGTGTCTGGTGCAATGGTTAGATCCGTTACTGCTGCTACAATGGCAAGTTCTCAAGATTTAAGTGAGTCTTGAAAGTGGTGTCGCAGTCGGCGCCCCAGCGTTGGGACACAGCATCTCCGAGGTAGCAATGAAGTGTGGATTTTCCAGTGCGACCATTTCACGAGAGTACCATGAATATCAGCAATCCGGTAAAACATCAAATCTCCGACATCGCTGCGACCAGAAAAAAGTCCTGCAAGAACGGGAGCAACGACGACTGAAGAGAATCGTTCAACGTGACGAAAGTATAACCTTTCTCCAAATTGCTGCGGATTTCAGTGCTTAGCCACCAAGTGTGTGCATGCGAACCATTCAACGAAACCTTATCGATATGGGCTTCTGGTGCCTTGGTAAAGACTTGTACCCTTGATGACTAAACAACACAGCTTTACGCCTCGCCTGGCACCCAACAACACAGACATTGGACTGTTGATGGCTGGAAACATGTTGCCTCGTTTCAGATTGTACCTAGGAGATGGACGTGTAAGGGTATGGATGAAACCTCATGAATCCATGGACCCTGCGTGTCAGCAGGGGACTGTTAAAGCTGGTGGACGCTCTGTAATGATGCGGGACTGCGCAGTTAGTATGACGTGGGACTTCTGATACGTCTCCACGTGACACGAACTTAAGCTTTCTGTGTGATCACCTGAATTTATTCACGTCCATCGTGCATACCGATGGACCTGGACAACTCCAGCAGGACAACGCAACACTCCGGACATCCAGAATTGCTACAGCGTGGCTCCAGGGCAATTCTTCAGATACACTTCCGCTGCAACCGAACTCCCCAGACATGGACATCACTGAGCACTATTGGGGTGCATGCAATGTGCTGTTCAGAAGAAATCTTCACACCTTCGTACTTCTACGGATTTATGGAAAGATCTGCAGTATTCATGGTGTCAGTTCCCTTAAAAACTACTTCGGACATTAGTCGAGTCTATGCCACGTCGTGTTGTGACAATTCTGCTGGTTCTAAGGGGCCACTACACAATATTAGGAAGGTGTAAAAGTTTCTTTGGCTCTTCGGTATAAACAAGTAAAAATCCTTATTGAAAAACTGTCATACTTCTGTACTGACCTAAGATATATTAGTTATAAATAGTTCTGTGGTAATGTGAACAAGTATTAATTGTATGATAGGCCAGTTACCTTGTCGATTTCTTAAATCATATCACTACCTCATATTAAATGTATTGCTTGTCATTAATGAAGCCGAGTTGCTTCAGTATTAAAAAACTATGTTCACTCTTTTATACATTTTGAGTATGGTAGAGTAATTATATGAAGAAATGCGACGTGACGTAACTGTAAACTATTCGTAAGTGTTTGACTACCCACTTTCACTGGCACTTGTATTTTTTGATGTTGTATTGCTATTCTTTCTGTTGCGTATTCAGTACCGTGAGGAGGAACAGTGATAGAAATGGGTCGTAATAATTAAGTATTAAAAACGGCATTATCATTTATCTTTATAGACAGTAATTTCAGAATGTAAGACATGGCACTGTGACTTACTATTTATTGCATTTGTAGGAATAGCAAATAATTGCTATTGCCAGTAAGCACACAGAAGTACCTCTATCTGGGCTTCGATCTCCATGTACCCTCGTCACTAAAGATGTTAGCCTCATCTTGAGGTATGACTGACTTCCCCTTCTTTGTTAACCTGTCCTAGCTTACCACCCTCTCCTGCCTGAGGGAGTTACTGTTACCTCACTTCAATTTTCCAATGACCTCTTTAATGTCTTTGTATTTCTGTGTGTTTTCATACTTACTCTGAACTTTCGTCATGATGCATATGGAACAGTTGCTGCACAATTATTCATGTCTACTCTTTTATAACTTGCATTGGTACTCATCTGTTTTTGTTTTTCAAAGTTGTTAATAAAATCATAATTTGTGGTGTGCACGGGGTATTTATCTTGATTTAAAAAGAAAGACTGGTTAAAATAATTTTCTTCTGTTTTTGTTGTTTAGAAAGAAGGAAGGAAGGAAGGAAGGAAGGAAAAGAAAAGATAATGAACGTACATCCTGTATTTCACTGAGGTGTAACCTGCATGTAGCTTTGATTCTGTAAAAATATTCTAGCTGACATTGGAATTTGTTTATAACATCTAAGAAATCTCTCTAATGTGTATATGTTGTAATATTACATTTGTTGGATAATATTCTTTTGTTAAATGACAACTTCATTTCTTTCTATTCACTGATGGAAATGTTGTCGGGCCAAAATTATTACTTCCGAACTTTGACAGTCTATGTAAGCAATATATGAAGCTTAACTACAAGCAATACAGCTGATGTAAGTCACGTGGTGTTTGGTAAGATGGTAAAGGACTATTGTGTGTCTGACTGCTAGTAAGCTCTCTAGCCAAGTCCGTCATTGCTTCCACATACTTTTCACGCTACTGTCCTCTTTCCTGTCGGCCGCTCTTGGCCAACTCTTGTTTATTTCGACCCCGACGGTATTAGGTTGCGAGGCCCGAGGGTGTCTTTCATTTCCATTATGTCATCTTTCCTGGGGAGGGGGTCTCTTCAGATGTGGTGAAACCTGCCTTACTAGAGGAGCCAATCCGTGAGATCAGAAATGGTCATCAAAGCCTATGTAAAAGATTTTACACTCGCAGGCCTAAAATTATCAGACATAAGGCCAGATGGGAGACCAGAACAGGCTGTACTGGAGGTGTAGATAAGTGTTTGAACGATCATACAGTCTCACAAGAAACCTGGCTTTGGAAAGTGTGACCCACAGTTGCAGGTATTTGTCTGCATCAAAAGTGAAGCAGGTGAGACAGAAAAAGCTTTCTGCGTAAGGAAATACCCTTCTTAAAAGGCTGTAAACCATCCAGTTGTTGCTGCACTTGCTGTCATCGCAAAAAGAAGGGGAAATATTGGAAACCTGTAATACCACGTTGCTTCCATTACTACAGACACAATCCCAGAGAGCAGCATACGTGCAGAAGTGACGTCGATGACAAGTGAACGCATGCAAGTGAGAACAGCAGGCTGCTGTTTCAGAATTCCAGGGACATTGTATAACAGGCTGGAGATCTTACATGAATAGAGTAATATTGCGGACGCGTATGTGAAGATCAAAGCGAAAGCGATGAAGGAATGCTGTGGTGCAGCACTGTTGAAAGTATCAGAGGTATCGGTGCACTTGGTCCCACAACACACTCGATACACGGCGTCCCACTGATGCATTGTTCCAAGTTGTCAATCGTCCCAGACCTTAGGGACATATACACTGACCTTCGTTCGCATTTTGGTGACGAATCCTATTGGGAGGATGATTACTATGTGATTGTAGAAGATAGATCTGTACTTCTGACACGAAGAATCTGAGAAGATATTAAGCCAGATCTTCACCTGCAGTCCTTCACGTAGCCTAGAGACAGCTGATGGCCCCTTCCCAAAAAACCTTCCATAAATAAGCGTTAGAGCTGTAGTGCATCAGAAGCTCTACCTGGCAAGGAACATGATTCTTCCAGTTGTGTACATGCGCCAGCATCGCTTCGTACCAAATACGAAAATGAGTTAGAGTGCATCAGAATACAGTCCGTGGATTATGGAGTCCATAGTTACTTGTGGAACATCAAGCTATACCGATGAGTTTCCGGCTGAATGCAGTGTTGAGTAAAAATGGACTGTGCTTTTGCCTGAACTGAAAGAAGCCAGCGTATAACAAATACTGAGCAACATTCCAGCAGTAGGCCGACACCAGTAATGTGTAAATCAGTTTCCGAAGTTCAAGGAGCCATTCAGCAAGACATGATAGAATTGACGCTTTAAGGACAGCAACAGTTTAAAGGCTGGTGGTGCCTTAGTCCAGGAAGACACTCCCCCCCCCCCCCCCCTTTCACCGCCACCATACCCACCACACTCTAACGTATATCTCTGATGTCTACTTCAGCTAGTCGTAAGTCAGTCTATATGTAAACAAGCATGTAAAATTTCATGTTACATATGTAAGCATGTAAAACAAAAATTGTTAATAGAAGTGATTTCTTAATTTCTGATTGTATTTAGTTAATTGCGTATATGAAAATAAATACATAACCATTTTAGTCAGTAGTGTTGTCGTCAGCATCTGCAGGTCATGATGCAGGTCTTAGACTAGCTGCAGGCTTTCTGCATTTGATGGAACGTCAATGCGCAGTTCGTAACACTAATTCAGTACATAATTTAGTTACTCTGTCAACTTTAAGTGCATTTTTATGCATTTATTACATAAATTTGACTGAGCAACTTTCTTCTACACGTAGGATACTGTCATATCTCTTCAAGGTTTGTGTTTATTTTGTGGAATAGAACTTAAAATTTATAGAGATGTAACAGTTGATGTTCTATGTCATAAACAACTTCTGAATCATTCACCCTGTGACATGTCCAATGAAGAGTTTCCAACGATCACTGGGATTTTCTCTTCTATCGTAAACGACAGCAGGAACTCTAACGGGGCTAGGTTTTAATTGTCAACAAGCCACTTGCGTTACCAAGTTTACTTTAACCTTCCACATGTTCAGCGATAAGACGATATTGTAAACTGTATTTACTCATTAGTCATGGTGACTTTGTGCAAGGTCATTTCCTTTCTTTTGTTGCATGATGGTACTTCATAATTTGTGTACTTACTATTTGATGTGGCCAACGTTGCTACAACCTTAGGCTTTGGCGTATGGTCTTCAATTGCAGAAATGTGTAGTAAATTCTACACTGCGCGCTGGTAATTTGTTAGCAAATCACTAGAAATAACGAGTTTAATTAATGTTAAATCCTTCGCAAGCCCAGTGACACCATGTTTCAGAGACAATGCGTATTTTGTAACAATTATTTTCGTGACTTTAGATTGTTTTTGACATCGTAATTACAGAATACAGTTGCAAAGTAATTGTGTAAAAACTGAGGAAGAGTAATCATTCGCTTACTGTAATGTGTGTTGAATGACTAAGAACTTCGTTGCAATCACTGTCACCTGCTAACGTGTTGCTGGGTATAATGGCTTATTTGTTCGTATCCATTTTAAAGAGATTTGATTGTATAATGGCTTTTTACACTTTAATAGGCCTATCAGTTACGTACTTAGAATTCAGCCATTGCTTGTAACGACTGTGATGGCAAAATCGCCTCTCTCACTCGACGAAGACCGAAGAGCACGCAGTACGTTCTCATGTTCCTAACACGGAGGAGCCCTGTTAGGGCAGCTCACTGTACCCACGGTGCTGCGCCTGCTCGCCGTACTTCCACAGTACAAAGTGAGAATTTAGTAAGAGTCGGTTGTCAGTGTAAGTTGCTTATATTATTCATTAAGGTGCTGTTGCTTCAGCCTAATTTCGTGTTTTACTTAACAACAGGCCAATTAAAGATGTTCAAAGAATGAAACGTCTCGTTGCACAATAAATGTGATTCTACAGCTGAGGTAGTTTTCGTTAATCAACAAGTAAACTGTTGGAATGAACATGTACAACATAACCCAAGATGTTTTAATTAATGTTGATGTATAATTGAATGGACAGCAAAAGCGTAGTGAGCGATAAACTTCCTTCCCTGAATAATTTTGTGGAGGATGTCAGTGATAGTTTTCAAAGTTACAAAGTTTGAAAGTCTCCAAGGGCTGTGTCTCAAATACTGAATGAATAAAGTTACGGATATTTGCGTCCTGTAAGTAATGCTGTCTCCTGATAAAAAAAACTATAATACCTGTTTCTTGTTGCTATGTTGAACTTTTAACTTAAGATTATACTTCCTAACGAGTAGATTGTGACGCATTTTCAATTTTTTTAGTTGAATCGGTAACTGTTTTTTCCTTACCACTTCAAGCCATTAGCCATGTAAGACTCAACCATTTCACTGGGACTGTAGTAATTACGCTGAAAGGATACAATCTGTAACTGGATTTAAACAACCATCTCGTTTTGTATTCACCACAACGCAATTTCAGGTGCCTGCACATAGCTAAAGAGCGATCTCGTACGTGTAGAGTACGTCCCTGTACTGGTCCTTGCACCACAACCACTACGACGCATGCTGGGAAATTTCTGTCTACAGTTCGATTTATGACATTTGGAGCCAAACGCCGTCTTATATGATAAACACGTCAAGTAATCGGTTCGCATGCGATAGCGCTCACCAACCAGTGTGTTCCAAACTGCTGCGAATAAAAGTGCTATTTTTCCGGTGCTCATACCTTGGGTTTCAGTGGTGATAGAAACTTGACGTAAAATGTTTCGGATATCCCTTGAGCCGGGGACTATTAAATACCCAGTAGAACGAACGATCGTCTTCCTGTCACTATCCTACAGTACAGTAACAAAATTTGAACATCACATGCTTCCTCCAGTTTAGGGAAAGTGAGCAAATAGGTTGGTTCTTTTTGCATTAGTTGCAGTCTACGGCGCGTCTTAAGAGGCGAATTGAGGCATCATTCAGCTCACGGACAGTTTCTCATAGAACAAGAAATTTTCACCATCTTTTTCGTAGTCAGTACCGGATATTTAAACACCTAACCGTAGAAGATTCCTCAAATTTACAAGTATATTATCTAGGTACTTAACTGGAAATGCCATCTTCTCCTTTTCGGAAATTGCCAAACAAATGAGTTCGTGGATAAAAACAAATTACATTTTCTTGAAACGAGCCAATACCTCGAAATGCTCAGAAGCACGAAGCAGATCAGCCAATACTAACGTGAGTAGTGATGTCACGATGATGCGAGCACGAGCAGGTGTTAAATGGGAATTGCCGAGCAACACCGTTAAAATTTTTAACAGCACCGATGGAACTGCATCACTGCCATTACCTCTGGTGAGGATTTCTGTTTAAAGCCTCTCGTTGGACAGCGCAAATATACGAGCAAAGGAATCGATTCAAACCCTCGTGAGCGTCTTCAGTAGAAAATTTCCTTCGCAGAACTCAACAGCCAACGGATTTTCTCACACTGAGCGATCACTGGTCATGCGTGCATCGCCGCGTCGATCCACTCGTGATCTGACTAAAGAGAACAACGCTGGAAGGTCGTATACTCTGGTGAAGTCGCTGCAGGCGGTTAAGTTTCTCCCGACCACCTTGCTTCCCTCACGCGGTGAGCGAGAAATAGTCTATCCAGTCCGAAGCATTTTATCTTCCAGATTACAATATAGATTCGAGCTAATCCTGGCTCACTTCGTACGTTTCCGACAAAATCCCCAAAAACATGGAATTCTTGTCTTGTTTTGGTACCCAAAAACCAAGATGGCTAGGATCAGGAAATAGGTGTAATTTTTACGGTACATTCCAAAGATCCTGTTTTCTAACAGCCGTGAAAATTGTCTTTGCATCTTCATCCAATTCCCAGGTTCACAGGTTCAAAATTACACTGCTCGTACCCGTTAGTGGCGTTCAACAAGTACTTCAAACTATTTTTTTTTTTTTTCCTGAAAGCAGGTGGATTTCATTTATGCTTCTGATATAGTATATTATTTCGCACTCCTTTGCCTACAAAACTGTTTTTCAGAGTAATCTCCGTTCAATGTGACGCCGTTAAGCCGCTTTACTGGGAGGCCTGTATGTCTGCATGGTACCATTCTATTGGTGGGCATCTGAGTTGTTACTGATGCAGCAAGACGTTCGCTCAATCATCCGCGTACTGCTTGCCACGGAGTGCATCCATCACTGCGCCGGAAATGGAAGTGGGGAAGGTGCGAGACCCGGGCTGTGAGGCGAGTGAGGAAGAACAATCCAACGGAGTTACGGCAGCTACCCTTGGGTCGCAGCACTTTAAGGCCTTGCGTTGTCATGGAGAAAATTGTTCTTTTGTGGCGACGAACACGATGAAGTCGTCTTAAATTTCCTGAGGGAACGTGCAGCCGTGCGGGACGAGGGAGATCGGACAAGTTTGCGAGACCTTGTTGCGATGATGAGACGCCTCGCACAACGGCTAAGTGTGCTTTTGTTCACTGCCAGGTCTCTCCAGACATTCTGAAATTGCCTACAAACTCTGTGACTGTCCTCTGCCTGGAATACGGCTCTGTTACTGACACTCTCTTAAAGGTTACGCATAGCGCCGCTACCAGTCTGAACCTGATGAAACTTAAGGGGCTGCAGTCGGGATATTCCGTGATGCCCCATAACAAATTCCGCATTTTTAACCGAAATCGGGCAAAATATGTTACATTACTTACTTAACGCTCATCGTAAAACATGCACGTAAAAATGAAATTTAAGGATATACCCGTGATAAACCCATGAATAATGGAATACCAATGAACGACTGATGCGTTGGCATAAATCCCAGGGCGGTTACTGAAGAACAGGAAAGTGTTTTTCACGATTATTATGCCATCGGCCGCCGACAGGTCCTCAGCCGTGGATTCGAAGAGGGCTGTGCCCAGTAAATGGCAGCAATTTTTATGATATTCATAAAATTTTGCCCTATAAAAGCTTAGAAAATTTTCTGGATATAATTATCCGTTCCCGAGATACAGAGGTATACATTACCAAACTTCGGCACGTAAAATGAGGTGTGAGGCGAAAAGGTAGTTCATTAAGTGACTTAGCACGAAGAAATATGTTGTAAATTATCTGTTATCATCGGTAGGGTTCTGGGAATCACGTTTTGTAGTAATGAAGCACATCAAATTTTTTTGTACGCCTAAATTGGGGTCTGAGGTGTAAAATTAGTTTCGTGTTGTCTCAGTTGTCAGTTTTACATAACTATCGGAATTTCACTGACCCATAAAGTTCTTCCCATGAGTGACATGCCCGCTGTGGCAGGCAAAGTAACGGAACCAGCGGGTAAATGTTCGTCTCAGAGTGCAAAATAGGTCATTACGCTCCTGTTGAAAAAACTCTCAAATTTTTGGCATGTGAATGTATGCCCACTGTTATATGCTGAGTAAGGAGACACTGATAGTATAGTCACTGACTGGCCTGTCACAACTGTCGCTTTTCGTAATTAGTGTCCCACTTCTGAAATATCAGATGCTTGTTAAAATTTTCTTTCACATTTACACCTTATCCTGAGTCTCAATATCTGAATGATCAGTACCTAACTTGACATGCCACTTTCTGGTTCAGTTATTTTACTGAAAGAATAGGGGTACTGTCTGACGAGCAACTATCAATGATGCATTGAACACAATTATACTCTGCCTGTGGAACACCAGTGCCCATGGATTCAAGTTTGACGTGGGATACAGGTCCACAGGATGTGGATCTGTATCGTTGAGTGCACTGTAAAGACATAAAAGTTGCTGATATTAATTTGAAACAGTTTATCAACAGAAAATTCTATTTGGCAGTTCACACACTTAAATTACATTTGAAGAATAGCACAGCATCAAGTATGGACAAGAAGAGATTTAATTATATCAAACTTAACCATACCATACCATACCTCACGAAAATTGGCGCCTCTGGATTCAGGGCATGTTTTTTGTCTCTCTTGCAGTGAAATTGAACCATTTGTGCTACATTAGAAAGCGCAATGAACAGATATTAACATACAATCAAGCAACTACTTACGTCTGTAATTGGGAGACAGATAGCAAAGTCAACAAATATAATAGCAATTGACACCATTGTCTCACATGCCATAAGATTTCAATAGTTGAACAGATACAGCTAGTTACGAAATAGGTACATGATCGATGCATGGATATAGACAAATACAACTTCAGATTGTATGCAGACATTCCCTGCACCATTCATTATGCTGATAAGATAGCTGTAATCATTTGTGAGCATGCACCTGTGTCATTAGTTCTTGGACTTCAATAAGCAATACTTGAACATACAAGCATGAATTCAATTATTACCTTTGATATGAGACCTTGAACAGCTGCAATGAAATGCCTTTTTGCCATACCCATATCTTGTGCTATTCATCATGTGTAAAATCATTCACAAAAGCTAACCAGCATCTAACAATTCCTTTTATCCAAAATCAGCTGATATTTTTCCAAATCCTGGAATTGCTTGTGTAGACGAATTATCTATGCTGAGGGCCACACACAACTGGACACAAACAAACCATTACGTACTTGGCATCATTCCTTGTTAACACCCTCAATTGTGCAGACCACTAAGTTCGATTATGCTGAAGCATATGCCATTAATGTATGCCTTTGTGTGGATGGAATCCTATACCAACAGAAACGATCATAATATTAGCAAATGTCACAATAGGAATGAAACTAAATTAAGAGTGGGCAGACAGCATCACTCTAGGCTCAGTACATGGCAGACTGTGGATTTGTGTTATTTCATATTAGACAGTGTTTCGTATTAGGCGGCAGTGTTTCGTATTAGGCGGCAGTGTTTCGTATTAGGCGGCAGTGTCCATTCTTTGACATGTTCAAAAGAACACACACCACACACCCAAAAATGAATGTGGTGGATCTATTGCCCATTGAGGCGAATCAGTGTCCGATCTCCTTTGGGAATCAAAGTAGTTAGCATGGAGGAAATTAACAGGGACTCTATCGCAGCTACCTTCGCACGCCTATTCCTACCTTGTGCCACCTGCCTAAACATTGTCTGGGTGGCGCTGTGGTTCCCAGCTTCAAATCCCAGGCCAGCACTCATGTTCACTCATCGCCATTCATACCGCGCAGAGTCTTGATGCAGCAAATGTCAATACTCCTTTCCCTCCCTTTCTCCCCTCCCCTTCAATATACATAATAAACATAAGACACTGAATGACTCCATAGGATGAAGTTTGCCGATATAAGCACGAGCAATAAGAGCCCAGACACAAAACTGACTACTTGTTCAGGGCAAACAATTTACCTTAATACTGCAATTCAAAACAAAATAAGACCAGTTGAGGGCTGTTTTGTACTCAGAAAAACCAGTATTATCCTATTTGGGTCTCTTTTTCTCCACAAGCAGTTTATCCCTACATTAATACAGCAAATAACGCTTAGTTCATGAAGTGTACCCATTGTACATTTCATAAAATTAGATATTTTCGAATGGCGTGAAAGCAGCGATGATGCAAATCTGACGTGAGAGATGTATGATTTTCTTCTTTGCCTGGTAATATGGTGGTGACACATTTGTTGAATATACTGTGCTTCCCTTCTGCTTTTATTCCCCGTAATGTGGGTGCATGGTAAATAAGGAATACCAGAAATCTTTTTCATAGTTTTACACAAGAGTAGGTTTTCATCCAAACATGATGTTAACTGCCTTTGTTTTGCAGTTTGAATGTGCTCATAGCTGCTATCAAGTTTCGCAAAAGTGATCCCAGATTAAAGGTGAGAATGAAAGTAGGAACCGCATGTATTCTTCACCGTTTTCTCACTACGCCAGGATTGTAGTAAGTCGACCTGGCAACAGCAATGTTAGTTTACATTGCATGCATTTACTCCACACTGTACTATGGCAATCTTCTGAGACAGTGCACCTAAGGTTGAAAAAAATTTTGGAAGTACACTGTGAAATAGTGTGGAAAAAATGATGAACGGGTGTATTTCATGCAGCATCATATATTTATGTATTTTTGGGGAAGAGAGGAAAGGAAAGACCACAGGAAAGGCTTTCGGGAGAGGAGTGAACAATGTTTAACCCTTCTGTGGCCATTGCCCTCAATTACAGTGTACACTGCTTTCAACAAAGAGTGCCTTCATTGTGGTAAGGTGAGGTTTTCTTTGTATGATAGATGTAACATAAGCACTCATTGTCAGTTATTCAGTTGAAGACTGTTAAAAATGAGTGGACTCTCTCAGAACCTGCTGCTTACTGCTATTTTTATTAGTGTGGCAGCATCTATGGTAGGATCACTGTCACTTTGTGGTTGCTGCATAAGCAATACTGTAGTAGTGTGTGTGTAGGCCAAAATACTTTATTGCATTTTGTGTTCCAGTGCATCAAAGCCTTCTGTCTGCGTCTGCCAACACTTCCTTGGAAAGTGTTGTGTATTTTGTTCTTCTTTCACATCGCTCACCAAATTTTGGGAATGGTTGAAGAGGCAGCATAATCTGATTATGTGAAGAAATAGAAGCAGATCTGGATGTAAATGAGCAGTATCATACAGCTGTTTGAAAAACAGTAAGCATCACTGGATAGGAAACTCAAGATATGTTGGGAAATGTAAAAATAACATACATTCTTCAGTTGTACGTAATGAAATTAGTGTGTTTGTTGTGTTATCTATCTTGACTAGCTATCAATTTATTTAGTGAAAGAAATGATTGGTCTGAGGATGATGACCTTGGTGTTCAAACAGTGAAAGATACTTTGATTCATGATATGTATTTCAACTGAAACATGAATTACGTTACAATATGGGAAACATCTTATAAAGCAGTTTATCAGACTCAAGTCCACACACTTTGGATGTAAACTATGGACCTTACATCTTCCTACTATATATTGGGACGGAGCAGAATAATAAGGATCTACCACAAAGTTCAAAAGTCCAAAAAAATGGTTCAAATGACTCTGAGCACTATGGGACTCAACTTCTCAGGTCCCCTAGAACTTGCATCTACTTAAACCTAACTAACCTAAGGACATCACACATATCCATGCCCGAGGCAAGATTCGAACCTGCGTCCGTAGCGGTCGCGCTGTTCCAGACTGTAGCGCCTAGAACCACTCGGCCACTCCGGCCGGCTGTTCCAAAGTACTTTTGGATATATTGTCCATTATCACTAAGCCAAACAGTTACGAAATATTTTTGACCATTACTTACTAGTCATGACCTCATCCAACAGTAGGGACTAGGCTTCTGTGCATGTGCAGCCATAAGAGAAATCAGAACAACGATGTCACCCTTATCACCAGATGAGGTAATGAAAGAGAAAGGTGGAGAGGGAGGTTTTGAGTTCGGATTTGATAGAGAAGAAAATCTTTGTCACAAAATGGAATGGTAATAAGTATGTTGTACTAACAAATGATTTTGACCCTGTACCCCCACGGTCAAAGTCTTCGTAGGATTTCATCCCAGCAACAAGAGTTCAGTATTCCAAAACAACATGCACTGAACACACAAGAATATCATAGATGGGCCAATCTTCATGGATGTCGAAAGAGAAATATAAAATTGCAGTACATGGTTAATAGCTATACTGGTTCCTCTTTGTTTTTACAACAGTTGTAGATATGATGGTTACAAATGCACAACTGGATTCTAAGAGGTGCAACGGAGGAACTTCTGCCAGTGTAAGGGTTCAGAAAACAAATTGCCAGAACATATCAAATGTCAACTAATGGAACACCAATGAACCCTGTGTCATGTCTCAGCACGATACGACCAGAAACTGTGTCCGAGAAGTGAGAAAAGCGAAGATTGTCAGTCTGAGACATGTAAAGGACAGCCAAGAACATATTGTGGTGAGTGGAATGTTACGCTCCCCACCAAATGCTTTCAAAACATATTCTTTGGCCTTAATTAAATTTTCGTTTTGAAAAGATGATTGGTTAAATCTTTTATAAACGTGAGTTATTGTAAAATAAGTAATAGTGAAATGTTACCAGTTCATTATCAATTTCCTTATACTATCCATTTCCTACGAAGCACTATAAGGTGAAAACTGCAAAGCGCTCAGCATTCTCAAATGAGAATGGCCCTTTTATTTCTTTTATGCCCTAAGTAAATTACATTTCCTCACATTTCCATAAACTGGCTCACCAGGATACTGTTTTCAGAAATTGAGAATACATTTCAATTAATAATAAATTGAATGCTCATGGGTTAATACAATTTATTGTTGTTTAATTGTCCTTTAGGAAGTTTCTATTGTTTTTGTCGATAAGTGGTGTTATGCATAGTAACAATTCTCTTATGAACCACAGAAATTTCAAAACCCAGGTTCCTATACATCACTATTCCCTTCATGATAACCGGATTTCCAGGATGCAAGTATTAGCCTTAAGTGATATTCAGATTATCCCACTGAAGTTTCCTTTGCCAGACAGTGCTTTCATCCTGCCATTGCCTTCTGAATCTGGTCAAATGTGTTTTCTGGCATCAACTTTTTGATTGAGCCAAAGTGAAGATCTTCATTCACATTTTGTCTTTTCTGAAAACTATCCCTAGCTACTGTAAAATCAGAACCTCTCCATCAAAACCAGCCTTTCTAGACTTGCGCTTTCTGTACCAGTGTTACTGTACTGAAACATGTGCAATGTTTTGCCTCAGAAAACGAGCAATATTCATAACATTCCAACCAGCACAATGGACGATGTACTGCTGGAAATCGTCCAAATAAGTGGCAGTTCTTAATTAGTATCTTTCTGAAGACAGAAACAACTTATTGACCACAGCATTCCATTGCCTGTGCTTCTGCAAAGCTTCTCAGTACAATTTGTAGTGGAAGACTACATGGTTTGGGTGACTCAGTCTGTTGTTCCAATACTATTTCACCCCTTCTGTCATTATCTTTAAGCCTGTGAAAAAATTCATATCCCTCATATGAATATCTCTCAAACGAAATAGCAATACTAACCAACGCAAATCTCTTCTCTCTTTGCAGACACTTCCAC
The DNA here is from genome assembly GCF_021461395.2 of Schistocerca americana. Lineage (NCBI taxonomy): Eukaryota > Metazoa > Arthropoda > Insecta > Orthoptera > Acrididae > Schistocerca > Schistocerca americana. The sequence goes on along the minus strand of NC_060125.1, from coordinate 96,000,402 downwards.
CCAGTAATGACACAAGCAAATGTTGGTTACTGTGTAGCACTAAAATTGCAAAACCATGCCAGAAACAGCACGAATTCAGCACAGTATTGCCACATGAATACTCTGAAGAACAGGTGTAGATTTGAATGTCATTACTTCACCCAATGTTACCCGAACAGCACTTGTAGCAGAAATAAAATTGTGCCAACGGTGTAAACTTAGAATCACAGACCATGTCAGGCTACCCCAGTAGCTTCGCTCTGCTTTTTAGAACCTAAGGGAAGATGAGGGGGTGAGAGAACTGACCTGCACCACACCACCCAGGTGCCACGCAAGCTTATACCTAGTATATCAACAAATGCCAACGAAAAGTGAAAAAAACCATCTTAATTTCATTTAAACATGGACGTATCGTACATGATCAATATCAGATCTGGGCGCCCAACTGTACGCTCATATTTGAAAACTAACAAATTGAGAATCATCTGAAAGGATTATTACACCTAAACAACAAATGTATACTCACATTAACTGAGCATGTAAAAAAAAAGATGCGTAGCTTAGTGCAGCCAACTTCAATAGTTTTCAGTGCCCTCCACACATGGCAAATGCACCAATTACAAATCCTCTTCCGAAAGAGTCCCATCTACTGGAATATCCAACATCAAACCTACCACAAGATTATAAAAATGTAAACCCTTAAGCACATCTCACTGGTGCTACACAAAGCTACAATTTTCTCAATATACCCCAACAGACTAATCACAAAGATAATTCTGTTAGATTCGTTGTACCAATCCTCATTTTTTCATACCACTGATGAAAGTTAATTATCAGGACCTAGAGCTAAAATCTGTGTCTTTGATGAGAGAAGCTAGTATTGAATGTTTCCTTCCTTATCATCAAAACAGCCTAACCAGCATTTGATGACAGTTCTCTTTATGTAATATTGTTGTTACGTAGATAAAGTAGACCACTAGGACATGCCAACTTCCCAGAAGCCAGTGCAACTAGAAAACAGTGAACAATGCCTTCCTCACATTACAGCACTTTTTCGAAGTACCAGAGTACCTGCAGGTCATAACTGGCAAATTAAGTGGGACAGTGAAGCACTTCTTTTGGAACTGAAGAGTTCTGACAGTACACTCCGCAGCTAAGAGCCCAGTTTCACGAATGACTGAACAATACACAAACACTAAAAAATTACCTCCATTAGTAGAAACAGGTTTTCTTATCTAAGTATACATAGCACTCACTGTAGCCATAGCAATAAACTTACCCATAGTAAGAAACCTTTTCTTATTTCTCAATTTCAGTGTTTCATTAAGAGTGAATGAAAATAACTTGATATTGCCACATAATATAATTGGCACTGCAATCAGGCAAACATGAAACATAGCGTCAGAAATAAGCTTAATAAACCAGTCTATTACACAAACCATTCCTGACTTCCACCAAGCCCCCGGCAGTACATTCTGGACGTATGGCTTCCAGCCTGCTCTGCAGGATGGAAGGTGTTGTCTGCACACTGCAAAAAAAAAATTTGAACTTTCAAAGCAGGTTTTTTCAGTGCAGCAACGGAAAGAGAAATTTTGTAGTAAAAACCGACAACTCAGTTTAAGGATATCCCAGTTTAAGAAGTGGCACAATGCAGCTGCAGTTCTTACGATTTAATGAGCAATTAAAAATCATGTACTTGAGTAAACGGAAGTGTCACGAATATACATGAAACTTCTGCTGGCAAATCCGAAATGTCATTACATATTAAATGTTTCATTACATATTACAGCTTTATTCTATTTTCTGCAGCACTACGTTAGTTACGGGAAGGTAGCTCTAATGAAGTGTAAAAATAGAAGGAAAATTTTCTAAAGCTTGGGTGGACCCTGCAGATTTGAGGCATGGCACAGCAGGCGTAAGCACAGCTAGTAAAGCTCTAGAGAGAAAACATGCCTCAAATTCATACTGCATATCCCAAATTCATACTGCCTTTAAGTGATTTGTTTCGCATAGTTCTGATAGCATAAAACAAGCATTTCTAAACATGTTACGTCAACAATCCGAGCACTCAGTATCTCGTTCAGCCTGAAATACGCTTTCACAAATCCTTAATCCTTATATAAAAATACTTCATTTACAAACCTCTAGCGTACGTATAGCTGGGAGCCTTAAGGCTTGAAACGTATTGTATATAGGGTGGACCCGCAATCCATTCACTAAATTTTGGCTGTTGTTCCGGGAATCTGGGGTAATTGCTTATAACAGCCCCATGGCCTCTGGTAGTTAGTTACAGAGTTATGGATTTTCGTTAATTTCATACCCTCACTTAAGCGATCAAATAATGCTGTCAATGTTACGTATTGTGTATCTCGTTTGGAAACAGTTGTTTCACAAAATCTTGTTTATTATAACTCTGTGGAGCACAACATATTATGCCTCACCATGACACAGCTGCTAAATTAGTTATTACTACCCAACTTGTATCCATAGTACACATATTTCAAAACTTTAAAATCCGAAGGACGAAAACAAAAGTTTCCTTTGATTTACGTCTATGGTCACAATCTTTTCTGTTTAACAGATTACCGGTTTCGGTCTTTAATGCCCATCTGCAGATCTGCAGCAAAAGTGGGAAAAATATAAATACACTCGCTAACTGTATACAGCTTAAGAACAATACATAGAGCATATTGAAAAGTTGTACTGACAAAATTTACATTTGTGCTCCTTAAATGTGAAGAGGCATACCTGTCTCATAGAAACGAAGTCCTAATGCACGGCAGCCATAGTGGCATAGTCAACTGTTAAATGCGGAATCAGCACCAGTATCGTCAAGTACATATAAATCACATCACATGCACGAGTCTTGTTGTCAGGAAAACTACTATTTAGAACAAGCTGCCGTACAGTAGCCACAAGATGTTTGTACGCTGACATTAGCGACATCTGGTCAACTTACTACACACCTATTTTCGCTGTTTCAATTAACTATTAAAAACTAAAGGGGAATACAATTGCTAAAGTCTGTAATAAACTTATAAAGTATAAAAACTGTTACAGTAATAAAAGCAATAAAAAGAACACAAGAGTAATATTGTTAAAAGACGAAGAGTTAAAAACAGTGGTTGACAAATGCTCTAGTGCCAATATTCTAGGCAATAACATAAATATTAAACACCGTTGACATTGTACCGGGCAATATTAAACAACATAAAACGCTAAAGGAGCCACAAACGAAAGGAAATATAGTGCTGCACATAATCAGCGCCCTCTGTTACCGCTAACTCTAGAATGCCGCACAGGCGGGAAGTGGTTGGAGGAACGTGACCGGCAGACGGCCCCTCGTACTCTGCGGTACTCCGTTGCAAGCAAAGAACGATAAAATTCCATAACAGTGGATAATCTACATTATCTGATTAATGCATTCTATGAAATGAATAGAGAAGGAACAAGAACCTACTACAGTCATACGTAAAACGTATGAAAACGAAGTAAATGTGATACTCAATACTAGGTGAACTTGCGAACACACTGCATATAACAGAAGCGTGGAGTGATTAGGGTAAAACATTATTAAATCAAGCAAAGTAGGCATTGGGCACAAAATCGTTTTGCCAGTTAAGCAGTTTAATTTTTGCTTTATAAATTCCAAGCTCCTCTAGCAAATTGATAACCAAATAAAGGGCACGGCCCTTTTCCACCCTGTAAAGAATACGCATACAATTCTCAATGCTCCCAATGGAATGACCAGTATCAGACAAATGCTGTCCCAAAGCCGTTTTGTTTCGTGGCTGTGAGTGTTCTTTAAACCTGAATTTAAAAGAGCGGCGTGTTTGACCTATATAATATTTGTCACAGTTACTGCAGTCGACCTTGTACACTCCACAGCCATCAAATGTATCATAGTTCCCTTTCAATTTGATGTCAGATGTGGCTTTCAGGTCAATAACACTGTTAAACTACGCATGAAACACACTTTTTAAAACATTTTTCTATTTGCAGGAATATTTTGCCGTTAAATTTCATAGGAATAGTTTTTATTCTATCTTTGCCGGTTCTCTTTTTTTTGTGTGTGTGTGTGTGTGTGTGTGTGTGTGTGTGTGTGTGTGTGTGTGTGTTGTGTGGCGCTTGATGTTTGTTAAACGTTTCTTTAGCCTATTGCGCGTGACGTCGTTTGTAGAAAAGCCGTTAGCTAATGCGATCTGCTTTAAAATGCTAAGTTCTTTACGTATTTCGTTTTCGTCTAAAGGTAGACGAAGAAGCCGCTGAACCATGGAAGAAAAGAAAGCTTTTTTTGTATCTGGGAGGATGGCATGAACTGGCATCGATGATACTGTCTGTACAAGTTGGTTTCCTAAAAATCGAAAACTTCTGTTTATTATTAACTTTCTTAATAGTGAGATCGAGGTAGTTAATTGCACCATCTTCTTCTATTTCAGTGGTAAGTTATTTTAGGGTGCATGCTACCTATTGCTTGGGTGAAAGTGTTGACCTCACTGGTGTCACCTGTCAGTAATAAAATGTCATCGACATACCGTTTGTAATAAATCGTTTGATCTTTTAGTTGTGTACACTTCGCAAAAAAAATTTACATTCTAAATCATTGATGAAAACGTCTGCTGAAGTGCCAGCTAGGCTATTACCCATCCCAAGCCTGTCCTTTTCATGATAAAATTTATCATTTAAGGAAAAAAAAATTGTGAGCTAAAACAAAATCTAAGAGTTCAATTAGTTCTGTACACTCTACTGTAGACGCAATCTCCTCTCGATTAACAAGATTAGTACTGCAATGTCCCAATTAAAGAAACTATTGACATTATTAAAGATTTTTTATATCTAAGGACGCTAATGTTGCATTAATTGGTATATGTTTATCCTTAATTATATTCGCTAGCTCAGCACTGTTATTGACCCCAAAATAATTATTGAACGTGTAAAACGATTTAGGTTTATTAAGGAACTTGTTTAATTTATAGCATTGTGGTGTCATGTTACTAACAATCGGACGAACCGGATTTTCATCTTTGTGATCTTGAGACCTGAGCTGGGGAAGTTTGACATTCATCATTTTGAGCGATTTCTTTTCATAATCACTAAGAAGAAACTGGGAGCTGTCAATCTTTCGCCTCAAATTGGTCTTACTGCTACCAGTTCTTCAAAGAGCTTTAAAGTCTCGAACGCGAATGTACATAAAAATTGGTGGGTGTGGGGAGTAGAGTAAGAAAACAGCTGTTAATGCCTGTATGGCGCGACAAATGCGGAGAGAAATGTTAGTGCTTCAGTGCTTCAGTAGTATCACCGTCCTGACCGATGTTACAAGAACCTGCGCTGCTAGTTATATAGCGGCGGCCGTGGCAAGCAGTGGTATGGAGAACAGAACGCGTCTGCTGTGGTTGCCATGTAACCAGTCAGCACTACGGTCGGGTGTTTTCTTTCCCACGCGAACTCGAGTTTGCTTGTGGCCGCGCAGGTCAAAGCCGCCGCTGGGACAGCGGAAATTAAAGTTCCTGCCAGTCCCCGGTTTGTTTACCGTTTTCAGACAGCATCGGATGTGGGGCGCAGTATATTTCACCGAGCGCTGTAACATGTCATTGTCCCGTACACGAATGAGATTTTACGATAGCTAATCATTCCGCTTTTCGTCTGAAAGTATACCCTAGATATCACACTATAGTGCTTGGCAGAGGGTTCATGGAACCACCTTCACAATGATTCTCTATTCCACCCTACAACAGTGCGCAGAAAAACAAAATTCTTTCTTTCTGCGCAAACTCTGATTTCGCTTAATTTGTTACGTTCAGGCTAACCTACATTAGGAGACATACCATCATTATTCTCGCATGAGGAGAGAGTTGGAGACGGAAATTTTTTGGAAGGGTCCTGCCACAATGAGAAGCAGTTTTGATGATGTCCGCATCATATCCTTAGCCGTATCATTTCAGTGACTCTCTCCTATTTTGGGATAATACGAAACGTGCTGCGCTTCTTCAAACATTCTCGATGTATTCCGTTAATCCTACGTGATAAGGATCACACACCGTGCAGCAGTACTCCAAATGAGAACAGACAATCGTAGTGTGGGTACTAGGTTTAGCAGATATGCGTTTTATTTGTGGAAGGCGAACCGAAGACTTGCGTCCTTCATTCATTTTCCATAGGTTCTTTCCGATTTAAGTTGATCATAATTGTAATTCCTAGGTATTTAAATAATGAGAAGTGTGAGGTCTTCACCTGAGTGCTGAAAGAAATCCATTAAAATTCGGCTACATTATAAATCGAACATGTATACAGGCCACAAATTCACCTAGAGTTAATAGCCAATTTCCGCACTATGAAGATACCTCTTCTAAATCTTACTGCAATTTGTTTGGAGCTTCTGTTGACCTTGCAGATCACGCTGTCGTTCGTCAAGTAAGCAGCCTAAGATGGCTGTTCAGACTCTCTCCTGCCTCCAGGTCCTCTGCTGTTCCTACCTTGGGGAATGCTATACATTACTATATATTACTATGGATTCGTGATTTCCTTTAAGAGGTCACAGTCCAGTTACATACCTGAGACAGAAGTACGGTGTCAAAAGCCTTCTGGAAACCTGTAATTAAGTAAATAATTGCAAATTCCTTGTCGATAGCACTCAACACTTCATATTAGTAAAAAGCTGTTTCTCGTCGAGTAAATAGTTGTATATGATTCAATACCAATTAGTCTCTTCACAGAGACTGCTGCTGCAATACCTCCGTCCGTAAATCACTTAATAAAATCAGGCCTTTCAGTCCAGGTTGTTAAGTTGCTTCACTACGCTCAGGATATCTACTTCTAAGTTACTCATGGTGGCAGCTGTTCTTGACTCCAGTTCCGCAATATTTACCTCGTCGTATTTGGTTTGGAAATGTCGGAAGGCTTTGTTTAGCAGATCTGCTTTAGCAGCACTGTCATCCATAGCGTTTCAATTGTTACTGTGCAGAGAAGGCCGCGATTGTCTCTCATGCTAATATAATGTACATATGACCAGAATGTCTTTGTCACGAGACCGGCCAGAAAATCCAGTTTCCACAATGCAACTACTGTAAGCATCTCAGACTGAAGTCCATACTACACTTCGAGCTTCTGTATAAGATTGCCAATCCTCGGGATTTAACGTTCTTTCCAATTTGCATTCTTTTTCGTTGTTACATCAACAGTGTTCTGACCTATTTTGTGTGCCATGGAGGATCAGCTTTGTTAGTTTGAAAAGACTAGAGTGTGAATTCGAACCACATCTGGTCTGCAATTGAAGTAGTACCTACAGAGAGATAGGGTCCTTTATTAATTTATTTGCTGTAAATCTCTCAGTTGCTAAGGAAGACTTGAAGTGAATTTTTATCAGATTTTTAACACATATTTTTAGTTTTTTTTTTATTTGAGAGTTGCGATATTCACTCTCGATGCAATAACCCTGTGGTCACTAATCCTTGTATACGTTTTGATGCTCGTTATTGTCTTAGGATTAGTTGTTGCAAAGAGGTCAACCGGGTTTCACAAACTTTCACTAATGGCTGCAAACGATTTTTAGAGAACGCGTTTAGCGCAATTTCGGATGTTTCGGTGACTCCAATTACAATCACGTATCCGGCACATGAAATTATAAGGTCTAAAGTAAACTGAAGTGTGCTTCGAACCTTTCAGCATCTGGATGCTTTTACCGACGTCTCAACCCAGATCAGAAAATTACTTTATTCCGATGGCCAAGAATGACCGCTACCCATGCCAATTCACAGGAACTATGTACTTCAGCTTTGGAACAAGGTAGAGGTACTTCTAAAAGCAACAAACGCCACCGCCACCTGTATTTAGCATATCATTTCTGAACACAGTTAGATGTTCCATAAAAATTCCGGCTGAACTTACCCCTGCTTTAGCCAGCTTTCTGTGTCTATAACTCTTTGAGCATAGGTGTTTCCTATTAGCCTTTGGAGCTCTGGTACTTAACCAACACACCTACAATTTACAATTGTTACACCAATTTTTCCTGTATCTATGTTCTTCTTCTGTTTGGCCTGCACCCTTTATGACTAAAACTCTGTTTTCCTTTTCCCGAGATCCTGTAACCTAAAAAACCGCCCAGTCCACTCCACACAGCCCCTGCTACCGTGTAGTCGCCCCCTATATGTAGTGGACTCCTGGCTTATTCGATGAAACCCAAAACCCAACCACCGTACGGTGCAAGGCGAGAAATATGCAGCCTAGACTGTCGTAAAACCGACTGAGCGTCTGATTCAGACCCTCCATTCGGCACTGCAGCGTAATCGACAGGACCGACTGCGGATCTCTGGTACAATGGTGAGCTCTGTTTCCGCCTCACAAGCAAGGCTACTAGTCCTTACCACTTCTGATAGCTGCTGTAAACCGGGGAGAACCTCTTACAATCCAGTGACCCACATCATTCGTACTGACTTGACCCACTAGTTGCAGCTGGCTGCACCCTGTGCTCTTCATGGCCCTAGGAAGGCCCGTTCCACATCTGGAATGATTCAAACCGGTATGCACATGAGTGCTGCCAAGGATGGGAAGAAAGCCAATGTGCAATGTTCCTTAGCGGCCCCATAATGCGCCTAACATTGGAGCTCCCAAGTATGTCATTCCACCTGGAGTGTCTGCCCAGATCTTGGGGGCCGAAGGGTTTCCTCTGAAACAAGACAAGCAATTGCATCTATCTGAGGACGCTGACAGGCATGTTTCAGGTGCCGTCTGTGGCTCACAGGCAAACCAGCGAGGCCTAGGGTGCGGCCCCTGGGAGTCTTCCGCTGCCTGCCAAGACGTGATGTTACCACTCGCACTAAAATTGACTCCTCAAACGTGGTCGAGTGGGTGGTAAGTCTGGAGCTGAGAGCGAAGTGTCACTAACTCAGCTCGCATCTGAACTCAATCCCTATCCATACTGAAGATAGTGGAAAACTACACTACACTATGCAAGCAAAAGACTATCAACACGCACTGTGGAACTCCAAAAACCGATGAAAACGCAACAAATAATTTGCTCCTGATTGGAAACTTGAAATATGTCACAAAATCGGCTACATCTCTTTTCCATTTTAGGCAAACGTGCCACTTACTGCTGATGAGATCTCCCACCTTGAAAATAAAATGTATTGTCTTTCTTACACCAACATCTAAAGAAGAGCTTCGCTTGGTTGTTTAATCCTATGTTCTCTGAGAACTAATGACTCGGAAAATTCGCGAAATAGAATTCGTATGAACGTAATTTTTACGAAGATACTGTCGAATGTTCACTTAAGTGGTCTGAAGAATAGAAATGCTAAAGTGCTCCTTATTTCAGAATGAGTATTGTCAGGCACTTAACCATACATTCACAGAACACCAACAATCCACAATGCTAGAATATATTTCAGTTCATTGTAGGAATGTCCAGACGTTTCTGTAACGATCACGAATACCTAAAGATTTTGAAACAGTATTCTGGAGGACTGTAACGTATTCGAATGTTTAAATAATGCTACACGATATTCTACGATACTTATTTATAGAGTATATTAGAACATTCTGAATCATTTGTTAATATTCTAAATAAACCTAGAATGCTCTTGACTTTTACGAATTATCTTCAAATTTTTTTTTTTTTTTTTTTTCCTCCTGAAATATGTACTGCCACAGAACAGATGAAAGACGTCGCAGTAATCACCACATGGTAACCACAGTATATTACTACTCCTTCAGTCACTACGGCTACCACACTAAAACTATTTTAGTATACAGAATGAGATTTTCACTCTGCAGTGGAGTGTGCGCTGATATGAAACTTCCTGGCAGATAAAATCTGTCTGACGGACTCGGGACCTTTGCCTTTAGCGGGCAAGTGCTCTCCCAACTGAGCCACCCAAGCACGACTCACGCCCCGTCCTCACAGCTTTACTTCTGCAAGTACCTCGTCTCCTACCTTCCGAACTTTACAGAAGCTCTCCTGCGAACCTTGCAGAACTAGTATACAATAGGGGATCCTAGGGTAGCGCCAGGCACACAAACAGCAGCTACCACCACACAACCCCACAGGTTCGTGCTTGGCTACCACGCGGCCCCAGCCTTTGCAGCATTTTTTTCCAGACCGTGCTGCATATCAATCCTTCCTATTCTTTTTCTCCTCCCCTGGATAACATGTCTGGGGTGTTATTGGGAATGTTCTGCATTCTGTCGCTGACGTAGGAAATCTCACCTTTGTTTATTCGTTCCCTTTTCCTTTCTTGGTTTCCCTTCTCCTCTCGTTCCTCCACTTCGGCATTTGAGATTCCTCTTTCTCATCTTCCTCGCTGTGCGCTCCTGAAGGATGGCCCATGCGGCCCATGCAGCTGGGTAACACGTAATTCCCAGCCCTAGGTCGACAGGTAGAGCTCTCACGTACCCGCTGGGACAGGCCAGCCCCGCGGACGGGTGATTGGGAGGGCTGCAGCTCAGCCAACTCCAGATCGGACCTTCTGTCAGATGTTCTGGAGGTGTACCTGAGGTGTGAACAATCACTTAAGGCGGGTGCGCCCCGTTTTGAAGGGGCCCACAGTTAGGAGTGCGCCATCGGAGATGCTGACAACCATGGCGGATGTTCTCGCAATTGGTCAATCATCTTCCCAATCAACGTCAGCGGAACGTAAAAGTGATGAAGGTAATGATTCCCAGATCATTCCCGCTGCACCACGGTTCCTAGTGGTCTCACGTATTGAAGACGGTCAGTCCTTCCCCACGGTAAACCCGTTTATTATTCAGAAAGGTGTAATTCCTGAATGTGTGAAATCCAGCTCTCGTTTATGAAATGGCACATTGCTTTTGGAGAACACATTTGATTGTCAAGCACAACTACTGCTTGCTGCCTCGCTTCTCCACAGTTACCCTGTTTGTGTCTACGCCCATAGAACTTCGAATTTTCCCCATGGTGTAATTTACACCAGGCTGCTCGACGGTCCAACCCAGGTCGAAATACAATCTTCCCTCTCTGATCAGGGTGTCATTGCCGTTCATCTAATGACCACCCGCACTTTTCTTCACCTTCGATGGAGTGGTGCTTCTATCAAAGATCAAAGCAGGCTATGAAATTATCACAGTCCGGCCATACATTCCGAATCCGATGCGATGCTACCAGTGTCATCGTTTCAACCACACCAGAACATCTTGACAGGCAGCTAAATGTGTGATACGTGGTGGGCATGTGCATGAGGGCGATTGTCCACCTCCTTCTCCCTGCTGTGACAACTTCAATGGCGACCATGCCGCCTCCTGTCGGGATTGTCCCATGTATCTTGATTAGCGGGCTGCCCAACACATCCAGTAAAGGAAAAATTGCCTTACCCAGTTCTCGCAAGTTACTGGATAGTCGCAAAGCCTGCGTTCTCCCGTCTGGTACTTACAGTTCTGTTCTTGTTACCCCTCGATCCATGAAGGACATGCCCACGCAGGCATGTGACCTCCAATTAAACGTCAAGGTTGTGAAATAGCCCAGTGTCATGGTAGCATCGCCATCCTCCCCTCCAGCTGTGCAACAAGCAGTCGCGCTCTCGCCTCAACGGGTGAAGCCACCAGCTACACAACCGGTACGCCAGAAAGGACAGGAGTAGTACTCTGGCTGGAGGGATGGAGCACGTCTTCACGGAACACCACCCGAGTCTTCCTCTAACTGGATAGGCTCGATGTAGTCCACCAAAGGCAAATGGCCTTGTCCTTCACCAACTCGAAAATGTTCTTCGGTGGTGTCACCAGGTAATATCTTAGCCCAGCTGTCCTCCATGTCGCCAGTGTGCACTAACAAATGTTTCTCAGCGTTGAACTCCACAACAGACTGTACAAGCAAGATGACGATTCTGTGGACCCCTTGCAGCAGGATCCTTATGCTTCTGAGAGATATAGTAGCGACTCTTCCTCAGCTGTCACTAAGCTGCCGCTGAGGTGACACCCCTGCATCTCTTGATCATGACTCCCCTCCAATGGAACGTACGCGGCCTCCGGTCCCACGAAGATTTACAGCTGCTTCATCGCAGCGTCCCATTGCCTCTGCTCTCAGGAAACGTAAGTTCTCGAAGCGGTCGTGAGAGCGCAATTTCATTTCTTACCGATTAGTTTTGACCTTCACCAATATGTATCTTCAAGCTGTTACAAATCGCCTTTTATTTCCCCCACCTGAATTTTTCTTTTTGTACCTTCTTTGTTGCTCTGTCCTTCGCTGTCACCAAGGCAGACTTCATTGAGCGTATTGGGTAGCTACCTCGCCCTTTTCTGCTACTCTGACACACATCATCCTCTTTGGGCTTCTTCCAGAATCTGAGAAGCTGACCTTCTTAACCGTCTTAACCTCTTCTGCCTTAAGATTGGAGCACCTACTAAACTTTCCGGCTCCTTGCACACCTATTCCCATTAGGAACTACCCTCGTGCACTGCCCAGCTTGCCCCTCATCTTGAGCGGTCCGACTTTTTGACGCCTACTCGAGACACTATTTTCCATGTGCTATCCGTTTGCTGATTCCTACCCCACCCTTGTACACGCCCAACCCAAATGTCAGCTTACTAAGGCTGACTGGCGGCTTCGCTCCTCCCTGGCGACCTTCGAAGAGCAGGATTTCCCCACTTGTGAGGTGGAATGGAATCTCACTTCAGTTATCCTTACCGCTGCAGAACGTTCCATTCCACGCCCACGATTTGCCCCCCCCCCCCCCCCCCCCCCCCGTTCCTTGGTGGAATGAGGCATGTCGTGGCGCAATTTGTGAGCGGCGACGTGCTCTTCGCGTTTTCTGCCATCATCCTAAGTCGGACAACTGTTCCGCTATAAGCAGTTCCATGCGCGGTGCCGTCCCGTCATGCGCGATAGCAAGAAGGCAAGCTGGGACTTCCTTACCAGCTCATGTAACACCTTCACTCCCTCCTCGGAAGTTTGGAGTCTGATTCGACGGTTATCCGGCGCGCCTCGTTTCTCCCCGGTCTCTGGGCTCACTTTGCTGAGATTTCGAGCTTTTCACACTACCCACCAGCTTCTCTCCCGAAGAAACGTGCAACCTCCTGCTTTCTCCTCTCAAAATCGCGAAAGCTATAATAGTGTTTTCTCCATGCGGGAACTCCAACACGCACTCTCTTCTTCTCGCTCCTCCGCCCCAGGACCGAATGGTATCCACGTCCAAATGTTGCTGCATTTATCAACCCATAGTCAGCGTTACCTCCTTCGCCTTTATAATCGAATTTGGACCGACAGTACTTTTCCCAGACGATGGCGGGAAGCTATCGTCGTTCCTGTTCCCAAACCTGGAAAGGACAAACATCTCCCCTCTAGCTATCGCCCCATTTCTCTCACGAGTAGTGTATGTAAGGTTTTGGAGCGTATGGTGAATTGCCGTTTAGCCTGATGCCTGGAGTCCCGAAGTCTTTTTAACACCTGCACAATGCGGTTTCCGAAAGCATCGTTCTGCAGTTGACCATCATGTTGCTCTCTCCACTTGTATGATGATAACTTTACTCAGGAAACACCAAACATTAGCAATATTTTTGATCTGGAGAGAGCATACGATACATGTTGGAGGACGGGCATCCTCCGCACACTGCTGTCTTTGGGCTTTCGATGTCGGCTGCCTCTTTTCTTCGTGAATTTATGGCAGAGCGCACATCTATAGTGCGGTTAAACACTACTTTCTCGCGTACTTTCTCCCAAGAAAACGGGCTACCCCAAGGCTCCATGCTGAGTGTTGTACTGTTTGCCATTGCCATAAATGCAATTATGGATTGGCTCCCTCTTTGTGGACGATTTTGCGATCTGTTATAGCTCTCAACGGACCAGCCTTCTTGAACGGCGTCTTCAAGGATGTCTCGATCGCCTCCGCTTCTGGAGCATCGAAACAGGCTTCCGCTTTTCTCCCAGTAAGACCGTTTGTGTTAATTTTTGGCGTCGTATGGAGTTTCTTCCGCCATCATTACATCTAGGACCTGTCAACCTTCCGTTTTTGGACGTCGCTAAATTCTTTGGTCGTATGTTTGACAGAAAACTGTGCTGGTCCTCCGACGTTTCCTATCATTCGGCTCGCTATCTGCGTTCCCTTAACACACTCCGTGTCCTGAATGGTACCTCCTGAGGAGCGGACCGAGTGGTCCTTCTCCGCCTCTATCGCGCCTTAGTGCGCTCGAAATTGGATTATGGTAGCATAGTCTACTCCTCTGCTCGGCCGTCTATTCTTCGGCATCTAGACTCTGTCCACCACAGTGGATTATGTTTAGTGTCTGGAGCTTTTTACACCATCCCTGTGGAAAGCCTTTATGTTGAGACTGCTGAACCTCTGCTGTCCAATCGGCGAACTGTCGTGAGTGGTTACGCTAGCCATCTGTCTTCCATCCTTGCTAATCCAGCCCATGACATTTCTTTTTTGGACTTCTCGTTGGATTTAGGGTATGCAGGTCGCCCTTCCTCCTTACTACCACCGGGAGTCCGCTTCCGTCAACTGCTCCATTCTCTTTCCTTCCGCTTTCCTAAAACTTTCTTGGCAACTTGGGGTACAGCACCGCCTTGGCTCCGGCCCCGGACCTACCTGCTGCGTGACCTTTGTCAGTTTCCCAAGGATGGTACCCCTTCCCTTGTTATTTTCGGGCATTTGGTGTTTTCCTGCTGTTTAGTTTCCCCACTTTCTTGAGTTTAGCTCCCATTGCTGCTGGTTTCCAGTTTAGTTTTTTTTACCTTTTCGTAAGTCACAGACCGGGCGCTAATGACCGTAGCAGTTCTGCGCCCTAAAACCGTAACAAGAAAAAACCACTCCAGGACTTTTAGTTGTTACATGCATACCAAGATAGTGTCTTCTATGGTAATAAGTTGTGTTGGTACCTCTATCAACACTTTCCAGCTGGAGGTTCTTCGTTTCAACCTGAATGGTTGACCTTTTACCTGATCCATCAACCACTGTGGTCTGTTTTACTCTAGTCAAAATAGAGGACACTTAATAAGAGCAGAGCAAGTAGTTGTGTTGCTGCGGTGTTCATTTTAGCTCTGTACCCCTCGGTGTTCCCTCCCTCTAGGTGTAGAGGTTACCTTTTTACTGTATAGGACTTTTACAAGTGTGTCTGTTTGAGTATTGATTGGTTGGTTTTGGCGTTTGATGGAGGGTAAACATAGAGTTCGTCAGTCTTCAGTTCCAATGTACCCTGACTCCCATCTGTGTCAACTGTGGAGAGCACCATTTGGCTTGCTTGGCTGACTGCCAGATGTTCCAGAAAGAAAGGAAAATCATGGAGTAAAAGACCCTGGACAGACAGACCTACACTGAGGCTAAGATAAAATTTCAACGCCTGCATCCTGTGCATATGACATCGTCTAAAGCCTCCACTACAACAGTTCTGGCACCATCAGCTCCGCCAACCCAGATCACCTCTCAGAGCTAGAAGACTATACCTGCCCCTTGATGGTGGAGGCATTTACCTCCCTATTGCTCCTTTACCACCTACTTTGGGAGTAACCCACCCCTCCCCCCAACCATTGGGGACATGTCCCCACTTCTCCAGCTTAGAATTCTTCGGCTTATCTCGCTAGGAAGGATGGGGTCCCTTGGGTCACTTCCTTCCCAGGTTTCTTCTAGTGGGAAAGATGACACCTGCCAGTGGCTGAAGCGCCCAAAAGCAGCTGGTCGTACAGCTTCACGCTCATCCTCAGTCCCAGAGACTGAGCCAGTGACGTTCTCCCAGCCAGGTAAACCGAAGGAACATTGAGAGACATCCAGAAAGGAAACCCCTAACAACAAATAAATTATGGTGGCACCCACACCACCGCTACCTACAAGCTCTGCGGCTGAGGATGCGGACCCCTGCCCTCCGTGGCTATAAGAGATATCACAGGAACCATAGTGAGTATTACAGTGTCAGGTGGAGTTTAGGACGTACACGCAAACTCGGTCTGTAGTGCACATGTGCCCCTTCAAACCCCTCCTGAAGCTGTGGCTTTCAGAATAAGGACGAAGCAGGAAGTGACTGTCCGCAATGTATATCTTCCTCCAGATGGTGCAGTACCTCTCAATCTATTAGCTGCAGTGATAGATCAACTCCCTCAACCTTTCCTACCTCTGGGATATTTTAATACCCATAACCCCCTTCTGGGGTGGTACCATGCTTACTGGCCGAGGCAGAGACGTCGAAACTTTACTGTCGCAATTCGACCTCTGCCTCTTAAAGACTGGGGCTGCACACATTTCTTTGTGGCTCATGATAGTTACTCGGCCATTGATTTCTCCATCGGTAGGCAAGGACTCCTCCCATCTATCCACTGGACAGCACATTACAACCTATGTGATAGTGACCACTTCCCCAGAATCAGGCCCACTGACGCCTGCCCAGATGGGCCTTAAGAACTCCCCCACACGGTAACAGCGATGTGATGGTTGATCAGGTGACCAAGTCAATTGTTTCTGCGGCAGAAAACGCTATCCCTCGCTCTTTAGCGTGCCTTAGGCGTAAGGCAGTCCCTTGGTGATCGCCGGAAGTCTCTGAAGCAATTAAGGAGCTTTGGCAAGCTCTACAAACTCTACAGTGACATACGCGGCATGCTTGCCTGGAGCTCCTCATAGCCTTGAAACGGCTCCGTGCCAGTGTTCGCTACCTTATCAAACAACGGAAGAAAGCGTGTTGGGAGAGATAAGTCACCACCATTGGGTGCCACACGTCATCTTCCCAAGTCTGGACAAAGATCAAACGTCTTTTCGGGTACCAGGCCCCAACAGCTGCCCCCAGTGTTACCATAAGTGGCCAGTTATGTACCGACGCAAACCCGATTGCCGAGCCCTTTGTACGGCGCAGAGGCTCGACCAATTATTCCCCAGCCTTTCACACACTGAAACGGCGACTGGAAGGGAACGTCCTCTCATTCACTAGACGCTGCAGTGAATCTTGTAACGCCCCATATACAGAGTGGGAGATCCTCAGTGCCCTTGCACATTGCCTGACACAGCTCCTGCCCCTAACTGCATCCACAGCCAGATGATTAAACAACTCTGATCTGACTACAAGCGACATCTTATCGTCATCTTCAACTGGATCTAGTGCGATGGCTTCATTCCATCATAATGTCGGGAGAGCATAATCATTCCGGTCAGCAAACCCGGTAAAATCCCGCTTGATGTGGATAGCTATCGGTCCATCAGCCTCCCCAACGTTCTTTGTAAGCTGCTGGGTCATATGGTGTGTTGGTGGTTGGGTCCTAGATTCACGTGGCTTACTGGCTCCATGTCAGGGCGCCTTCCTCCAGGGTATAATCTTGTGTCCATCGAGTTGACCATCCAAACAGTCTTTCCCATAAGCAAACACCTGGTTTCTGTTCTTTCTGATTTTGGAAAAGTGTATGACACCACATGGTGACGTCATCCATGACACATTATACGAGTGGGGTTTACGAGGCCCACTCCCGATTTTTTCCAGAATATCCTGTCGCTTCGTACTTTCTGTGTCAATGTTGGTGCCTCCCATAGTTATCACCATATCCAGTAGAATGGGGTCCTGCAGGGCTCTGTATTGAGTGTGCCTCTATTTTTAGTGGCTATTAACGGTCTAGCAGCAGCTGTAGGGCCTCAGTCTCATCTTCTCTGTACGCAGACGACTACTGCATTTCATACTGCTCCATCAGTACTCATGTTGCTGAGTGGCGCGTACAGGGAGCCATCCATAAGGCGCAGTCATGGGATTTAGCCCACGGTTTCCAGTTTTCAGCCGCAAAGTCGTGTGTTCTGCGCTTCTGTCAGCATTGTATCATTCATCCGGGTCTTACTATCCTCTCACTGTAGTGGAGACATATCGATTCTTAGGACTGGTTTTTGACACCCGATTGACTCGCCTTTCTCGCCTTCCTCAGTGTAGTGTGTTGAGGTGCTGCCAGCACTTCTGCTTCAGCAACACCAACTGCGGTGCAGATAGCTCTAAGCTGCTGCAGCTCTACAGAGCCCTTGTTCAATCCCGTCTTGACTATGAGAGTATGGTTTATGGTTCGGCGGCGCCCTCAGCATTGCGTTTACTCGGCCCAATGGACCATTGTGGCGTTCGCCTAGCGACAGGAGCTTTTAGGACGAGTATGATGACCTGGGTCCTTGTGGAAGCCAGAGTAGCTCCATTCAAGGTTGGGTGCGAACAACTGCTGCCCAGTTACGTTGCACACGTTCGGAGTTCTCCTGCGCATCCTATTCACTGTCTCCTTTTCCCACTCACGTCGGTTCATCTCCCGCATTGGTAGCCTAGGTCAGGGCTTCCATTTGCAGTTCATGCCCGATCCCTTCTTTCTGGAGTCCTTGCCTTTACCGCCTATACTTAAGGTCCATTCACGTATACTTCCGTGGTGTACACCTAGGTCGCGGCTTCTCCTGGACCTTTCAGTTAACCCCGCGGCTCTCCACTGCCACTTCCTATCTATTCTTGACAAGTACTGAGACAACAAAGTAGTTTACACTGGTGGCTGATGCTCATGTCGGCTTTGCGTATGTCCATGGAGGACAGACTGAACAGCATTCTTTGCCTGATGGCTGCAATGTTTTCACTGCCGAGGTGGTGGCTATATCTCGTGCTCTTGAGCTCATCCGTTGATGCCCTGGGGAGGCGTTTCTTGTGTGTCCTGACTCCTTGAGCAGTCTACAGTATCTCGAGCAGTGCTATCCTCGTCGTCATAGCGACCATCCAGGAGTCCATCTATGCTTTAGAACGGTCCGGTTGTTCAGTGGTGTTTATCTGACCCCAGGTCACTTCGGAATCGCAGGTAACGAACTTGCTGACAGGCTGGCCAAACAGGCTACGCGGAAATCGCTTAAGGAGATCGGCTCCTCTGCAACTGAGTTGCGTTCAGTACTACGCCGCAAGGGTTTGCAGGAATGGCATAACCTAAGCATGCGGAACAAACTTCATCCCATTAAGGAGACTACGAATGTGTGGCAGTCCTCCATGCAAGCCTGTCAGAGGGAGTCTTGATGTGTGTCGGCTCCGCATTGGCTACGCTTGGGTGGCACATTGCTACATCCTGTGCAGTGATGACCCACCTCAGTGTCGGTGCGGCGCCTGACTGACAGTGGCCCATATCTTGGTGAGCTGTCTTCGTTTGGCTGCCCTGCGATGGACTCTTCAGTTACCGGACTCGTTGCCATAAATTTTAGCTGACAGGGCCTCATCAGCTAATTTAGTTTTACCTCTTACACTTGATGGTGGGTTTAATCATTCTATGTAAGTTTTAATGCATGTCCTTTGTCCCTTTGTGTTCTCCACTCAAATGCTTTCAGGGTGGATGTTTTAATGTGTCGACGAGTGGCTGGCTTTACCTTTATATTCCTTGGCTGTGATGTCGCATTAATATTTAGTGTCGTAGCCGGCAGTAGCTTTGATTTTTTAGTTCCTGTTCAAATAATATTTCTGTCTGGGTAGTTCCTGCTTCAGATGTTCTGACAACATGCAAAGCAATTCGTTAGGTGTTAGGCGGCGCCAATGGTTTGTCTAAAGACAATTACCTCATAATATTTGAAGTAGTGACCATGCTTCTCGACTGGATACTTTGAAATCATCGTATTACTTTTCATTTACGTCGTAGTGCAATAGCTATCTAGGCTGTATATCAATTCATGGGCTATGTGTCATCGCTACTTTGAAAATGGTTGGTGTTCCTCACATATCTAGTCCCATTCTTTCCTGTCTTCTCTGGGTATGTACTTACTTTGCTTTTCTGGTAATTGCTTTCCAGCATGTGGAGGAATCCAGGAATTTGTCAAGGTGTTCAGGGACATTACAATCAGCTTATTTTAGGTTACATCTTACAATATCCCTTACCCAAAGTAATTGCAATAATGTTCTAATTCTCTCTTGAATCAATGTGTACTCTACTGCGTGACTGTGCAGATAAGATAAATGGAAAAAATACAAGAATATTAAAAATGTTTGTAAAGGTAATTGCAAGACTTTTCCCAACAGTAATCTTTAAGATTCTCTAAATTCATTCTTTCTTTACTTTCTCAGACGTTAAGTCTGGTTAAAAATGGAAAGTGACGCGGACCTTGATCAATCGTCGCTTCCTTTTAACTGTATGGTATGTGTTATGTTGCATTTAGGAACTTTCGGGTAATTGAACATGTATCAATAATTACGGATTTCTGTAGTTGTATATATATGTTTGGATTTAGCTGTATTGCATTGATGTACTGGTGGATATTGTGTGGTATGACTCCTGTAGTTGATAGTATGATTGGTATAATGTCAACTTTATCCTGATGCCACATGTCCTCGACTTCCTCAGCCAGTTGGATGTATTCTTAAATTTTTTCTGCTGTTTTCTTTTGTATATTTGTTGTATTGGGTATGGATATTTCGATTAGTTAATTTCTTCTTTGTATTGGTGAGTATGATGTCAGGTTTATGTGGTGATCTTTTATCCTTTATAAAGGTTCTGTTTCAGTATAATTTCTATTCATCATTCTCCAGTACATTTTGTGGTGCATACCCACACCTACTACAGTAGTACAAGTTTATATGCCAACTAGCTCTGCAGATGACGAAGAAATTGAAGAAATGTATGATGAAATAAAAGAAATTATTCAGATTGTGAAGGGAGACGAAAATTTAATAGTCATGGGTGACTGGAATTCGAGTGTAGGAAAAGGGAGAGAAGGAAACATAGTAGGTGAATATGGATTGGGGGACAGAAATGAAAGAGGAAGCCGCCTGGTAGAATTTTGCACAGAGCACAACATAATCATAACTAACACTTGGTTTAAGAATCATGAAAGAAGGTTGTATACATGGAAGAACCCTGGAGATACTAAAAGGTATCAGATAGATTATATAATGGTAAGTCAGAGATTTAGGAACCAGGTTTTAAATTGTAAGACATTTCCAGGGGCAGATGTGGACTCTGACCACAATCTATTGGTTATGACCTGTAGATTAAAACTGAAGAAACTGCAAAAAGGTGGGAATTTAAGGAGATGGGACCTGGATAAACTAAAAGAACCAGAGGTTGTACAGAGATTCAGGGAGAGCATAAGGGAGCAATTGACAGGAATAGGGGAAATAAATACAGTAGAAGAAGAATGGGTAGCTTTGAGGGATGAAGTAGTGAAGCCAGCAGAGGATCAAGTAGGTAAAAAGACGAGGGCTAGTAGAAATCCTTGGGTAACTGAAGAAATATTGAATTTAATTGATGAAAGGAGAAAATATAAAAATGCGGTAAGTGAAACAGGCAAAAATGAATACAAACGTCTCAAAAACGAGATCGACAGGAAGTGCAAAATGGCTAAACAGGGATGGCTAGAGGACAAATGTAAGGATGTAGCGGCCTATCTCACTAGGGGTAAGATAGATATCGCCTACAGGAAAATTAAAGAGACCTTTGGAGATAAGAGAACGACTTGTATGAATATCAAGAGCTCAGATGGAAACCCAGTTCTAAGCAAAGAAGGGAAAGCAGAAAGGTGGAAGGAGTATATAGAGGGTCTATACAAGGGCGATGTACTTGAGGACAATATTATGGAAATGGAAGAGGATGTAGATGAAGATGAAATGGGAGATACGATACTGCGTGAAGAGTTTGACAGAGCACTGAAAGACCTGAGTCGAAACAAGGCCCCCGGAGTAGACAATATTCCATTGGAACTACTGACGGCCGTGGGAGAGCCAGTCCTGACAAAACTCTACCATCTGGTGAGCAAGATGTATGAAACAGGCGAAATACCCTCAGACTTCAAGAAGAATATAATAATTCCAATCCCAAAGAAAGCAGGTGTTGACAGATGTGAAAATTACCGAACAATCAGTTTAATAAGCCACAGCTGCAAAATACTAACACGAATTCTTTACAGACGAATGGAAAAACTAGTAGAAGCCAATAGAGAGGTAGTCATACCACACAATATCCAATAGAGAGAAGCCAATAGAGAGGTAGACTTAGAGAAAGCTTTTGACAATGTTGACTGGAATACTCTCTTTCAAATTCTGAAGGTGGCAGGGGTAAAATACAGGGAGCGAAAGGCTATTTACAATTTGTACAGAAACCAGATGTCAGTTATAAGAGTCGAGGGACATGAAAGGGAAGCAGTGGTTGGGAAGGGAGTAAGACAGGGTTGTAGCCTCTCCCCGATGTTGTTCAATCTGTATATTGAGCAAGCAGTAAAGGAAACAAAAGAAAAATTCGGGGTAGGTATTAAAATTCATGGAGAAGAAATAAAAACTTTGAGGTTCGCCGATGACATTGTAATTCTCTCAGAGACAGCAAAGGACTTGGAAGAGCAGTTGAATGGAATGGACAGTGTCTTGAAAGGAGGGTATAAGATGAACATCAACAAAAGCAAAACAAGGATAATGGAATGTAGTCTAATTAAGTCGGGTGATGCTGAGGGAATTAGATTAGGAAATGAGGCACTTAAAGTAGTAAAGGAGTTTTGCTATTTGGGGAGCAAAATAACTGATGATGGTCGAAGTAGAGAGGATATAAAATGTAGGCTGGCAATGGCAAGGAAAGCGTTTCTGAAGAAGAGAAATTTGTTAACATCCAGTATTGATTTAAGTGTCAGGAAGTCATTTTTGAAAGTATTTGTATGGAGTGTAGCCATGTATGGAAGTGAAACATGGACGATAAATAGTTTGGACAAGAAGAGAATAGAAGCTTTCGAAATGTGGTGCTACAGAAGAATGCTGAAGATTAGATGGGTAGATCACATAACTAATGAGGAAGTATTGAATAGGATTGGGGAGAAGAGAAGTTTGTGGCACAACTTGACCAGAAGAAGGGATCGGTTGGTAGGACATGTTCTGAGGCATCAAGGGATCACCAATTTAGTATTGGAGGGCAGCGTGGAGGGTAAAAATCGTAGAGGGAGACCAAGAGATGAATACACTAAGCAGATTCAGAAGGATGTAGGTTGCAATAGGTACTGGGAGATGAAAAAGCTTGCACAGGATAGAGTAGCATGGAGAGCTGCATCAAACCAGTCTCAGGACTGAAGACCACAACAACAACTTGTATGTGGGAACGTGTTGTTTTATAAGTTTATGTTGTAAGGCAAGCTGTTGATGTATTATTTTTGCTACATTGTCATGTCTTCTGGGGTATTCTGTATTTGCTAGTTTGTACATCCGCTTGTGATGTGATCTACTGTTTCTATTTGTTGTTTGCAAAGTCTGCATTTATCTGTTGTGGTATTGGCATCTTTAATGATACGCTTGCTGTAATATCTGGTGTTTATTGTTTGATCCTGTATTGCAATCATGAATCCTTCCGTGTCACTCTATATATTGCCTTTTCTTAGCCATGTGTTGGATGCGTCTTGATCGATGTGTGTCTGTGTTAGATGATACGGGTGCTTGACATGTAGTGTTTTCTTTTTCCAGTTTACTTTCTTTGTATCTGTTGATGTTATGTGATCTAAAGGGTTGTAGAAGTGGTTATGAAATTGCAGTGGCGTAGCTGATGTATTTATATGAGGGATTGCTTTGTGTATTTTGCTAGTTTCTGCTCGTTCTATAAAGAATTTTCTTAAATTGTCTACGTGTCCATAATGTAGGTTTTTTATGTCAATAAATCCCCTTCCTCCTTCCTTTCTGCTTAATGTGAATCTTTCTGTTGCTGAATGTATGTGATGTATTCTATATTTGTGGCATTGTGATCGTGTAAGTGTATTGAGTGCTTCCAGGTCTGTGTTACTCCATTTCACTACTCCAAATGCGTAAGTCAATATTGGTGTAGCATAAGTATTTATAGCTTTTGTCTTGTTTCTTGCTGTCAATTCTGTTTTCACTATTTTTGTTAGTCATTGTCTATATTTTTCTTTTAGTTCTTCTTTAATATTTGTATTATCTATTCCTATTTTTTGTCTCTATCCTAGATATTTATAGGCATCTGTTTTTTCCATTGCTTCTATGCAGTCGTTGTGGTTATCCAATATGTAATCTTCTTGTTTAGTGTGTTTTCCCTTGACTATGCTATTTTTCTTACATTTCTCTGTTCTGAAAGCCATATTTATATCATTGCTGAATACTTCTGTTATCTCTAGTAATTGGTTGAGTTGTTGATTTGTTGCTGCCAGTAGTTTCAAATCATCCATGTATAGGAAATGTGTGATTTTATGTTGGTATGTTTCAGTAATATTATATTCAGAATTTGTATTATTTAGCATGTTGGATAGTGGGTTCAGAGCAAGGCAGAACCAGATAGCACTTTAAGCGTGGAATAAATCAAGGAGACGCATTATTGGTATTGGCTGTGATGTGATATTATTTGAATTTGTTTGGATATTAAGTGTCGTTTTCCAGTTAACATTACTATGTTTAGGAACTGTATCAGTTTAGGATCTACTTTGTACATTTCCAATATTTCTGGGGAATCAAAACTGATCTTCCCTGAGGTCGCCTTCTACCAGTTTCTCCATTCGTCTGTAAAGAATTCGTGTTAGTATTTTGCAGCTGTGACTTATTAAACTGATAGTTCGGTAATGTGCACATCTGTCAACACCTGCTTTCTTTGTTTTTATATGAAAATACAAAATCTTCAAGAATAATATAATAATTCCAATCCCAAAGTTAATAGCCGCTTCGCATAGCCACGCAGCACTGACCTTCTTTCGTCTCTGAGCTCAGTACATTCAATATTTCGGTCACCATTTTCTGGACACGCTCATAGATTCCCTTGAAACGTGTCAAGGATTCTAATCTTACAGTGCATTTGGTGGGAAACATTGGATACAGTCAAGCTTTTGGGTTTGGATTCGTCTCGTCGA
Organism: Schistocerca americana; assembly: GCF_021461395.2. Taxonomy (NCBI): domain Eukaryota; kingdom Metazoa; phylum Arthropoda; class Insecta; order Orthoptera; family Acrididae; genus Schistocerca; species Schistocerca americana. The sequence goes on along the minus strand of NC_060125.1, from coordinate 95,975,710 downwards.
CATTAGATAGCAGCATAACCCTTTCTGCGGATTCTAGACTAACATTTCACACGTCTTTCACAGTTAGCAGTACATCGCGCAATGGATCACAGCCTCTTGAAGCTTCCTGTTGTGCCAGCTCCAACCAAAGATTGCTGCAGTGAATGTAACAATTGTCCGGCTTAGAAGGATGATTCCCTTCACACCTTTGTTACGCCCACACATATTACCTGTACCACGTAGAATCTAAATTTGTAGCGACAGACTGACAATAATGTCTTCAAGTAGTTGCAGCGTTCGTTCCTTTGAGCCCGGCGGACTATACAAACCCAGGAGGAGACTTGTTTCGAGCGTCTCAGGGTCAGCACAGAGAGTGAAGTGCCCCTGGCCAGCCACGTCCAGCGTCGAATCTCCCATAACTGCGTAAAGTGGGGAATTTCTTCACTTGCTGCACAAATTCTCGTTGGATCATCCGAGTCATAATTTTCAGTACATAGTACTTCGTTTTTAACCGTTTGTGCCAACCAGGTGGAACGGCGTTTCAGCCATATATTCAGTTCTGGCACATCATCCTATCTCCTATCGAGAAAGGTCAAGAGGTTCCCAGAGACCGTTTTATGATCTCTCAGTGCGTCTGCTACTCGACCAAGGAACCTGAGTGACCTGATAATTACTAGTAAAGCGGTTGTAGCTTTCTCCTGATCGGTCAGCAGGCGTCGCGCGTCTTGTGCAACCACAGGTGTACTATGTTGCTGAATAATTGACACTCTCAATGATAGACCCTTCTCTTGTATCTTGAACTTCTCCGTAGCTTTGTTCCAGTTGCAGAAGCCTTCTTAAAAAAAAACACGACTCTTTCTGTGGTCTTACATTGTTTACTAATTGTATGTGTCGCAAGTGAGAGGAAGAACTGTGAGCATTATCGAACATAACGTACAACAAATTTGCACATTTCATACCAAATAAGTTGCGAGTGATGGTTTAGTAGAAGCAGACTCTCACGGTAAATAAAAATATTTTCAATGTTTTCGTAATGTAATTCATTTGTAATGAAACTGGTACAAAATACAAGGAAATATAACCTCGTTTCTGTGTACGAATGCTTTTCCCGAAGGCTTTAAACCAGGCAAGAACGAAGTCACACACGCAGTATATTGAAACGTCTTAACAGATGCGACTTTGTATTTTTTACTTGCTGATGTTCTTGCGACAAGTTTTATTCTAAACATGACCTGCATTATAGCTCTGCATTTCCACTTTCATAAGCTAACGAATGGCATTCATATACTTCCACGTTACGATACGTAAAACACATCAGTATTTCACAGTATATTATTTTTTGGGTTTGCCTGTTTGCTCCTGTGGTTAAGGGGTGAATTAAATTCCAATAGTGCGTTGCGTCGCATGATGAATGTTTCTTGTTTTCCCTGTTTTGATGTAATGGTAGCAAGTGCTGGATTCCAGGCTGCGCTTAATTGAAAACTTGCATCCCTGTTCAAATTGTCCGCTGTACGGATATGTATGGCCTCCTTAAGAACACAGTCCCAGAACGACGACACTGGGGACAAAATTTCAGTCTTCTTGTAAAACATAAGTCCCGTGTCCATGCAACGCCGCAGGTTTATCAGGTTGACCCAGGCGTGTATGACAGTGTTCCGACGCAACGCTCTTGCGGAGTTCGACATGGCTGCCCAATATGATCTTCCACACTGCCATGGGACTTTATACACGCCACGTTTCCTAAGGCCAAGGTTGTCTTTGACCGAGCACAATAAATTCCTTAATTTTGCTGACGGCCGAAAAACACTTGAGATCTTACCTTCAGTCACAGCAGATGGGAAGCCGTAGCGCAGATGCTTAAATCCTATTCTTGAAGAAATAGCACCATAATAGGGCAAGGACACTGTTGCAGTGGTGGCCTTATTTTCATTTACATCCCTGCTTAGTGTGTGCTTAGAACGGAATGCATGGCGTATATGCGTATCGGAATAGCCATTTTATTGGAATACCGTTGTTAGGTGCTGTAGCGCACCAGGTAGACGAACGGCATCTGAGACCACATGCTCTGTGCAACAAAGCGCGTGAGACACAACCACGTTGCGAAGGGTCGCAGGATGAAAACTTGTGGCCTGCAGATACAGTTCCGTAAGGGTTGAGATAGACGCTTTGTCCCAGTGTACCATCAGCTTTTCTCCTGTGCTGTTTGAGACTTTGCTGGCGCTGCGTCTGCTTGATAGGTTCCCGGGAATTACGCCGGATAATATTGTAGAAACCGCACAATATTTCAGCGAGACAACTGCCCGCCATCTTCAGGTGCTACTGTCGCGTCGCTGAGAAGCTCGCCAATTTATATGCTGGCTTTCTAGAACAGCGCAGGCGCCAGCGGGGCATAACGTCATCGAATACCAATCGTAGACGGCCTCGAATACCAGAGCCCTCTGCTGGAGAAACGGGTCGCGGTCTGCGGAAGCGCGCCGCGGTGCGGGAAAATGGGGCCGGGAGCGACGGACCCCGTTCGCGCGCGCGAGGTGTTGGCGCGCGAGAGGTGTTGGCGCGCGATTTGAGCATCTGCGCTAAGGCTTCCCATCTGCTGTGACCCGGTGCGGTTGCTAATCTGCGGCTGACGATTCCTTAGTGTCGGCAAGGCTGGCTCCCAGGCTTTGCTCAGGTGAAACCCCGTGTCTCTGTTTGTTAGGTCACTGCTTACACGTATTTCGACCGCCTCTTTGATGGAGTCCCAGTATGTGGAAGCATGCGAGAGGATCTTGGTTTCTTCATAATTCATGCCGTGTCCCGTGTCAAGGCAGTGTTCAGCAACCGCAGATTTCTCTGGCTGATCCAACCTCGTGTGACGTTTATGTTCGTCCCATCTGTCTTTGACCGTACGACACGTCTGGCCAATGTAAGATTTCCCACATTGGCACGGGATTTTGTATATTCCTGGTCTCATCAGGCCGAGGTTGTCTTTGACACAGCCCAGCATTGATTGCACTCGTGCTGGAGGCCGGAAAACACCGTATGTCGGTGGTGTGTCTTTTAAGAATTTTCAAGAAATACCGGATGAAATACAGGTTTCCGAACAAATATCAGAAAATGATGTAGCTTTGGCTCATTTATATAAATGGAATGTGCCTGTCCTCCGCTGGTAGCTGAGTGCAGAACGCCTTAACTAACGGCCTGGGTTCGATTGCCAGCTGGATCGGAGATTTTCTCCGCTCAGAGAAAGGATGTGGTGTTGCCCTAACCACCATTGCATCCCCATCGACACGCAAGTCCCCGAAATGGCATCAACTCGAAAGACTTGGACCAGCCGAAGGGTCTAGCAGACGGTAGCCCCTAGCCACATGGCATTTCCACTTCCATCCATTTGCGTGAAAATTAAGTTCCTGCTTCGGTTCTTTTGTGGCGCAGGGCGAGAAATTGGTTTCCAGAAACAGTAAGCAACAATAACACTGTGGCTATCACGCCTTGGATAACGAATTGCGGTGAGTCTGGATAATAAATCATAGTGTAATAGACTTAAAGATAAAATTATCTATAATACCTTAGTAAACTGAGGGCTGTTTTTTGCAAGAGAGGAAACATCTAATCAATAACTGACACGACTGATCTACATTTACATGGTTACTCTGCAATTAACACTAAAGTGGTTGGCAGAGGGTTCACAGAACCATTTTCGTACTACTTCTCTACCATTCCACTCTCGAATGGCGCGTGGGAAAAAGGAACACCTAAATCTTTTCCTTCGAGGTCTGATTTCTCTTATTGTATTATGATGATCATTTCTCCCTACGTAGGTCGGTGTCAACAAAATATTTTCGTATTCTGAAGAGAAAGTTGGCGATCGTAATTTCGTCAATAGATCTGGCCGCAAAGAAAACCGCCTTTGTCTCAGTGACTGCCACCCCAAATCGCGTATCATGTCAGTGACACTCTCACACCTATTGCGTGATAACACGAAACGAGCTGCCCTTCTTTACACTTTCGATTTCCTATCTGGTAAGAATTCCACACCGCGCAGCAGTATTCCAGCAGATGACGGACAAGTGTAATTTAGGCTGTCTCTTTAGTGGGTTTGTCGCACCTTCTAAGAGTTCCGCCAACAAAGCGCAGCCTTTATTTTTCTTTCCCCACAATATTATCAATGTGGTCTTTCCAATTTACGTTTGCTCGTAATTGTTATTCCTAAATATTTAGTCGAACTGACCGCCCTTAGATTTTTGCGGTTTATCGTGTACCCAAAATTTATCGGATTTCTTTTAGTACTCATGTGGATGACCTAGCTCTTCTGTTTCGTGCCAATTGCCACTTTTCGCACCATACAGAAATTCTCTCTAGATCATTTTGTAATTGGAATTGATCGTCTGATGATTTTACTAGACGGTAAATTACAGTGTAATCTGCAAACAATCTAATGGTCAGATTATCACCTAGATCATTTACGTAAATCAGGGACAGCAAAGGGCCTATGACACTACCTTGCGGAACGCCAGATATCACATCTGTTCTACTAGATGATTTACTATCTATCACTACGAACTGTGACCTCTCTGACGGGAAATCACGAATCCAGCCACACAACTGAGATGATACTCGATATGCAAGCAATATGACTAATAGTCGCTTGTGAGGAACGGTATCAAAAGCGTTCTGGAAATATGGGAATATGGAGTCTATCTGAGATCGCTTGTCGACAGCACTCACTACTTTGTGGGAATAAAGAAGTACCTGTGCTGCACAAGAACGATATTTTCTGACTCTGTGTTGGTTATGTATCAATAAGTCATTTTCTTCAAGGTGATTTCTACTGTTGGAGTACAGTATATGCTCCAAAATCCTACTGCATATGGAGATCAGTGATATGGGTCTGTAATTCAATGGGTTACTCCTTATTCCTTTCTTGAATATTGGTGTGACCTGTGCTACTTTGCAGTCTTTAGAAGCAGACCTTTCGTCAAGTGAGCGGTTGTAAATGATTTCTAAAAAAAAAAAAAAGGCGCTATTGTCTGCATACTCTAAAAGGATCCCGATTGGTATACCATCTGGAACGGAAGACTTGACTTTAAGTGATTTGAGTTGTTTGGCAACGCCTAAGATATCTACTTTTGTCACTCATGCAAACAGCTGTTCTGGTTTCGAATTCTGGAATATTTACTTCGTCGTCTTTCGTGAAGGAATTACAAAAAACTGTATTTAGTAACTCCGCTTTAGTGGCACCATCATCGGTAAAATTTCCATCGCTATCGTGCAGTGACGTATTGACTGTTTTTTCGCCACTGGTGTACTTTACATACGACCAGAATCTCTTTGGGATTTCTACCATAAATTTAGACAATATCTCATTGTGGAAACTATTAAAAACATCTCGCATTGACGTCCGCACTAAATTTCGAGCTTCCGTGAACTTTGAATTTTGTGGATTTTGCGTTCTTCTGAATTTGGTATGCTTTTTTCGTTGCTTCTGCAACAGTGTTCGACGTGTTTTGTGTACCTCTGTATATCCTTCTCGTCTCTTATTAACTTATGCGGTATGAATCTATCTATTGCTGTCGATACTGTATCTTTGAATTTGAGCGATATGTGGTCTACACTTACACAATTAGCTTGGAAGGAACGGAGACACTCTCAGGAAGGCATCAATCATAATTTTTATCTGCTGCTTTAAAGATATATATTTTGTTTATTTTTAGTGGTTTTGGTTGATTCGGTTTTGAGCCTCGCTACAATGACCCTGTGTTCACTAATCCCTGTATCCGTCATGACGCTCTCTATTAGATAAGCATATTTGTGGCGAAGAGGTCGAGTGTGTTTTCGCAAACATTTACAATTCGTGTGGGCTCATGAATGAATTGTTGTAACTAATTATGAGAGAAAGCATTTAGTACAATTTCGGAAGCTGTTTTCTGTCTGCCAACGGCTTTGAAGATGCATTTTCGCCAACAAAAAATGGTTCTGAGCACTATGCGACTTCTCTTCTGAGGCCATCAGTCGCCTAGAACTTAGAACTAATTAAACCTAACTAACCTAAGGACATCACACACATCCATGCCCAAGGCAGGATTCGAACCTGTGACCGTAGCGGTCGCTCGATTCCAGACTGCAGCACCTAGAACCGCACGGCCACTACGGCCGTCTTTTCGCCAACACATCGAGGGTAGATTGAAGTCTCCACTAATTATAACTGTATGAGTGGGGTACTTACTTGTAATGAGATTAAAGTTCTCTTTGAACCGTTCAGTTATTATATCATTTGATTGGGGGGTCGGTAGAAGGAGCCAATTATTATTTTGGTGCGGCTGTTGAGTAAAACCTCTACCCATAGTAACTGGAAGGAACTACCTATTTAAACTTCACTACAGGATAATCTACTACTAATAGACACACACAAACACCACCACCACCTCCTTTACTTAATGTATCCTCCCTGAGCACGGTTCGCCCCTCTGTAAAAATTTCGGCAGAAATTCTGTCCGGCTTTAGCCAGCTTTTTGTTCCTATAACGATTTCAGATTCAGTGCTTTCTATCAGCCCTTTAGCTCTGGTACTTTTCCAGCACAGCTACGACAATTTACAACTACAATATAGACTGTTGCTTGGTCGATCCTCGTCGTTTATTTGCCCTGTACCCTTTGAGACTGCAGCCCTTTTCGAGCTTTCCCGCGAATAACCCAAAATACCGCCCAGTCCACGCCACACAGCAGCTGCTACGCATGTAGCCGCCTCCTGTGTGTAGAAGACACAGACCTATACAGCCGTACCCCACCACCTTATGGTGCAAGTCGAGGAATCTGCAGCCCGCATGGTCGCAGAACCGCATGAGCCTCTGGTACAGAGCCGAGTGGAGGGTCTGAATCAAAGGTCCGCAATCGGTCCTGTCGACGATGCTTGAGCTCTGCCTTCATCTCGCTAGCAGTGCTGGCAGTCTTCACCAACTCAGATAGCCGTCTGAAACCAGAGAGAATCACCTCCGATCCATAGGGACACGTGTCAATAGTGCGGACATGAGCCACCACCTGCAGTTGTCTGCACCCTGTACCGTTCATGGCATCCGGAAGGGCCCTTTCCACACGTTGGATGATTCCTTCTCCTTGGCTTTCTTCCCGTCCTAACACGCCTAACATTGGAGCTCCCAATGACAAGAAATCCCATCCTCTGCGCTTATCCGGACCTCTCAGGAAGACCGGCCACTGCCGCAACAGGCGAGGTTGCCCTTGCTGGCCCAGAAGTGGGCAGTACCTCGAAACTGTTACGGACCCGTAACGGTACAGCCTTAAGGCCAGCACGAACTTTGGCCTTCCGCCCAGGGATTCGCGACCCTACCACTGTTCGCCAATCAGTCAGGCAAGTGTCGACCAGCAGGGACGTCGGAATCCGAGGGCGCTGTGGCATCAGAGATCCCAGGCGATGCTACAGGTTCCAGAGGCGCCAGAGCGCTCGCGTCTGGTGTCACCGCGGCCCAGGGCAACAGCCTGGAGCCTGTCGACCACGGCCAACACACCTTCCAGCTGTTTACGGACGGTGGACAACTCCTCCAGAATCGGTACACAAAAGGCTCAGTCACTATCCATCCCTAACAGTTTTTTCCTCTTCTATCTCACAATCCGTTCAAAACAGACAAATGACTGACGACTAATCGAATTTACACTGTACGGGTACTAAAACGCGATGCTACAACTCTCAAATGCTATAATTTGTGAATTAGACTATGCAAATGCCCAAAACCGCGCAAAGAAATTAAGAATCAAACTCTAGCTCACTTATTTATTTTAGAGTGCAACTTGCTGCTGGCTGCTGCTTATCCAACGGCGGCAGGTGGCAGGGGCGTTACTTGACTACTGTCGCAGGACTGACTCTGAGAAACAAAGTAGCGTCTGCCAAATAATGAGTGTATAATGTACTCCTATGAGATAACAATGTATATTTGCAACTAGTCAAATTCATTTACGTTTCAGCATTAAAAATTTTAATTAAGTGCATATCATGAACTATATAATAACTTGCTACATAGTAATGTTTCGGAACATAAATCTCAATTTTCTTATCCTGCTGTAGAATAGGAAGATGATATGAGTAACCTGTCATGATGCCTAATTTCGGGACAAGCTGCAATGGGTTATGGAGGAATTTTCTTGCAATATTACAACTAGCTCTAAAGCATGGGTCCAAATATTAGTTTCCCTGCAACTTAAAAGAATTGTTCCACCTTCGTTATCGACATGATGTACGTACGTAGTTTGCGCTTTCTATGTGAGTTTAACTTGAATTATTACATAGTGATTGACACCTTCATTGATTCAATCTATACTTGCTTTGTTGTAGTGGTAGGGAATGCTTAATCACCGATCGTTTTTAATTATTTCTGCAACATTTATTCGCTTTTTCCTTCTTGAATCCTTCGAGCTGGCCTGCTTCCCACTGATAAGGATAGTCAAACAAGTTCTGAGAATTCCTGTGTAGACCCAGGCATTATTTTGTCGCCTTTGCATTGAGGTTTGGAGCCCCCCTTTAACTCAAACATTTCCACTGTACCTGAAATAACTCACATGTTTTTCGAAATAAGTACTTAAAGGTACGCCATACCCCCCCCCCCCCTTTTCCCTAAAGTCACTGAGAAGATAATTACATTAACGTTTTTCAATGAACTGCCGAGAACTATCAATCTTGAGCTAGGAGATACGACGAAGAAATGACATAAGGATCACATACCTTTCACCACAAACGTTCACTCATATCACCTTGAACTGCAAATGAAATAAGTGTGTCCTGACCTCTGGTAACGAAGGTGAAACTTGTAGTGTAGCCAGTGATTTTTCTCTTGTTCTCTGTACAAAGCAATGATTCAGAGCAACAATGCATAGCGATGAAGCTACGGCTTCAATGCAGGGTAGTGCTGAAAGGTCGGAGAAGGGCGAGCGTTAGAATACTGCCTCTCCTCACGTCTAGGTTCTAACGTTGTTTTTATTTTCGTAAATGCTGGATTGGTCGTATAGCGCAGCGGACATTGTCGTAGCTGTGAGGCAGGCTGGCCGTATCGACTGCTGTTTGGGCCGGTGTCAGTTTTCGAGAGGACATAACGTGGCTTGTGCCTGCGTGATTGGCGCCAGACTAAGCCGATCAAAAAACTTTGGCAGATCTGCGAACGTGTGTGTGGGCTTCAAGGGGAACCGAACAATAAGTGACGAATGTGGTGGCAATACTTGTTTTGAACAGTACGTTGTTAACAATTATCCTCTGAACCTGTCAGTCATATAAAGAAATTCAAAATCAATGTTCTTTCAGTCAAGATTTCTGCCTGAAGTCTGGCGCTCCTCCCCCAAATTCAGTGCATTGGCAATCCTGCAATTCGCTTACGGGTCCGATCACTGTCAACTACTGTTCGAAAGTGCTATGCAGAATTTGTTAGATATGCATACAGAGGCTGTCCCCCTTTGGCAGTTAGACTAAAAATGCCACGAGGGGAGGGGATAGAATATAGTAGGTGTTAAAAGCTGCTTCAGTCAAAAGCAAAAATAGCTGCCAACAAAAGTACTGATTACATATGTCTTCATGCCAGCGTAATTCATTCACTAGCTCTTCCTCTAGATCAAATGAAATTCAAAATTAAATTATTTGGGGGGGGGGGGGGGGCGGCAGATACCGCTTCTCGGACCTCCCCCATTTCCCAATTGATACGCTGTTGTCCAGGAACTTGATACTACAATCCTTTCGTCTGTTAGTTACTGAATGTCAGAGTACTACTCTGGCCATCTGTTGTTTTCTTGGCTTCTTTCGTTCCTTTTAGTGCCTTCCTTCGTTCTTGTGGTCTTCCATCTCTTCCTTTCCTGTTATGTCTCGTCTGTTTTATTCTCACACTTGTGGCATTGATTTATTAGGAACAAGGGACCGATGATTCTTAGTTCGGTCCCTTTTCCCCTTTTTTAAACCAACCAACCACTCTAGTTGAAGTCATAAAAAGCCAAACACCATTAATTTTATCTTCCTTAGGACGGCAGAAGAGAGCTAAAAAGTTACACTTTCGGGAAAATGTTTAGAACACTGACGTGCTTCCTATTGCTGCGAATAATCTACAGTGAAAATTTGTCATGGCTGCAGATGACACGAATATTTTAACGACGTCAGCATAATTCAGGTAACATGGACCCATGACAGATTTTTTTTTTTAACACTATTGCATTGATATTACTGTACCAGCGGCAGGTTTCTTATCATACGGCATCCAGGGGCAACAAACTTGATTTTCATTGTTACATTAACATCCTAAGTTCAGCCAATAATTAAATTCCTGTCAGCTATTTATTATAGCTATAACCTTAAGTCAAAGATCTAACACAGATAAACATAATAGCCAGAAACGGTACATACCATAAGGCAGCGTAGTTCAGGATGAATGAATTACACGGACTCTATTCACGCAGTGTTTCATAACGAGAGTACGTAGCGACTTCCAACGAACTTTGACGTTAAGCGTGTAAGTAAGAAAAACCTTACAAATGGTTTGAAATTACGTTTAAATACCGCACTAACTCATTTGTAAAGCAATTAGAAATCTGAAGCAGTTGTAAACCTGTGAGTTAGGTTCTTCATGGAATCGGATTTAATGGTTAGTCGGCAGAAGCAATAACAGTAACTACAAACTGAGGTTCATTCCCATGGTTAACTTTTGGCCTAGTTTCCCACAATTTTCGACATATGGTTGCTGTACCTGTTGTCATCGCAAAAAGAAGTAATGGAAAATATTGGAAACCTGTAATCCCACGTTGCTTCCATTACTACAGAGACAATCCCAGAGAGCAGCATACGTGAAGAAGTGACCTGGATGACTAGTGAACGCATGCAAGTGAGAACAGCGGGCTGCTGTTTCAGAATTCCGGTGACATGGTATAACGGGCTGGAGATCTTTGATGAACAGCGTAATATTGCGGACGCATATGTGAAGATGAAGATGAAAGGGAAAGCGATGAAAGATTGCTGGGGTGTAGAACTGTTGAAAGTATCAGATGTATCAGTGCACTTGGTCCCACAAAAATTAATACACAGCGTCCCAGATCGTGGCTTGTCCCAAGGTCTTAATCGGCCCAGACCTTAGAGACATCTACACTGATCTTCGTTTGCATTTTGGTAAACAATGCTACTGGGAGAATGATTATTATATCACAGTAAAAGATCGCTCTGTACTTCTGACACGAAGAATCTGAGAAGAGGTTCAGCCAGATCTTCACCTGCAGTCCTTCACTTGGCCTACAGACAGCCCCTTCCCAAAAATCCTTCCATAAATCGGCGTTAAAGCTGTGGTGCATCAGAAGCTCTACCTGGCAAGCAACAGCATCAGGCTACAGACCGCGGTATCTGGAGTCCATTTACAGACATTTACTTGCGGCACCTCATGGTATACCGACGAGTTTCCGGCTGAATGCAGTGTTGAGTAAAAATGGACTGTGCTTTTGCCTGAACTGAAAGAAGCCAGCGTATAACATATACTGGGCAACATTCCAGCAGTAGGCCGACACCTCGAATGTGTAAATCAGATCCCGAAGTTCAACGAGCCATTCAGCAAGACATGATAGAATTGACGCTTTAAGGACAGCAACAGTTTAAAGGCTGGTGGTCCCTTAGTCCAGGAAGACCCTCCCCCCCTTTCACCACCACCATACCCACCACTCCCTAACGTATATCTCTGATGTCTACTTCAGCTAGTCGTAAGTCAGTCTATATGTAAACAAGCATGTAAAATTTCATGTTAAATATGTAAGCATGTAAAACAAAAATTGTTAATAGAAGTGATTTCTTAATTTCTGATTGTATTTAGTTAATTGCGTATATGAAAATAAATACATAACCATTTTAGTCATGTAGTGTTGTCAATGCGCAGCTCGTAACACTAATTCAGTACATAATTTAGTTACTCTGTCAACTTTAAGTGCATTTTTATGCATTTATTACATAAATTTGACTGAGCAACTTTCTTCTAGACGTGGATACTGTCATATCTCTTAAAGGTTTGTGTTTATTTTGTGGAATAGAACAACTTAAAATTTATGGAGAAGTAACACTTGATGTTCTATGTCATAATCAACTTTTGAACCATTCACCCTGTGACATGTCCAATGAAGACCTTTCAGCGATCACTGGGATTTTCTCTTCTATCGTAAACGACAGCAGCAACTCTAACGGGGCTAGGTTTTAATTGTCAACAAGCCACTTGCGTTACCAAGTTTACTTTAACCTTCCACATCTTCAGCGATAAGACGATGTTGTAAACTGTATTTACTCATTAGTCATGGTGACTTTGTGCAAGGTAATTTCCTTTTTTTTTGTTGCGTGATAGTACTTTATAATTTGTGTACTTACTATTTGATGTGGCTAACGTTGCTACAACCTTAGGCTTTGGCGTATGGTCTTCAGTTGCAGAAATCTGTAGAAAATTCTACACTGCGCGCTGGTAATTTGTTAGCAAAACACTAGAATTAACGAGTTTAATTAATGTTAAATCCTTCGCAAGTCCAGTGACACCATGTTTCAGAGACCATGCGTATTTTGTAACAATTATTTTCGTGACTTTAGATTGTTTTTGACATCGTAATTACAGAATACAGCTGCAAAGTAATTGTGTAAAACGTGAGTAATCATACGCTTACTGTAATGTGTGTTGAATAAGCATTTCGATGCAAGCACTGTCACCTGTTATCGTGTTGCTGGGTATAATGGCTTCTTTGTTCGTATCCATTTTAAAGTGATTTGATTGTATAATGGCTTTTTACACTCTAATAGGCCTATTAGTTATGTACTTAGAATTCTGCCATTGCTTGTAACGACTGTGATGGCAAAATCGCCTCTCTCACTCGACGAAGACCGAAGAGCACGCAGTACGTTCTCATGATCCTCTCATGGAGGAGCCCTGTTAGGGCAGCTCACTGTACCCACGGTGCTGCGCCTGCTCGCCGTACTTCCGCAGTACAAAGTGAGAATTTAGTAAGAGTCGGTCATCAGTGTATGTTGCTTATACTATTCATTAAGGTGCTGTTGCTTCAGCCTAATTTCGTGTTTTACTTAACAGCAGGCCAATTAAAGATGTTTAAAGAAGGAAACGTCTCGTTGATTAACGAAAACTACCTCAGCTGTAGAATCACATTTATTGTGCAACAAGTAAACTGTTGGACTGAACATGATCAACATAACCCAAGATGTTTTAATTAATTTTAATGTATGATTGGACAGCAAAAGCGTAGTGAGCGATAAACTTCCTTCCCTGCATAATTTTGTAGAGGATGTCAGTGATAAAAGGAATTCTTAAGTTACAAAGTTTGAAAGTCGCTATGGGGTGTGTCTCAAATACTGAATGAATAAAGTTACGGATATTTGCGTCCTGTCAGTTATGCTGTCTCCTGATACACACAAACTCTAATAACTGCTTGTTGTTGCTGTGTTAAACTTTTAACGTTAGATTATACTTACTAACAAGCATTAAAAAAATTGAAAATTCGTCACAAAGTTAAATCGGTAACTGATTTTCCTTACCACTTGAAGCCATTAACCATTTAACACTCAACCATTTCACTGGGACTGTAGTAATTATGCTGAAAGGAAACAGTCTGTACCTGGATTTAAGCAACCATATCGTTTTGTATTCTTCACAACAACACAATTCCAGGTGCATAGTGCCTGCACTTAGCTAAAGAGCGATCTCGTACATGTAGAGTACGTCCCAGTACTAGCTCTTGCACCTCAACCACTACGACGCATGCTGGGAAACTTGTCTACAGTTGGATGTATAACATTTGGAGCCCAACGCCGCCTAATGTGATACACACGTCAAATAATCGGTACGCTGTTCCAAATGGCTGCGAATGAAAGTGCGATTTTTCCGGGGCTCATACCTTGGGTTCCAGTGGTGGTAGAAACTTGAGGTAAAATGTATGGGATAGCCCTTGAGCTGGGGATTATTGAATACCCAGTAGAACGAACGATCGCCTTACTGTCACTGTCCTACAGTACAGGGTCAAAACATTACACGCTTCTTCCAGCTTAGGGAAATAGAGCAAATAGGTTGGTTCTTCTTGCGTTAGTTGCGGTCTACGGCGCGTATTAAGAGGCGTATTGAGGCATCATTCAGTTCACGGACAGTTTCTCGTAAAATACGAAAAACTTCGTTCTCACCTTTTTTTTTCGCAGTCATAACCGTATATTTAAATACCTAACCGCTGAAGATGGCACAAATTTTACCAGTATATTATATAGCTAGTTACGTAGAAGTGCCATCTTCTCATTCTCAGAAATCTTTATGCTGGCTAACCAGACCTTAACATTTCCAAGCAAGCTTGAGCTTCTGTTTTTGCTTTACTTGCCCTAAATAATCAATGAAAAGTGCTTATAAAGTCCTTAATGTTTACAAAACATTTTAACTCGGAGACGTATTACAGAGAGATTTGGCACTTTAGTAATATTAAACTTTGTTTTAAAGTTACAGATATTTTAAACGAGACATTCTTTTAAAATTAAACGCAGTGCTAGTAAAAAAGCTCTAGAGAAAACATACCTGAGACTCGCACTGCTTACCTCAGATTCGCACTGCAGTGCAGGTTCAGGATGGCTTGGCGCATTTTAAGTGAAATTTTGTTACAGCAACTGTTCGGTAGCAAACTTCAAAGCAGCGCTCATGCCATATAATTTCAACAAACGCCTTACGATCTACGTTAAAATCAGTCAGGACAAAAAAAAAGAACGAACTTAATCCCTAACGAATTAAAACCTGACAAGGTTACATACATATTTAACTGCAAGAAATTGTTTTCAGGAATTCTTAAAAGGAAACCAAATAATCGAAGGCAGAAATAGCCTCTATAGAATTGATTGCAAGATGTTTCTTGCCGATAAGGCATCAATCGCCGTGTCTCTGTTACAGAGAATAGCAGCTTGACTATGATAAAGAATTACGTTAACTGTTCTTGGTACAACGCATCAAAATTCCGATCATACACATACATCGGATTTAGCGTCCGCCCCCTGGTAGCTGAGTAGTGAGCGCGATGGAATGTCATACCTAGCGGTCTGGGTTCGATTCCCGGCTGGGTCGGAGATTTTTTCCGTCAGGGACTGAGTGTTACGTCGTCCGTATCATTATTATTTCATCCCCACCGACAGGTAAGTCGCCGAAGTGGCGTCAACTCTAAAGACTAGAACTAGGCGAGAACCTACCATTTCCTGCGGATACAGCGGGCAGACGTTTGAAAGGATTGAAACCCGTTGCCAAATTTTTCTTGAAATGAACCAATAACCCGAAAGGCTCCGACGCACGAAGCAGATCAGCCAACGCTGACGTGAGTAGTGTTGTCACGATAATGCGAGCACGAGCAGGTGTTAAATGGGAATTACCGACCAACGCCGTTACGAGTTTAAACAGAAATTCTTACCAGAAGTAGTGGCAATGTAGTAGTTCCACCGGTGCTGTTCAAAGCGTCTCGTTGGACAGCGCAAATATACAACCAAAGGAATAGATTCAAACCCTCGTGAGCGTCTTCAGTAGAAAATTTCCTTCGCTGAACTAAACAGCAAACGGATTTTCTCACACTGAGCGATCACTGGTCATATGTACATCGCCATGTCGATCCACTCGTTATCCGACTGAAGGGCACAATGCTGGAAGCTCGTATACTCTGGTGAAGTCGCTGCAGGCGGTTAAGTTTCTCCCGACCACCTTGCTTCTCTCACGCGGTGAGCGAGAACCAGTGCATCCGGTGCGAACGATTTTATCTTCCAGATTTCTATGTATTGCGAATACATAGAAAGAAGGATCCTTTATTGTATGATTATATGATAGCGGAACAAACACTGGTAGCAGTTACTTTTGTAAAATATCTGGGAGTATGCGTGCGGAACGATTTGAAGTGGAATGATCATATAAAATTAATTGTTGGTAAGGCGGGTACCAGGTTGAGATTCATTGAGAGAGTCCTTAGAAAATGTAGTCCATCAACAAAGGAGGTGGCTTACAAAACACTCGTTCGACCTACACTTGAGTATTGCTCACCAGTGTTGGATCCATACCAGATCGGGTTGACGGAGGAGATAGAGAACATCCAAAGAAGAGCGGCGCGTTTCGTCACAGGGTTATTTGGTAACCATGATAGTGTTACGGAGATGTTTAGCAAAGTCAAGTGGCAGACTCTGCAAGAGAGGCGCTCTGCATCGTGGTGTAGCTTGCTCGCCAGGTTTCGAGAGAGTGCGTTTCTGGATCAGGCATAGAATATATTGCTTCCCCCTACTTATACCTCCCGAGGAGATCACGAATGTAAAATGAGAGATTAGAGCGCGCACGGAGGTTTTCAGACAGTCGTTCTTCCCGCGAACCATACGCGACTGGAACAGAAAAGGGAGGTAATGACAGTGGCACGTAAAGTGCTCTCCGCCACACACCATTGGGTGGCTTGAGGAGTATAAATGTAGATGTAGATGTAGATTATAGGACAGATTCGAGCTAATCCTGGCTCTTTGTCCGTTGCCGAGAGAATCCCCAAAGTCATGGTTTTTGTGTACCAAAACAAGACAAGAATTCAAAGGCGGCTAGGCCTAGCAAATTGGTGTAATTTTTATGGTACATTACTACAATCCTGTTTTCTAACAACCGTGAAAATTGTCTTTATCCAATTCCCAGGTACACAGGTTCAAAATTACACTGCTCGTACCCGTTAGTGGCGTTCAACAAGTAATTCAAACTATTTTTTTTTCCTGAAAGCAGGTGGATTTCATTAATGCTTTTGATATAGTATATTGTTTCGCACTCCTTTGCCTACCCCCCCAGGGGGTCCACAACTCTTTCGTGGATACGTGCGTGGCGAGCACGGGGCCCCGAGCCATTGCAGCCTTCTTTCTCTCCCAGGCTGCATTTCCTTTCCCTTCCCCTCCTTTCCCCTCCATACCCCTTTCCCCTCGCCCTCTCCTCTCCCTCTATTGGTGTCCTTGCTTATGTTGGCCCCCGCTATCCTCCTGGTTCTGTTGGTTTTACACTCTGGCTTTGTTGCGTAATCATCTCCTCCTTTTGGCATTCCTTGGTCCCCCTCTGGGGTTTGACCTCCATTCCAAAATTTCTTTCCGTAGTGTGAGCCATTTGGGGAAGAGCACCTTACCTAGTGTCTCCGACGTGTGCCCTCCTAGTATATTCCACCTTTTCTTCTACGTCGTTGTCTCATGCTAGGGTGCATAGCCAGCACGGTAGCCAGCCCGTGTGGTGGGGTCGCTATGTACCCTTTTGGTTGAGCCCCCTGAACACACAGGGATCACACTTCTGATACCTGAGCTGTGACCTCCTCATGCATGCCTTGGAGTGGTTGCTCGTCATCCTGGAGCATCGGAACTCCCGGCAATGGCCGCCGTGCCAGACTGCCCTTGTGCGGCTGGGTGGCGCCCGTGAGGAGAGCCCCTGATCGGAGTGGGTGGTATCAGGGCGGACGCTATGCAGATGAAACGCATAAGGGTCCAAACCTCTGGCCGCTCTTCTGCGGCCGTCTCTCTGCGTGGTACTGATTCCTCAAGTGCTGCTTCTCTTGCCCCTTCGGCCTTCCCTTCCGTGGCTACCCCCTGGGAGGAGGGTCAGGCCCGTCGTCTAGGGGCAAAACCTTTCCCCCATTATCTAGTTTGCACCAGGACTGATGGAGATACTTTCACCGGTGTCAAACCTTTATTCTTTGTGGAACACATTGAAGACAAGTTCGGCGAAGTGGACTCCCTGAGCAAGATGCGGTCGGGTTCATTACTGATAAAAACTGCTTCGGCTGCCCAATCTGCGGCCCTTCGTGCCTGTACCCATCTTGGCACAATTCCCGTGTCCATTACCCCTCACCAGTCTCTAAATATGGTACAAGGTGTGATTTTTCACAGAGACCTCATCCTTCAAACTGATGAGGAACTTCGGGACAATCTCGGACGGCGGGGTGTTCGGCGTGTTCAGAAGGGTCCTAAAGATAATCGTATTGATACTGGTGCCTTTATCCTGGCCTTTGAAGGGGATACCCTTCCTGAGAAAGTTAAGATTATGGTCTATCGCTGTGATGTGAAGCCGTACATCCCACCTCCTATGCGGTGTTTTAAGTGCTTGCGTTTTGGCCACATGTCTTCTCGCTGTACCCAGGACCCTCTCTGTGGTGACTGTGGACGTCCACTCCATGAGGGGAGTCCCTGTGTTCCCCCTCCTGTATGTGTAAATTGTCATGGTAGTCATTCTCCACGTTCAGCAGATTGCCCAGTCTATAAGAAAGAAAAAAAGATACAGGAGTATAAGTCTCTTGATCGTTTAAGCTACACAGAGGCCCGTAAGAAATATGCACGATTGCACCCTGTGTCCATGACATCTAGTTACGCCTTGGTTACATCTTCATCCCTTCCTCCCCCTTCCTTACCCCCGTCCCGGACCCCTCTCCTTCCCCCCTCCCCTGCGGCTCCCACACCTTCTCCTCTGGGCGCCGCTCCCCCTCCCCAGCCGGAGAAGTGTCCCACTCCTTGGGCGTCTGCCGGTCAAGGGCGCCTCTCCCGGGATGCCCCTTCCCGGCACCTTCCAGGTCAAAGGTCTGCTGCAGCGCGGCGACCGCGAGAGCCGCGGTCTATCGGCCCCCAGGTCGCCCGGTCTCTTTCTGTTCCTGATCTTGCTGCAGCTGGCTCCATTATGCCACACAGCCCTCCTCGATCTCAGCCTGAAAAGAAGAAGAAACATAAGTCCCGGGACAAAGAGCCTCTGGTGTCACCGGAGGTCCCTTCTCCGGCTTCACAACCGGATTCTGACCTGTCGTTTATGGATGTCGCCCCCTCCTTGTCGGTGACAGGTGGGGACCCGGCGGTATGACTGGATTTAGCGTGTTCAGCCCTCATTTAAACCATCGTTCTGTGGTTCTCCAATGGAATTGTAATGGCTACTATCGTCACCTTCCGGAATTGAAATCCCTTCTTTCGTCCTACTCAGCAGCTTGTGTGGTTCTCCAGGAATCTCATTTTACTGATGCTCACTCACCGACCCTCCGTGGGTTCCGTGTTTTCTGTCGAAATCGGGTCGGACCCTTGCGGGCTTCTGGTGGCGTTTGTACGTTGGTCCGTACAGACATTGCTAGCACGTGGATTCCTCTCCAAACTACATTGGAAGCAGTTGCTGTTAGGGTCCACTTAGACTCTGCAGTCACAGTATGCAATCTTTATCTCCCTCCTGACAGGACTCTTACACCTGCTGCCTTAACCACCCTTCTTCAGCAACTTCCTCCTCCCTTCCTCCTCCTTGGGGATTTTAATGCTCATCATCCTTTGTGGGGCAGTGCCTTTCCATCTAGACGAGGTCTTCTTATAGACCAATTTATTGCAGACCACGACCTTTGCCTTCTTAATGATGGCTCCCCTACTCATTTCAGTGCTGGTCATGGTACCTTTTCTGCCATTGATCTTTCTCTTTCTTCTCCCTCTCTCCTCCCTTCATTACACTGGTCGCCACACGACGACCTTTGTGATAGTGACCATTTCCCGTTGATTATCACGCTCCCTTCCCGCTCCCCGATGGAGAGGTTACCTCGTTGGTCTTTCCACCGCGCCGATTGGCCTCTATATACTGCACAGGTCGAGTTTTCTCCCTCTTTGTCGGGTTGTATTGATGACGTCCTACGTGACGTGTCTGACGCGATTGTTCGCGCTGCTAACCTTGCTGTCCCGCGCTCATCTGGACAATTTCGTCGTCGGCAAGTCCCGTGGTGGAGTACGGCCATTGCCATTGCCATCCGTGATCGCCGTCGAGCTTTGCAACACTTTAAGAGGCACCCATCTGTAGCCAGCCTTTCTACCTTTAAGCGCCTTCGCGCTAAAGCCCGTTATTTAATCAAACAGAGCAAGCGGATATGTTGGGAACGATTCGTTTCTTCCCTTGGTTCCACTGTCCCTCTGTCACGGGTATGGGCTACACTTCGCTCTCTCCAAGGTTGCCATCGGCAGTCCACCCTCCCAGGCCTTCACCTCCCAGATGGCATTTGTACGGACCCATTAGTTCTCGCAGAACATCTTGCGACCCATTTTGCAGTGGCATCAGCGTCGGCCTCCTATCCAGCTGCTTTCCTTCATCAAAAACAGCAGGCTGAAGCTGTCACCTTATGTTTCACCACTTGTGAGTCAGAATCTTACAACGAACCTTTCACTGAATGGGAATTTCTTTCTGCTCTATCTGCTTCTCATGATACGGCTCCTGGCCCAGATTCCATTCATAACCAGCTGCTTCAACATCTCAGTGCTCCACAGCGGCACCATCTTCTTCGGGTGTTTAACCGTATCTGGCTCCAGGGTGACTTTCCTTCTCAGTGGAGGGATAGCATTGTGGTTCCTGTCCTTAAGCCTGGTCAGAACCCCCTATCTGTTGACAGCTATCGGCCAATTAGTTTGACCAATGTTGGTTGTAAGTTAATTGAATGGCTGGTAGCCCGTCGGCTCACTTGGGTCCTCGAATCTCGGGATCTATTGTCCCCTTACCAGTGTGGCTTTCGAGAGGGACGATCTCCAATCGATCATTTGCTTCGCTTGGAATCCGCAGTTCGGCAGGCTTTTTCCCAGCGCCGCCATTTGGTTGCAGTGTTTTTTGACCTTCGCAAGGCCTATGACACGGCCTGGCGCCATCACATCTTACTAACCCTTCATCAGTGGGGTCTTCGGGGCCCACTCCCGATTTTTATCCGCCAGTTCCTGATCCATCGGTCATTCAGAGTTCGAGTTGGTACTGCTTTTAGTTCTCCACGGACCCAGGAGATGGGCATCCCACAGGGTTCTGTCTTGAGTGTCCTTCTTTTCCTCATTGCTATCGATGGACTTGTGGCCTCTGTCGGTCCCTTGGTCGCCCCTGCCCTGTATGTGGATGATTTCTGCATTTGGGTTAGTTCCTCCTCGATGCCATCTGCAGAACGGCAGCTCCAGGTGGCTATACGGCGTGCCTCTGCATGGACCCTCTCCCACGGGTTTCAATTCTCTCCTTTAAAATCGCGGGTGGTCCACTTCTGTCGCCATACTACGGTCCACCCTGATCCAGAGCTCTATCTCGCTGCACAAAGATTGCCTGTGGTTCCACAGTTTCGTTTCCTAGGTCTTCTTTTCGACAACAAGCTCACTTGGCTGCCCCATATCAGACTCCTGAAGGTAGGATGTTTCCGTAAACTCAATGTCCTTCGCTTCCTTGCCCACTCCTCCTGGGGTGCGGACCGTTCCCTCCTCCTCCGTCTTTATCGTGCTCTAGTTCTGTCACGTTTGGACTATGGTTGTCAAGTTTATGGTTCAGCTGCTCCTTCCACGCTGCACGTGCTGGATCCAGTCCACCATCGTGGTATCCGTTTGGCCACCGGTGCCTTCCCTACTAGCCCTGTTGATAGTCTCCTGGTTGAAGCTGGGATCCCCCCCCTTTCTGTTCGGCGGTCGCAGCTTCTGGTGTCTTATGCCCTTACTATCCGTTCTTCTCCCGCTCATCCTTCCTATTCTATCCTATTCCCAGACCATGGGCGTCGCCCGCCTGACTCCCGCCCTCGGGCGGGTTTACCGGTTGGGCTGCGCCTTGCGTCTCTTACCCGTGATTTTCGGCTTCCTTCTTTGTCCTGTCTTCCTCGCTCCCTCCCCTCCACCCCTCCTTCGTTAATTCCTCGGCCTCGAATTCGGATGGATCTCCGCCGCGGTCCGAAAGATTCCATCCCCCCGGTGGTGTTCCGTTCCTTTTTCCGCCAAATTTTATGGGAGTTTCGGGATGCTGTTGTTTTTTACACTGATGGTTCTAAATCTGCTGATCATGTTGGGTATGCCTTCACGTCCTTTGTTGGAACGGAAAATCATCTACTGCCACCCTCATGTGGGGTGTTTACTGCGGAATTGATGGCAATTTCCCGGGCCCTTACCTTTATTAAACAATCCCAACACAACCGCGTTTTGTTATGTACGGACTCGATGAGTGGCCTTCTTGCTATTGACCGGTGTTTTTCGCGCCATCCCTTGGTCTCTGCCATCCATGACCATCTCGCTGATCTTCACCGTGCTGCTTGTTCCATTGACTTCCTATGGGTCCCGGGCCATGTGGGTATCCCGGGTAATGAGCTCGCTGATCGTTTGGCTGGGGGAGCAGTTACTTACCCCCCGTTTTCTGTAACCCCTCCTGCAGCGGATTTACGGCTTCACGTCAAATCCCACTTTGCACAGTCATGGGCCAATTCTTGGGAGGCTACTCCACTGTCTAATAAACTTCGTGCCATTAAGGTGAATACAGGCCCATGGCGTTCTTCCTTTAGCCTCTCCCGCAAGGACTCGACCACACTGTGTCGTCTCCGCATTGGCCATACCAGGCTGACCCATGGTTTCCTTTTGCGTGATGAGCCACCCCCGCTATGTGGTTGTGGAGCCTTCCAGTCAGTGGCCCACATTTTGGTTGAATGCCCCCTTCTTTTGGCTCTGCGTGCTAAGTACAGACTCCCCCACACTTTACCTTTGATGTTGGCTGACGATTCCCGGATGGTCTCTCTGGTTCTAGGTTTCCTCCGGGAGAGTGGTTTTTATTCTCAGTTTTAAAGTTTTTAATCTCCCTCTGGTGTTGGGGCAGGGCGGTGAGTGTTTGGGTGTCTCCCACTGTAGGCAGTGTTCAGAGATTCCCGATTCACCTCCCTGACCGGAATCCTCTTTTCTTTCCCTTTTACTCTGTTTTCACCCCTTCTTTTTAAGGCTTGGTTAGTTTTTCTATTCCCATACGTACTTTCTGCATTATAGCAGTTGTACCTTTCAAGTCACAGGTGGTCTTGCCTATGCTGTTTCAGCATAGTGTTGGGTTCGTTCTCTTGCCAACTTCCCTCATTCGTTCTTACTAATGACAACGTGACTGCCCTTTTACGTTTCCCCTTTATCCGTTTTATTTTTCTGACTATACTGAGATGTCCCGTTAGCAGAATGGAGTCTATTTGAAACAAGGGACTGATGACCTTGCTGTTTGGTCCCTTTAACCTCAAACAACCAACCAACCATCCTTTGCCTACAAAACTGTTTTTCAGAGTAATCACCGTTCAATGTGACTGCGTTAGGCCACTTTACTGCGAGGCCTGTACGTCTGCATGGTATCATTCTATTGGTAGGCATCTGTGCGAACGTCTTGCTGCATCAGTAACACCTCAATCATCCGCGTACTGCTTGCCACGGAGTGCATACTTCACTGCGCCGGAAATGGAAGTGGGGAAGGTGCGAGACCCGGGCTGTGAGGCGAGTGAGGAAGAACAATCCAACGGAGTTAAGGCAGCTACCCTTGGGTGCGCAGCACTTTAAGGCCTTGCGTTGTCATGGAGAAGATTGTTCTTTTGTGGCGACGAACACGATGAAGTCGTCTTAAATTTCCTGAGGGAACGTGCAGCCGTGCGGGACGAGGGAGATCGGACAGGTTTGCGAGACCTTGTTGCGATGATGAGACGCCTCGCACAACGGCTAAGTGTGCTTCTGTTCACTGCCAGGTCTCTGCAGACATTCTGAAATTGCCTACGAACTCTGTGACTGTCCTCTGCCTGGAATACGGCTCTGTTACTGACACTCTCTTAAAGGTTACGCATAGCGCCGCTACCAGTCGGGACCTGATGAAACTTAAGGGGCTGCAGTCGGGATATTCCGTGATGGCCCATAACAAATTCCGCATTTTTAACCGAAATCGGGCAAAAAATGTTACATTACTTTACGCTCATCGTAAAACATGTACGTAAAAATGAAATTTGAGGATATACCCGTGATAAACCCATGAATAATGGAATACCAACGAACGACTGATACGTTGGCATAAATCCCAGGGCGGTTACTGAAGAACAGGAAAGTGTTTTTCACGATTATTATGCCATGGGCCGCCGACAGGTCCTCAGCCGTGGATTCGAAGAGGGCTGTGCCCAGTAAATGGCAGCAATTTTTATGATATTCCCAAAAATTTTGCCCCATAAAAGCCTAAAAAATTTTCTGGATATAATTATCCGTTCCCGAGAGAGAGGTATACATTACCAAACTTCGGCACGCAAAATGAGGTGTGAGGCGAAAACGTAGTTCATTAAGTGACTTAGCACGAAGAAATATGTTGTAAATTCTCTGTTATCATCGGAAGGGTTCTGGGAATCGCGTTTTGTAGTAATGAAGCAAATTTGTTTTGTACGCTTAAATTGGGGTCTGAGGTGTAAAATTTCGTGTTGTTTCAGTTTTACGTAAGTATGCTATCGGAATTTCACTGACCCATCAAGTTCTTTCCATGAATGACATGCCCGCTGTGGCAGGCAAAGTAACGGAACCAGCGGGTAAATATGTTCGTCTCAGAGTGCAAAATAGGTCATTACGAGCCTGTTTAAAAAACTGACTCTAAAAAATTTTTGGCATGTGAATGTATGCCCACTGTTATATGCTGAGTAAGGAGACACTGACAGTATAATCACATCTGCCAGTCACTGACTAGGCTGTCACAACTGTCGCTTTTCGTAATTCGTGTCCCACTTCTGAAATGTGGGTTGCTTGTTAAAATGGTCTTTCACATTATCCTGAGTCTCAATATCTGAATGATCAGTACCTAACTTGACATGCCACTTTCTGGTTCAGTTATTTTACTGAAAGAATAGGGGTACTATTCGACGAGCAACTGTCAATGATGCATTGAACACAGTTATACGCTACCTGTGGAACACAAGTGCCCATGGATTCAAGCTTGACGTGGGATAAAGGTCCACAGGATGTGGATCTGTCTCGCTGAGCGCACTGTAAAAACATAAAAGTTGCTGATATTAATTTGAGACAGTTTATCAACAGAAAATGCTATTTGGCAGTTGACACACTAAAATTACATTTGATGAATAGCACAGCATCAAGTATGAGTACTAGGTGGAGAAGAAGAGATTTAATTATATCAAACATGAGCATGCCATACCATACCTCACGAAAATTGGCGCCTCTGGATTCAGGACATGTTTTCTTGACATCTCGTGGAAATGGGGTTTTCTGCCGGATATCAGCGTCTTCCAAACACGATATTTCGACGTCATTACTTGTCGTCTTCATCAGGTGTTCCCTGAGACTGGCTGCTTGCTGGACCGGGTCGCATATTTATGCCTGCCCGGTGCCTGGTGTTCTGTTTGCCGTTCCCTAGTCGGTCCGCGCCCGCGAGTCGCGCTGTCCTGCCGCTCTAGGTGCTCCCTATTCCGTCCGCGCCCGCTCTGGCCGCCTCCGATTGCGGGTGGTGTTCCCTTCTTGGTTTGTGCCCGCAGTGTGCGGATGTCTGAGGCTCGTTGTTGATGTTGGAAACATATTTTCTCCGGTATTGCTTCTTGATTTCTTCTTCTTGCTCGTTCTCCGGTGTATCCTGACGTCTGGCGGGATGTAGGGCCCTGCGGATGTCCCTGGATGACAATCCGTTGCTAGCAAACACTTTTTGAAGATGTTAAAGTTCCCCCGACAGGCTGTCTGAGTCAGTGTCTTGGCTCGGTGTACGAGTGTTCTAAGCACCCCGGTCTTTTGTGCTGGGTGGTGGCAGCTGTCGGCCTGTAGGTATAAGTCTGTGTGTGTTGGCTTCCGGTACACACTGTGGCTGAAGGTGCCATCCGCCTTTTTTCTTCACCAGGACATCCAGAAACAGAAGCTGACCGTCCTTTACTAGCTCGATGGTGAATTTAAGGCATCCGAATATTGAGTTCAGATGGTCCAGGAAGTCTTCCAGTTTTTCGCGACCGTGAGGCCAAATGACAAATGTGTAATCAACGTATCTCAGGAAGCATGTTGGCCGGTAAGTGCCAGTCGTAAGAGCCTCGTCCTTGAACTTCTCCAGAAACAGGTTGGCCATTGCTGGTGACAAGGGGCTACCCATCGCCACCCCTTCAGTCTGTTCATAGAATTGACCTCCACATAGGATGTAAGCCGATGTTAGAATATGCTTAAACAGATCCAGCACAGCTCCATCACTGATTAAGTCAAGCGTCTCCTTAAGGGGCGCTCTGGTGAACAGGGACACCACGTCAAAACTGACCATTAAGTCTGCATCTGAGAAACGTAGGTTTCTAGGACGTTCCACGAAGTCCCGTGAGTTGCGGATGTGGTGTGCACACCTCCCCACGTATGGTGCCAACATTTTCTTGCGATATGTTGCAGCTGGGTAGGTGGCTGCCCCAATATTGCTCACAATGGGTCGTAGTGGTACACCCTCTTCGTGAATTTTAGGTAGTCCATAGTGTCTGGGTGGTACTGGTGCCTTGGATTTCAGTTGTTCGATAACTATCTCAGGCCAGCCAGTTTCCTTCAGCAGAGACTTGGTTTTTCTGTCCACCCTGTCAGTTGGATCCTGCTCTAGTGGTTTGTAAGCCGGGTTCTCCAGAAGTCGCCGGGTCTTCAGGTCATAGTCACCTTTCTGCAGTATGACTGTGGAGTTCCCTTTGTCTGGTGGTAATACCACTATGTCGTCATCTTCTCGTAATCTCCTGAGAGCCATCCTCTCACCTCTTGAAATGTTAGGCGGCCTGGCTCTGGTAAGGGCTCTGCACATCTCGGTCTCTTCAGCTGTACTTGAGGGTAGTGTGTTGACGACTAGTTCCACAGAGATGATAAAATTGGCTAACGGTAGACCCCTAGGAGTGACAGCGAAATTTAGGCCCCTGCCAAGAACCTTCAGGGTAGCTTCATCCAGCGATCTGTCACACAAATTTACAACCTTGCGAGTGTCATTTTGTTGTACTCTGCTCTTCAGGCGTTCAAATTTTGCCAATTGTCGGGCTGTAGCATTGTTCTTAATGCATGCTGCTAGTGACTAACACACTCCATCAATTCTGTCCCAATCCTCTCGCGCTAGTTTGGCAGCCATGTACAGATATAGATGTAACAGCTCCCTGGACGTAACATCAAGTTTATGGCGGATATCACGGACTCTTTCTCTCACCAGAGCGATGTTGGCTCGGTTCTTGATGCTGTTGGTCGCCCTAGACGTAATATGATGCTCGATTTTAGCAAATACAGGCACATCATCTGCATCTCTGCACCTGAGGAGGAAGTTGAGTGAGCCCACCATCCTCTCTTTATGGGGAGGAAATGTGCTGCAATATAAAGAAACTGCACAAGCTGCGACAACGTCTTGTGATGTAATGTCTTAGACTTTCCCGGCGATTTGATGACATCTCGTGGAAATGGTTTTCTGCCGGATATCAGCGTCTTCCAAACACGATATGTGTATTTTTTTTCTCTGTCTTGCACTGAAACTGAAATATTTGTGCTACATTAGAAAGTGAAATGAACACATTTTCATATACAATCAAGCAACTACTTACATCTGTAATAAGGAAACAAAGATACCAAAGTCAATATAAATATAATAGCAATTCGCACCATTGTCTCACATGCCATAGTATTTCAATAGTTGATCAGATACAGGTAGTTCTAAAAACAGATACATGGGCGATGCATGGATATAGACAAATACAACTTCAGATTGTATGCAGACATTCCCTGCACCATTCATTATGCTGATAAGATAGCTGTAATCATTTGTGAGCATGCACCTGTGTCATTAGTTCTTGGACTTCAATAAGCAATATTTGAACATACAAGCATGAATTCAATTATTACCTTTGATATGAGACCTTAAACAGCTGCAATGAAATGCCTTTTTGCCATACCCATATCTTGTGCTATCCATCATGTGTAAAATCATTCGCTCAAGCTAACCAGCATCTAACAATTCCTTTTATCCAAAATCAGCTGATATTTTTCCAAATCGTGGAATTGCTTGTGTAGACGAATTATCTATGCTGAGGGCCACACAAAACTGGACACAAACCATTACATACGTGGGATCATTCCTTGTTAACACCCTCAATTGTGCAGACCACTAAGTTCGATTATGCTGAAGCATATGCCATTAATGTATGCCTTTGTGTGGATGGAGTCCTATACCAACAGAAACGATCATCATATAAGCAAATGTCTCAATAGGAGTTAAACTAAATTTAGAGTGGGTAGACAGCACAGTACGTTGCACACTGACTAAAACGAAATTACACAAATCCAGGCCAGGTGAGGTTTCCTTCGACAATGAGTGCTTAGGTTTTCTCTCTGTTATTCAGTTGAAGACTGTTAAAAAGAGTGGACTTTCTCAGAACCTGCTGCTTACTTCTATTTTTATTAGTGTGGCAGCATCTATGGTAGGATCACTGTCACTTTCTGGTTGCTGCATAAGCAATACTGTAGTAGTGTGTGTAAGCCAAAATACTTTATTGTATTTTGTGTTCCATTGCATAAAAGCCTGCCGCCCCCCTCTGCCAACACTTCCTTGGAAAGTGTTGTGTATTTTGTTCTTCCTAGACTTCTTTCACATGGCTCACCAGATTTTGGGAATGGTTGAAGAGGCAGCATAATCTGATTTTTGTGAAGAAATAGAAGCAGATCTGGATATGAATGAGCAGTACCATACAACTGTTTGATCAACAGTAAGCATCACTGGATAGGAAACTCAAAATATGTTGCGAAATGTAAGATTAGAATACATTATTCAGTTATACGTAATGAAATTCGTGTATTTGTTGTGTTATCTATCTTGACTAGCTATCAATTTATTTAGTGAAGGAAATGATTGGTCTGAGGATGATGACCTTGGTGTTCAAACAGTGAAAGATTCTTTGAGTCGTCATAGGTATCTTCAACTGAAACCTGAATTACATTTCTATATGGGAAACATCTTATAAAGCAGTTTCAGACTCAAGTCCACACACTTTGGATGTAAACTATGGGCCTTGCATCTTCTTACTACACTCCTGGAAATTGAAATAAGAACACCGTGAATTCATTGTCCCAGGAAGGGGAAACTTTATTGACACATTCCTGGGGTCAGATACATCACATGATCACACTGACAGAACCACAGGCACATAGACACAGGCAACAGAGCATGCATAATGTCGGCACTAGTACAGTGTATATCCACCTTTCGCAGCAATGCAGGCTGCTATTCTCCCATGGAGACGATCGTAGAGATGCTGGATGTAGTCCTGTGGAACGGCTTGCCATGCCATTTCCACCTGGCGCCTCAGTTGGACCAGCGTTCGTGCTGGACGTGCAGACCGCGTGAGACGACGCTTCATCCAGTCCCAAACATGCTCAATGGGGGACAGATCCGGAGATCTTGCTGGCCAGGGTAGTTGACTTACACCTTCTAGAGCACGTTGGGTGGCACGGGATACATGCGGACGTGCATTGTCCTGTTGGAACAGCAAGTTCCCTTGCCGGTCTAGGAATGGTAGAACGATGGGTTCGATGACGGTTTGGATGTACCGTGCACTATTCAGTGTCCCCTCGACGATCACCAGTGGTGTACGGCCAGTGTAGGAGACCGCTCCCCACACCATGATGCCGGGTGTTGGCCCTGTGTGCCTCGGTCGTATGCAGTCCTGATTGTGGCGCTCACCTGCACGGCGCCAAACACGCATACGACCATCATTGGCACCAAGGCAGAAGCGACTCTCATCGCTGAAGACGACACGTCTCCATTCGTCCCTCCATTCACGCCTGTCGCGACACCACTGGAGGCGGGCTGCACGATGTTGGGGCGTGAGCGGAAGACGGCCTAACGGTGTGCGGGACCGTAGCCCAGCTTCATGGAGACGGTTGCGAATGGTCCTCGCCGATACCCCAGGAGCAACAGTGTCCCTAATTTGCTGGGAAGTGGCGGTGCGGTCCCCTACGGCACTGCGTAGGATCCTACGGTCTTGGCGTGCATCCGTGCGTCGCTGCGGTCCGGTCCCAGGTCGACGGGCACGCGCACCTTCCGCCGACCACTGACGACAACATCGATGTACTGTGGAGACCTCACGCCCCACGTGTTGAGCAATTCGGCGGTACGTCCACCCGGCCTCCCGCATGCCCACTATACGCCCTCGCTCAAAGTCCGTCAACTGCACATACGGTTCACGTCCACGCTGTCGCGGCATGCTACCAGTGTTAAAGATTGCGATGGAGCTCCGTATGCCACGGCAAACTGGCTGACACTGACGGCGGCGGTGCACAAATGCTGCGCAGCTAGCGCCATTCGACGGCCAACACCGCGGTTCCTGGTGTGTCCGCTGTGCCGTGCGTGTGATCATTGCTTGTACAGCCCTCTCGCAGTGTCCGGAGCAAGTATGGTGGGTCTGACACACCGGTGTCAATGTGTTCTTTTTTCCATTTCCAGGAGTGTATTTGTACCTCCACAATACTCTGATATAACATTACATCATTTTATACAAACAGTCCGCAGTACCTCTGAATAATTCCACATTCAATGTGCAATTAACAGAACAATAAGCTTAGCTGGATCACGTCTCTTCTCTATAACAATTACAAGCCTTGTGTAGTAGGTTTTTTTCTTGATATTAGAATGGGAATCTCACCACAGGAAGAGGGTATGTGTAAACATAACACACAGTGAAAAACATTCTGATAACACAGTTTTTAAGAAACGAAATGTCTACAAATAATGACTTTTGAAATACGCTGCTATACAGACCAAATAAAGTCGAATTTTTTTAAGTAATTCATAAGCGTCCAAAATGAGATCTGGGTAAGTCTTGATCACAACAGCATCCTATGCCCACTCACGGAGGTTATTCGCTTGTGACAAGCTGGGATGTTTGTTTTCACCATGCCCCCACAAGAGCTTAAATATGGTCCAAGGTGTCATATCCCACAGGGACCTTCTTTTGTAGTATGACATGTGCTTCGCGCCAATTTAGAGTGGCGAGGTGTACATTTCGT
The DNA here is from genome assembly GCF_021461395.2 of Schistocerca americana. Taxonomy (NCBI): domain Eukaryota; kingdom Metazoa; phylum Arthropoda; class Insecta; order Orthoptera; family Acrididae; genus Schistocerca; species Schistocerca americana. Next base: position 95,944,990 of record NC_060125.1, on the reverse strand, counting down.
CCGTCGTGTCCACTGGGTTCCGAAGGATAATCAGGTTGCTACTGGTGCCTTAACATTGGCCTTTGAGGGTGATACATTGTCCAACGAGGTCCAGGTATGGTCTACAGGGGTGATGTCAAGCCCTATAGCCCTCCCCCCTAACACTAAAAATTGTTGTGCAGATTTCTCACTGTACTGAGACCGCAAGCTATTAAACAGAAATAAATTTCTCTACTGAAGTTGATCTATTTACAGATACCTGTTACAAGAAAGCCTGTTTATCGCACGAGATAAATATTCAAACTAGCAAGCGACGAAGTTTCGACGACGTGAATATCTTCGTGTAGGGAGGCTTCGTAGCTTAAATTTTCCCAAGACTTAAGCACGAACAAAAACTGCGATTAATTTTCTAACCACTAGTGTACAAATAAAATACACACGCATCGTTCGCTTCTTTGCAGCAACATGTGAAAATACATTAATTTCATCATATTTATCAGACAACTGATTCTGCTGCTGGCGCCACTGCTGCGCCTCCTCTCGGCTAGGCGGCTGCCATTACCAAATTTCAAACAAATATTTCCTATCTTTTTCGTTCTTCAGACAATTCCTTGGGAACAGATGGTGTTTCTGTGTCTCAATTTCGCTCGTACGTTTCTTGGCCGTGAGGTCCTCGGGTCTCTCATTTCAGTTTTCAGAATAATCTTCGTATTTCTCTGACAGCATATCAAATGCTACTATAGTCCTGAGATTTGCAAGGGCTACTTTCAGAACCTCTACAGAATTTTTCACTCCGGCTGTGTTAAAATTTGAGCAACTGTCCAGATGCCAAAATAATCCAAACAGTCCAAACACTTCAGTAGTTGCAGTTTTGCAGATTTGCAGTTGGCTTCAGTCCTGAGACTGGTTTGATGCAGCTCTCCATGGTACTCCAGCGTGTGAAAGCATCATCTTCCAGTACCTACCGCAACCTACATCCTTCTGAATCTACTTGGTGTATTCACCTCTTGGTCTCCCTCTACGATTTTTAACCTCCACACTGCCCTCCAATTGTAAATTTGTGATCCCTTGATTCCTCAGAACATGTCCTACCAACCGATCCCGTCTTCTGGTCAAGTTGTGCCACAAACTTCTCCCCAATTCTATTCAATACCTCCTCATTAGTTATGTGATCTACCCACCTTATCTTCAGCATTCTTCTGCAGCACCACATTTCGAAAGCTTCTATTCTCTTCTTGTCCAAACTATTTATCGTCCATGTTTCACTTCTATACATGGCTACATTCCATACAAATAGTTTCAGAAACTACTTACTGGCACTTAAATCTATAGTCAATGTTAACAAATCTCTCTTCTTTGGAAACTATTTCTTTGCCACTGCCAGTCTACATTTTATATCCTCTCTACTGCGACCATCATCAGTTACTTTGCTCCCCACATAGCAAATCTCCTTTACTACTTTGTGTCTCATTTCCTAATCTAATTCCCCGAGCATCACCCGACTTAATTCGACTACATTCCATTATCCTCATTTTGCTTTTGTTGATGTTCATCTTATATCCTCCTATATCCTCCTTTCAAGACACTGTCCATTCCGTTCAACTGTTCTTCCAAGTCCTTTGATAGAATTACAGTGTCATCGGCGAACCTCAGGGACAGCAAAGTTTTTATTTCTTCTCCATGGATTTTAATACCTACTCGGAAGCCGGCCGGTGGGGCCGTGCGGTTCTAGGCGCTTCAGCCCGGAACCGCGTGACCGCTACGGTCGCAGGTTCGAATCCTGCCTCGGGCATGGATGTGTGTGATGTGCTTAGGTTAGTTAGGTTTAACTAGTTCTAAGTTCTAGGGGACTGATGCCCACAGATGTTAAGTCCCATAGTGCTCAGAGCCATTTGAACCTACTCCGAATTTTTCTTTTGTTTCCTTTACTGCTTGCTCAATATACAGATTGAACAACATCGGGGAGAGGCAACAACCCTGTCTCACTCTCTACCCAATCACTGCTTCCCTTTCATACCACTCGACTCTTATAACTGCCATCTGGTTTCTGTATAAATTGTAAATAGCCTTTCGCTCCCTGTATTTTACCCCTGCCACCATTAGACTTCAAACGAGAGTATTCCAGTCAACGTTGTCTACAGATGCTGGAACGTAGGTTTTCCTTTCCTTTGTCTTTCTTCCAAGATAAGTCGTAAGGTCAGCATTGCCTCAAGAGTTCCAGTATTTCTACGGAATCCAAACTGATCTTCCCTGAGGTGGGCTTCTACCAGTTCTTCCATTCGTCTGTAAAGAATTCGCGTTAGTGTTCTGCAGCTGTGACTTATTAAACTGATAGTTCGGTAATTTTCACATGTCTAACACCTGCTTTTTTGCGATTGGAATTACTATATTCTTGAAGAGTTGCTATTACATAAAAACAAAGTTTCTAGGCGTTTCGCATAGTACCGCAGCACTGACATTCTTTCGACTCTGGGCTCGGCACATTCACTATTTCGGTCACTGTTTTCTGGACTCGCTGGTAGATTCCCTTGAAACGTGTCAAAGATTTTAATCTTTCAGCGCATTTGGTGGCATACATTGGATTCAGTCAAGCTTTTGGGTTTGGATTCGTCTCATCGACATCAGATGGTAGCACAACCCTCTCTGCTGATTCTAGAATTACGTTCCACACGTCTTTCACAGTTACCACTACATCGCGCAATGGCTCACAGCTTCTTGAAGTTTCCTGTTGTGCCAGATTCAAATAAAGATTGTTGCAGTGAACAAATGTCCGGTTTTGAAGGGTGATTTCCTTCACACCTTCATTACGTCCACATATACTACCTGTACCGCGTAGAAACTAAATTTCTAGCGAGTCTGACAAGGATGTCTTCAAGCAGTTGCAGCGTTCGCGCCTTGGAGTCCGGCGGACTACACAAACCCAGGAGCTGGTCTGTTTCGAGCGTCTCAGTCAACACAGAGTGAACTGCCCCTGGCCAGCGACGTCCAGCGTAGCGTCTGCCATAATCGCGTAAAGCGGGAAATTTCTTCACTTGCTGCACAAATTCTCGTTGGATCATCCGAGTCATAATATTCAGTACTTAGTAATTCGTTTTTAATCGTTGGTGCCAACCAGGTGCAACGGCGTTTCAGCCACGTTATCAGTTATGGCACATCATTCTTCCTCCCATCGAGAAATGTCACGAGGTTCCCAGAGACCGTTTTATGATCTCTCAGTGCGTTTGCTGCTCAACCCAGGAGCCTGAGTGACCTGATAATTATTAGTAAAGCGGTTCTAGCTTTCTCCAGATCGATCAGCAGGCGTTGCGCGTCTTGTACAACCACAGGTATACTATTTTCACGTTGATGAATGATTGTGACACACGAGTAGAGTCTGTCATTGAGAGTGTATCTTGAACTTCTCCGTAGCTTAGTCCCTTTTTTTTAAGAAGGCTTCTGCAACTGGAACTGTTTCTGTGGTCTTGCATTGTTCACTAATTGTATATGTCGTAAGTGAGGGGAATCACTGTGAACCATATTGATCATCTATATAAATTACAAGAGTGTGCAAATCAGACCTTGTAGCAATACTGCAATGTAAATGTAAAATAATATCGAACGTAACATACAACTAATTTGCACAATTCATACCAAGCAAGTTGAGACTGATGGTTTATTAGAAGCAGAATCTCACGGTAAATAAAATATTTTCACTTGTAAAGACGTGTACAACCATCTTTGTTCGATGATGGAAAGCGCTGTGTTTTCGAGTTCGATATGTCGGTTGTTAAATAAATTTGATGAAATTCATTTGAAATGAAACTGATATGAAATACAAAGAACTACAATCTCGTTTTCTGTGTGCGAATGCTTCTCGATGGCTTTAAACCAGGCAATAATGAAGTCACACTCGCAGTATATTGAAACGTCTTAACAAGTTTTATTGTAAACATTGACCTGCATTATAGCTCTGTACTTCCCCTTTCATGAGCTAACGAATGGCATTCACATACTTCCACGTTACGATACGTAAAACAAATCAGTATTTCACAAATACATTTCTCGGGTTTGCATGTTTGCCCCTGTGGTTAAAGGGTGAATTACATCTCAATAGTGAGTTGCGTCACGTCATGAATCCTTCTTGTTTCCCCTGTTTTGATGTAATGGGAGCCAGTGCTGGATTCCTGGCTGCGCTTAATCGAAAACTTGCATCCCTGTTCATATTGTCTGCCGTAGGGATATGTATGGCCTCCTTAAGAACACAGTCCCAGAAAGAAGATACTGGGGACAACATTTCAGTCTCCTCGTAAAACATACGATGTCCCGTGTCCATGCAACGCCGCAGGTTTATCAGGTTGACCCAGGCGTGTATGACGGCGTAGTTCTTACGCAACGCTCTTGCACGGTTCGACATGGCTGCCCAATATGATCCTCCACACTGCCATGGGACTTCATACACCGCGACGTTTCTAAGGCCAAGGTTGTCTTTGACCGCGCACAATAAATTCCTCAATTTTGCTGACGGCCGAAAAAGCACTTGAAATCTTACCTTTCGAGGATTCTTCCTATTCTTGAAGAAATAGTACCAAAATAGGGCAAGAACACTGTTGCAGTGGGTGCCTCAACTTCATTTACATGCCTGCTTAGAGTTTGCTTAGAACTGAATGCATGGCGTATATGCGTATCGGAATAGCCATTTTATTGGAGTACCGTTGTTAGGTGCTGTAGCTCACCAGGTAAACTAACGGCATGTGAGACCACATGTGCTCTGTGCAACAAAGCGCGTGAGACACAACCACGTTGCGCAGGGTGGCAAAGTGATAAGCTGATGGTGCACTGGGACATAGCGTCTATCGCAGCTCTTACGGAAGGGCCACAAGTTTTCTCCTGTCCATGACGTCCAAGAATGGTAAAATGCCAACCTTTCCCACTTGTATTGTAAACGGTATACGGAGATGGAGTGGGTTCCGATGCCGGAGAAACAAAGGTTATGTATTCCGTGGGCCCACACTACAAAAGTATCGTCCACATGCCACTAGAAGCAGGAAGGTTTGAGGCTTCTGATTGCAGTGCTTTTTCCTCAGTCTTCCATATAATAGTTGGCCACCATGTAAGACAGAGGACTTCCCTCCACTTGTTCAAAATACTGGTCATTGAATAAGAAGTTGATGCAAGTACATGTTTAAATAATGCCACAATGTCTTTCTCAAACTGCCTGCTGATAAGCCCTAACGAGTCTTGCAGAGGTACCGTCGTGAAGAAAGATACGTCAAAGCAATACTTGGAGCATAAGTGTCATCAGGCGTCCTGAACTGCGTCCTCAACTACGAGCGTCTCCTCGCGCACGCGTCTTGCCTGCTCCAGGCATGATAAATTTCGACGCCGCTGTGCGATCATCAGTAGCGCATTGCAGCAGTGACAGCAGCACTACCATCATCTGATGATGCCGAGCAGTTGCATCGATGAAATATTGTGCGAGTTACACAACACGACCGGCGGCCAACCTAAAAAGTGTATTTGCAACATACACGCCCGGAAAGCATGAAAAGTTACATATCGGTACTTATTTTACAGGGAACTACTTATCTCTCTGAGTACTATGATTTGCCGGAAACCTTGTTTCAGTACGTTGAACTGTTCGTTTAGTGACTAGCCACGCTGTATTATGCGTGGTGTGCAGAAACTTCGGTGCGACGTATCAACAACACACACAATCTGGGAAGGTAAAACTTTTTTACCACGATAAAAATTCGCGTAGGTAAGCTAGCATCAGTTGGTATGCTGCAATAAGTGCATAAAACGTGAAATAGACAGTGAGGTTACTGTTCACTGCAAATTCTTTAAATTACGTTCAATGACCTATGATACTTCATTTACAAACATCGTAAAAACTGTGACCAATAACGAAAAGGTAGGCACTTCACTGTCTAGAATGTTTGGCAGTAATGTCACGTATTTCATGAAGTCACATCAGACCTTGCATAGCGGAAAGAAAATCACACGTAAATTCAGAAACTATATTTTCTTAACTTTCGTGTGCAAATAGTAGTTTTCCGAACAAACTAATTTCAGAAAATGATGTATCATTACATTTATATAAATGAGCCAAAGCTACATGTGCCTGTCCGCCCCTGGTAGCTGACGGGTCAGCGCGGCAGAACGTCTTACCTAACGGCCTGGGCTCGATTGCCAGCTGGATCGGAGATTTTCTCCGCTCAGGGACTGGGTATTGCGTTGCCCTAACCATCATCGCATCCCCATCGACACGCAAGTCGCCGAAATGGCATCAACTCGAAAGACTTGGACCAGCCGAAGGGTCTAGCAGACGGAAGCCCCAAGCCACACGGCATTTCCATTTCCATCCATTTGCGTGAAAATTAAGTTCCTGCTTCGGTTCTATTGTGGTGCAGGGCGAGGAATTGTTTCCCAGAAACAGTAAGCAACAATAGCACTGTGGCTATCACGCCATGGATAACGAATTGCGATGAGTCTGGATAATAAATAAGTGTACTAGACTTACAGATAAGATGATCTATAATACCTTAGTAAACTGAGGGCTGTTTTTTGCATGAAAGAAAACATCTAATCAATAGTTGAGACGACTGATATACATTTACATGGTTACTCGGCAATTCACACTAAAGTGCCTGGCAGAGGGCTCACTGAGTCATGTTCATACTACTTCCCAACCATTCCACTATCGAATGGCGCGTGGGAAAAAGGAACACCTAAATCTTTCCCTTCGAACTCTGATTTCTCTTATTGTATTGTGATTATCATTTCTCCCTACGTAGTGTCATCTGCAAACAATCTGACGTCAGATCATCACCTATATCATTTACGTAAAATCAGGAACAGCAAAGGGCCTATGACACTACCTTGCGGAACGCCAGATATTACATCTGTTCTAGTCGATGATTTACCATCTATCACTACGAACAGTGACATCTCTGAGAGAAAATGACGAATCCAGTCACGCGAGTGAAACGATACTCAATATGCACGCAATTTGATTAACAGTAGCTTGTGAGGAACGGTATCAAAAGACTTCTGGAAATCTAGGAATATGGAATCGATCTGAGATCCCTTGTCGACAGCATCTTGCACAGGGACTACTCAGTTTGTATATTTTGCTATTTTTTTTTCATAGTTCCACACAACATCTTCCTGTTTTCTCGATTGATCTGTGTTCAGTTTTTCAAGGCCTATCCACTGTGCCAACTTATAACTAAATCTGAGGGGGGTGCGATGGGGAGGTTCCCTTGTAAGATATCTACTTTTGTCACTCACGCTAACAGTTGTTCTGGTTTCAAATTCTCCAATATTTACTTCGTCGTCTTTCGTGAAGGAATTACGGAACAAATTAGAAACTCCGCTTTAGTGGCACCATCATCGGTAACATTTCCATCGCTATCGTGCAGTGACGGTATTGACTGTTTTTTGCCACTGGTGTACTTTACATACTACCAGAATCTCTTCGGGTTTTCTACCATATTTTGAGACAGTTTCATTATGAAAATTATTAAAAGCACTAAATTTCGAGCTTCCGTGATACTTGAATTTTGTGGATTTTGCATTCTTCTGAATTTGGCATCCTTTTTTCGTTGCTTCTGCAACAGTGTTCGACGTGTTTTGTGTAATACGGTGTATCCGTCTCGTCTCTTATTAACTTATGCGGTATGAGTCTGTCTATTGCTGTCGATACTGTATCTTTGAATTTTAGCCATATCTGGTCTACACTTACACAATTAGTTTAGAAGGAATGGAGACACTCTGAGGAAGGCATCAAGCAGAATTTTTATCTGCTGTTTCAAATAGATATATATTGCGTTTATTTTTAGTGGTTTTAGTTGATATGGTTTTGAGCCTCCCTACAATGACCTTGTGTTCATTAATCCCAGTATCCGTCATTACACTCTCTATTAGATCAGGATATTTGTGGCTAAGAGGTCAAGTGTGTTTTCGCAAACATTTACAATTCGTGTGGGTTCATGAACTAATCGTTCTAACTAATTATCAGAGAAAGCATTTAGTACAATTTCGGAAGCTGTTTTCTGTCTACCAACAGTTTTGAACATGTATTTTCGCCAACAAATTGAGGGTAGGTTGAAGTCTCCACCAATTATAACAGTGAGTGGGGTACTTACTTGCAATGAGATTCAAGTTTTTGAACCGTTCAGTTATATCATTTGAGTAGGGGGGGTCGGTAGAAGGAGCCAATTATTACTTTGGTGCGGCCGCTGAGTGTAACCTCTACCCATAGCAATTCGAAGTAACTATCTGTCTCAACTAAGAGATAAACTAACACACACACACACACACACACACACACACACACACACACACACTCTCTTTATTTAATCTATCCTTCTTGAACACGGTTTGCGCCTCTGTAAAAATTTCGGCAGAATTTATCTCCGGCTTTAGCCAGCTTTCTGTTCCTACAACGATTTCAGATTCAGTGCTTTCTATCAGCCCTTTAGCTCTGGTACTGTTCCGGCACAGCTACGACAATGTAAAACTACAATATAGACTGATGCTTGGTCGATGCTCGTCGTTTCTTTGCCGTCTACCCTTGAGACTGGAGCCCTTTTTCATCTTTCCCGCGAATAACCTAAAATACCACCCACTCCGCGCCACACAGCAGCTGCTACCCGTGTAGCCGCCTCGTGTGTGTAGTGGACAAATGACCTATGTAGCGGTACCCCACCATCCTATCGCGCAAGTCGAGGAATCTGCAGCCTACACGGTCGCAGAAACGTCTGAGCCTCTGGTACGTACAGAGCCGAGTGGAGGGACTGGATCAAAGGTCAGCAATCGGTCCTGTCGACGATGCTTGAGCTCTGCCTTCATCTCGATAGCAATTCTGGCAGTCTTCACCAACTCAGATAGCCGTCTGAAACCAGAGAGAATCTCTTCCGATCCATAGGGACACACGTCATTAGTGCCAACATGAGCCAGCACCTGCAGTTGGCTGCACCCTGTACCCTTCATGGCATCCAGCAGGACCCTTTCCATACCTTGGATGACTCCCCCAGTATGCACACGGAGTTCACATTGGCTTTCTTCCGGTCCTTAGCTGCCATATCCCCAAGGGGCTCAATCACCCGCCTAATACACCTAACATTTAAGCTCCCAATGACAAGCAATCCCATCCTCTGCGCTTGTCCGAACCTCTCAGCAACACTGCCGCAACAGGCGAGGCCGCCCTTGCTGGCTCAGATGTACTTTCACCAGTGGGCAGTACATCAGACCTGTTACGGACCCGTAACTGTACAGCCTTAAAGCCAGCACGAACTTTCGCCTTCCACCCAGGGATTCGCGACCCTACCACTGTTCGCCAATCACCGTCAGGCAAGTGTCGACCAGCAGGGACGTCGGAATCCGAGGGCGCTGTGGCATCAGAGATCCCAGGCGATGCTACAGGTTCCAGAGGCGCCAGAGCGCTCGCGTCTGGTGTCACCGCGGCCCAGGGCAACAACCTGGAGCCTGTCGACCACGGCCAACACAGCTTCCAGCTGTTTACGGACGGTGGACAACTCCCCCAGAATAGGTACACAAAAGGCTCAGTCCCTATCCATCCCTAACAGTTTTTTCCTCTTCTATCTCACAATCAGTTCAAAACAGATGACTGACGACTACGCTAATTTACACTATACGGGTACTAAAACGCGATGCTACAACTCTCAAATGCTATAATACGCCAGAAATCTGTGAATTAAACTATGCAAGTACCTAAAAACACGCATAGAAATTAAGAATTAAACTATAAAACAAATAAGGGACCTAGAGTGCAACTTGCTGCTGGCTGCTGCTTATCCAACGGCGGCAGGCTACAGGGGCATTGTTTCTCAGTCAGTCCTGCGACGGTAGTTACGCAAAGTAGCGTCTGTCAAATAATGAGTGTAATATGTATTCCTATGAGATACCAATGTATATCTGTAACTAATCAAATTAATTCAAGTTTTCATGCTGAAACATGAAAGCAGTGCACATCATGAACTTCATAACATGCTACAGAGTAATGTTTCGGAACATAAATCTCAATTTTCTTATCCTGCAACATCAGTGGACTTCCTGTTGCTGTGGAATAGGATGATGATGTGAGTACCCTGTCATGATGCAAAATTTCGGGATAAGCTGCAGTGGGTTATGGAGGGATTTTCTTGCAATACTACACCTAGCTCTGAAGCATGGGTCCAAATATTAGTTTCTGGCAACTTAATATAATTGTTCCACCTTAGTTATGGACATGATTTATGTACGTAATTTGCGCTTTCTTCATGAGTTTAAGTTAAATTATTAGGTATTTAACATTCTGCGTGGTGTCTGTTTGTTCTATATCGTGTGTCCCTACCACTTTCGCGCAACGACGCTCTGAGCGTGTTTTTTAGGGAATTGACTAGTTTGAACCTGGGACCTGTTGCTGGTAAGGAGATGAACCTGGGACCTGTTGCTGGTAAGGAGACGCCAGACCACACATGACACGTAGAGTTCAGAAGAGTTCAGTGAGACTAGCTATGATATGACCAAATACTTGATGATTTCAGCATCAGCTCCACTGCACTCCCTGTAAAAGAATCTTAATACTAACTAAATTTAGTGGAAGGGGTTCAAGGCTTTCCTATTTTTAGTTAGCTGGTAAAATAACGTCGAAAAAGCAGTTAAGTTTACCATTGGAAATTTTATTCTACTCACAAAACATTGTTTATAAATTGCACTATTGATAAAAGAAAATATTTTAATACAAGATGATAAAAACCAACTGCGTTCAACAAAAATGTGAACGAATATGCCCTGAGTGGGTTTCCAAGTTCTACAATGGATCGAAGGATGACCTATGCCATATCACATCCATAATCTAGGTTTAAATTTCACAAAAGAGAAAACTATCAAAATGGTCTACAGTGACCCTCAATTATCTTTAGTTACTTATCTAACTTCTAGTGAACTACAGTGGCTGATGTGGCTTCTCAATAATAATAATATAACAGAAAAATCATCGCATTTCAGATTTTAACTTACGTAGCAAATGTGAATACCATGAGCTTCAATTGACGATCGACACTAGTATTACGTAAAAAGGGGATGTAACAGATGAGACTTCTGCAGTTCTGAGTGAAGCCTTATGCGCTCAAAAATGCGGCATCGCGTGTGTTCATTACCTTGTCGGTGTTCGTCAGGGGCGGCGGCCGGCGCAGCTCCATGCAGCTCGCCATCTCGGAACTAACTCTTTTCCAACTTCTCCTTACTACAATTTACCGAAGTTGGTTTAAAAAAAACCATCTGGCTGTGTTTTCATCTGACCAATCAGGGTCTCAATGTGAACCTTAAGCTCCGCCTACAAAAATTGTCTATCCAATGAGAAGCGTTATACTTTTCGTGGTGGGGCAATGTTTTTAACGTTTGCAACGTAACAGAGACGCGAAAAAGTCTCATGCTTAAAATTGCAGCTGGTGTGGCCGTTTTAGTGTTATCGTAAGATCTATACTGTTCTTCTGGAGGGATCTATCTTTTAACATGGGCTTGGGGAGTGGTTCTGGTGGTTGACTGGCGACGTGGGTGTCCGTCCCTTATTTAAGGCCTTCTAGGTTAACAGGGTTCTGCTCTCGGCTTCTGTTCTCGTTTCTTCCCTCGGAACTACGTCTGTTTCACGGTGGGAAGGTATGACATGCGTTTAGACATTCTTGTGTTAGTCTGTGGTATTCCATTTGCTCACTCGTTGATCGTATTGCTTTGGCTAACTTAATGTCAGGATTTATTCGGAGCTATGTGACATACTGTCGGATTTGCTTATCATGTCAAGGATTTCATGGAAGGTGTTGGATTTGCCTGACACCTTACACATAGTGATTATCAACACCTTCCTTGATAGAATCTCTACTTGCTTTGTTGTAGAGGTAGGGAATGCTTATTCACCCATCGTTGTTTATTATTTCTGGAACATTTATTCGCATTTTCCTTCTTAAATCCTTGGAGCAGGCCTGTTTCCCACTGATACGGATGGTCAAACGAGTCCTGAGAATTCCTGTTGTGACGTATAATTTTATATATATAAATTTTCCGTGTTTACAGTGTCATGTCTTTCAGTGTCACACGAATTTTTATTTTTCAAGGGTATCACTTAAGACTATTTTCATGGGTTCGCCCGTCAAATTTCTCCCTCATACCACAAATTTGTCGTCTGATGAAGTACAAACTGAAAAAATAAATTCCTTTTAAAGCACAGATTTGAATCTAATTTATATTCAAAACCTTACACGTGTGTCACAGAACAAATCCTAAATCGAGAATACTTCACACACGTTTAAGGGAAGAAATGCTTCTGATAATTATTACAGTATTTAAAGAAGATCAAAATATGACCAGGCTGAAATGAACAAATAGTACATGAGACTGTGTTAATCAATTTAACTGTAAATAGCTAAGGAGCATATTATTAGCTAAATGAGAATTATGAAAAGTGAAATACCAAAATGAGCACTCCTCAATTGGGAGTAAATCAAAACAATCAGAATGGCTGATAGAGAGCACAATAACATGAGCCATAAACGAATAAGAGCTAAGCAACTAAGCAAATAAGAGAATAAGCAAAAATGAGATGCAAAAAAAATGAGCTGGCCAATTTTTTTTTCTTTATTATTTTAATCACGTTATATAAATGTGGGCTGTCAGCAGCATATCACGCTACTCTTCAGCCGCTAGTGGTATAAGGAATATGACGTAAAGGTGGTTCAGATGATACAATAAAAATGGCGGGCAAAAACTGTAGACACGAAAAACAATAAACATGAAGCCGTTCGCGCTGGACGAGAAAAAACACTAAAACTCGTTGACACGGCGCACAAAATAGACGCCTGCGACGGCACAGGTGAACAGTGGTGGCGTGACGACGAAAGAACACTAAACACAAAACGAAGGCACACACTCGAGACACTGATGGCGATGATCTCTGGCGCGCGAATGTCCACTAAACGTGTGCGATTCCTGGGATCTGTGAAGAGAGGTGGTGGGGGGGTGGGAGACGAAGAGCAGTGGTGCCATTGGCCGGGGGGAGAGGGGGGAGGGAGGAATGAGCTGGCCGAACTCCGTCGGCACTTATATACGGTTGCGCTCGTGGCGGCACCTCGCCTGCGATCGCAATGCACTTTCAGCGCTCGCGGGGTCGTCCAGCGGCCCGTGCCCAAGTAGTGAGATTTCTGTCGCAGGTCGACCCTTAATCTATGATGTTACACTGTGTAGACCCAGGCATGGTTTTATCGCTTTTGCTTGGAGTTTTCTTGCCCCCTTTAACTCAAAGCATTTCCATTGTACCTGAAATAACTGTCATTTCTTGTTTCGAAATACGTACTTCAAAGGTACGCCATTACTCCCCCCCCCCCCTTTCCACAAAAGTCTCATTGAGAAGTGTGAGAAGGTAATTACATTAACGTTCTGCAATGAACTGCCGAGAACTACCAATATTGAGCTAGGAGATACGACAAATAAATGACATAGAAGAATTGCATACCTTTCACCACAAACGTTCACTCACATCACCTCGAAACTGCAAATTAAATGCGTGTGTCCTTACCTCTGCTAACGAAGGTGAAACTTGTGATTTTTTCTCCTGTTCTCAATACAGAGCAACAATGCATAGCGGTGTAGCTACGCCGTTAATGCAGGGCGGTCGTGAAGGGACGGAGGAGGGCGAGCGTCAGAATACTGCCTCTCCTCGCATCTAGGTTCACACGTTGTTTTTATTTTCTTAAATGTTGGATTGTTCGTATAGCGCAGCGGACATTGTCATACCTGTGAGCCAGGTCGGCCTTCGAACAGTACGTTGTTAACAGGTATCCTCTGCACGTGCGCAATCATATAAAGGAATTCAAAAACAATGTTCTTCCAGTCACGATTTCTGCCTGAAGTCTGGCGCTCCTCCCCCAAATTCAGTGCACTGGCAACCCTGCTATTCGCTTACGGGTCCGATCACCGTCAACTGCCGTTCGAAAGTGCTATACAGAATTAGTTAGATATGCATACAGAGGCTTTCCCCCTTTGGGGAAAAAATGGGACGAAGGGAGGGGATAGGATGTGGTAGGTGTGAAAAATTGCTTCAATCAAAAGCAAAAATTGCTGCCAACAAAAGTACTGATTACATATGTCTTCATGCCAGCGTAATTCATTCACTAAGTCTTCCTTTAGATGAAATAGAACTCAAAATGAAATTAGTGGGACGGGAGGGGGGGTCGGCAGAAACAGATTCTCGGACCTCCCCCTTTCCCTATTGATCCGCCGTTGCCCAGGAACTTGATACTACAATCCTTTCGTCAGTTAGTTACTGAGTGTCAGAGTATACTCTGGCCATCTCTGTTGTTTGCTTAACCTCTTCTGTTCCTTTTATTGTTCGTTGCCTTTGATTCGTTCTTGTGGTCTTCCCTTTCTTTCCGTTTTGTTACGTCTCGTCTGTTTTATTCCCACACGTGTGGCATTGATTTATTAGGAACAAGGGACCGAAGATTCTTAGTTTGGTCCCTTTCCCCCTCTTTTATACCAACCAGCCAACTACTCTGGCTTTTTGTGACTTCATCTAAACACCATGAATTTTATCTTCCTTAGGACGGCAGAAGAGGAGCTAAAAACAAGTTACACTTTCCGGAAAATGTTTTGAACAATGATGTCCTTAAAATATTGGTGTCATGTGCAGCCATGGCAAATTTTCACTGTAAATTATTAGCAGCAATAGGCAGCACTTAAGCGTAATTCAGATAAGATGGACACATGACGGAAGGTATTTTTTTCCCCTAACACTATTGCATTGATATTACTGTACCAGCGGCAGGTTCATCAGACGGCTTCCAGGGGCAACAAACTTGAATTTCATTGTTGCATCAACATCGTACGATCAGTCAATAATTAAATTGCTGTAATGTATTTATTATAGCTATAGCCTTAAGTCAAGTTTTAACACAGATCAATATAGTAGTCACAAACCGTACATTTCATAAGGCAGCATAACTCATGATTCATGAATTACGTGGACTCTATTCATGCATTGTTCCATAACGAGAGTACTTGGCGACTTCCAACGAACGTTAAACGTAATTTCAAACCATTTCTAAATTTGTTTCTCGCTTATTCGCTTAACGTCCAATACCGCACTAACTCATTTGTAAAGCATTTAAAGATTTGGAGCAGTTGTAAACTTGAGTTCGATTCTTGAAGGAATCAGATTTAATGGTTAGTTCCTAATTACTGTTATTGCTTCTGCTCACTAAGGTTCCTTTCCACGGTTTACTTTTGGCCTAGTTTATCAATATTTTAAACATACGCTTGGGCTCCATTAAGTTGGTGATGCAGCTCTCATACGCATAGTGTGAGATTTTAGCACACACTCTGCTACTATAGTTCCTTTAATTTAGTCATGTGCAGCTGAAGTTAACAACAGGACCTAACATAAATGCAGGGCTGTATCATGTGCGCATTTCTAGCCTTTTCATTATCCATAGTTTTCATTGTATGCTGTATATGCTTTGTTGTTTGGTTGTTACGTGATTGAAATGTTATGGTATGACTCCTTTCCTTTCGTCATATTAAGTTTTCTATTAATAACTGAAGTAATACGAAATTTGTATAAGTGCACTAGAATACATGATTACTTGTGTTCATTTCCATCCCCTCCCCATTTTGCACTCGGAATGCTTACATAACAAATATATGCCGTAAATTTAGTTTTGTTCCCACTACTTCGCTTTAATTGTGAATAGTTTTCACTATAGCAAAAGAATCAAAAGCACTCTCAGTATTCAGTACTGGTTGCCTGTTAATATCCACTTCAAACACCTTGTATTTAGTAGACCGGTAATCAGATGGTTGTATAATTACATTAGGAAGCACCTCCTGTTACTTTTAGTTAAATTAAGTGTGATGGTTCATTAACTTCTGGATGGTTAGCTATTTGACATAAGTATTGACTAATCTGTTGTAATCTCGTCATAATGCTATGTACTCCAAAAATATTGTACTGAGACGTCTTTGTTCCTCAACATGATTTCGTTGTATTAGACTTACGTGGCTTTGAAAACAGAACTGCTTATGACATTGGAGGCTTGTGCCTTTCACCTAACTTCAGGTTCATGCACAGTTTTGCCTATGTATGGACAGTGCTTATATACTGAAGCGCCAAAGAAACTTATACGTTCATGCGTATTGAAAAACATATATAGACAGACAGAAAACGTTGCTGCGACCGGCAACGCCTATATAAGGCAAGAACCGTCTGGCGCAGTTGTTAGTTCGGTTACTTCTGCTACAATGGCAAGTTCTCAAGGTTTAAGCGAGTCTGAAAGTGGTGTCACAGTCGCCGCACGAGCGATGGGCCACGGCATCTCAGAGATAGCGATGAAGTGGGGGTTTTCCCGTACGACCATTTGAAGAGCGTACCGTGAATAGCAGAAACCCAGTAAAACGTTAAATCTCAGGCATTGTTGTGGCTGGAAAAAACACCCTGCAAGAACGGAAGCAACGTTCATTTAAGAGAACCGTTCAACGTGACAGAAGTGCAACCTTTCAGCAAACTGCTGCAGATTTCAATGCTCGGCGATCAACAAGTGTCAATGTGTGAACCATTCAACAATTATCGATATGGGGTTTCGGAGCCGAAGGCAAAGTCTTGTACCCTAAATGATTGCACAACGCAAAGCTTTAAGATTCCCCTAGCGCCCGTTAACACCGATGTTGAAACGAGGCCACATGTTTCCAGTCATCAGCAGTCCAAATTGTATCGAGAGGATGGACGTGTATGGGTATGGATGAAACCTCATGAATCCATGGACCCTGCATGTCAGCAGGGGACTGTTCAAGCTGGTGGAGGCTCTGTAACGGTGTGGGACTGCGCAGTTGGTATGATGTGGGACTTCTGATACGTTTACACACGACACAAGTGACACGAACTTAAGCTTTCTGTCTGATCACCTGCATTTATTCATGTCCTTTGTGCATTCAGACGGACCTGAGCAATTCCAGCAGGACAACGCGACACTCAGGACGTCCAGAATTGCTACAGCGTGGCTCCAGGAAAACTCTTGAGATACGCTTCCGATGCAACCGAACTCCCCAGACATGAAAATTACTGAGCATAATTGGGATGCCTCGCAATGTGCTGTTCAGAAGAAATCTTCACCCCTTCGTACTTCTACGGATTTATGGAACGCTCTGCAGTATTCATGGTGTCACTTCCCTTCAAAACTACTTCGGTCATTAGTCGAGTCTATGCCACGTCGTGTTGTGACAATTCTGCTGGCTCGAAGGGGCCCCACACAATATTAAGAAGGTGTAAAAGTTTCTTTGGCTCTTCGGTATAAACAAGTAAAAATCCTTATTGAAAAACTGTCATACTTCTGTACTAACCTAAGATATATTAGTTATAAATAGTTCTGTGGTAATGTGAACAAGTATTAATTGTATGATGATAGGCCAGTTACCTTGTCGATTTCTTAAATCATATCATTCTACCTCATATTAAATGTATTGCTTGTCATTAATAAAGCCAAGTTGCTTTAGTACTAAAAAGCTATGTTCACTCTTTTATACATTTTGAGTATGGTAGAGTAATTTATATGAAGAAATGCGACGTGACCTAACTGTAAACTATTCGTAAGTGTTTGACTACCCACTTCCACTGGCACTTGTATTTTTTGATGTTATATTGCGATTCTTTCTGTTGCGTATTCAGTACCGTGAGGAGGAACAGTGATAGAAATGGGTCGTAATAATTAAGTATTAAAAACGGCATTATCATTTATCTTTATAGACAGTAATTTCAGAATGTAAGACATGGCACCGTGACTTGCTATTTATTGCATTTGTAGGAATAGCAAATAATGGCTATTGCCAGTAAACACACAGAAGTACATCTGGGCTTCGATCTTCATGTACCCTCGTCACTAAAGATGTTCCCCTCATCTTGAGGTATGAGTGACTTTCCCTTCTTTGTTAACCTATACTAGCTTACCACCCTCTCCTGCCTGAGGGAGTTACTGTTACCTCACTTAAATTTTCCAATGACCTCTTTAATGTCTTCGTATTTCTGTGTGTTTTCATACTTACTCTGAACTTTCGTCATGATGCATATGGAACAGTTGCTGCACAATTATTCATGTTTACTTTTTATAACTTGCATTGGTATTCATCTGTTTTTCAAAGTTGTTAATAAAATCAGAATTCGTCGTGTGCACGGGGTATTTTTCTTGATTTAAAAAAAAAGACTGGTTAAAATAATTTTCTTCGGTTTTTGTTGTTTAGAAAGAAAGAAAGAAGGAAGGAAGGAAAAGAAAAGATAATGAACGTACATCCTGTATTTCACTGAGGTGTAACCTGCATGTAGCTTTGATTCTGTAAAAATATTCTAGCTGACATTGGAATTTGTTTATAACATCTAAGAAATCTCTCTAATGTGTATATGTTGTAATATTACATTTGTTGGATAATATTCTTTTGTTAAATGACAACTTCATTTCTTTCTATTCACTGATGGAAATGTTGTCGGGCCAAAATTATTACTTCCGAACTTTGACAGTCTATGTAAGCAATATATGAAGCTTAACTACAAGCAATACAGCTGATGTAAGTCACGTGGTGTTTGGTAAGATGGTAAAGGACTATTGTGTGTCTGACTGCTAGGAAGCTCTTCAGCTAAGTCTGTAATTACTCCCACTTATTTTTCACGATACTGTCATCTTTCCTGTCGGCCGCTCTTGGCCAACTCTTGTTTATTTCGACCCCGACGGTATTAGGTTGCGAGGCCCGAGGGTGTCTTTCATTTCCATTATCTGTCATCTTTCCTGGGGGAGGGGGTCTCTTCAGATGTGGTGAAACCTGCCTTACTAGAGGAGCCAATCCGTCAGACAAAAACCTTTACTCAAAGCCAGTGATTAGGGTTGTAGCCTATGTAAAAGATTTTACACTCGCAGGCCTAAAAATTTTCAGACATAAGGCCAGATGTGAGGCCAGAACAGGCTCTACTGGAGGTGTAGATAAGTGTTTGTACGATCATACAGTCTCACAAGAAACCTGGCTTTGAAAAGTGTGACACACAGTTGCAGGTGTTTGTCTGCATCAAAAGTGAAGTAGGTGAGACAGAAAAAGCTTTATGCATAAGGAAATACCCTTTTTTAAAGACGGTAAACCATCCAGTTGTTGCTGCAGTTGGTGTCATCGCAAAAAGAAGGGGAAATATTGAAAACCTGTAATCCCACGTTACTTCCATTACTACAGAGACAATCCCAGAGAGCAGCATACGTGCAGAAGTGACGTCGATGACTAGTGAACGCATGCAAGTGAGAACAGCAGGCTGCTGTTACAGAATTCCGGTGACATGGTATAACAGGCTGGAGATCTTTGATGAACAGCGTAATATTGCGGACGCATATGTGAAGATGAAGATGAAGATGAAAGGGAAAGCGATGAAAGATTGCTGGGGTGCAGAACTGTTGAAAGTATCAGAGGTATCAGTGCACTTGGTCCCACAACAAACTCAATACACAGCGTCCCAGATGGTGGCTTGTCCCAAGGTCTTAATCGTCCCAGACCTTAGAGACATCTACACTGATGTTAGTTTGCATTTTGGTGACGAATGCTACTGGGAGAACGATTATTATGTTACTGTAGAAGATTGATCTGTACTTCTGACACGAAGAATCTGAGAAGAGGTTCAGCCAGATCTTCACCTGCAGTACTTCACGTGGCATACAGGCAGGTGATGGCCGCTTCCCAAAAATCCTTCCATAAATAAGCGTTAGAAGTGTGGTGCGTCAGAAGCTCTACCTGCCAAGCAACAGCATCAGACTACACAGCGTGGAATCTGGAGTACATTTCCAGATAGTTATGTGCGGCACCTCATGCTATACCGACGACTTTCCGGCTGAATGCAGTGTTAACTAAAAATGGACTGCTGCTTTTGCCTGACCTGAAAGAAGCCAGCGTATAACAAATACTGGGCAAGATACCAGCAGTTCGCCGACACGAGTGTGTAAGTTCCCGAAATTGAAGGAGCCATTCAGGAAGACCTGATAGAGTTGACGCTTTAATGACAGTAACAGTTTAAAGGCTGGTGGTCCCTTAGTCCAGAAGGACCCTCCGCCCCCCCCCATCCCCCCCATCCCCCCCATCCCCCCCATCCTCTCCCATCCCCCCCCCATCGCCCCCCCCCCCACCCTTACCACCACAACCACCACTCTCTTCCGTATATCACTGATGTTTACTTCGACTATTCGCAAATGTGTATACGTAAACAAGCATATAAAATTTCATGTTATATGTGCGCATGTAAAACAAAAATTGTTAATCAAACTAATTTCTTAATTTCCGATTGTATTTAGTTGTATTTCCGATTGCATTTAGTTAATTACGTATATGAAATTAAATACATAACCATTTTAGCCATGTAGTGCTGTCATAAACATCTCAAATAGCCTGATGCAGGTCTTGGTGTTAGGAATTGCGCACTGAGGTTTAGTCAGATGCAGAAAGCCTGCAGCTAGTCTATTCTAGTACATAATTTGGTTACTCTGTCAACTTTAACGTGCAATTTTATGCCTTTATTTACATAAATTTGACTGAGTAACTTTCTCTTAGACGTAGGATACTGTCATATCTCTTGAAGGTTTGTGTTTATAAATTTTAAGTTCTTCCATTCCACATAATAGACATGTAACACTTAATGTTTTATGTCATAATCAACTGTTTAATGATTCACCCTGTGACATGTCTAATGAAGAGCTTTCAGAAGTCACTGTGATTTTCTCTTATATCGTAAACGACAGCAGCAACTCTAAAGGGCTAGGTTTTAATTGTCAACAAACTACTTGCATTACCTAGTTAGGTTATTTTAACCTTCCACATGTTCAGCGATAACACGATGTCGTAAACTGCCTTTACTCATTAGTCATGGTGACTTCGTGCAAGGAAATTTATTGTTTCTTTGTTGCATGAAATTACTTCATAATTTGTGTAATCGGTTACTTACTATTCGATCTGGCAAACGTTGCTACAACCTTAGGTTTTGGCGTATGGTCTTCAGTTGCAAAAATCTGTAGAAAATTCTACATTGCGCGCTGGTAATTTGTTAGCAAAACACTAGAACTACCCAGTTTAGTTAATGATAAATATTTCGTAACCCCAGTGACACGATGTTTCAGAGACAATGCGTATTTTGTAACAATTATTTTCGTGACTTTAGATTGTTTTTGACATCGTAATTACAGAATACAGTTGCAAAGTAATTATAAAAACTGAGGAAGAGTAATCATTCGCTTACTGTAATGTGTGTTGAATGCAAACACTGTCACCTGTTACCGTGTTGCTGGGTATAATGGCTAATTTGTTCGTATCCATTTTAAAGTGATTTGATTGTATAATGGCTTTTTACACTTTATAGGCCTATCAGTTACGTACTTAGGATTCTGCCATTGCTTGTAACGACTGTGATGGCACAATCTCCTGTCTCACTCGACGAAGACCAAAGAGCACGTAGTACGTTCTCATGTTCCTCCCACGGAGGAGCCCTGTTTGGGCATCTTACTGTACCTACGGTGCTGCGCCTGCTATCCGTACGTCCGCCAGGTGGTCAGCAGACTGCTTGCCACTCTTCCTGGATTTGTGTCTAACATTACGTACGAGAACAAGACATTTTATTCATGATTTGAGTACAAAGTGCGAATTTAGTAAGAGTCGGTTGTCAGTGTAAGTTGGTTATATCATTCATTAAGGTGCTGTTGCTTGAGCCTAATTTCATGTTTTCCTTATCAGCAGGCAAGTTAAAGATGCTGCACAATAAATGTGATTCCACAGCTAAGGTAATTTTCGTTAATCAACAAGCAAACTGTTGGATTGATCATGATGAACGTAACCCAAGATGTTTAATTAAATTTTGATGTGTGATTGAATGCACAGCAAAAGCGTAGTAAGCGATAAACTTTCTTCCCTGCATAATTTTGTGGAGGATGTCAGTGATAAAAGGTTTCAAAGTTACAAAGTTTGAAAGTCGCTAAGGGTTGTCTCAAATACAGGACGAAAATATCCGTAACTTTATTCATTCAGTAAGTTATCCTGTCTCCTGACAAACAAAAACTATAATATCTGTTTGTTGTTCCTGTGTTAAACTTTTAACGTACGATTGTACTTACTAACGAGTAGATTGTGACGGATTTTCAGTTTTTTTAGTTGAATCGGTAACTGATTTTCCTTGCCACTTGAAGCCATTAACCATGTAACACTCTACCACAGTCCCAGTGAAATGGTTATTATGCTGAAAGGAAACATTCTGCAATTGGATTTAAATAACCATCTCGTTTTGTATTCTCCACAACACAATTTCAGGTGCCTGCACTTAGCTAAAGAGCGATCTCGTACATGTAGAGTACGTCCCAGTACTGGCCCTTGCACCACAACCACTACTGGGAAACTGTCTACAGTTGGATGTATGACATTTGGAGCCCAACGGCGCCTCAAATAACCGGTACGCATGCGATGCCGCGCACTAACCAGTGTGTTCCAAATGGCTGCGAATGAAAGTGCAATTTTTCCGGGGCTCATATCTTGGGTTCCAGTGGTGGTAGAATTATAAGGTAAAATGTTTCGTATAGCCCTTGAGCTGGGGACTGTTGAATACCCAGTAGAACGAACGATCGTCTTACTGTCACTATCCTACAGTACAGGGTCAAAAGTTGAGCATTACACGCTTCCTCCAGCTTAGCGAAATGGAGTATGTAAGTTGGTTCTTTTTGCATTAGTTGCGGTCTACGGCGCGTCTTCAGAGGCGTATTGAGGCATCATTCAGTTCACGGACAGTTTCTCATAAAATAAGAAAAAATTCTTTTTTACCATTTTTTTTCGCAGTCAGCACCGGATATTTAAATACCTAACCGCAGAAGATGGCCCAAATTTACTAGTATATTGTCTAGGTACGTAGGTAGAAGTGCCATCTTCTCGTTTTCAGAAATCGTTATAAGCACTTTACTTTGATTCTTTAGGGCAAGTAAAGCAAAAAAAAAGCTTAAGCTTGCTTGGAAGTGGTAAGGTCTGGTTACCAAGCATAAAATCCTTAATGTTTACAAAACATTTATTTCAACCCAGAGTCGTATTACAGAGAGATTTGGCACTTTAGTAATGTTAAACTTCAAAAACAAAGTTACGCATATTTTAAACGCACTGCTAGTAAAAAAGCTCTAGAGAGGAAACACGCCTCAAATTCATACTGCGTGCCTCAGATTCGCGCTGCTGTGCCTCGTGCCTCAGATTTTAAACTCAGTGCAAGTAAATTAGTCACTAAATGTTCAGTATGGGTTGGCGCAATGCGACGATTTTTTTAAGTGAAATTTTGTTACAGCAACTGTTAGGTAGCAAGTTTCAAAGCAGCGCTCACGGTATCAAATTACAAAACGCATCTTACGTTTTAATTCGTTAAGGATTAAGTTCGTTCCTTTTTTGTCCTGACTGAATTCAACTTAAATCGTGACAGTTACATGAAGTAAAATATGTAACAAATTTTTTTCAGTAATCCTTAAAAGGAAACCAAATAATCGAACCAGAATAAGCATCTATGGAATTAATTGCAAGATGCTTTTGCCGATAACGCATCAATCTCCGTGTCTGTTACAGAGAATAGCAGCTTGACAATGACAAAGAATTACGTTAACGGTTCTTGGTACAACGCACCAAAATTCCAATCTCACACATATAGCGGATTCAGCGTCCGCCCCTGGTAGCTGAGTGGTCAGCGCGATGGAATGTCCTACCTACCGGTCCGGGTTCGATTCCCGACTGGGTCGTTGCTTTTCTCCGTCATGGACTGGGTGTTATGTCGTCCGTATCATTATTATTTCATCCCCATCGACGCGCAAGTCGCCGAAGTGGCGTCAACTCTAAAGACTAGCACTAGGTGAACGGTCTACCTGACGGGAGACCCTAGCCACACGGCATTTCCATTTCCAGCGGATACAGCGAGCAGAAGATTCAAAGGATTGAAACCCCATTGCCAAAGAAATGAGTTTGTGGATAAAAACAATTTAACTTTGCTTGAAATGAACCAATAACCCGAAATGCTCAGACGCACGAAGCAGATTAGCCAATACTAACGTGAGTAGTGATTTCACGATAATGCGAGCACGAGCAGGTGTTAAATGGGAATTACCGACCAACACCGTTATGAGATCAAACAGAAATTCTCACCAGAAGTAGTGGCAATGAAGTAGTTCCACCGGTGCTGTTCAAAGCGTCTCGTTGGACAGCGCAAATATACAACCAAAGGAATCGATTCAAACCCTTGTGAGCGTCTTCAGTAGAAAATTCCCTTCGCTGAACTAAACAGCAAACGGATTTTCTCACACTGAGCGATCACTGGTCATGTGTACATCGCAATGTCGATCCACTCGTGATCCGACTAAAGGGCACAATGCTGGAAGCTCGTATACTCTGGTGAAGTCGCGACAGGCGGTTTAGTTTCTCCCGACCACCTTGCTTCCCTCACGCGGTGAGCGAGAAATAGTGCATCCGGTGCGAACGATTTTATCTTCCAGATTATAGGACAGATTCGAGCTAATCCTGGCTCTTTGTCCGTTGCCGAGAGAATCCCCAAAGTCATGGTTTTTGTGTACCAAAACAAGACAAGAATTCAAAGGCGGCTAGGCCTAGCAAATTGGTGTAATTTTTATGGTACATTACTACAATCCTGTTTTCTAACAACCGTGAAAATTGTCTTTATCCAATTCCCAGGTACACAGGTTCAAAATTACACTGCTCGTACCCGTTAGTGGCGTTCAACAAGTAATTCAAACTATTTTTTTTTCCTGAAAGCAGGTGGATTTCATTAATGCTTTTGATATAGTATATTATTTCGCACTCCTTTGCCTACAAAACTGTTTTTCAGAGTAATCACCGTTCAATGTGACTGCGTTAAGCCACTTTACTGCGAGGCCTGTACGTCTGCATGGTATCATTCTATTGGTAGGCATCTGTGCGAACGTCTTGCTGCATCAGTAACACCTCAATCATCCGCGTACTGCTTGCCACGGAGTGCATACTTCACTGCGCCGGAAATGGAAGTGGGGAAGGTGCGAGAACCGGGCTGTGAGGCGAGTGAGGAAGAACAATCCAACGGAGTTAAGGCAGCTACCCTTTGGTGCGCAGCACTTTAAGGCCTTGCGTTGTCACGGAGAAGATTGTTCTTTTGTGGCGACGAACACGATGAAGTCGTCTTAAATTTCCTGAGGGAACGTGCAGCCGTGCGGGACGAGGGAGATCGGACAGGTTTGCGAGACCTTGTTGCAATGATGAGACGCCTCGCACAACGGCTAAGTGTGCTTTTGTTCACTGCCAGGTCTCTGCAGACATTCTGCAATTGCCTACGAACTCTGTGACTGTCCTCTGCCTGGAATACGGCTCCGTTACCGACACTCTCTTAAAGGTTACGCATAGCGCCGCTACCAGTCGGAACCTGATGAAACTTAAGGGGCTGCAGTCGGGATATTCCGTGATGCCCCATAACAAATTCCGCATTTTTAACCGAAATCGGGCAAAAAATGTTACATTACTTACTTAACGCTCATCGTAAAACATGCACGTAAAAATGAAATTTGAGGATATACCCGTGATAAACCCATGAATAATGGAATACCAATGAACGACTGATGCGTTGGCGTAAATCCAAGGGCAGTTACTAAAGGAAGAACAGGGAAGTGGTTTTTCACAATTACGAGTATTTTGCCATCAGCAGCGGACAGGTCCTCAGCCGTGGATTCGAAGACGGCTGTGCCCAGTAAATGGCTGCAGTTTTTACGATATTCCTAAAATTTGGGCCTAGAAAAGCCTAGAAAATTTTGTAGATATCATTATCCGTTCCCGAGAAAGAGGTATAAACTACCAAACTTCGGCACGCAAAATGTGGTGAGAGGCAAAAACGTGGTTCATAAAGTGACGTAGCACGAAGAAACATGTTGTAAATTATCTGTTATCATCGGAAGGGTTCTGGGAATCAAGTTTTGCAGTAATGAAGCACATCAAATTTTTTTGTACGCCTAAATTGGGGCCTGAGGTGTAAAATTAGTTTCGTGTTGTCTCAGTTGTCTCAGTTGTTTCAGTTTTACATAAGTATCGGAATTTCACTGACCCATCAAGTTCTTTCCATGAGTGACATGCCCGCTGTGGCAGGCAAAGTAACTGAACCAGCGGGTAAATGTTCGTCTCAGAGTGCAAAATAGGTCATTACGAGCCTGTTTAAAAAACTGACTCTAAAAAATTTTTGGCATGTGAATGTATGCCCACTGTTATATGCTGAGTAAGGAGACACTGACAGTATAATCACATCTGCCAGTCACTGACTAGGCTGTCACAACTGTCGCTTTTCGTAATTCGTGTCCCACTTCTGAAATGTGGGTTGCTTGTTAAAATGGTCTTTCACATTATCCTGAGTCTCAATATCTGAATGATCAGTACCTAACTTGACATGCCACTTTCTGGTTCAGTTATTTTACTGAAAGAATAGGGGTACTATTCGACGAGCAACTGTCAATGATGCATTGAACACAGTTATACGCTACCTGTGGAACACAAGTGCCCATGGATTCAAGCTTGACGTGGGATAAAGGTCCACAGGATGTGGATCTGTCTCGGTGAGCGCACTGTAAAAACATAAAAGTTGCTGATATTAATTTGAGACAGTTTATCAACAGAAAATGCTATTTGGCAGTTCACACACTAAAATTACATTTGAAGAATAGCACAGCATCAAGTATGAGTACTAGGTGGAGAAGAGATGTAATTATATCAAACATGAGCATACCATACCATACCATACCTCACGAAAATTGGCGCCTCTGGATTCAGGACATGTTTTCTTGACATCTCGTGGAAATCGGGTTTTCTGCCGGATATCAGCGTCTTCCAAACACGATATTTCGACGTCATTACTTGTCGTCTTCATCAGGTGTTCCCTGAGACTGGCTGCTTGCTGGACCGGGTCGCATATTTATGCCTGCCCGGTGCCTGGTGTTCTGTTTGCCGTTCCCTAGTCGGTCCGCGCCCGCGAGTCGCGCTGTCCTGCCGCTCTAGGTGCTCCCTATTCCGCCCGCGCCCGCTCTGGCCACCTCCGATTGCGGGTGGTGTTCCCTTCTTGGTTTGTGCCCGCAGTGTGCGGATGTCTGAGGCTCGTTGTTGATGTTGGAAACATATTTTCTCCGGTATTGCTTCTTGATTTCTTCTTCTTGCTCGTTCTCCGGTGTATCCTGACGTCTGGCGGGATGTAGGGCCCTGCGGATGTCCCTGGATGACAATCCGTTGCTAGCAAACACTTTTTGAAGATGTTAAAGTTCCCCCGACAGGCTGTCTGAGTCAGTGTCTTGGCTCGGTGTACGAGTGTTCTAAGCACCCCGGTCTTTTGTGCTGGGTGGTGGCAGCTGTCGGCCTGTAGGTATAAGTCTGTGTGTGTTGGCTTCCGGTACACACTGTGGCTGAAGGTGCCATCCGCCTTTTTTCTTCACCAGGACATCCAGAAACAGAAGCTGACCGTCCTTTACTAGCTCGATGGTGAATTTAAGGCATCCGAATATTGAGTTCAGATGGTCCAGGAAGTCTTCCAGTTTTTCGCGACCGTGAGGCCAAATGACAAATGTGTAATCAACGTATCTCAGGAAGCATGTTGGCCGGTAAGTGCCAGTCGTAAGAGCCTCGTCCTTGAACTTCTCCAGAAACAGGTTGGCCATTGCTGGTGACAAGGGGCTACCCATCGCCACCCCTTCAGTCTGTTCATAGAATTGACCTCCACATAGGATGTAAGCCGATGTTAGAATATGCTTAAACAGATCCAGCACAGCTCCATCACTGATTAAGTCAAGCGTCTCCTTAAGGGGCGCTCTGGTGAACAGGGACACCACGTCAAAACTGACCATTAAGTCTGCATCTGAGAAACGTAGGTTTCTAGGACGTTCCACGAAGTCCCGTGAGTTGCGGATGTGGTGTGCACACCTCCCCACGTATGGTGCCAACATTTTCTTGCGATATGTTGCAGCTGGGTAGGTGGCTGCCCCAATATTGCTCACAATGGGTCGTAGTGGTACACCCTCTTCGTGAATTTTAGGTAGTCCATAGTGTCTGGGTGGTACTGGTGCCTTGGATTTCAGTTGTTCGATAACTATCTCAGGCCAGCCAGTTTCCTTCAGCAGAGACTTGGTTTTTCTGTCCACCCTGTCAGTTGGATCCTGCTCTAGTGGTTTGTAAGCCGGGTTCTCCAGAAGTCGCCGGGTCTTCAGGTCATAGTCACCTTTCTGCAGTATGACTGTGGAGTTCCCTTTGTCTGGTGGTAATACCACTATGTCGTCATCTTCTCGTAATCTCCTGAGAGCCATCCTCTCACCTCTTGAAATGTTAGGCGGCCTGGCTCTGGTAAGGGCTCTGCACATCTCGGTCTCTTCAGCTGTACTTGAGGGTAGTGTGTTGACGACTAGTTCCACAGAGATGATAAAATTGGCTAACGGTAGACCCCTAGGAGTGACAGCGAAATTTAGGCCCCTGCCAAGAACCTTCAGGGTAGCTTCATCCAGCGATCTGTCACACAAATTTACAACCTTGCGAGTGTCATTTTGTTGTACTCTGCTCTTCAGGCGTTCAAATTTTGCCAATTGTCGGGCTGTAGCATTGTTCTTAATGCATGCTGCTAGTGACTAACACACTCCATCAATTCTGTCCCAATCCTCTCGCGCTAGTTTGGCAGCCATGTACAGATATAGATGTAACAGCTCCCTGGACGTAACATCAAGTTTATGGCGGATATCACTGACTCTTTCTCTCACCAGAGCGATGTTGGCTCGGTTCTTGATGCTGTTGGTCGCCCTAGACGTAATATGATGCTCGATTTTAGCAAATACAGGCACATCATCTGCATCTCTGCACCTGAGGAGGAAGTTGAGTGAGCCCACCATCCTCTCTTTATGGGGAGGAAATGTGCTGCAATATAAAGAAACTGGACAAGCTGCGACAACGTCTTGTGATGTAATGTCTTAGACTTTCCCGGCGATTTGATGACATCTCGTGGAAATGGTTTTCTGCCGGATATCAGCGTCTTCCAAACACGATATGTGTATTTTTTTTCTCTGTCTTGCACTGAAACTGAAATATTTGTGCTACATTAGAAAGTGAAATGAACACATTTTCATATACAATCAAGCAACTACTTACATCTGTAATAAGGAAACAAAGATACCAAAGTCAATATAAATATAATAGCAATTCGCACCATTGTCTCACATGCCATAGTATTTCAATAGTTGATCAGATACAGGTAGTTCTAAAAACAGATACATGGGCGATGCATGGATATAGACAAATACAACTTCAGATTGTATGCAGACATTCCCTGCACCATTCATTATGCTGATAAGATAGCTGTAATCATTTGTGAGCATGCACCTGTGTCATTAGTTCTTGGACTTCAATAAGCAATATTTGAACATACAAGCATGAATTCAATTATTACCTTTGATATGAGACCTTAAACAGCTGCAATGAAATGCCTTTTTGCCATATCCATATCTTGTGCTATCCATCATGTGTAAAATCATTCGCTCAAGCTAACCAGCATCTAACAATTCCTTTTATCCAAAATCAGCTGATATTTTTCCAAATCGTGGAATTGCTTGTGTAGACGAATTATCTATGCTGAGGGCCACACAAAACTGGACACAAACCATTACATACGTGGGATCATTCCTTGTTAACACCCTCAATTGTGCAGACCACTAAGTTCGATTATGCTGAAGCATATGCCATTAATGTATGCCTTTGTGTGGATGGAGTCCTATACCAACAGAAACGATCATCATATAAGCAAATGTCTCAATAGGAGTTAAACTAAATTTAGAGTGGGTAGACAGCACAGTACGTTGCACACTGACTAAAACGAAATTACACAAATCCAGGCCAGGTGAGGTTTCCTTCGACAATGAGTGCTTAGGTTTTCTCTCTGTTATTCAGTTGAAGACTGTTAAAAAGAGTGGACTTTCTCAGAACCTGCTGCTTACTTCTATTTTTATTAGTGTGGCAGCATCTATGGTAGGATCACTGTCACTTTCTGGTTGCTGCATAAGCAATACTGTAGTAGTGTGTGTAAGCCAAAATACTTTATTGTATTTTGTGTTCCATTGCATAAAAGCCTGCCGCCCCCCTCTGCCAACACTTCCTTGGAAAGTGTTGTGTATTTTGTTCTTCCTAGACTTCTTTCACATGGCTCACCAGATTTTGGGAATGGTTGAAGAGGCAGCATAATCTCATTTTGTGAAGAAATAGAAGCAGATCTGGATGTAAATGAGCAGTACCATACAACTGTTTGATCAACAGTAAGCATCACTGGATAGGAAACTCAAAATATGTTGGGAAATGTAAGATTAGAATACATTATTCAGTTATACGTAATGAAATTCGTGTATTTGTTGTGTTATCTATCTTGACTAGCTATCAATTTATTTAGTGAAGGAAATGATTGGTCTGAGGATGATGACCTTGGTGTTCAAACAGTGAAAGATTCTTTGAGTCGTCATAGGTATCTTCAACTGAAACCTGAATTACATTTCTATATGGGAAACATCTTATAAAGCAGTTTCAGACTCAAGTCCACACACTTTGGATGTAAACTATGGGCCTTGCATCTTCTTACTACACTCCTGGAAATTGAAATAAGAACACCGTGAATTCATTGTCCCAGGAAGGGGAAACTTCATTGACACATTCCTGGGGTCAGATACATCACATGATCACACTGACAGAACCACAGGCACATAGACACAGGCAACAGAGCATGCACAATGTCGGCACTAGTACAATGTATATCCACCTTTCGCAGCAATGCAGGCTGCTATTCTCCCATGGAGACGATCGTAAAGATGCTGGATGTAGTCCTGTGGAACGGCTTGCCATGCCATTTCCACCTGGCGCCTCAGTTGGACCAGCGTTCGTGCTGGACGTGCAGACCGCGTGAGACGACGCTTCATCCAGTCCCAAACATGCTCAATGGGGGACAGATCCGGAGATCTTGCTGGCCAGGGTAGTTGACTTACACCTTCTAGAGCACATTGGGTGGCACGGGATACATGCGGACGTGCATTGTTCTGTTGGAACAGCAAGTTCCCTTGCCGGTCTAGGAATGGTAGAACGATGGGTTCGATGACGGTTTGGATGTACCGTGCACTATTCAGTGTCCGCTCGACGATCACCAGTGGTGTACGGCCAGTGTAGGAGATCGCTCCCCACACCATGATGCCGGGTGTTGGCCCTGTGTGCCTCGGTCGTATGCAGTCCTGATGGTGGCGCTCACCTGCACGGCGCCAAACACGCATACGACCATCATTGGCACCAAGGCAGAAGCGACTCTCATCGTTGAAGACGACACGTCTCCATTCGTCCCTCCATTCACGCCTGTCGCGACACCACTGGAGGCGGGCTGCACGATGTTGGGGCGTGAGCGGAAGACGGCCTAACGGTGTGCGGGACCGTAGCCCAGCTTCATGGAGACGTTTGCGAATGGTCGTCGCCGATACCCCAGGAGCAACAGTGTCCCTAATTTGCTGGGAAGTGGCGGTGCGGTCCCCTACGGCACTGCGTAGGATCCTACGGTCTTGGCGTGCATCCGTGCGTCGCTGCGGTCCGGTCCCAGGTCGACGGGCACGTGCAGCTTCCGCCGACCACTGGCGACAACATCGATGTACTGTGGAGACCTCACGCCCCACGTGTTGAGCAATTCGGCGGTACGTCCACCCGGCCTCCCGCATGCCCACTATACGCCCTCGCTCAAAGTCCGTCAACTGCACATACGGTTCACGTCCACGCTGTCGCGGCATGCTACCAGTGTTAAAGACTGCGATGGAGCTCCGTATGCCACGGCAAACTGGCTGACACTGACGGCGGCGGTGCACAAATGCTGCGCAGCTAGCGCCATTCGACGGCCAACACCGCGGTTCCTGGTGTCCGCTGTGCCGTGCGTGTGATCATTGCTTGTACAGCCCTCTCGCAGTGTCCGGAGCAAGTATGGTGGGTCTGACACACCGGTGTCAATGCCCCCTGCGGGTCCGGGGATTAGAATAGGCCCGAGGTATTCCTGCCTGTCGTAAGAGGCGACTAAAAGGAGTCCATCCCCCTCACGGGGGTAGTTAGCGCCTGCGTCCGGAGACGGACGGTTTCACGACCTATAATCGTGGTCTCTTTGGTTTTTCATTTCTCGTTTCTTCCTTCCTTTTGTTGGTTCCTTTCCTTGCTCTTCTCCACCTCACTGTCTTCCTTACTCTTTCCCTTGACTTCTCCTTGCCTTCTCATTGCCTTTTTCTCCTTTCCTTCTCATTGCCTTTTTCTCCTTTCCTTCTCATTGCCTTTTTCTCCTTTCCTTCTCATTGCCTTTTTCTCCTTTCCTTCTCATTGCCTTTTTCTCCTTTCCTTCTCGTTGCCTTTTTCTCCTTTCCTTCTCATTGCCTTTTTCTCCTTTCCTTCTCGTTGCCTTTTTCTCCTTTCCTTCTCGTTGCCTTTTTCTCCTTTCCTTCTCGTTGCCTTTTTCTCCTTTCCTTCTCGTTGCCTTTTTCTCCTTTCCTTCTCGTTGCCTTTTTCTCCTTTCCTTCTCGTTGCCTTTTTCTCCTTTCCTTCTCGTTGCCTTTTTCTCCTTTCCTTCTCGTTGCCTTTTTCTCCTTTCCTTCTCGTTGCCTTTTTCTCCTTTCCTTCTCGTTGCCTTTTTCTCCTTTCCTTCTCGTTGCCTTTTTCTCCTTTCCTTCTCGTTGCCTTTTTCTCCTTTCCTTCTCGTTGCCTTTTTCTCCTTTCCTTCTCGTTGCCTTTTTCTCCTTTCCTTCTCGTTGCCTTTTTCTCCTTTCCTTCTCGTTGCCTTTTTCTCCTTTCCTTCTCGTTGCCTTTTTCTCCTTTCCTTCTCGTTGCCTTTTTCTCCTTTCCTTCTCGTTGCCTTTTTCTCCTTTCCTTCTCGTTGCCTTCTTCTCCTTTCCTTCTCGTTGCCTTCTTCTCCTTGCCTTCTCGTTGCCTTCTTCTCCTTGCCTTCTCGTTGCCTTCTTCTCCTTGCCTTCTCTGGTCTCCGCCTCGGCGTTTGAGACAGTCTGTCCTCTTTCTCCCTCACTCTCTTCTTTTTCCTCTTCTTCCTTCCTCACTGTGCGTGTCTGAAGGCCGACCCACGCGTTCGCACGCGTAGCCGGTGACGGGGTAACGCGTAAGTCCCCGCCCTGCGTAGACATGTAAGGCACGCGCGTACCCCCTGGTAAAGGCCAGGCCCGGGGAGGGGTGATTGCCTGAGCTGATACCTTCTGACCATGCCGATTGGTCCCTCCGTCTGTTTCTCGGGAGGTGTGACCTGAGGTGTAAACATTCACCTAAGGCGGGAGTGCCCTCTGAGAGGGTCCCCACAAGGAAGGAGCGCGCCATCGGAGACGCTGGCAATCATGGGGGATTCCTCCGCAATGGATTCTACTCCATCGCTTTTGACTTCGACCCAAAAACGGAAACGTGACCAGCCAACAGTGACAAAAGTACTACCGCCTGCCCCACAGTTCCTCGTAGTTTCTCGAACTGAGGACGGAAAGGATTTTTCCTCTGTCAACCCTTTCGTCATTCAGAAGGGCGTAGATGCCATAGCCGGATCTGTCAAATCTTGTACCAGGTTGCGTAACGGTACCTTATTACTAGAAACTGAGAGTGCCTTTCAGGCGCAAAAACTGCTTCGGGCCACACTCTTGTACACGTTCCCTGTCCGGGTGGAGGCCCACCGCACTTTGAATTCGTCTCGTGGTGTAGTCTATAGTAGCTCCCTCGACGGATTGACTGACGAGGAGCTTCAATCTTTCCTCGCTGAGCAGGGTGTGACGGCTGTCCATCGGGTCATGAAAAAGGTCAACAATGACCTTGTACCGACCCGGACACTTTTCTTGACCTTCGATAGTGTTAAGCTGCCATCGCGCATCAAGGCGGGCTACGAGGTTATTTCTGTTCGCCCCTATGTCCCGACACCTACGCGCTGCTACCAGTGTCAGCGTTTCAATCACACTCGCCAGTCTTGCTCCAATGCGGCTAAATATGTCACTTGTGGCAGGGATGCCCATGAGGGTGACTGTCCACCTCCGTCTCCTCGTTGTGTGAACTGTCAGGGTGCCCATGCCGCATCCTCCCGCGACTGTCCTGTCTATAAGGAAGAACGCTGTATGCAGGAAATTCGAGTCAAAGAGAAAGTGTCCACCTCGGCTGCTCGCAAGCTATTGGCTAGTAGGAAGCCCACGCTGCTCCCAGCGGGGAAATACAGCACTGTCCTCGCCTCTCCTCGGACTACCCGGGAGGTGGCAACCCAGACATGCGATCTGACCTTCAGCACCACGGTCGTCCGTTCGGCCAGTGCTAAGATCGCGCGGTCGACGTCTCCTCTTCCTCCCGTCACCCCACAGACACCAGCCACTTCCTCAGTTTCTGCTAAGTCGAAAACCCCGAAGTCAGATGCACGGGCCTTCAAGAAGGAACCATCCCGTGCAGACTTCCTCCGTCCCTCGACCTCCCAGCCTTCGACTGGTACTTCCACCAAACGTCCTTCTAAAAAGGCGCATAGGAAGCACAGTTCTCCTTCTCCGCCGCGGCGCCTTTCTTCTCCTGCGCCACCCAGCGGTTGCCGCCCCAGGCCGTCATCCGTTTCGCCTGGCCGCACCGCTGGTAGCCGAACATCTGGCCGTTCACCGGCGGAGGAAGCTCCCCCTCCCGGCCATCCTCCCGAGATGGCCGATGACCCTATAGACCCCATGGACGATGACTGTCCGCCTCCTGATAGCGGCGGCAGTGCCCGCTTGAAGCCAGGCCCTAAGCGGCCTTCGAGGTGACCCCTTCTATCATCTTTCTTTTCTTACGATGGCACTTATTCACTGGAATATTCGCAGCATTCGCTCCAACCGAGAGGACTTGAAGTTGCTGCTCCGCTTGCATCGTCCGCTCGTCGTAGCCCTCCAGGAAACGAAGCTACGCCCATGCGATCAAATTGCCTTGGCACACTACACCTCTGTGCGTTTTGACCTACCCCCTGTGGTAGGTATCCCAGCTCATGGAGGGGTTATGTTGCTGGTCCGGGATGATATTTACTACGATCCCATCACGTTGCACACCGGCCTGCAGGCAGTTGCCATCCGCATTACTCTCCCCACTTTTACGTTTTCCTTTTGTACCGTTTACGCTCCATCGTCATCTGCCGTTACCAGGGCAGACATGACGCAACTTATTGCTCAGCTACCTGCACCATTTTTGTTAACTGGAGACTTCAATGCCCACCATCCCCTTTGGGGCTCTCCAGCATCCTGCCCGAGG
The DNA here is from genome assembly GCF_021461395.2 of Schistocerca americana. Classification (NCBI taxonomy): domain Eukaryota; kingdom Metazoa; phylum Arthropoda; class Insecta; order Orthoptera; family Acrididae; genus Schistocerca; species Schistocerca americana. Next base: position 95,909,692 of record NC_060125.1, on the reverse strand, counting down.
GGCTCCTTGTTAGCAGACCTTTTCAACCAGCTCGATCTTGTCTGCCTCAATACTGGCGCCCCTACTTTTCTTTCGGACACATCTCACACCTATTCCCATTTAGACCTCTCTATATGTACTCCCCAACTTGCACGCCGGTTTGAGTGGTATGCACTTTCTGATACATATTCAAGCGACCACTTCCCGTGTGTTATCCATCTCCTGCAGCGTTCTCCCTCTCCGTGCTCCTCTAGTTGGGCCGTCTCCAAGGCAGACTGGGGGCTCTTCTCTTCCAGGGCGACCTTTCAGGATCAAACCTTCACAAGCTGCGATCGTAAAGTCGCACACCTCACGGAAGTCATTCTCGCTGCTGCTGAATATTCCATCCCTCACTCTACTTCTTCTCCACGTCGCGTACCGGTCCCCTGGTGGACCGCAGCATGTAGAGACGCTTTACGTGCTCGTCGACGTGCTTTACGCACCTTTAAACGCCACCCTACAGTGGCGAATTGTATTAATTATAAACGATTACGTGCTCAGTGTCGTCGTATTATTAAAGAAAGCAAGAAAGCCAGCTGGGCTGCTTTCACAAGCACCTTCAACAGGTTTACTCCTTCTTCTGTTGTCTGGGGTAGCCTGCGCCGGCTATCTGGCACTAAGGTCCACTCCCCAGTTTCTGGCTTGAAGGTCGCGAATGAAGTCCTTGTGGCCCCTGAGGCTGTCTCCAATGCCTTCGGCCGCTTTTTCGCCGAGGTTTCGAGCTCCGCTCATTACCACCCTGCCTTCCTCCCCCGCAAACAGGCAGAGGAGGCTAGGCCACCTGACTTCCGCTCCTCGAATTGTGAAAGTTATAATGCCCCATTCACCATGCGGGAACTCGAAACCGCACTTGGCCGATCACGGTCCTCCGCTCCAGGGCCTGATTCTATTCATATTCAGATGCTGAAGAACCTTTCTCCTGCGGGTAAAGGTTTTCTTCTTCGTACATACAATCGCATCTGGATTGAGGGACATGTTCCCGCATGCTGGCGCGAGTCTATTGTTGTCCCGATTCCTAAGCCGGGGAAGGACAAGCACTTGCCTTCCAGTTATCGGCCCATCTCGCTTACCAGCTGTGTCTGTAAAGTGATGGAGCGAATGGTTAACTCTCGATTGGTTTGGCTGCTCGAGTCTCGACGCCTACTTACCAATGTACAATGTGGATTTCGTAGGCGCCGCTCTGCTGTCGACCATCTGGTTATCTTGTCGACCTTCATTATGAATAACTTCTTGCGGAAGCGCCCGACCGCGGCTGTGTTCTTTGATTTGGAGAAGGCTTACGACACCTGTTGGAAGGCGGGCATCCTCCGCACCATGCATACATGGGGCCTTCGCGGTCGCCTCCCTCTTTTTATTCGTTCCTTTTTAATGGATCGACAGTTCAGGGTACGTGTGGGTTCTGTCCTGTCAGACACCTTTCGCCAGGAGAATGGGGTGCCACAGGGCTCAGTTTTGAGCGTCGCTCTCTTCGCCATCGCGATCAATCCAATAATGGATTGCCTCCCAGCTGATGTATCAGGCTCCCTTTTCGTGGACGATTTTACCATCTATTGCAGCGTGCAGTGTACACGTGTCCTGGAGCGCTGTCTTCAGCGTTCTCTTGACCGTCTTTACTCCTGGAGTGTCGCCAATGGCTTCCGTTTTTCTGCCGAGAAGACGGTCTGTATTAACTTCTGGCGATACAAAGAGTTTCTCCCACCGTCCTTAAGACTCGGTCCCGTTGCTCTCCAAATCGTGGAGACAACCAAATTTTTAGGCCTTACGTTTGACAGGAAACTTAGCTGGTCTCCACATGTGTCATATTTGGCCGCCCGTTGTACCTGTTCTTTAAATGTCCTCCGTGTTCTCAGTGGTATGTCGTGGGGAGCGGATCGAACCGTCCTACTTCGTCTATATCGGTCGATCGTCCGCTCCAAGCTGGATTATGGGAGCTTCGTATACTCCTCTGCACGGCCATCCATCTTACGCCGCCTCAACTCCATACAACATCGGGGTTTACGACTTGCGATCGGAGCATTTTATACCAGTCCCGTAGAGAGTCTTCATGCTGACGCTGGCGAATTGCCACTCACCTACCGGCGCGACATACTGCTTTGTCGGTATGCCTGTCAGCTACTGTCAATGCCCGACCATCCGTCTTATCGTTCCTTTTTTGACGACTCTCTTGACCTTCAATACGGGTTGTATGTCTCTGCATTGCTACCCCCTGGAGTTCGCTTTCGTCGCCTCCTTCAACACCTTCATTTTTCACTCCCTGCAACCTTTCGAGTGGGCGAGAGCCGCTCGCCACCTTGGCTCCAGGCTCAGGTCCGCGTTCACCTCGACCTCAGCTCGCTCCCAAAAGAGGTCACCCCCGGTTCGGTCTACCACTCCCGTTTTTTGGAACTTCGTTCGAAGTTCATCGACATGACTTTCATTTATACAGATGGCTCTAAGACCAATGACGGGGTTGGGTGTTCCTTTATTGTCGAGGCACAAAGTTTCAAATACCGGCTCCATGGCCATTGTTTGGTCTTCACAGCTGAGCTCTTTGCCCTCTACCAGGCTGTTCTTTACATCTGCCGCCACCGACATTCTGCTTATGTCATCTGCTCAGATTCCCTGAGCGCAATCCAGAGCCTCAGTGATCCGTACCCGGTTCACCCTTTCGTACACCGGATCCAACGCTCTCTTCAGCAGCTGGTGGACGTCGGTACGCCGGTTAGCTTTATGTGGGTTCCTGGCCATGTCGGTATCCCTGGGAACGAAGCTGCAGATGCCGCGGCCAAGGCTGCGGTCCTCCAGCCTCGGACAGCTTCTTGTTGTGTCCCTTCGTCCGATTTTAGCAGGGTCATTTGTCGGCGCGTTGTGTCGCTGTGGCATGCCGATTGGGCTGCACTTACCGACAACAAGCTTCGGGCCTTAAAACCTCTTCCCGTGGCTTGGACGTCCTCCTCACGCCCTTCTCGGCGGGAGGAGGTCGTTTTAGCAAGGTTACGAATTGGACACTGCCGGTTCAGCCATCGCCATCTGCTGACGGCTGCGCCGGCGCCGTTCTGCCCATGTGGGCACTTGCTGACGGTTAGACACATTTTAATGTCCTGTCCAGATCTTAACACACTGCGCCTCGATCTTAACCTCCCTAATACTTTAGATGCCATTTTAGTGGATGACCCACGAGCAGCTGCTCGTGTTCTTTGTTTTATCAATTTGACAAACCTCGCTAAGGACATTTGATGATGTTTTTTAGTCCTATGCCTGTCAGTCTGTCTTTTATTGTGTTTTCCCTTTTAGTTGTTGTTGTCAACTTGTGCCTCGCGGTGCATTCTTAGAGTAGTCAGGGCGCTAATGACCACTGAAGTTGTGCGCCCGAAAACCACAAAAAAAAAAAAAAAAACCTGTGTCAATGTGTTCTTTTTTCCATTTCCAGGAGTGTATATACTGGGAGGGAGCAGAATGATAATGAGGATCTACCACCAAGTTCCGAAGTTCAAAAAAATGGTTCAACTGGCTCTGAGCACTATGGGACTTTAGTTCTAGGGGACTGATGACCTCAGAAGTTCTTAAACCTCACTAACCTAAGGACATCACACACATCCATGCCTGAGGCGGGATTCGAACCTGCGACCGTAGCGGTCGCGCGGTTCCAGACTGTAGCGCCTAGAATAGCTCGGCCACTCCGGCCGGCTGTTCCAAAGTACTTTGGGATTTGTTGTCCATTGTTACTAAGCCAAACAGTTACAGTAACGGTCAAAAAATACTTCGTATTAGTCATGACCTCATCCAACAGTAGGCACTAGGCTTCTGTGCATGTGCAACCATAAGAGAAAGCAGAACAACGATGTCACCCTTATCACCAGATGAGGTAATGGAAAAGAAAGGTGGGGAAAGGAGGTTTTGAGTTCGGATTTGATAGAGAAGGAAATCTTTGTCACAAAATGGAATGGTAAGAAGTATGTTGTACTAGCAACTGATTTTGACCCTGTACCCCCACGGTCAAACGCTAGTACAACATACTTATTACCATTCAATTTTGTGACAACGACTAACGTAGGAATTCATCCCAGAAACAAAAGCTCAGTATTCGAAAACAACATACACTGAACACACAAGAATATCATGGATGTGCCAATCTTCATGGATGTCTAAAAGAGAAATATACAATTGCAGTACATGGTTAACAGCGATACTGGTTCCTTTTTGTTTCTACAATAATGGTAGATGTGATGGTGACAAACGTACAATTGGCTTCTAAGAGGTGCAATGAAGGAACTTCTCCCAGTTATTGTAAAATAAACAATAATAGTGAAATGTTATTAGTTTATTATCAATTTCCTTACACTACGCACACACTGGACTCGCATTCGGGAGGACAACGGTTCAATCCCGTCTCCGGCCATCCTGATTGTGGTTTTACGTGATATCCCTAAATCGCTTCAGGCAAATGCCGGGATGGTTTCTTTGAAAGGGCGCGGCCGATTTCCTTCCCCATCCTTCCCTCACCCGAGCTTGCGCTCCGTCTCTAACGTCCCGTCGACAACGAGGTCATTAAACACTAATCGCCTCCTCCTCCTTACACTACCCATTTTCCTACGAAGCAGTGTAAGGTGAAAACTGCAAAGCACTCAGCATTCTCAAATGAGAATGGCCAAAATTTTTTTGTTTTATGCCCTAATTAAAATTAAATTTCCTCGCGTTTCTATAAATAAACTCACCAGGATACTATTTTCCAGAAATTAAGAATACATTCCGATTAATAATAAATTGAATGCTAATGGGTTAATACAATTTATTGTTGTTTAATTGTCCTTTAGGAAGTTTCTATTGTTTTTGTGTATGATAACTGGTGTTAAACCATGTTCCTATAAATCACTATTCCCTTCATGATAACTGGATATCCAGGATGCAAGTATTAGCCTAAACTGATATTCAGATTATCCCACTGAAGTTTTCTTTGTCAGACAGTGCTTTCATCCTGACATTGCCTTCTGAATCCTGGCAAATGTGTGTTCTGGCATCATCTTTTTGATTGAGCCAAAGTGAAGATCTTCCTTCACATTCTGCCTTATCTGAAAACTAGCCATAGCTACTATAACATGAGAATCTCGCCATCAAAACCAGCTTTTCTAGCCTTGCACTTTCTGTAGCAGTGTTACTGTACTGAAACATGGGCCACCTTTTGCATCAGAAAACAAGCAATATTCATAACATTCCAACCAACACAATGAGCGAAGTACTGCTGAAAATCGTCCAAATAAGTGACAGTTCTTAATTAGTATCTTTCTGAAGACAGAAGCAATTTATTGACCACAGCATTCCATTGCCTGTACTCCTGCAAAGCTTCTCAGTACAATTTGTAGTGGAACACCGCATGGTTTGGGTGACGCAGTCTGTTGTTCCAATACTATTTCACCTCTTCTGTCATTTTCTTTAAGCCTGTGAAAAAAATTCATATTCCTCATCTGACTATCTCTCAAACGAAATAGCAATACTAACCAACGCAAATCTCTTCTCTCTTTGCAGACACTTCCACCCAGTAATGACACAAGCAAATGCTGGCTACTGTGTAGCACTAAAATTGCAAAACCATGCCAGAAACAGCACAAATTAAGCACAGTATTGCCACATGAATACTCTGAAGCACAGGTGTAGGTTTGAACCCCAGTACTTCATCCAATGTTACCGAACAGAACTTGCAGCAGAAATAAAACTGTGCCAACGGTGTGAGCTTATGTTCTAAAAAGCAGAGGGAAACTATTGGGGTAGCCTGACTTGCTCTGTGATTCTAAGGGAAGATGAAGGGGTGAGAGATTTGACCTGTGCCGCACCACCCAGGTGCCACTCTAGCTGATACCAAGTACATCAACAAATGCCAACGAAAAGTGAACAAAACCATTTTAATTTCATTTGAACATGGACGTACCATACATCATAAATATCGGGTCGTCTGGGAGCCCAACTGTGTGCTCATTTTTAAAAACTAACAAATCCGAAAGGATTATTACACCTAAACAACAAATGTATACTCACGTTAACTGAGCATGAAAAACAAAAAATGCGTAGCTTAGTACAGCCAACTTAAATAGTTTTCAGTGCGCTTCACACATGGCAAATGCACCAATTACAAATCCTCTTCTGAAAGACAGTCCCATCTACTGGAATATCCAACATCAAAGCTACAACAACATTATAAAAATGTGAACCCTTAAGCACATCTCACTGGTACTACACAAAGCTACAATTCAATCAATATAAAACAGACTAATCACAATAGATAATTCTGTTAGATTCGTTGTGCCAATCTTCATTTTTTCGTACCACTGTTGAAGGCAAATTATCAGGACCTAGAGCTAAAATCTGTGTCTTTGACGAGAGAAGCTAGTGTTGAATGTTTCCTGCCTTTTTATCAAAACGCCCTAACCAGCGTTTGACAGTTCTCTAAATGTAATACTGTTACATAGATACAGTGGACCACTAGGAGATGCCAACTTCCTAGAATCCAGTGCAAGTAGAATACAGCGAACTATGCCTTCCTCACAGTACAGCACTTTCGGGAAGTACCAGAATACCTGCAGGTCATAACTGGCAAATTAACAGTGGGACAATGAAGCACTTGTTTTGGAACTGAAGATTTCTGAGAGTATACTCCGCAGCTGAGAGCTCAGTTTCACAAGTGACTGAACAATACACAAACACTAAAAAATTACCTCCATTAGTAGAAACAGGTTTTCTTATCTAAGTATGCATAGCACTCACTGTAGCCATATCAACACACGCACCGCACATGGGGGCACTATGGAGTGCTGAAGTGTGCCGCCAAAATTTCTATGTATTGTTATTTCCCTAATATGAGGCGACGTATAGAGCAAGTAATCAAACGCTGTGCGGTGTGTCAAAAGGTGAAATATCAGAATAGGACCTGTCTTAACGCACTAAACCCAATAATACCAAAGCAACCAAGAGATCTTGTATCTATTGACGCCGCAGGTCCTTATCCCCAAGCCCGCGGCGGAGTTAAATACATCGTAGCCCTGTATGATGTTTTTAGTAAGTATCTCCAGCTGTACGCAGTCAAAACAGTTAGGTCAGGGCCAATTATAAGGCGAATTCTGGAAGACTACATACCACGCATCGGGAAACCACAGGCAGTCCCAACTGATATCGTGCCTGTCACCTGTCGCCACTTTATAGTATAATAAAATAATGGAATAGATGATAATAAAATGCGTGGCTTTTTAAAATGTATTGAATTAATGAGATTAATTTTTCGGCGTGAATGACAAGCACAATAAGCTGAGCTATGCCTGGAAATAAGTCCGTATTAGTTCATATTATTTTGCAGGGCGGAGTAGTTTCTTTCTCCGCTGTAGATTTGTGCTTACCATTCTTTATAATACTACGTTTGGTCGCCGCGTTCACCTTTGAAGTCTTGACCGTGTTCCTATTAAGCTTATCGGATCTTCGTAATTTTCCAAAGTACACAGGTGGGCTTCAGTTATTGTAATTATTGTACTATTTGAAATAACAACTCACACGACCTTTCTGTTAATAAAACAATACTGTATTTTTCTAAACGGTGCACATATGAAATCCACACTCCTCACTTATTCATAGCGACCCCAAAATGGCGGTCTACAATTACTCGCTAAAAAATTGACGTGCTCCTCACTCTTTCACTAGCTGAGCGCGAATCCCTCCTTCCTCCTACCGGTACCAGAAAAAATCCTCCGTTTATTAACAACTGAAAGTCAAAAATACGTGACGTTAGGCATAGGCTCTATGATGGGCTACCGCTTCATCTTGTCTCTTTGCCTTTAAGGAAGACGAAAACATAAAGGAAATGCAAAAGGTTTATCACACATAGCAATAAACTCACCCATAATAACAAACGTTTTCTTATTTCTCAACTCTTAATGAAACACTGAAATTATCTCATAATGAAAATAACCTGATATTGCCACATAATATAATTAGCGCTGCAATCAGGCAAACATGAAACAAAGCATCAGAAATAAGCTAAATAAACCAGTCTATTAAACAAACCATACCTGACTTCCACCAAGCCCTCAGCAGTACATTCTGGACGTATGGCTTCCAGCCTGCTCTGCAGGATGGAAGGTGGTGTCTGGACACTGCAAAAAAAATGTGAACTGTCAAAGAAGGTTTTTTCAGTGCATCAACGGAAAGAAATTTTGTAGTAAAAACCGACAACTCAGTTTAAGGATATCTCAGTTAAGGAAGTGGTACAAGGCAGCTGCAGTTCTTGAGATTGACTGATGTACTTTGATTTTAATTGCTCATTAAAACCGAAGTGTCACGAATATGCATGAAAGTTGTGCTGGCAAGTGAGAAATCTCTCATTACTTATTAAATCTCTCATTACATATTTAAGCTTCATTCAATTTTCTTCAGCACTACATCAGCTATGGGGAGGTAGCTCTAAAAATACAAGGAAAATTTTCTACACTTCATTAAAGTTTTTGTGGTCCGTTCAGATTTGAGGCATGGCACAGCAGGCGTAAGCAGTGCTAGTAAAGCTCTAGAGAAAAAACATGCCTCAAATTCATACTGCATATCTCAAATTCATACTGCCTTTAAGTGATTTGTTTCGCATAGATTCGATAACATAAAATAAGCATTTCCAAACATGTTACGTAAACAATCCGAGCACTCAGTATCTCGTTCAGCCTGAAATACGCATTCACGACCATCGAATCCTTATCTAAAAATACTTCATTTAGAAGCCTCTAGTGCATATATAGCTGAGAGCATAAGGGCTTGGAACATATTGTATGTAGGGTGGACCCGCAATCCCCACAAATTTTGGACGTTGTTCCGGGAATCTGAAGTAATTGGGTATAACAGACCCATGGGCTCCGGTAGTTCGTTACTGAGTAATGGATTTCCGTTAATTTCATACCCTCACTTATGCGAACAAATAATGCTGATGTGAATGTTACGTATTTAGTATCTTGTTTGGAAACAGTTGTTTCACAAAATCTTGTGCTCCACAGATTTATAAAACACAACATATTATGCTTCAACATGACATACCAGTTGCAGAAGAATAACTAATTTAGCAGCTGTGTTTTCGTCCCTCAGATTTTAAAGTTTTGAAATACGTGTGCTATGGATACAAGTTAGGTAATAACAATTTTGCAGCCCTGTGGCGGTAGAACATCGAAACTTGCTCCGTTTACGCACAGTACTTATTCATAACTGTAACGAATGTTTATTCTTAGCCATCAAGATAAAACTCAGCAGTCGGTGCTGTTTTTTTTCTTTCTTTTTGTAGTGTTCGGAAAGCTTTACATAGGCCTGGGAATATAAAGTATTTTTGTTTTGTAAGTAGCCGCAAAAAGAGTTAGTTTCGTCCCTGATAAATACATGCCTACATTTATATCATTTCCTTAAAATAAAACATATAACCACACTGATTTTTCCTTTCCCTAAGGATTAGGAGGGGCACACGTCCCCTGTTATTGCTCCCTGGTATGGGCGCCCCTGGAGGTAGCAGCTCGTCAGGGATGCTTACACTGCTGTGGGGGACCGTATTCTGCATGCTCGGCCGTGGTGTGAAACCCCCAACCCTCCGTCTTCATACACTGCGATGTCTTAAAGATCAGTGAAATAAAGAATAAAGGAATACTAATTGCCTCATCACGATCCTCGAGGATTTCGCTTATACACTCCTGGAAATTGAAATAAGAACACCGTGAATTCATTGTCCCAGGAAGGGGAAACTTTATTGACACATTCCTGGGGTCAGATACATCACATGATCACACTGACAGAACCACAGGCACATAGACACAGGCAACAGAGCATGCATAATGTCGGCACTAGTACAGTGTATATCCACCTTTCGCAGCAATGCAGGCTGCTATTCTCCCATGGAGACGATCGTAGAGATGCTGGATGTAGTCCTGTGGAACGGCTTGCCATGCCATTTCCACCTGGCGCCTCAGTTGGACCAGCGTTCGTGCTGGACGTGCAGACCGCGTGAGACGACGCTTCATCCAGTCCCAAACATGCTCAATGGGGGACAGATCCGGAGATCTTGCTGGCCAGGGTAGTTGACTTACACCTTCTAGAGCACGTTGGGTGGCACGGGATACATGCGGACGTGCATTGTCCTGTTGGAACAGCAAGTTCCCTTGCCGGTCTAGGAATGGTAGAACGATGGGTTCGATGACGGTTTGGATGTACCGTGCACTATTCAGTGTCCCCTCGACGATCACCAGTGGTGTACGGCCAGTGTAGGAGACCGCTCCCCACACCATGATGCCGGGTGTTGGCCCTGTGTGCCTCGGTCGTATGCAGTCCTGATTGTGGCGCTCACCTGCACGGCGCCAAACACGCATACGACCATCATTGGCACCAAGGCAGAAGCGACTCTCATCGCTGAAGACGACACGTCTCCATTCGTCCCTCCATTCACGCCTGTCGCGACACCACTGGAGGCGGGCTGCACGATGTTGGGGCGTGAGCGGAAGACGGCCTAACGGTGTGCGGGACCGTAGCCCAGCTTCATGGAGACGGTTGCGAATGGTCCTCGCCGATACCCCAGGAGCAACAGTGTCCCTAATTTGCTGGGAAGTGGCGGTGCGGTCCCCTACGGCACTGCGTAGGATCCTACGGTCTTGGCGTGCATCCGTGCGTCGCTGCGGTCCGGTCCCAGGTCGACGGGCACGCGCACCTTCCGCCGACCACTGACGACAACATCGATGTACTGTGGAGACCTCACGCCCCACGTGTTGAGCAATTCGGCGGTACGTCCACCCGGCCTCCCGCATGCCCACTATACGCCCTCGCTCAAAGTCCGTCAACTGCACATACGGTTCACGTCCACGCTGTCGCGGCATGCTACCAGTGTTAAAGATTGCGATGGAGCTCCGTATGCCACGGCAAACTGGCTGACACTGACGGCGGCGGTGCACAAATGCTGCGCAGCTAGCGCCATTCGACGGCCAACACCGCGGTTCCTGGTGTGTCCGCTGTGCCGTGCGTGTGATCATTGCTTGTACAGCCCTCTCGCAGTGTCCGGAGCAAGTATGGTGGGTCTGACACACCGGTGTCAATGTGTTCTTTTTTCCATTTCCAGGAGTGTATTTGTACCTCCACAATACTCTGATATAACATTACATCATTTTATACAAACAGTCCGCAGTACCTCTGAATAATTCCACATTCAATGTGCAATTAACAGAACAATAAGCTTAGCTGGATCACGTCTCTTCTCTATAACAATTACAAGCCTTGTGTAGTAGGTTTTTTTCTTGATATTAGAATGGGAATCTCACCACAGGAAGAGGGTATGTGTAAACATAACACACAGTGAAAAACATTCTGATAACACAGTTTTTAAGAAACGAAATGTCTACAAATAATGACTTTTGAAATACGCTGCTATACAGACCAAATAAAGTCGAATTTTTTTAAGTAATTCATAAGCGTCCAAAATGAGATCTGGGTAAGTCTTGATCACAACAGCATCCTATGCCCACTCACGGAGGTTATTCGCTTGTGACAAGCTGGGATGTTTGTTTTCACCATGCCCCCACAAGAGCTTAAATATGGTCCAAGGTGTCATATCCCACAGGGACCTTCTTTTGTAGTATGACATGTGCTTCGCGCCAATTTAGAGTGGCGAGGTGTACATTTCGTCCGTCGTGTCCACTGGGTTCCGAAGGATAATCAGGTTGCTACTGGTGCCTTAACATTGGCCTTTGAGGGTGATACATTGTCCAACGAGGTCCAGGTATGGTCTACAGGGGTGATGTCAAGCCCTATAGCCCTCCCCCCTAACACTAAAAATTGTTGTGCAGATTTCTCACTGTACTGAGACCGCAAGCTATTAAACAGAAATAAATTTCTCTACTGAAGTTGATCTATTTACAGATACCTGTTACAAGAAAGCCTGTTTATCGCACGAGATAAATATTCAAACTAGCAAGCGACGAAGTTTCGACGACGTGAATATCTTCGTGTAGGGAGGCTTCGTAGCTTAAATTTTCCCAAGACTTAAGCACGAACAAAAACTGCGATTAATTTTCTAACCACTAGTGTACAAATAAAATACACACGCATCGTTCGCTTCTTTGCAGCAACATGTGAAAATACATTAATTTCATCATATTTATCAGACAACTGATTCTGCTGCTGGCGCCACTGCTGCGCCTCCTCTCGGCTAGGCGGCTGCCATTACCAAATTTCAAACAAATATTTCCTATCTTTTTCGTTCTTCAGACAATTCCTTGGGAACAGATGGTGTTTCTGTGTCTCAATTTCGCTCGTACGTTTCTTGGCCGTGAGGTCCTCGGGTCTCTCATTTCAGTTTTCAGAATAATCTTCGTATTTCTCTGACAGCATATCAAATGCTACTATAGTCCTGAGATTTGCAAGGGCTACTTTCAGAACCTCTACAGAATTTTTCACTCCGGCTGTGTTAAAATTTGAGCAACTGTCCAGATGCCAAAATAATCCAAACAGTCCAAACACTTCAGTAGTTGCAGTTTTGCAGATTTGCAGTTGGCTTCAGTCCTGAGACTGGTTTGATGCAGCTCTCCATGGTACTCCAGCGTGTGAAAGCATCATCTTCCAGTACCTACCGCAACCTACATCCTTCTGAATCTACTTGGTGTATTCACCTCTTGGTCTCCCTCTACGATTTTTAACCTCCACACTGCCCTCCAATTGTAAATTTGTGATCCCTTGATTCCTCAGAACATGTCCTACCAACCGATCCCGTCTTCTGGTCAAGTTGTGCCACAAACTTCTCCCCAATTCTATTCAATACCTCCTCATTAGTTATGTGATCTACCCATCTAATCTTCAGCATTCTTCTGCAGCACCACATTTCGAAAGCTTCTATTCTCTTCTTGTCCAAACTATTTATCGTCCATGTTTCACTTCTATACATGGCTACATTCCATACAAATACTTTCAGAAACTACTTACTGGCACTTAAATCTATAGTCGATGTTAACAAATCTCTCTTCTTTGGAAACTATTTCTTTGCCACTGCCAGTCTACATTTTATATCCTCTCTACTGCGACCATCATCAGTTACTTTGCTCCCCACATAGCAAATCTCCTTTACTACTTGAAGTGTCTCATTTCCTAATCTAATTCCCCGAGCATCACCCGACTTAATTCGACTACATTCCATTATCCTCATTTTGCTTTTGTTGATGTTCATCTTATATCCTCCTATATCCTCCTTTCAAGACACTGTCCATTCCGTTCAACTGTTCTTCCAAGTCCTTTGCTGTCCCTGAGGTTCGCCGATGACACTGTAATTCTATCAAAGTTTTTATTTCTTCTCCATGGATTTTAATACCTACTCGGAAGCCGGCCGGTGTGGCCGTGCGGTTCTAGGCGCTTCAGCCCGGAACCGCGTGACCGCTACGGTCGCAGGTTCGAATCCTGCCTCGGGCATGGATGTGTGTGATGTGCTTAGGTTAGTTAGGTTTAACTAGTTCTAAGTTCTATGGGACTGATGCCCACAGATGTTAAGTCCCATAGTGCTCAGAGCCATTTGAACCTACTCCGAATTTTTCTTTTGTTTCCTTTACTGCTTGCTCAATATACAGATTGAACAACATCGGGGAGAGGCAACAACCCTGTCTCACTCTCTACCCAATCACTGCTTCCCTTTCATACCACTCGACTCTTATAACTGCCATCTGGTTTCTGTATAAATTGTAAATAGCCTTTCGCTCCCTGTATTTTACCCCTGCCACCATTAGACTTTAAACGAGAGTATTCCAGTCAACGTTGTCTACAGATGCTGGAACGTAGGTTTTCCTTTCCTTTGTCTTTCTTCCAAGATAAGTCGTAAGGTCAGCATTGCCTCAAGAGTTCCAGTATTTCTACGGAATCCAAACTGATCTTCCCTGAGGTGGGCTTCTACCAGTTTTTCCATTCGTCTGTAAAGAATTCGCGTTAGTGTTCTGCAGCTGTGACTTTTTAAACTGATAGACATGTGAAAATTACCGAACTAACACCTGCTTTTTTGCGATTGGAATTATTATATTCTTGAAGAGTTGCTATTACATAAAAACAAAGTTTCTAGGCGTTTCGCATAGTACCGCAGCACTGACATTCTTTCGACTCTGGGCTCGGCACATTCACTATTTCGGTCACTGTTTTCTGGACTCGCTGGTAGATTCCCTTGAAACGTGTCAAAGATTTTAATCTTTCAGCGCGTTTGGTGGCATACATTGGATTCAGTCAAGCTTTTGGGTTTGGATTCGTCTCATCGACATCAGATCGTAGCACAACCCTCTCTGCTGATTCTAGAATTACATTCCACACGTCTTTCACAGTTAACACTACATCGCGCAATGGCTCACAGCTTCTTGAAGTTTCCTGTTGTGCCAGATTCAAACAAAGATTGTTGCATTGAACAAATGTCCGGTTTTGAAGGGTGATTTCCTTCACACCTTCGTTACGTCCACACATACTACCTGTACCGCGTAGAAACTAAATTTCTAGCGAGTCTGACAAGGATGTCTTCAAGCAGTTGCAGCGTTCGCGCCTTGGAGTCCGGCGGACTACAGAAACCCAGGAGCTGGTCTGTTTTGAGCGTCTCAGTCAACACAGAGTGAACTGCCCCTGGCCAGCGACGTCCAGCGTAGCGTCTGCCATAATCGCGTATAGCGGGAAATGTCTTCACTTGCTGCACAAATTCTCGTTGGATCATCCGAGTCATAATATTCAGTACTTAGTAATTCGTTTTTAATCGTTGGTGCCAACCAGGTGCAACGGCGTTTCAGCCACGTTTTCAGTTAGGGCACATCATTCTTCCTCCCATCGAGAAATGTCACGAGGTTCCCAGAGACCGTTTTATGATCTCTCAGTGCGTTTGCTGCTCAACCCAGGAGCCTGAGTGACCTGATAATTATTAGTAAAGCGGTTCTAGCTTTCTCCTGATCGGTCAGCAGGCGTTGCGGGTCTTGTGCAACCACAGGTATACTATTGTCACGTTGATGAATAATTGTGACACACGAGTAGAGTCTGTCATTGAGAGTGTATCTTGAACTTCTCCGTAGCTTAGTCCGTTTTTTTTTTTTTCTTTTTAAGAAGGCTTCTGCAACTGGAACTGTTTCTGTGGTCTTGCATTGTTCACTAATTGTATATGTCGTAAGTGAGGGGAATCACTGTGAACCATATTGATCATCTATATAAATTACAAGAGTGTGCAAATCAGACCTTGTAGCAATACTGCAATGTAAATGTAAAATAATATCGAACGTAACATACAACTAATTTGCACAATTCATACCAAGCAAGTTGAGACTGATGGTTTATTAGAAGCAGAATCTCACGGTAAATAAAATATTTTCACTTGTAAAGACGTGTACAACCATCTTTGTTCGATGATGGAAAGCGCTGTGTTTTCGAGTTCGATATGTCAGTTGTTAAATCAATTTGATGAAATTCATTTGAAATGAAACATATGAAATACAAAGAACTACAATCTCGTTTTCTGTGTGCGAATGCTTCTCGATGGCTTTAAACCAGGCAATAATGAAGTCACACTCGCAGTATATTGAAACGTCTTAACAAGTTTTATTGTAAACATTGACCTGCATTATAGCTCTGTACTTCCCCTTTCATGAGCTAACGAATGACATTCACATACTTCCACGTTACGATACGTAAAACAAATCAGTATTTCACAAATACATTTCTCGGGTTTGCATGTTTGCTCCTGTGGTTAAAGGGTGAATTACATCTCAATAGTGAGTTGCGTCACGTCATGAATCCTTCTTGTTTTCCCTGTTTTGATGTAATGGGAGCCAGTGCTGGATTCCTGGCTGCGCTTAATTGAAAACTTGCATCCCTGTTCATATTGTCTGCCGTACGGATATGTATGGCCTCCTTAAGAACACAGTCCCAGAAAGAAGATACTGGGGACAACATTTCAGTCTCCTCGTAAAACATACGATGTCCCGTGTCCATGCAACGCCGCAGGTTTATCAGGTTGACCCAGGCGTGTATGACGGCGTAGTTCTTACGCAACGCTCTTGCACGGTTCGACATGGCTGCCCAATATGATCCTCCACACTGCCATGGGACTTCATACACCGCGACGTTTCCTAAGGCCAAGGTTGTCTTTGACCGCGCACAATAAATTCCTCAATTTTGCTGACGGCCGAAAAAGCACTTGAAATCTTACCTTTCGAGGATTCTTCCTATTCTTGAAGAAATAGTACCAAAATAGCGCAAGAACACTGTTGCAGTGGGTGCCTCAACTTCATTTACACGCCTGCTTAGAGTTTGCTTAGAACTGAATGCATGGCGTATATGCGTATCGGAATAGCCATTTTATTGGAGTACCGTTGTTAGGTGCTGTAGCTCACCAGGTAAACTAACGGCATGTGAGACCACATGTGCTCTGTGCAACAAAGCGCGTGAGACACAACCACGTTGCGCAGGGTGGCAAAGCGATAAGCTGATGGTGCACTGGGACATAGCGTCTATCGCAACTCTTACGGAAGGGCCACAAGTTTTCTTCTGTCTATGACGTCCAAGAATGGTAAAATGCCAACCTTTCCCACTTGTATTGTAAACGGTATACGGAGATGGAGTGGGTTCCGATGCCGGAGAAACAAAGGTTATGTATTCCGTGGGCCCACACTACAAAAGTATCGTCCACATGCCACTAGAAGCAGGAAGGTTTGAGGCTTCTGATTGCAGTGCTTTTTCCTCAGTCTTCCATATAATAGTTGGCCACCATGTAAGACAGAGGACTTCCCTCCACTTGTTCAAAATACTGGTCATTGAATAAGAAGTTGATGCAAGTACATGTTTAAATAATGCCACAATGTCTTTCTCAAACTGCCTGCTGATAAGCCCTAACGAGTCTTGCAGAGGTACCGTCGTGAAGAAAGATACGTCAAAGCAATACTTGGAGCATAAGTGTCATCAGGCGTCCTGAACTGCGTCCTCAACTACGAGCGTCTTCTCGCGCACGCGTCTTGCCTGCTCCAGGCATGATAAATTTCGACGCCGCTGTGCGATCATCATCAGTAGCGCATTGCAGCAGTGACAGCAGCACTACCACCATCTGGTGATGCCGAGCAGTTGCATCGATGAAATATTGTGCGAGTTACATAACACGACCGGCGGCAAACCCGAGAAGTGTATTTGCAACATACATGCACGGAAAGCATGAAAACTCGCATATCGGTACTTAGTACTCAGAGAGGTGAGTAGTTCCCTGTAAAATACGAGTATGTTTTGCCGGAAACCTTGCTTCAGTACGTTGAACTGATCGTTTAGTGACTTGCCACGCTGTATTATGCGTGGCGTGCAGAAACTTCGGTGCGACGTATCAACAACACACACAATCTGGGAAGGTAAAACTTCCTTACCACGATAAAAATTCACGTAGGTAAGCTAGCATCAGTTGGTATGCTGCAATAAGTGACCTAAAGTGCATAAAACGTGAAATAGACAGTGAGGTTACTGTTCACTGCAAATTCTTTAAATTACGTTCAATGACCTATGGTACTTCATTTACAAACATCGTAAAAACTGTGACCAATAACGAAAAGGTAGGCACTTCACTGTCAAGAATGTTTGGCAGTAATGTCACGTATTTCATGAAGTCACATCAGACCTTGCATAGCGGAAAGAAAATCACACGTAAATTCAGAAACTATATTTTCTTAACTTTCGTGTGCAAATAGTAGTTTTCCGAACAAACTAATTTCAGAAAATGATGTATCATTACATTTATATAAATGAGCCAAAGCTACATGTGCCTGTCCGCCCCTGGTAGCTGACGGGTCAGCGCGACAGAACGTCTTACCTAACGGCCAGGGGCTCGATTGCCAGCTGGATCGGAGATTTTCTCCGCTCAGGGACTGGGTATTGCGTTGCCCTAACCATCATCGCATCCCCATCGACACGCAAGTCGCCGAAATGGCATCAACTCGAAAGACTTGGACCAGCCGAAGGGTCTAGCAGACGGAAGCCCCAAGCCACACGGCATTTCCATTTCCATCCATTTGCGTGAAAATTAAGTTCCTGCTTCGGTTCTATTGTGGTGCAGGACGAGGAATTGTTTCCCAGAAACAGTAAGCAACAATAACACTGTGGCTATCACGCCATGGATAACGAATTGCGATGAGTCTGGATAATAAATAAGTGTACTAGACTTAAAGATAAGATGATCTATAATACCTTAGTAAACTGAGGGCTGTTTTTTGCAAGAAAGAAAACATCTAATCAATAGTTGAGACGACTGATATACATTTACATGGTTACTCGGCAATTCACACTAAAGTGCCTGGCAGAGGGCTCACTGAGTCATGTTCATACTACTTCCCAACCATTCCACTATCGAATGGCGCGTGGGAAAAAGGAACACCTAAATCTTTCCCTTCGAACTCTGATTTCTCTTATTGTATTGTGATTATCATTTCTCCCTACGTAGTGTCATCTGCAAACAATCTGACGTCAGATCATCACCTAGATCATTTACGTAAAATCAGGAGCAGCAAAAGGCCTATGACACTACCTTGCGGAACGCCAGATATTACATCTGTTCTAGTCGATGATTTACCATCTATCACTACGAACAGTGACATCTCTGAGAGGAAATGACGAATCCAGTCACGCAAGTGAAACGATACTCCATATGCACGCAATTTGATTAACAGTAGCTTGTGAGGAACGGTATCAAAAGACTTCTGGAAATGTATGAATATGGAATCGATCTGAGATCCCTTGTCGACAGCACACATTACTTAATTGAAATAAAGAGCTAGCTGTGTAGCACAAGAACAATATTTTCTAAATCCGTGTTGGTTATGTATCAAAAAGTCATTTTCTTCAAGGTGATTCCTACTGTTGGAGTATAGTAGACGGTCCAAAATCCTACTGCAAATTCTCAGTGATACGGGTCTGTAATTCAATGGGTTACTACTATTTCCTTTCTTGAATATTGGTGTCACCTGTGCTACTTTCCAGTCTTTAGGAGCAGAGCTTTCGTCAAGTGAGCGGTTTTTTATGATTGCTAAGAAAGGCGCTATTGTGTCTGCATACTCTGAGAGGAACCTGATTGGTATACCATTTGGACCTGAAGTCTTGCCTTTAAGTGATTTGAGTTGTTTCGCAACACCTAACAAGGGAACCTCCCCATCGCACCCCCCTCAGTTTTAGTTATAAGTTGGCACAGTGGATAGGCCTTGAAAAACTGAACACAGATCAATCGAGAAAACAGGAAGAAGTTGTGTGGAACTATGAAAAAAAAATAGCAAAATATACAAACTGAGTAGTCCATGTGGAAGATATGCAAAATCAAGGATAGCGTGAGCTGAGAAGTGCTGTGGTCCCGTGGTTAGCGTCAGCAACTGCGGAGTAAGAGGTCCTGGGTTCAAACCTTCCCTCATCTGAAAATTTTTCTTCCTTTATTTTCGCAAAGTTATGATACGTCCTTTCTTTTATTGACGTCTCTGTTCACTGTAATAAGTTTAGTGTGTATGTTTTGCGACTGCACCGCAAACTTACAGTTCGGAAAACATCCATTGACCTTGTTATTGAAGTCAGTGGCTATATTTGCTGGATTCATATTGCCCACGGAATACATCTCACGTATTTAATGCACTCCCGTCCAAAGTAGCGAACAGTCAACTGCCAGCCAGGGAGCCTCGTTAGCAGGAATACTCCTCTTCCGTGCGGTGTTGTCGACTGACGTCGTGTGTTTCGATCTTTGCGCCGTAGCATAAGGATACTACACCCAAACAGTTACCTCGCATCGGACGGACGGACGGACAGATAATAATTGTCTGAAAATAAAAAAATAAACTCTTCACTCGAGGGTAGATTTGAACCAAGGACCTCTTGAACCGCAGCTGCTCACGCTGACCACCGGACCACGACGCTCCTGAGCTCACTTCCTCCTTGATGTTGCGCATCTTGCACAGGGACTACTCAGTTTGTATATTTTGCTATTTTTTTCATAGTTCCACACAACATCTTCCTGTTTTCTCGATTGATCTGTGTTCAGTTTTTCAAGGCCTATCCACTGTGCCAACTTATAACTAAATCTGAGGGGGGTGCGATGGGGAGGTTCCCTTGTAAGATATCTACTTTTGTCACTCACGCTAACAGTTGTTCTGGTTTCAAATTCTCCAATATTTACTTCGTCGTCTTTCGTGAAGGAATTACGGAACAAATTAGAAACTCCGCTTTAGTGGCACCATCATCGGTAACATTTCCATCGCTATCGTGCAGTGACGGTATTGACTGTTTTTTGCCACTGGTGTACTTTACATACTACCAGAATCTCTTCGGGTTTTCTACCATATTTTGAGACAGTTTCATTATGAAAATTATTAAAAGCACTAAATTTCGAGCTTCCGTGATACTTGAATTTTGTGGATTTTGCATTCTTCTGAATTTGGCATCCTTTTTTCGTTGCTTCTGCAACAGTGTTCGACGTGTTTTGTGTAATACGGTGTATCCGTCTCGTCTCTTATTAACTTACGCGGTATGAGTCTGTCTATTGCTGTCGATACTGTATCTTTGAATTTTAGCCATATCTGGTCTACACTTACACAATTAGTTTAGAAGGAATGGAGACACTCTGAGGAAGGCATCAAGCAGAATTTTTATCTGCTGTTTCAAATAGATATATATTGCGTTTATTTTTAGTGGTTTTAGTTGATATGGTTTTGAGCCTCCCTACAATGACCTTGTGTTCATTAATCCCAGTATCCGTCATTACACTCTCTATTAGATCAGGATATTTGTGGCTAAGAGGTCAAGTGTGTTTTCGCAAACATTTACAATTCGTGTGGGTTCATGAACTAATCGTTCTAACTAATTATCAGAGAAAGCATTTAGTACAATTTCGGAAGCTGTTTTCTGTCTACCAACAGTTTTGAACATGTATTTTCGCCAACAAATTGAGGGTAGGTTGAAGTCTCCACCAATTATAACAGTGAGTGGGGTACTTACTTGCAATGAGATTCAAGTTTTTGAACCGTTCAGTTATATCATTTGAGTAGGGGGGGTCGGTAGAAGGAGCCAATTATTACTTTGGTGCGGCCGCTGAGTGTAACCTCTACCCATAGCAATTCGAAGTAACTATCTGTCTCAATTAAGAGATAAACTACCACCAACCCCCCCCCCCCCCCACACACACACACACACACACACACACACACACACACACACACACACACACACACTCTCTTTATTTAATCTATCCTTCTTGAACACGGTTTGCGCCTCTGTAAAAATTTCGGGAGAATTTATCTCCGGCTTTAGCCAGCTTTCTGTTCCTATAACGATTTCAGATTCAGTGCTTTCTATCAGCCCTTTAGCTCAGGTACTGTTCCGGCACAGCTACGACAATGTACAACTACAATATAGACTGATGCTTGGTCGATGCTCGTCGTTTCTTTGCCGTCTACCCTTGAGACTGGAGCCCCTTTTTCATCTTTACCGTGAATAACCTAAAATACCACCCACTCCGCGCCACACAGCAGCTGCTACCCGTGTAGCCGCCTCCTGTGTGTGGTGGACAAATGACCTATGTAGCGGTACCCCACCATCCTATCGCGCAAGTCGAGGAATCTGCAGCCTACACGGTCGCAGAAACGTCTGAGCCTCTGGTACGTACAGAGCCGAGTGGAGGGACTGGATCAAAGGTCAGCAATCGGTCCTGTCGACGATGCTTGAGCTCTGCCTTCATCTCGCTAGCAAAGCTGGCAGTCTTCACCAACTCAGATAGCCGTCTGAAACCAGAGAGAATCTCTTCCGATCCATAGGGACACACGTCATTAGCGCCAACATGAGCCAGCACCTGCAGTTGGCTGCACCCTGTACCCTTCATGGCATCCAGCAGGACCCTTTCCATACCTTGGATGACTCCCCCGGTATGCACACGGAGTGCACTATGGCTTTCTTCCGTTCCTTAGCTGCCATATCCCCAAGGGGCTCAATCACCCTCCTAATACATCGAACATTTAAGCTCCCATTGACAAGCAATCCCATCCTCTGCGCTTGTCCGAACCTCTCAGCAACACTGCCGCAACAGGCGGGGCCGCCCTTGCTGGCTCAGATGTACTTTCACCAGTGGGCAGTACATCAGACCTGTTACGGACCCGTAACTGTACAGCCTTAAAGCCAGCACGAACTTTCGCCTTCCGCCCAGGGATTCGCGACCCTACCACTGTTCGCCAATCACCGTCAGGCAAGTGTCGACCAGCAGGGACGTCGGAATCCGAGGGCGCTGTGGCATCAGAGATCCCAGGCGATGCTACAGGTTCCAGAGGCGCCAGAGCGCTCGCGTCTGGTGTCACCGCGGCCCAGGGCAACAGCCTGGAGCCTGTCGACCACGGCCAACACAGCTTCCAGCTGTTTACGGATGGTGGACAATTCCCCCAGAATCGGTACACAAAAGGCTCAGTCACTATCCATCCCTAACAGTTTTTTCCTTTTATCTCAGAATCCGTTCAAAACAAACAGATGACTGACGAATCTGGGAATGTACACTATATGGGTACTAAAACGCGACGCTACAACTCTCAAATACTATAATACGCCCGAAATTTGTGAATTAAACTATGCAAGTACCTAAAAACACGCAAAGAAATTAAGAATTAAACTATAAAACAAATAAGGGACCTAGAGTGCAACTTGCTGCTGGCTGCTGCTTATCCAACGGCGGCAGGCTACAGGGGCATTGTTTCTCAGTCAGTCCTGCGACGGTAGTTACGCAAAGTAGCGTCTGTCAAATAATGCGTGTAATATGTATTCCTATGAGATACCAATGTATATCTGTAACTAATCAAATTAATTAAAGTTTTCATGCTGAAACATGAAAGTAGTGCACATCATGAACTTCATAACAACTTGCTACAGAGTAATGTTTCGGAACATGAATCTCAATTTTCTGATCCTTCAAAGTCAGGATATGAGTAATGTCATGATGACTAATTTCGGGACAATTTGAAATGGGTTATGGAGGGATTTTCTTGCAATACTACACCTAGCTCTGAAGCATGGGTCCAAATATTAGTTTCTGGCAACTTAATATAATTGTTCCACCTTAGTTATGGACATGATTTATGTACGTAATTTGCGCTTTCTTCATGAGTTTAAGTTAAATTATTAGGTATTTAACATTCTGCGTGGTGTCTGTTTGTTCTATATCGTGTGTCCCTACCACTTTCGCGCAACGACGCTCTGAGCGTGTTTTTTAGGGAATTGACTACTTTGAACCTGGGACCTGTTGCTGGTAAGGAGACGCCAGACCACACATGACATGTAGAGTTCAGAAGAGTTCAGTGAGACTAGCGATGATATAACCAAATACTTAATGATTTCAGCGTCAGCTCCACTGCACTCCCTGTAAAAGAATCTTAATACTAACTAAATTTAGTGGAAGGGGTTCAAGGCTTTCCTATTTTTAGTTAGCTGGTAAAATAACGTCGAAAAAGCAGTTAAGTTTACCATTGGAAATTTTATTCTACTCACAAAACATTGTTTATAAATTGCACTATTGATAAAAGAAAATATTTTAATACAAGATGATAAAAACCAACTGCGTTCAACAAAAATGTGAACGAATATGCCCTGAGTGGGTTTCCAAGTTCTACGATGGACCGAAGGATGACCTATGCCATATCACATCTATAATCTAGGTTTAAATTTCACAAAAGAGAAAACTATCAAAATGGTCTACAGTGACCCTCAATTATCTTTAGTTACTTATCTAACTTCTAGTGAACTACAGTGGCTGATGTGGCTTCTCAATAATAATAATATAACAGAAAAATCATCGCATTTCAGATTTTAACTTACGTAGCAAATGTGAATACCATGAGCTTCAATTGACGATCGACACTAGTATTACGTAAAAAGGGGATGTAACAGATGAGACTTCTGCAGTACCGAGTGAAGCCTTATGCGCTCAAAAATGCGGCATCGCGTGCGTTCATTACCTTGTCGGTGTTCGTCAGGGGGCGGCGGTCGGCGCAGCTCCATGCAGCTCGCCATCTCGGAACTAACTCTTTTCCAACTTCTCCTTACTACAATTTACCGAAGTTGTTTTAAAAAAAACCATCTGGCTGTGTTTTCATCTGACCAATCAGGGTCTCAATGTGAACCTTAAGCTCCGCCTACAAAAATTCTGTCTATCCAATGAGAAGCGTTATACTTTTCGTGGTGGGGCAATGTTTTTAACGTTTGCAACGTAACAGAGACGCGAAAAAGTCTCACGCTTAAAATTGCAGCTGGTGTGGCCGTTTTAGTGTTACCGTAAGATCTATACTGTTCTTCTGGAGGGATCTATCTTTTAACATGGGCTGGGGAGTGGTTCTGGTGGTTGGCTGGCGACGTGGGTGTCCGTCCCTTATTGTAAGGCCTTCTAGCTTAACAGGGTTCTGCTCTCGGCTTCTGTTCTCGTTTCTTCCCTCGGAACTACGTCTGTTTCATGGTGGGAAGGTATGACATGCAGTTAGGCGTTCTTGTGTTAGTCTGTGGTATTCCATTTGCTCACTCGTTGATCGTATTGCTTTGGCTAACTTAATGTCAGGATTTATTCGGAGCTATGTGACATACTGTCGGATTTGCTTATCATGTCAAGGATTTCATGGAAGGTGTTGGATTTGCCTGACACCTTACACATAGTGATTATCAACACCTTCCTTGATAGAATCTCTACTTGCTTTGTTGTAGAGGTAGGGAATGCTTATTCACCCATCGTTGTTAATTATTTCTGGAACATTTATTCGCATTCTCCTTCTTAAATCCTTGGAGCAGGCCTGTTTCCCACTGATACGGATGGTCAAACGAGTCCTGAGAATTCCTGTTGTGACGTATAATTTTATATATATATAAATTTTCCGTGCCTACAGTGTCATGTCTTTCAGTGTCACACGAATTTTTATTTTTCAAGGGTATCACTTAAGACTATTTTCCTGGGTTCGCCCGTCAAATTTCTCCCTCATACCACAAAATTGTCGTCTGATTAAGTACAAACTGAAAAAATAAATTCCTTTTGAAGCACAGTTTTGAATCTAATTTATATTCAAAACCTTACACGTGTGTCACAGAACAAATCCTAAATCGAGAATACTTCACACACGTTTAAGGGAAGAAATGCTTCTGATAATTATTACAGTATTTAAAGAAGATCAAAATATGACCAGGCTGAAATGAACAAATAGTACATGAGACTGTGTTAATCAATTTAACTGTAAAAAGCTAAGGAGCATATTATTAGCTAAATGAGAAATATGAAAAGTGAAATACCAAAATGAGCACTCCTCAATTGGGAGTAAATCAAAACAATCAGAATGGCTGATAGAGAGCACAATAACATGAGCCATAAACGAATAAGAGCTAAGCAACTAAGCAAATAAGAGAATAAGCAAAAATGAGATGCAAAAAAAATGAGCTGGCCAATTTTTTTTTCTTTATTATTTTAATCACGTTATATAAATGTGGGCTGTCAGCAGCATATCACGCTACTCTTCAGCCGCTAGTGGTACAAGGAATACGACGTAAAGGTGGTACAGATGATACAATAAAAATGGCGGGCAAAAACTGTAGACACGAAAAACAATAAACATGAAGCCGTTCGCGCTGGACGAGAAAAAACACTAAAACTCGTTGACACGGCGCACAAAACAGACGACTGCGACGGCACAGGTGAACAGTGGTGGCGTGACGGCGAAAGAACACTAAACACAAAACGAAGGCACACACTCGAGACACTGATGGCGATGATCTCCGGCGCGCGAATGTCCACTGAGCGTGTACGAGTCCTGGGACCTGTGAAGAGAGGTGGTGGGGGGTGGGAGACGGAGAGCAGAGGTGCCATTGGCCGGGGGGGAGGGGGGAGGTAGGAATGAGCTGGTCGAACTCCGTCGGCACTTACATACGGTTGCGCTCGTGGCGGCACCTCGCCTGCGATCGCAATGCACTTTCAGCGCTCGTGGGGTCGTCCAGCGGCCTGTGCCCAAGTAGTGAGATTTCTGTCGCAGGTCGACCCTTAATCTATGATGTTACACTGTGTAGACCCAGGCATGGTTTTATCGCTTTTGCATGGTTTTCTTGCCCCTTTAACTCAAAGCATTTCCATTGTACCTGAAATAACTGTCATTTCTTGTTTCGAAATATGTACTTCAAAGGTACGCCATAACTCCCCCCCCCCCCTTTTCCACGAAAGTCTCACTGAGAAGTGTGAGAAGGTAATTACATTAACGTTCTGCAATGAACTGCCGAGAACTACCAGTATTGAGCTAGGAGATAAGACAAATAAATGACATAGAAGAATTGCATACCTTTCACCACAAACGTTCACTCACATCACCTCGAAACTGCAAATTAATTGCGTGTGTCCTTACTTCTGGCAACGAAGGTGAAACTTGTGATTTTTCTCCTGTTCTCAATACAGAGCAACAATGCATAGCGGTGTAGCTACGCCGTTAATGCAGGGCGGTCGTGAAGGGACGGAGGAGGGCGAGCGTCAGAATACTGCCTCTCCTCACATCTAGGTTCACACGTTGTTTTTATTGTCTTAAATGTTTCATTGTTCGTATAGCGTTGCGGACATTGTCGTAACTGTGAGCCAGGTCGGCCTTCGAACAGTACGTTGTTAACAGGTATCCTCTGCACCTGCGCAATCATATAAAAACAATTTAAAAAAATATGTTCTTCCAGTCACGATTTCTGCCTGAAGTCTGGCGCTCCTCCCCCAAATTAAGTGCACTGGCAACCCTGCTATTCGCCTACGGGTCCGATAACCGTCAACTGCTGTTCGAAAGTACTATACAGAATTTGTTAGATATGCATACAGAGGCTTTCCCCCTTTGGGGAAAAAATGGGACGAAGGGAATGGATAGAATGTAGTAGGTGTGAAAAATTACTTCAATCAAAAGCAAAAATTGCTGCCAACAAAAGTACTGATTACATAAGTCTTCATGCCAGCGTAATTCATTTAGATCAAATAGAACTCAAAATGAAATTAGTGGGACGGGAGGGGGGGGGGGGGGGGTGGTCGGCAGAAACAGAGTCTCGGACCTCCCCCCTTTCCCTATTGATCCGCCGTTGCCCAGGAACTTGATACTACAGTCCTTTCATCAGTTAGTTACTGAGTGTCAGAGTATACTCTGGCCATCTCTGTTATTTGCTTAACCTCTTTTGTTCCTTTTATTGTTCGTTGCCTTTCCTTCGTTCTTGTGGTCTTCCCTTTCTTTCCGTTTTGTGTTATGTCTCGTCAGTTTTATTCCCACACTTGTGGCATTGATTTATTAGGCACAAGGGACCGATGATTCTTAGTTTGGTCCCTTTCCCCCTCTTTTATAGCAACCAGCCAACTACTCCGGCTTTTTATGACTTCATCTAAACACCATGAATTTTATCTTCCTTAGGACGGCAGAAGAGGAGCTAAAAACAAGTTACACTTTCCGGAAAATGTTTTGAACAATGATGTCGTTAAACTATTGGTGTCATGTGCAGCCATGGCAAATTTTCACTGTAAATTATTAGCAGCAATAGGCAGCACTTAAGCGTAATTCAGATAAGATGGACACATGACGGAAGGTATTTTTTTCCCTAACACTATTGCATTGATATTACTGTACCAGCGGCAGGTTAATCAGACGGCTTCCAGGGGCAACAAACTTGAATTTCATTGTTGCATCAACATCGTACGATCAGTCAATAATGAAATTGCTGTAATGTATTTATTATAGCTATAGCCTTAAGTCAGTTTTAACACAGATCAATATAATAGTCACAAACAGTACATTTCATAAGGCAGCATAACTCATGATTCATGAATTACGCGGACTCTATTCATGCACTGTTTCATAACGAGAGTACTTGGCGACTTCCAACGAACTTTAAACGTAATTTCAAACCATTTCTAAATTTGTTTCTCGCTTATTCGCTTAACGTCCAATACCGCACTAACTCATTTGTAAAGCATTTAAAGATTTGGAGCAGTTGTAAACTTGTGAGTTCGATTCTTGAAGGAATCAGATTTAATGGTTAGTTTCTAATTACTGTTATTGCTTCTGCTCACTTAAGTTCCTTTCCACGGTTTACTTTTGGCCTAGTTTCTCAATATTTTAAACATACGCTTGGGCTCCATTAAGTTGGTGATGCAGGTCTCATACGCATAGTGTTAGATTTTAGCACACACTCTGCTACTATAGTTCCTTTAATTTAGTCATGTGCAGCTGAAGTTAACAACAGGACCCAACATAAATGCAGGGCTGTATCATGTGCGCATTTTTAGCCTTTTCATTATCCATAGTTCTCATTGTATGCTGTATGTGCTTTGTTGTTTGGTTGTTACGTGATTGAAATGTTATGGTATGACTCCTTTCCTTTCGTCATATTAAGTTTTCTATTAATAACTGAGGTAATACGAAATTTGTACAAGTGCACTCGAATACATGATTACTTGTGTTCATTTCCATCCCCTCCCCATTTTGCACTCGGAATGCTTACATAACAAATATATGCTGTAAATTTAGTTTTGTTCACACTACTCCGCTTTAATTGTGAATAGTTTTCACTATAGCAAAAGAATCAAAAGCACTCTCAGTATTCAGTACTGGTTGCCTGTTAATATCCACTTCAAACACCTTGTATTTAGTAGACCGGTAATCAGATGGTTGTATAATTACATTAGGAAGCACCTCCTGTTACGTTTAGTTAAATTAAGTGTGATGGTTCATTAACTTCTGGATGGTTAGCTATTTGACATAAGTATTGACTAATCTGTTGTAAACTCGTCATAATGCTATGTACTCCAAAAATATTGTACTGAGACGTCTTTGTTCCTCAACATGATTTCATTGTATTAGACTTACGTGGCTTTGAAAACAGAACTGCTTATGACATTGGAGGCTTGTGCCTTTCACCTAACTTCAGGTTCATGCACAGTTTTGCCTATGTATGGACAGTGCTTATATACTGAAGCGCCAAAGAATCTTATACGTTCATGCGTATTGAAAAACATATATAGACAGACAGAAAACGTTGCTGCGACCGGCAACGCCTATATAAGGCAAGAACCGTCTGGCGCAGTTGTTAGTTCGGTTACTTCTGCTACAATGGCAAGTTCTCAAGGTTTAAGCGAGTCTGAAAGTGGTGTCACAGTCGCCGCACGAGCGATGGGCCACGGCATCTCAGAGATAGCGATGAAGTGGGGGTTTTCCCGTACGACCATTTGAAGAGTGTACCGTGAATAGCAGAAACCCAGTAAAACGTTAAATCTCAGGCATTGTTGTGGCTGGAAAAAACACCCTGCAAGAACGGAAGCAACGTTCATTTAAGAGAACCGTTCAACGTGACAGAAGTGCAACCTTTCAGCAAACTGCTGCAGATTTCAATGCTCGGCGATCAACAAGTGTCAATGTGTGAACCATTCAACAATTATCGATATGGGGTTTCGGAGCCGAAGGCAAAGTCTTGTACCCTAAATGATTGCACAACGCAAAGCTTTAAGATTCCCCTAGCGCCCGTTAACACCGATGTTGAAACGAGGCCACATGTTTCCAGTCATCAGCAGTCCAAATTGTATCGAGAGGATGGACGTGTATGGGTATGGATGAAACCTCATGAATCCATGGACCCTGCATGTCAGCAGGGGACTGTTCAAGCTGGTGGAGGCTCTGTAACGGTGTGGGACTGCGCAGTTGGTATGATGTGGGACTTCTGATACGTTTACACACGACACAAGTGACACGAACTGAAGCTTTCTGTCTGATCACCTGCATTTATTCATGTCCTTTGTGCATTCAGACGGACCTCAGCAATTCCAGCAGGACAACGCGACACTCAGGACGTCCAGAATTGCTACAGCGTGGCTCCAGGAAAACTCTTGAGATACGCTTCCGCTGCAACCGAACTCCCCAGACATGAAAATTACTGAGCATAATTGGGATGCCTTGCAATGTGCTGTTCAGAAGAAATCTTCACCCCTTCGTACTTCTACGGATTTATGGAACGCTCTGCAGTATTCATGGTGTCACTTCCCTTCAAAACTACTTCGGTCATTAGTCGAGTCTATGCCACGTCGTGTTGTGACAATTCTGCTAGCTCGAAGAGGCCCTACACAATAGTAGGCATGTGTAGAAGTTTCTTTGGCTCTTCGGTATAAACAAGTACAAATCCTTACTGAAAAATTGTCTTACTTTCATACTAACCTAAGATATATTAGTTATAAATAGTTCTGTGGTAATGTGAACAAGTATTAATTGTATGATGATAGGCCAGTTACCTTGTCGATTTCTTAAATCATATCATTCTACCTCATATTAAATGTATTGCTTGTCATTAATAAAGCCAAGTTGCTTTAGTACTAAAAAGCTATGTTCACTCTTTTATACATTTTGAGTATGGTAGAGTAATTTATATGAAGAAATGCGACGTGACCTAACTGTAAACTATTCGTAAGTGTTTGACTACCCACTTCCACTGGCACTTGTATTTTTTGATGTTATATTGCGATTCTTTCTGTTGCGTATTCAGTACCGTGAGGAGGAACAGTGATAGAAATGGGTCGTAATGATTAATTATTAAAAACGGCATTATCATTTATCTTTATAGACAGTAATTTCAGACTGTAAGACATGGCACTGTGACTTGCTATTTATTGCATTTGTAGGAATAGCAAATAATGGCTATTGCCAGTAAACACACAGAAGTACCTCTATCTGGGCTTCGATCTTCATGTACCCTCGTCACTAAAGGTGTTCCCCTCATATTGAGGTATGAGTCACTGTCCCTTCCTTTTTAACCTGTCCAAGCTTACCACCCTTTCCTGGCTGAGGTAGGAACTGTTACCTCACTTCAATTTTCCAATAACCTCCTTAACGTCTTCGTATTTCTGTGTGTTTTCATACTTGCTCTGAACTTTTGTCATCATGCATATGGAACAGTAACTGTACAACTATTCGTGTTTACTTTTTTATCACTTGCATTGGTGTTCATTTATATTTTTCAAAGCTGTTAATGAAATCGGTATTTGTGGCGTGCATGGGGTATGCATCTTGATTTAAAAAGAAAGACTGGTTAAAATAATTTTCTTCGTCTATCTTTACTTGTTCTGAAATAAAGAAATAGACCATAATGAACGTACTTTCTATATTTCGCTGAGGTATAACCTGCATGTAGCTTTGATTCTGTAAAAATATTCTAGCTGACATTGGAATTTGTTTATAACATCTAAGAAATCTCTGTAATGTGTGTATGTTCTAATACTAAATTTGTTGGATAATATTTGTTATTGACAACTGCATTTCTTTTGTATACTGATAGAAATGTTGTCGGGCTAAAATTATTACTTCCCAAATTTGACAGTCTATGTAGGCAAAATCTAAAGCCCAAAACAGCAGTGTTGCTTGTAGTTATGTCACATGGTCTGCGGCAAGATGGTAAAGAACTATTATGTGTCTGACTGCTAGGAAGCTCTTCAGCTAAGTCTGTAATTACTCCCACTTCTTTTTCACGCTGCTGTCATCTTTCCTGTCGGCCGCTCTTGGCCAACTCTTGTTTCTTTCGACCCCGACGGTATCAGGTTGCGAGGCCCGAGGGTGTCTTTCATTTCCATTATCTGTTATCTTTCCTGGGGGAGGGGGTCTTTTCAGATGTGGTGAAACCTGCCTTACTAGAGGAGCCAATCCGTGAGACAAAAACCTTCACTCAAAGCCAGTGATTGGACTTGTAACCTATGTAAAAGATTTTACACTCGCAGGCCTAAAATTATCACACATATGGTCAGATATGAGGCCAGAACAGGCTGTACTGGAGGTGTAGATAAGTGTTTGAACGATCATACAGTCTCACAAGAAACCTGGCTTTGGAAAGTGTGACCCACAGTTGCAGGTATTTGTCTGCATCAAAAGTGAAGCAGGTGAGACAGAGAAAGCTTTCTGCGTAAGGAAATACCCTTTTTTAAAGACGGTAAACCATCCAGTTGTTGCTGCACTTGGTGTCATCGCAAAAAGAAGTAATGGGAAATATTGGAAACCTGTAATCCCACGTTGCTTCCATTACTACAGAGACAATCCCAGAGAGCAGCATACGTGCAGATGTGACATCGATGACTAGTGAACGCATGCAAGTGAGAACAGCAGGCTGCTGTTTCAGAATTCCGGTGACATGGTATAACAGGCTGGAGATCTTTGATGAACAGCGTAATATTGCGGACGCATATGTGAAGATCAAAGCGAAAGCGATGAAAGAATGCTGGTGTGCAGCACCGTTGAAAGTATCAGAGGTATCAGTGCACTTGGTCCCACAACAAACTCAATACACAGCGTCCCAGATGTTTCCTTGTCCCAAGGCGTCAATCGTCCCAGACCTTAGAGACATCTACACTGATGTTAGTTTGCATTTTGGTGACGAATGCTACTGGTAGAACGATTATTATGTTACTGTAGAAGATTGATCTGTACTTCTGACACGAAGAATCTGAGAAGAGGTTCAGCCAGATCTTCACCTGCAGTACTTCACGTGGCATACAGGCAGGTGATGGCCGCTTCCCAAAAATCCTTCCATAAATAAGCGTTAGAAGTGTGGTGCGTCAGAAGCTCTACCTGCCAAGCAACAGCATCAGACTACACAGCGTGGAATCCGGAGTACATTTCCAGATAGTTATGTGCGGCACCTCATGCTATACCGACGACTTTCCGGCTGAATGCAGTGTTAACTAAAAACGGACTGCTGCTTTTGCCTGACCTGAAAGAAGCCAGCGTATAAGAAATATTGGGCAAGATACCAGCAGTTCGCCGACACGAGTGTGTAAGTTCCCGAAATTCAAGGAGCCATTCAGCAAGACCTGATAGAATTGACGCTTTAATGACAGTAACAGTTTAAAGGCTGGTGGTCCCTTAGTCCAGGAGGACCCTCCGCCCCCCCATCCCCCCCCCATCGCCCCCCCCCCCCCCACCCTCACCACCACAACCACCACAACCACCACTCTCTTCCGTATATCACTGATGTTTACTTCGACTATTCGTAAATGTGTATATGTAAACAAGCATATAAAATTTCATGTTATTATATGCACGCATGTAAAACAAAAATTGTTAATCAAACTAATTTCTTAATTTCCGATTGTATTTAGTTGTATTTCCGATTGTATTTAGTTAATTACGTATATGAAAATAAATACATCACCATTTTAGCCATGTAGTGCTGTCATAAACATCTCAAATAGCCTGATGCAGGTCTTGGTGTTAGGAATTGCGCATTGAGGTTCAGTCAGATGCAGAAAGCCTGCAGCTAGTCTATTCTAGTACATAATTTGGTTACTCTGTAAGCTTTAACGTGCAATTTTATGCCTTTATTTACATAAATTTGACTGAGCAACTTCCTTTTAGACGTAGGATACTGTCATATCTCTTGAAGTTTTGTGTTTATAAATTTTAAGTTCTTCCATTCCACATAATAGACATGTAACACTTAATGTTTTATGTCATAATCAACTGTTTAATGATTCACCCTGTGACATGTCTAACGAAGAGCTTTCAGAAGTCACTGTGATTTTCTCTTATATCGTGAACGACAGCAGCAACTCTAAAGGGCTAGGTTTTAATTGTCAACAAACTACTTGCATTACCTAGTTTAGTTATTTTAACCTTCCACATGTTCAGCGATAACACGATGTCGTAAACTGCCTTTACTCATCAGTCATGGTGACTTTGTGCAAGGAAATTTACTGTTTCTTTGTTGCATGAAATTACTTCATAATTTGTGTAATCGGTTACTTACTATTTGATGTGGCTAACGTTGCTACAGCCTTAGGCTTTGGCGTATGGTCTTCAGTTGCAGAAATCTGTAGAAAATTCTACACTGCACGCTGGTAATTTGTTAGCAAAACACTAGAACTACCCAGTTTAGTTAATGATAAATATTTCGTAAGTTCAGTGACACTGTTTCAGTGACACTGTTTCAGTGACACTGTTTCAGTGACACTGTTTCAGTGACACTGTTTCAGTGACACTGTTTCAGTGACACTGTTTCAGTGACACTGTTTCAGTGACACTGTTTCAGTGACACTGTTTCAGTGACACTGTTTCAGTGACACTGTTTCAGTGACACTGTTTCAGTGACACTGTTTCAGTGACACTGTTTCAGTGACACTGTTTCAGTGACACTGTTTCAGTGACACTGTTTCAGTGACACTGTTTCAGTGACACTGTTTCAGTGACACTGTTTCAGTGACACTGTTTCAGTGACACTGTTTCAGTGACACTGTTTCAGTGACACTGTTTCAGTGACACTGTTTCAGTGACACTGTTTCAGTGACACTGTTTCAGTGACACTGTTTCAGTGACACTGTTTCAGTGACACTGTTTCAGTGACACTGTTTCAGTGACACTGTTTCAGTGACACTGTTTCAGTGACACTGTTTCAGTGACACTGTTTCAGTGACACTGTTTCAGTGACACTGTTTCAGTGACACTGTTTCAGTGACACTGTTTCAGTGACACTGTTTCAGTGACACTGTTTCAGTGACACTGTTTCAGTGACACTGTTTCAGTGACACTGTTTCAGTGACACTGTTTCAGTGACACTGTTTCAGTGACACTGTTTCAGTGACACTGTTTCAGTGACACTGTTTCAGTGACACTGTTTCAGTGACACTGTTTCAGTGACACTGTTTCAGTGACACTGTTTCAGTGACACTGTTTCAGTGACACTGTTTCAGTGACACTGTTTCAGTGACACTGTTTCAGTGACACTGTTTCAGTGACACTGTTTCAGTGACACTGTTTCAGTGACACTGTTTCAGTGACACTGTTTCAGTGACACTGTTTCAGTGACACTGTTTCAGTGACACTGTTTCAGTGACACTGTTTCAGTGACACTGTTTCAGTGACACTGTTTCATTGACACTGTTTCAGTGACACTGTTTCAGTGACACTGTTTCAGTGACACTGTTTCAGTGACACGGTTTCAGTGACACTGTTTCAGTGACACTGTTTCAGTGACACTGTTTCAGTGACACGGTTTCAGTGACACTGTTTCAGTGACACGGTTTCAGTGACACGGTTTCAGTGACACTGTTTCAGTGACACGGTTTCAGTGACACGGTTTCAGTGACACGGTTTCAGTGACACGGTTTCAGTGACACGGTTTCAGTGACACGGTTTCAGTGACACGGTTTCAGTGACACGGTTTCAGTGACACGGTTTCAGTGACACGGTTTCAGTGACACGGTTTCAGTGACACGGTTTCAGTGACACGGTTTCAGTGACACGGTTTCAGTGACACGGTTTCAGTGACACGGTTTCAGTGACACGGTTTCAGTGACACGGTTTCAGTGACACGGTTTCAGTGACACGGTTTCAGTGACACGGTTTCAGTGACACGGTTTCAGTGACACGGTTTCAGTGACACGGTTTCAGTGACACGGTTTCAGTGACACGGTTTCAGTGACACGGTTTCAGTGACACGGTTTCAGTGACACGGTTTCAGTGACACGGTTTCAGTGACACGGTTTCAGTGACACGGTTTCAGTGACACGGTTTCAGTGACACGGTTTCAGTGACACGGTTTCAGTGACACGGTTTCAGTGACACGGTTTCAGTGACACGGTTTCAGTGACACGGTTTCAGTGACACGGTTTCAGTGACACGGTTTCAGTGACACGGTTTCAGTGACACGGTTTCAGTGACACGGTTTCAGTGACACGGTTTCAGTGACACGGTTTCAGTGACACGGTTTCAGTGACACGGTTTCAGTGACACGGTTTCAGTGACACGGTTTCAGTGACACTGTTTCAGTGACACTGTTTCAGTGACACTGTTTCAGTGACACTGTTTCAGTGACACTGTTTCAGTGACACTGTTTCAGTGACACTGTTTCAGTGACACTGTTTCAGTGACACTGTTTCAGTGACACTGTTTCAGTGACACTGTTTCAGTGACACTGTTTCAGTGACACTGTTTCAGTGACACTGTTTCAGTGACACTGTTTCAGTGACACTGTTTCAGTGACACTGTTTCAGTGACAGTTTCAGTGACACTGTTTCCAGTGACACATGTTTCAGTGACACTGTTTCAGTGACACTGTTTCAGTGACACTGTTTCAGTGACACTGTTTCAGTGACACTGTTTCAGTGACACTGTTTCAGTGACACTGTTTCAGTGACACTGTTTCAGTGACACTGTTTCAGTGACACTGTTTCAGTGACACTGTTTCAGTGACACTGTTTCAGTGACACTGTTTCAGTGACACGGTTTCAGTGACACGGTTTCAGTGACACGGTTTCAGTGACACGGTTTCAGTGACACGGTTTCAGTGACACGGTTTCAGTGACACGGTTTCAGTGACACGGTTTCAGTGACACGGTTTCAGTGACACGGTTTCAGTGACACGGTTTCAGTGACACGGTTTCAGTGACACGGTTTCAGTGACACGGTTTCAGTGACACGGTTTCAGTGACACGGTTTCAGTGACACGGTTTCAGTGACACGGTTTCAGTGACACGGTTTCAGTGACACGGTTTCAGTGACACTGTTTCAGTGACACTGTTTCAGTGACACGGTTTCAGTGACACTGTTTCAGTGACACTGTTTCAGTGACACGGTTTCAGTGACACGGTTTCAGTGACACGGTTTCAGTGACACGGTTTCAGTGACACGGTTTCAGTGACACGGTTTCAGTGACACGGTTTCAGTGACACGGTTTCAGTGACACGGTTTCAGTGACACGGTTTCAGTGACACGGTTTCAGTGACACGGTTTCAGTGACACGGTTTCAGTGACACGGTTTCAGTGACACGGTTTCAGTGACACGGTTTCAGTGACACGGTTTCAGTGACACGGTTTCAGTGACACGGTTTCAGTGACACGGTTTCAGTGACACTGTTTCAGTGACACGGTTTCAGTGACACGGTTTCAGTGACACTGTTTCAGTGACACTGTTTCAGTGACACTGTTTCAGTGACACGGTTTCAGTGACACGGTTTCAGTGACACGGTTTCAGTGACACGGTTTCAGTGACACGGTTTCAGTGACACGGTTTCAGTGACACGGTTTCAGTGACACGGTTTCAGTGACACGGTTTCAGTGACACGGTTTCAGTGACACGGTTTCAGTGACACGGTTTCAGTGACACGGTTTCAGTGACACGGTTTCAGTGACACGGTTTCAGTGACACGGTTTCAGTGACACGGTTTCAGTGACACTGTTTCAGTGACACTGTTTCAGTGACACTGTTTCAGTGACACTGTTTCAGTGACACTGTTTCAGTGACACTGTTTCAGTGACACTGTTTCAGTGACACTGTTTCAGTGACACTGTTTCAGTGACACTGTTTCAGTGACACTGTTTCAGTGACACTGTTTCAGTGACACTGTTTCAGTGACACTGTTTCAGTGACACTGTTTCAGTGACACTGTTTCAGTGACACTGTTTCAGTGACACTGTTTCAGTGACACTGTTTCAGTGACACTGTTTCAGTGACACTGTTTCAGTGACACTGTTTCAGTGACACTGTTTCAGTGACACTGTTTCAGTGACACTGTTTCAGTGACACTGTTTCAGTGACACTGTTTCAGTGACACTGTTTCAGTGACACTGTTTCAGTGACACTGTTTCAGTGACACTGTTTCAGTGACACTGTTTCAGTGACACTGTTTCAGTGACACTGTTTCAGTGACACTGTTTCAGTGACACTGTTTCAGTGACACTGTTTCAGTGACACTGTTTCAGTGACACTGTTTCAGTGACACTGTTTCAGTGACACTGTTTCAGTGACACTGTTTCAGTGACACTGTTTCAGTGACACTGTTTCAGTGACACTGTTTCAGTGACACTGTTTCAGTGACACTGTTTCAGTGACACGGTTTCAGTGACACGGTTTCAGTGACACGGTTTCAGTGACACGGTTTCAGTGACACGGTTTCAGTGACACGGTTTCAGTGACACGGTTTCAGTGACACTGTTTCAGTGACACTGTTTCAGTGACACTGTTTCAGTGACACTGTTTCAGTGACACTGTTTCAGTGACACTGTTTCAGTGACACTGTTTCAGTGACACTGTTTCAGTGACACTGTTTCAGTGACACTGTTTCAGTGACACTGTTTCAGTGACACTGTTTCAGTGACACTGTTTCAGTGACACTGTTTCAGTGACACGGTTTCAGTGACACTGTTTCAGTGACACGGTTTCAGTGACACGGTTTCAGTGACACGGTTTCAGTGACACGGTTTCAGTGACACGGTTTCAGTGACACGGTTTCAGTGACACGGTTTCAGTGACACTGTTTCAGTGACACTGTTTCAGTGACACTGTTTCAGTGACACTGTTTCAGTGACACTGTTTCAGTGACACTGTTTCAGTGACACTGTTTCAGTGACACTGTTTCAGTGACACTGTTTCAGTGACACGGTTTCAGTGACACGGTTTCAGTGACACGGTTTCAGTGACACGGTTTCAGTGACACGGTTTCAGTGACACGGTTTCAGTGACACGGTTTCAGTGACACGGTTTCAGTGACACGGTTTCAGTGACACGGTTTCAGTGACACGGTTTCAGTGACACGGTTTCAGTGACACGGTTTCAGTGACACGGTTTCAGTGACACGGTTTCAGTGACACGGTTTCAGTGACACGGTTTCAGTGACACGGTTTCAGTGACACGGTTTCAGTGACACGGTTTCAGTGACACGGTTTCAGTGACACGGTTTCAGTGACACGGTTTCAGTGACACGGTTTCAGTGACACGGTTTCAGTGACACGGTTTCAGTGACACGGTTTCAGTGACACGGTTTCAGTGACACGGTTTCAGTGACACGGTTTCAGTGACACGGTTTCAGTGACACGGTTTCAGTGACACGGTTTCAGTGACACGGTTTCAGTGACACGGTTTCAGTGACACGGTTTCAGTGACACGGTTTCAGTGACACGGTTTCAGTGACACGGTTTCAGTGACACGGTTTCAGTGACACGGTTTCAGTGACACGGTTTCAGTGACACGGTTTCAGTGACACGGTTTCAGTGACACGGTTTCAGTGACACGGTTTCAGTGACACGGTTTCAGTGACACGGTTTCAGTGACACGGTTTCAGTGACACGGTTTCAGTGACACGGTTTCAGTGACACGGTTTCAGTGACACGGTTTCAGTGACACGGTTTCAGTGACACGGTTTCAGTGACAATGCGTATTCTGTAAAAATTTTCATGACTTTAGATTGTTTTCGACATCGTAATTACAGAATACAGTAGCAAAGTAATTGTGTAAAAACTGAGGAAGAGTAATCATTCGCTTACTGTAATGTGTGTTGAATGACTAAGCATTTCGGTGCAAGCACTGTCACCTGTTACCGTGTTGCTGGGTATAATGGCTAATTTGTTCGTATCCATTTTAAAGTGAGTTGATTGTATAATGGCTTTTTACACTTTAATAGGCCTATTAGTTATGTACTTAGGATTCTGCCATTGCTTGTAACGACTGTGATGGCACAACCGCCTGTCTCACTCGACGAAGACCAAAGAGCACGCAGTACGTTCTCATGTTCCTCTCACGGAGGAGCCCTGTTTGGGCATCTCATTGTACGCACGGTGCTGCGTCTGCTATCCGTACGTCCGCCAGGTGGTCAGCAGACTGCTTGCCACTCTTCCTGGATTTGTCTAACTTTACGTACGAGAACCAGACATTTTATTCATGACTTGAGTACAAAGTAAGAATTTAGTAAGAGTCGGTTGTCAGCGTAAGTTGGTTATATCATTCATTAAGGTGCTGTTGCTTCAGCCTAATTTCATGTTTTCCTTATCAGCAGGCAAGTTAAAGATGCTGCACAATAAATGTGATTCCACAGCTAAGGTAATTTTCGTTAATCAACAAGTAAACTGTTGGATTGATCATGATGAACGTAACCCAAGATGTTTAATTAAATTTTGATGTGTGACTGAATGCACAGCAAAAGCGTAGTAAGCGATAAACTTTCTTCCCTGCATAATTTTGTGGAGGATGTCAGTGATAAAAGGTTTCAAAGTTACAAAGTTTGAAAGTCGCTAAGGGTTGTCTCAAATACAGGACGAAAATATCCGTAACTTTATTCATTCAGTAAGTTATCCTGTCTCCTGACAAACAAAAACTATAATATCTGTTTGTTGTTCCTGTGTTAAACTTTTAACGTACGATTATACTTACTAACGAGTAGATTGTGACGAATTTTCAATTTTTTTAGTTGAATCGGTAACTGATTTTCCTTGCCACTTGAAGCCATTAACCATTTAACACTCAACCATTTTACTGGGACTGTGGTAATTATGCTGAAAGGAAACAATCTGCAATTGGATTTAAATAACCATCTCGTTTTGTATTCTCCACAACACAATTTCAGGTGCCTGCACTTAGCTAAAGAGCGATCTCGTACATGTAGAGTACGACCCGGTACTGGCCCTTGCACCGCAACTACTACGACCCTTGCTGGAAAACTACTGTCTACATTCGGATGTATGACGTCAAATAACCGGTACGCATGCGATGCTGCGCACTAACCAGTGTGTTCCAAATGGCTGCGAATAAAAGTGCGATTTTTCCGGGGCTCATATCTTGGGTTCCAGTGGTGGTAGAAACATAAGGTAAAATGTTTCGTATAGCCCTTGAGCTGGGGACTGTTGAATACCCAGTAGAACGAACGATCGTCTTACTGTCACTATCCTACAGTACAGGGTCAAAAGTTGAGCATTACACGCTTCCTCCAGCTTAGCGAAATGGAGTATATACGTTGGTTCTTTTTGCATTAGTTCCGGTCTACGGCGCGTCTTCAGAGGCGTATTGAGGCATCATTCAGTTCACGCACAGTTTCTCATAAAATAAGAAATTTTTTTATCATTTTTTTCCGCAGTCAGCACCGGATATTTAAATACCTAACCGCAGAAGATGGCCCAAATTTACCAGTATATTATCTAGGTACTTAGGTAGAAGTGCCATCTTCTCGTTTTCAGAAATCGTTATAAGCACTTTACTTTGATTCTTTAGGGCAAGTAAAGCAAAAAAAAGCTTAAGCTTGCTTGGAAGTGGTAAGGTCTGGTTACCCAGCATAAAATCCTTAATGTTTACAAAACATTTATTTCAACCCAGACTCGTATTACAGAGAGATTTGGCACTTAAGTAATGTTAAACTTCAAAAACAAAGTTACGCATATTTTAAACGCACTGCTAGTAAAAAAGCTCTAGAGGAAACACGCCTCAAATTCATACTGCGTGCCTCAGATTCGCGCTGCTGTGCCTCGTGCCTCAGATTTTAAATTCAGTGCAAGTAAATTAGTCACTAAATGTTCAGTATGGGTTGGCGCAATGCGAGGATTTAATTTTAAGTGAAATTTTGTTACAGCAACTGTTAGGTAGCAAGTTTCAAAGCAGCGCTCACGGTATCGAATTACAAAACGCATCTTACGATTTACGTTGAATTCAGTCAGGACAAAAAAGGAACGAACTTAATCCTTAACGAATTAAAACCTGAGAAGGTTACATACATATTTTATTGCAACAAATATTTTTCAGTAATCCTTAAAAGGAAACCAAATAATCGAACCAGAATAAGCATCTATGGAATTGATTGCAAGATGCTTTTGCCGATAACGCATCAATCGCCGTGTCTCTGTTACAGAGAACAGCAGCTTGACTATGATAAAGAATTACGTTAACGGTTCTTGGTACAACGCATCAAAATTCCAATCATACACATACATCGGATTTAGCGTCCGCCCCCTGGTAGCCGAGTAGTGAGCGCGATGGAATGTCATACCTAGCGGTCTGGGTTCGATTCCCGGCTGGGTCGGAGATTTTTTCCGTCAGGGACTGAGTGTTACGTCGTCCGTATCATTATTATTTCATCCCCACCGACAAGCAAGTCGCCGAAGTGGCGTCAACTCTAAAGACTAGAACTAGGCGAGACCCTACCATTTCCTGCGGATACAGCGGGCAGACGTTTGAAAGGATTGAAACCCGTTGCCAAACTTTTCTTTAAATGAACCAATAACCCGAAAGGCTCAGACGCACGAAGCAGATCAGCCAACGGTGACGTGAGTAGTGTTGTCACGATAATGCGAGCACGAGCAGGTGTTAAATGGGAATTACCGACCAACACCGTTATGAGTTTAAACAGAAATTCTTACCAGAAGTAGTGGCAATGAAGTAGTTCCACCGGTGCTGTTCAAAGCGTCTCGTTGGACAGCGCAAGTGTACAACCAAAGGAATCGATTCAAACCCTCGTGAGCGTCTTCAGTAGAAAATTTCCTTCGCTGAACTAAACAGCAAACGGATTTTCTCACACTGAGCGATCACTGGTCATGTGTACATCGCAATGTCGATCCACTCGTGATCCGACTAAAGGGCACAATGCTGGAAGCTCGTATACTCTGGTGAAGTCGCTGCAGGCGGTTAAGTTTCTCCCGACCACCTTGCTTCCCTCACGCGGTGAGCGAGAAATAGTCTATCCAGTCCGAAGCATTTGATCTTCCAGATTACAAGATAGATTCGATCTAATCCTGGCTCACTTTGT
Organism: Schistocerca americana; assembly: GCF_021461395.2. Taxonomy (NCBI): domain Eukaryota; kingdom Metazoa; phylum Arthropoda; class Insecta; order Orthoptera; family Acrididae; genus Schistocerca; species Schistocerca americana. The sequence goes on along the minus strand of NC_060125.1, from coordinate 95,867,175 downwards.
ACGTTTCCGACAAAGTCCCCAAAAACATGGAATTCTTGTCTTGTTTTGGTATCCAAAAACAAAGATGGCTAGGACCAGGAAATCGGTGTAATTTTTACGGTACATTCCAATGATGCTATTTTCTAACAACCGTAAAAATTCCCAGATACACAGGTTCAAAGTTACACTGCTCGTACCCGTTAGTGGCGTTCAACAAGTAATTCAAACTATTTTTTTTTTTTTTTTTCCTGAAAGCAGGTGGATTTCATTTATGCTTCTGATATAGTATATTATTTCGCACTCCTTTGCCTACAAAACTGTTTTTCAGAGTAATCTCCGTTCAATGTGACTGCGTTAAGCCACTTTACTGCGAGGCCTGTATGTGTGCATGGTATCATTCTATTGGTAATCATCTGTGCGAACGTCTTGCTGCATCAGTAACACCTCAATCATCCGCGTACTGCTTGCCACGGAGTGCATACTTCACTGCGCCGGAAATGGAAGTGGGGAAGGTGCGAGGCCCGGGCTGTGAGGCGAGTGAGGAAGAACAGTCCAACGGAGTTAAGGCAGCTACCGTTGGGTGCGCAGCACTTTAAGGCCTTGCGTTGTCATGGAGAAGATTGTTCTTTTGTGGTGACGAACACGATGAAGTCGTCTTAAATTTCCTGAGGGAACGTGCAGCCGTGCGGGACGAGGGAGATCGGACAGGTTTGCGAGACCTTGTTGCAATGATGAGACGCCTCGCACAACGGCTAAGTGTGCTTTTGTTCTGTGACTGTCCTCTGCCTGGAATACGGCTCTGTTACTGACGCTCTCTTAAAGGTTACGCATAGCGCCGCTACCAGTCGGAACCTGATGAAACTTAAGGGGCTGCAGTCGGGATATTCCGTGATGCCCCATAACAAATTCCGCATTTTTAACCGAAATCGGGCAAAAAATGTTACATTACTTAACGCTCATCGTAAAACATGCACGTAAAAATGAAATTTGAGGATATACCCGTGATAAACCCATGAGTAATGGAATACCAATGAACGACTGATGCGTTGGCGTAAATCCAAGGGCAGTTACTAAAGGAAGAACAGGGAAGTGTTTTTCACAATTACGAGTATTTTGCCATCAGCAGCGGACAGGTCCTCAGCCGTGGATTCGAAGACGGCTGTGCCCAGTAAATGGCTGCAATTTTTGCGATATTTCTAAAATTTGGCCTAGAAAAGCTTAGAAAACTTTCTGGATATCATTATCCGTTCCCGAGATACAGAGGTATAAATTACCAAACTTCGGCACGTAAAAAGTGGTGTGAGGCGGAAACGTAGTTCATAAAGCGACTTAACAGAGAATTTGCAACATATTTCTTCTTGCTATCATCGGAAGGGTTCTGGGAATCACGTTTTGTAGTAATTAAGCACATGAAATTTCTTTGTACGCCTAAATTGGGGTCTGAGGTGTGAAGTTACTTCGTGTTGTTTCGGTTTTACATACGTAAACTATCGGAATTTCACTAACTCATAAACGTCTTTCCATGAGTGACAAGCCCGCTATGGCAGGCAAAGTAACGGAACCAGCGGGTAAATGTTCGTCTCAGAGTGCAAAATAGGCCATTACGCTCCGTTTAAAAAACTGAGTCTCAAAAATGTTTGGCATGTGAATGTATTCCCACTGTTTCGTGCTGAGTAAGGAGACAGCGACAGTATAACCACATTTGCCAGTCACAACTGTCTGCTTTTGTATCAGTACCTAACTTGACATGTCACTTTCTGGTTCAGTTATTTTACTGAAAGAATAGGGGTACTGTCTGACGAGCAACTATCAATGATGCATTGAACACTATTATACTCTACCTGTGGAACACCAGTGCCCATGGATTCAAGCTTGACGTGGGATAAAGGTCCACAGGATGTGCATCTGTCTCGCTGAGTGCGCTGTAAAGATATAGAAGTTGCTGATAATAATTTGAGACAATTTATCAACAGAAAATTCTGTTTGGCAGTTGACACACTACAATTACATTTGAAGACTAGCACAGCATCAAGTATGAATACTAGGTGGACAAGAAGACATTTAATTATATCAAACATGAGCATACCATACCATACAATACCTCACGAAAATTGGCGCCTCTGGATTCAGGACATTTTTTTTTTGTTTTTTTTGTTTTTTTTTTCTCTCTTGCACTGAAATTGAAAATTTGTGCTACATTAGAAAGTGAAATGAACACACAACAGAACACAAACAAACCATTACGTAATGGAATCATTCCTTGCTAACATCCTCAGTTGTGCAGACCACATAGATTATGCTGAAGCATATGCCATTAATGTATGCCTTTGTGTAGATGGAGTCCTATACCAACAGAAACGATCATCATATTAGCAAATCTCACAATAGGAATGAAACTAAATTAAGAGTGGGCAGACAGCACCGCTCTAGGCTCAGTACGTGGCACACTGACTAATATGAAATTACACAAATCCAGGCCAGGTGAGGTTTCCTTCGACAATGAGTGCTTATGTTTTATCTCTCTGTTATTCTGTTCAAGACTGTTAGAAACAAGCAGCAGGTTCTTTAAGACGGGTTCAAAAGAACACACACCACACACTCAAAACTGATTCGCCTCAATGGGCAATACATCAACCACATTCAGTGTCCGATCTCCTTCGCGAATCAGAAAGTAGTGAGCATGGAGGAAAGGAACACGGACTGTAGGCAGGTGGCACAAGGTAGGAAGAGGCGTGTCGAGATAGCTGAGATAAACATTGTGTGTGGGTGGCGCTGTGGTTCCCAACTTGGAATCCCAGGCCAGCACTCATATTCACTCATCGCCATTCATACCGCGCAGAGTCTTGGTGCAGCAAATGTCAATATTCCTTTCCCTCCCTTTCTCCACTCCCCTTTAATATACATAATAAACATAAGACACTGAATGACTCCATAACATGAAGTTAGCCGATATAAGCACGAGGATTAAGGAACCAGACAGCCACAAAACTGGCTATTTGTTCTGGGAAAACAGTTTACCTTAATACTGCAATTCAAAACAAATGAAGACCAGTTGAGGGCTGTTTTGTACTCTGAAAAACCACTATTGTACTATTTGGGTCCCATTTTCTCCAAAAGCAGTTTATGCATATGACATTGGAAAGCCTACTGGTAAGTAGGTTGCACAAGTGAAAGCAGTTTATGCCTACATTAATACAGCAAATAACACTTAATTCATGAAGTGTACCCATTGTGCATTCCATAAAATTAGATATTTTCGAATGGCGTGAAAGCAGCGATGCTGCAAATCTGACGTGAGAGACGTATGATTTTTTCTTTGCCTGGTAAGGTGGTGGTGACACATTTGTTGAATATACTGTGCTTCCCTTCTACTTTTCATAGTTTTACACAAGAGTAGGTTTTCATCCAAACATGATTTTAACTGCCTTTGTTTTGCAGTTTGAATGTGCTCATAGCTGCTTTCAAGTTTCGCAAAAGTGACCCCAGATTAAAGGTGAGAATGAAAGTAGGAACTGTATGTTTTCTTTATCGTTTTCTCACTACACCAGGATTTTAGTAAGCCGACCTGGCAATAGAAATGCTTCTTTACATTGCATACATTTACTCCACACTGTACTATGGCAGTCTTCTGAGACGGTGCACCTAAGGTTGAAAAACGATTTTGGAAGTACGCTGTGAAATAGAGTAAGTGTGGAAAAAAATAATGAACGGGTGTATTTCATCCAGCATTAGGTTTTCTCCCTTACAGTTTTGGGAGGCACGCTACAAACATTACATTTTATCACTACTAATCTGTTTAGTTATAAAGTAAATCAGCATTGATTATGTGAATGTTTAGCATTCTTCAGATTTTTACATCAGTATTAACCTCGGTACAAAACAAGGGTCTTCAACAAACGTGACAGCAACACAGGCTGCGTATGTACAATGGTCCGTCTGCCAGATATTTACATATTTTTTGGGAAGAGAGGAAAGGAAAGACAACAGGAAAGGCTTTCAGGAGAGGAATGAACAATGTTTAACCCTTCAGTGGCAATTGCCATCAATTACAGCGTACGCTGCTGCCAACAAAGAGTGCCGTCATTGTGGTATTAGTGTGGCAGCATCTGTGGGAGGATCACTGTCACTTTCTGGTTACTGCGTAAGCAATACTGTAGTAGTGTGTGTAGGCCAAAATACTTTGTGTTTTGTGTTCCAGTGCATCAAAGCCTGCTGTCCGCGTCTGCCAACACTTCCTTGGTAAATATTCTGTATTTTGTTCTTCCCAGACTACTTTCACATGGCTCACCAGATTTTGGGAATGGTTGAAGTGGCAGCATAATCAGATTTTATGAAGAAATAGAAGCAGATCTAGATGTAAATGAGCAGTACCATACAGCTGTTTGAACAACAGTAAGCGTCACTGGAGAGGAAACTCAAGATATGTTGGAAAATGTAAAAATAAAATACATTCTTCAGTTGTAAATAATGAACTTCGCGTATTTGTTTGCAAGTCCATCTTTACTAGCTATCTAATTATGCAGTGAAAGAAACGATTGGTCTGAGGATGATGGCCTTGATGTTCAAACACTAAAAGATACTTTGAGTCATAATAGGTATCTTCAACTGAAACCTGAATTACATTTCTATATGAGAAACACCTTATAAAGCAGTTTATCAGACGCAAGTCCACACACTTTGGATGTAAACTATGAACCTTACATCTTCCTACTATACACTGGGAAGGAGCAGAATGATGAGGATCTACCACTAAGCTCCAAAGTTCCAAATAATGGTTCAAATGGCTCTGAGCACTATGGGATTTAACTTCTGACCGTAGCGGTCGCGCGGTTCCAGACTGTAGCGCCTAGAACCGCTCAGTCACTTCGGCCGGCTGTTCCAAAGTACTTTTGGATATGTTGTCCATTGTCACTAAGCCAAACAGTTACGAAGTATTTTTTGACAATTACTGTATTAGTCATGACCTCATCCAAACAGTAGGGACTAGGCTTCTGTGCATCTGCAACCATAAGAGAAAAGCAGAACAACGATGTCACCCTTATCACCAGATAAGGTAATGAAAAAGAAAGGTGGGGAGGGGAGGTTTTGAGTTCGGATTTCAAAGAAAAGGAAATCTTTGATTTTGACCTTGTACCCCCACGGTCAGACGCTAGTACAACATACTTATTACCATTCAATTTTGTGACAACGACTAACGTAGGAATTCACCCCAGAAACAAACGCTCAGTATTCGAAAAAAACATGCACTGAACATACAAGAATATCATGGATGTGCCAATCTTCATAGACGTCTAAATGAGAAATATACAATTGCAGTACATGGTTAATAGCGATAGTGGTTCCTTTTTGTTTTTACAACAGTTGTAGATATGATGGTTACAACTGCACAACTGGCTTCTAAGAGGTGCAATGAAGGAACTTATCCCAGTGCACTAATGGAACACCAATGAATCCTGTGTCACGTCCCAGCACGATACGACCAGAAACTATGTGTCCGAGAAATTAGAAAAGCGAAGATTGTCAGTCTGAGAATTGTAAAGGAAAGCCAAGAACATATTGTGGTGAGTGGAAAGCATTTGGTGGGGAGCGTAACATTCCAAACATGATATTTGGCCTTGATTAAATTTTCGTTTTGGAAAGTTGATAGGTTAAATGTTTTATAAACTTGACTTACTGTAAAATAAACAAACTGATAACATTTCACTATTATTATCAATTTCCTTACACTGCTTCGTAGGAAAATGGGTGGTATAAGGTGAAAGCTGCCAAGCGCTCAGCACTCTCAAATGAGAATTGCCCAAAAATTTTTTCTTTTATGCCCTAAGTAAATTAAATTTCCTCACATTTCCATAAATTGGCTCACCAGGATACTGTTTCCCAAAATTAAGAATACATTTCCATTAATAATAAATTGAATGCTAATGGGTTAATACAATTTATTGTTGTTTGATTGTCCCTTAGGAAGTTTCTATTGTTTTTGTGGATGATTACAATTCTCTTACGAACCACATCAATTTCGAAACCCATGTTCCTATACATCACTATTCCCTTCATGATAACTGGATATCCAGGATGCAAGTATTAGCCTAAAGTGATATTCAGATCATCCCACTGAAGTTTTCTTTGCCAGACAGTGCTTTCATCCTGCCATTGCCTTCTGAATCTTGTGAAATGTGTTTACTGGCATCATCTTTTTGATTGAGCCAAAGTGAAGATATCCTTCACAATGTCTTTCCTGAAAACTAGCACTAGCTACAACATCAGCCCTCCATCAAAACCTTCATTTCTAGCCTTGCACTTTCTGTACCAGTGTTACTGTACTGAAACATGTGCAGTCTTTTGCCTCAGAAAACAAGCAATATTCATAAAATTCCAACCAGCACAATGAACGATGTACTGCTGGAAATCGTCAAAATAAGTCACAGTTCATCAGTATCTTTCTGAAGATGGAAACTACTTATTGACCACAGCATTCCATTGCCCATACTTCTGCAAAGATTCTCAGTACAATTTGTAGTGGAAAACTATATGGTTTGGGTGACTCAGTCTGTTGTTGCAATACTATTTCACGCCTTCTGTCATTATCTTTATGCATGTGAAGAAATTCATATCCCTCACATATGACTATCTCTCAAACGAAATAGCAACACTAACCAACGCAAATCACTGCCCTCTTTGAAGACACTTCCACGCAATAATGATACAAGCAAATGCTGGTTACTGTGTAGCACTAGAATTGCAAAACCATGCCAGAACAGCACAAATTAAGCACAGTATTGCCACATGAATACTGTGAAGGACAGGTGTATGTTTGAATGTCGTAACTTCATCCAATGGTACCCGAACAGCACTTGTTGTTCTTGTTGTTGTGGTCTTCAGTCCTGAGACTGGTTTGATGCAGCTCTCCATGCTACTGTATCCTGTGCAAGCTTCATCATCTCCCAGTACCTACTGCAATCTACATTCTTCTGAATCTGCTTAGTGTATTCATCTCTTGGTCTCCCTCTACGATTTTTACCCTCCACGCTGCCCTCCAATACTAAATTGGTGATCCCTTGATGCCTCAGAACATGTCCTACCAACCGATCCCTTCTTCTAGTCAAGTTGTGCCACAAATTTCTCTTCTCCCCAATCCTATTCAATACCTCCTCATTAGTTATGTGATTTGCCCATCCAATCTTCAGCATTCTTCTGTAGCACCACAATTCGAATGCTTCCATTCTGTTCTTGTCCAAACTATTCATCGTCCATGTTTCACTTCCATACATGGCTACACTCCATACAAATACTTTCAGAAACGACTTCCTGACACTTAAATCTATACTCGATGTTAACAAATATCTCTTCTTCAGAAAAGCTTTCCTTGCCATTGTCAGTCTACATTTTATATCCTCTCTGCTTCGACAATCATCAGTTATTTTGCTCCCCAAATAGCAAAACTACTTCACTACTTTAAGTGTCTCATTTCCTAATCTAATTCCCTCAGCATCACCCGACTTAATTCGACTACATTCCATTATCTTCGTTTTGCTTTTGTTGATGTTCATCTTATATCCTCCTTTCAAGACACTGTCCATTCCATTCAACTGCTTTTCCAAGTCCTTTGCTGTCTCTGACAGAATTACGATGTCATCCATTGACGAACCTCAACGTTTTTATTTCTTCTCCATGGATTTTAATACCTACTCCGAATTTTTCTTTTGTTTCCTTTACTGCTTGCTCAATATACAGATTGAACAACGTCGGGGAGAGGCTACAACCCTGTCTTACTCCCTTCTCAACCACTGCTTCCCTTTTATACCCCTCGACTCTTATAACTGCCATCTGGTTTCTGTACAAATTGTAAATAGCCTTTCGCTACCTGTATTTTACCCCTGCCACCTTTAGAATTTGAAAGAGAGTATTCCATACAGCACTTGTAGCAGAAATAAAATTGTGCCAACGGTGTAAACTTAGAATCACAGACCATGTCAGGCTACCGCAATAGCTTCCCTCTGCTTTTTGAAACCTAAGGGAAGATGAGGGGGTGAGAGAATTGACCTGCACCACACCACCCAGGTGCCACCCTAGCTGATACCTAGTACATCAACAAATGCCAAAGAAAGTGAAAACAACCATTTTAATTTCATTTAAACATGGACGTACCGTACATCATAAATATCAGGTCATTTTGGTGCCCAACTGACTGCACATTTTTGAAACTAACCAATTGAGAAACATCTTAAAGGATTATTACACCTAAACAACAAATGTATACTCACATTAACTGAGCATGTAAAACAAAAGATGCGTAGCTTAGTACAGCCAACTTCAATAGTTTTCAGTGCGCTTCACACATGGCAAATGCACCAATTACAAATCGTCTTCCGAAAGAGAGTTCCATCTACCGGAATATCCAACTTCAAACCTACCACAAGATTATAAAAATGTAAACCCTTGAGCACATCTCACTGGTACTACACATAGCTACAATTTTCTCAACATACCCCAACAGACGAATCACAAATATAATTCTGTTAGATTCGATGTACCAATCTACGTTCATCAGTGGTATGAAAAAATGAATATCAGGACTTAGAGCTAAAATCTGTGTCTTCGACGAGAGAAGCTAGTGTTGAATGTTTCCTGCCTTTTTATCAAAACACCCTAACCAGCATTTGATGACAGTTCTCTTAATGTAATATTGTTGTTACATAGATAAAGTAAACCACTAGGAGATGCCAACTTCACTGTTTTCTACTTGCACTGGATTCTGGGAACAATGCCTTCCGCACAGTACAGCCCTTTTGTGAAGTACCAGAATACCTGCAGGTCATAACTGGCAAATTAAGTGGGACAGTGAAGCAATTCTTTTGGAACTGAAGATTTCTGAGAGTATACTCCGCAGCTGAGAGCTCAGTTTCACAAGTAACTGAACAATACACAAACAATAAAAAATTACCTCCATTAGTAGAAACAGGTTTTCTTATCTAAGTATGCATAGCACTCACTGTAGCCATAGCAATAAACTCACCCATAATAACAAACGTTTTCTTATTTCTCAACTCTTAATGAAACACTCAAATTATCCCATTATGAAAATAACTTGATATTGCCACATAATATAATTAGCACTGCAATCAGGCAAACATGAAGCAAAGCATCAGAAATAAGCTTAATAAACCAGTCTATTACACAAACCATACCTGACTTCCACCAAGCCCTCAGCAGTACATTCTGGACGTATGGCTTCCAGCCTGCTCTGCAGGATGGAAGGTGGTGTCCGCACACTGCAAAAAAAAAAAAAAAAAAAAAAAAAATGTTAACTGTCAAAGCAGGTTTTTTCAGTGCATCAACGGAAAGAAATAGTGACAACACAGTTTAAGGATATCCCAGTTTAAGAAGTGGTACAATGCAGCTGCAATTCTTAACATTTAACGAGGAATTAAAAAAAAATTACATTAGTTAAACTGAAGTGTCACGAATATACATGAAACTTCTGCTGGCAAGTCCGAAATATTTTATTACATATTAAAACTTTATTCAGTTTTCTGCAGCACTACATTACCTATGGGAAGGTAGCTCCAATGAAATGTAAAATACAAGGAAAATTTTTAAAGTTTGGGTGGACCCTGCAGATTTGGGGCATGGCACAGCAGGCGTAAGCACTGCTAGTAAAGCTCTAGAGAGAAAACATGCCTCAAATTCATACTGCATAACCCAAATTCATACTGCCTTTCTTAAGTGATTTGTTTCGCGTAGTTTTGATAACATAAAATAAGTATTTCCAAACATGTCACGTAAACAATCCGAGCACTCACTATGTCGTTCAGCCTGAAATACGCATTATGTAAACACACTTCATTTAGAAAGCTCTGGCGCATATATAGCTGGGAGCCGAAGGGCTTGGAACATCTTGTATATAGGGTGGACCCTCAATCCACACGCTAAATTTTGGACGTTGTTCCGGGAATTTGGAGTAATTGGGTATAACAGACCCGTTGCCTCTGTCTGTTACAGAGTAATCGATTTTTGTTAATTTCATACCCTCACTTATACGACCAAATAATGCAGATGTCAATGTTACGTATTGTGTATCTTGTTTGGAAACGGTTGTTTCACAAAATCTTGTGCTCCACAGTTATAAAACACAACATATTATGGCTCACCATGACAAAGCTGCTAAATTAGTTATCACCAAACTTGTATTCATAGTACACATATTTCAAAACTTTAAAATCTGAAGGATGAAAACATACCAGTTGCAGAAGCATAACAATTTCGCAGCCATGTGGCGGTTGTACATCGAAACCTGCTCTGTTTACGCACAGTACTTGTTGATAACTGTAACGCCTGTTTATTCTTGGCCATCAAGATAACTCAGCAGTCGGTGCTGTTTTGTTTTTCCTTATTTTTGCAGTGTTAGGAAAGCTTTACATAGGCCTGGCAATATAGAGTATTTTCGTTTTGTAGGATGAATGGCAACTTGTAAGTAGCAATAAAAAGAGTTAGTGTGGTCATATGTTTTTCATTTAAGGAAATGATTTAAATGTAGGCATGTATTTATCAGGGACGAAACCATTTTTTTTCCTTTCCCTAAGGATTAGGAGGGGCACACGTCCCCTGTTATTGCTCTCGGCTATGGGCGCCCCTGGAGGTAGCAGCTCGTCAGGGATGCTTCCACTGCTGCGGGGACCGTATTCTGCACGCTCGGCCGCGGCGTGAAATTCCTCACCCTCCGTCTTGACACACTGTGATGTCTTGAAGATCAGTGAAGTAAATAACGAAGGAATACTAATAGCCTCATCACGATTCTCGAGGATCTCGCATCTCGTTGTACCTCCACAATATTCCGATATAACATTACATCATTTCATAGAAACAGTCTGCACTACCTGTGAATAATTCCACATTCGATGTGCAATTAACAGAACAATAAGCTTAGCTGGATCACGTGTCTTCTCTATAAGAATTACAAGCCTTGTGTAGTAGGTTTTATTCCTTGATGTTAGAATGGTAATCTCACCACAGGAAGAGGGTATGTGTAAACATAACACATAGTGAAACACATTCTGATAACACAGTGCTTTTAAGAAACGAAAACGTCTGCAATTAATGACATTTGAAATACGCTGCTTTACACACCAAACTAAAGCTGAATTTTTTACATAATTCATAAGCATGCTGCATAGCATAGTATTTCAAAAGGAGCACCTAGCGACTTCGAACAAGCTTGGAAATTATGTGTAAAGTTTCCGAAATTTTCTGTCGCAGAGACACCCAAAAAATAAAGAGAAAAAAAATTCGTAATAAAAATTGTTTGCTCACGCAGTAAAACTTAAGCATCAGGGTAACACTGAATTAACAATAAGGATTCTACATACTCAACCATAAAGGTACTCTGAGCTTAATGTCAGTCAAATAATTCGCTCTCGCTCAAGCAGCGGACGTCAGAAAGACACATCTCAATGTTACACATTTGGGGACAATAGCGCCTTGAGATGGAAAGCGGAACTTCTCACTCTACTTACAGATTGTAAAATGATTTGACCGGGACTTTGGTTTGAAGGAATGCAGATATGATTTTTTTGTTACACAATGTTCAACGTACGGACGTGGCACAACACAAGTGTTCAGATAGCTGATGAGCTGTCGACGCTCGTCTCCCCTCACCAGGCCTTCTGGAAATTTGTTGCACGGGAGGAGGCTAGCACTGCATGCTTTTTGCACAACTGACAATTCTTTTACTCATGATTCGAATATGCATGCCTTGCAGAAGTGAGAGCAGGTTGAAAGCAAAGTAAGACTGTATGAGCCAGCTGCCGACATCCACTACTACTGCAGTTCATCATGTTCCTTGGCGTCAATAAAATATACTAATCAAACGGGTCTTCAATATGATTCTGCAAATGTTACAAGACCGTCTCTGAAAAAGTTATCGTGTAAGAACACTTGGAACATGGAGATATCGGGGCGTAGCTGCCATTCATGTTGAAATACAACAGTGAGTCTTCGGGCTTCGTTGGCATCTGCATTTATGTTCAAGCGTGCACTTTTCGCCGTGATTAGATTTTTCTCCAACCCTTGTATCTTATTGCGCTATTTCTGTATAGGCGAATGGTACATAACCATCGCTGCACTTGGACTAAAGTCAGCGCTGGAGACACACACGACCATCTGTTACCAGTTTTACAAGAACAAACCGGTTGCATTGAAGCGCTGTACATATGTAAGAGGGTGGGAGGTACATCGTCCAATGAAGTTACAAATACAAACACGTATTTCCCACGTAATCTTGAAGAAAGTAGATTGAGAAAACTGCAACAAACTGACCATATAAATAGTGCTTTCACCAGGTAAACGAGCCTAATTTCTGTGTTTGAAGTTTCCGATGCTTTTTCTAAATACTTCATGCTGACCATTGGTAAGGTTCCTCCTGAAATGGTACGTTTAATACTTTTCGCATTCATTGCAATGTATTGAGCATGTTGAAATGAAATGGACCCTAATGATAAATTTTTGGACAACATGGTTGTGGTGATGAAGCAGCGATTAGTATGATTAATCAATTATAGAGAAACCTTAATCGTATTTATTATTATTATTTTTTTTCCTTCACTTTCTCAGACGTTAAGTCCGGTTAAAAATGGAGTGACGCGGACCTTGATCAAGCGTCACTTCCTTTTAACTGTACGGTATGTGTTATATTGCATTTAGGAACTTTCGGGTAATTGAACATGTATCAATAATTACGGATTTCTGTAGTTGTATATGTATGTTTGGATGTAGCTGTATTGCATTGATGTACTGGTGGATATTGTGTGGTATGACTCCTGTAGTTGATAGTATTATTGGTATAATGTCAACTTTATCCTGATGCCACATGTCTTTGACTTCCTCAGCCAGTTGGATGTATTTTTCAATTTTTTCTCCTGTTTTCTTCTGTATATTTGTTGTATTGGGTATGGATATTTCGATTAGTTGTGTTAATTTCTTCTTTTTATTGGTGAGTATGATGTCAGGTTTGTTATGTCGTGTTGTTTTATCTGTTATAATGTTTCTGTTCCAGTATAATTTGTATTCATCATTCTCCAGTACATTTTGTGGTGTATACTTGTATGTAGGAACGTGTTGTTTTAAAAGTTTATGTTGTAAGGCAAGCTGTTGATGTATTATTTTTGCGACATTGTCATGTCTTCTGGGGTATTCTGTATTCGCTAGTATTGTACATCCGCTTGTGATGTGATCTACTGTTTCTATTTGTTGTTTACAAAGTCTGCATTTATCCGTTGTGGTATTGGGATCTTTAATAATATGCTTGCTGTAATACCTGGTGTTTATTGTTTGATCCTGTATTGCAATCATGAATCCTTCTGTCTTACTGTATATATTGCCTTTTCTTAGCCATGTGTTGGATGCGTCTTGATCGATGTGTGGCTGTGTTAGATGATACGGGTGCTTGACATGTAGTGTTTTCTTTTTCCAATTTACTTTCTTCGTATCTGTTGATGTTACGTGATCTAAAGGGTTGTAGAAGTGGTTATGAAATTGCAGTGGTGTAGCCGATGTATTTATATGAGTGATTGCCTTCTGTATTTTGCTAGTTTCTGCTCGTTCTAGAAAGAATTTTCTTAAATTGTCTACCTGTCCATAATGTAGGTTTTTTATGTCGATAAATCCCCTTCCTCCTCCCTTTCTGCTTAATGTGAATCTTTCTGTTGCTGAATGTATGTGATGTATTCTATATTTGTGGCATTGTGATCGTGTAAGTGTATTGAGTGCTTCTAGGTCTGTGTTACTCCATTTCATTACTCCAAATGAGTAGGTCAATATTGGTATAGCATAAGTATTTACAGCTTTTGTCTTGTTTCTTGCTGTCAATTCTGTTTTCAGTATTTTTGTTAGTCTTTGTCTATATTTTTCTTTTAGTTCTTCTTTAATATTTGTATTATCTATTCCTATTTTTTGTCTGTATCCTAGATATTTATAGGCATCTGTTTTTTCCATCGCTTCTATGCAGTCTCTGTGGTTATCCAATATGTAATCTTCTTGTTTAGTGTGTTTTCCCTTGACTATGCTATTTTTCTTACATTTGTCTGTTCCAAAAGCCATACTTATATCATTGCTGAATCCTTCTGTTATCTTTAGTAATTGGTTGAGTTGTTGATTTGTTGCTGCCAGTAGTTTTAGATCATCCATGTATAGCAAATGTGTGATTTTGTGTGGGTATGTTCCAGTAATATTGTATCCATAATTTGTATTATTTAGCATGTTGGATAGTGGGTTCAGAGCAAGGCAGAACCAGAAAGGACTTAATGAGTCTCCTTGGTATACTCCTCGCTTAATTTGTATTGGCTGTGATGTGATATTATTTGAATTTGTTTGGATATTAAGTGTGGTTTTCCATTTCTTCATTACTATGTTTAGGAACTGTATCAATTTAGGATCTACTTTGTATATTTCCAATATTTGTAGTAACCATGAGTGGGGTACACTATCAAAAGCTTTTTGGTAATCAATGTATGCGTAGTGTAGCGACCTTTGTTTAGTTTTAGCTTGATATGTCACCTCTGCATCTATTATCAGTTGCTCTTTACATCCTCGTGCTCCTTTGCAACAGCCTTTTTGTTCTTCATTTATAATTTTGTTCTGTGTTGTATGTGTCATTAATTTCTGTTTAATGACTGAAGTTAATATTTTGTATATTGTTGGTAGGCATGTTATGGGGCGATATTTAGCTGGGTTCGCTGTGTCTGCTTGATCTTTAGGTTTCAGATATGTTATTCCGTGTGTAAGTGTATCAGGGAATGTGTATGGGTCTGCAATGTAACTGTTAAATAATTTAGTTAGATGTGAATGTGTTGAGGTGAACTTCTTTAACCAGAAATTTGCTATTTTATCATTTCCAGGGGCTTTCCAATTGTGAGTAGAATTAATTGCTTGGGTGACTTCATGTTGCAAAATTATCACTTCAGGCATTTGTGGTATCATCTTGTATGTGTCTGTTTCTGCTTGTATCCATCGTGCATGCCTGTTATGTTGTACTGGGTTTGACCATATGTTGCTCCAGAAGTGTTCCATGTCTGTTATGTTTGGTGGATTGTTTATTTTAATGTGTGTGTTATCTATTGTTTGGTAAAATTTCTTTTGGTTTGTGTTGAATGTTTGGTTTTGTTTCCTTCTATTTTCACTTTTTTTGTATCTTCTGAGTCGTTTGGCTAATGGTTGTAATTTCTGCTTCTTTTCGTCTAATTGCTCTGTCGCTTCTTGTTGTGAGATTTTACCTAACCTTTTTCGTTTTTTTTTTTTTTTCCGAGATTGCATTTCTTATAAATTGTGTTAGCTGTCTGATGTCTTTTCTCAGTTTTTCTATTTTGATCTGTAGCCTGTGTTGCCATGCTGGTTTTGTGGGTTTCTTCTGTGTGTTGGTTGGTTCTGATCTCTGCCTAGTGTGTATATTTAGTGTAGTGAGTGCTCCTATATAAACCAGTAGTTCTAACTCTTCCATAGTTGTGTTTTCATTTATTTTGTTGTGTATGATTGTGTTGATAGTTTTTATTGTTGTTTCGACTTGTGGGTTATTTGGTGGTCTATGCAAGAATGGTCTAATGTCTGTATTTGTGTCTTTGAAAAATTTCAGCTAACATATATAGAATACATCTATATCTATTATTATTATTATTATTATTATTATTATTATTATTATTATTATTATTATTATTATTATTATACCGCCAACCGGTTTCAACCCGACGTAGGGGTTATCTTCTGGGCGTTTACACTGTGAAATTATATATATCGGTCAGAAAGACTCCATTATACAACATCTAAAATTACGTAAAATTAAAATGTTACCCATTGGTCGACTGTTGGTGGTGTCGCTCCTGTCTAGCCCATACGAAGGGTTAGTCTCGCATAGTTTCCTCCCGTTATGTAGACAGGAGTGACACCATCAGCAGTCGACCAATGGGTAACATTTTAAATTTACGTAATTTTAGATGTTGTATAATGGAGTCTTTCTGACGGATATCTTTAATTTCACAGTGTAAACGCCCAGAAGAAAACCCCTACGTCGGGTTGAAACCGGTAGGCGGTATAATAAATGCGATTAAGACGGTTTTCAATAATTGTCTGATGATAAATGTTCACGTTTATTATGAGGGGCTCCTATCTGGTGCGATACAGACTATGTGAAATTTCAACCCGTTCTTGTGTTGCTGAGATTCTCCTATTTCTCCTTTTCTTGAGGGAGGTTCTTTGTATACCTTGGACCAAGTAGTTCCTGTACCTCTCCCCTTTACTCTGTTCTCGTTCAGTCTTGGAATTTGGTTTAGTTTATTTTAATTATCGCTATGTTTTCATTTCCTACATTTCATAAATCAATGATTCTTGACGGTTTATTTAAAAAACTTTTTTAAATATTATGATATAACCCATAAACGAGCCATAGACTCAAAGTATCTGCCATCCTCATTGTTCTTACTACTTTCTAAGAAACTTACAGGTCATGCTTTTATTTTATTTCTGTTCTGTGGGATGTTTAACTCGCCCAGTGGTTTATATACTACTCTTTCAAGGGTATTGAAGAGGCATTCTTTCGTAACATAACAGCAGGTATTTAGCATGTCATAATGTTCACAAGCGATAAAATTTGAACACAGTCTGCTTCGACCCCCTGTGGGTCCGGGGGTTAGAATAGGCCCGAGATTTTCCTGCCTGTCCTAAGAGGCGACTAAAAGGAGTCCCTCCCCATCAATGGAGTAGTTCGCGCCTGCGTCCGGAGACGGACGGTTCCACGAGTTACCTTTGTGGTCATTTCGGTTTTTCAGTTACTCTGGTTTCTTCCTTCCTTTGTTTGGTTCCTTTCTTTGCCCTTCTCCCTCTCACTGTCTTCCTTACTTTTCCCTTGCCTTCTTGTCCACCCTCTGGTCTCCGCCTCGGCGTTTGAGACAGTCTGTCCTTTCTCTCCCTCTTTCCCTTTATTTGTTCCTCTTCTTTTTCCTCTTCTTCTTTCCTCCCTGTGCGTGCCTGAAGGCCGATCCACGCGTTCGCACGCGTAGCCGGTGACGGGGTAACGCGTAATTCCCCGCCCTGGGTGGACAAGTAAGGCACGCACGTACCCCCTAGTAAAGGCCAGGCCCAGGGAGGGGTGATTGCCTGAGCTGACACCTTCCGACCATGCCGATTGGTTCCTCCGTCTGTTTCGCTGGAGGTGTGACCTGAGGTGTGAACAATCACCTAAGGCGGGAGCGCCCTCTGAGAGGGTCCCCACAAGGAAGGAGCGCGCCATCGGAGACGCTGGCAATCATGGGGGATTCCTCCGCAATGGATTTCTCTTCTTCTCCTTCTCTCTCGACTTCTGCCCAAAAACGGAAACTTGACCAGCCCCCGGTGACGAAAGTACTACCGCCTACCCCACAGTTCCTCGTAGTTTTTCGATCTGAGGACGGAAAGGATTTTTCATCTGTCAACCCATTCGTTATCCACAAGGACGTAGATGCCATAGCCGGATCTCTCAAGTCTTGTACCAGGTTGCGTAACGGTACCTTGTTACTAGAAACTGAGAGCGCCTTTCAGGCACAGAAACTGCTTCATGCCACACTCCTGTACACGTTCCCTGTCCGGGTGGAGGCTCGCCGCACTTTGAATTCGTCTCGCGGTGTGGTCTATACTAGATCACTCGACGGATTGACTGACGAGGAGATTCAGTCTTTCCTCGCTGAGCAGGGCGTGGCGGCTGTCCATAGGGTCATGAAAAAGGTCAACAATTACCTTGTACCGACCCGGACACTTTTCTTGACCTTTGAGTGTTCAGCTGCCGTCGCGTATCAAAGCGGGCTACGAGGTTATATCTGTTCGCCCCTACGCTCAGACACCTACGCGCTGCTACCAGTGTCAGCGTTTTAATCACACTCGCCAGTCTTGTTCTAATACGGCTAAATGTGTCACTTGGGGGCGGGGAAGCCCATGAGGGTGACTGTCCACCCCCGTCTTCTCGTTGTGTGAACTGTCAGGGTGACCACGCAGCGTTCTCCCGCGACTGTCCCATCTACAAGGATGAACGCTGTATACAGGAAATTCGGGTCAAAGAGAAAGTGTCCACCTCGGCTGCTCGCAAGCTATTTGCTAGTAGGAAGCTCAAGCTCAGACAACAAGGGAGGTGGCGACGCAGACATGGGATCTGACCTTCAGCAGTACGGTCGTCCGGTCAACGTCTCCTCTTCCTCCCGTCACCCCTTAGTCTTGGCAGAAGCTGATGAAGGTCCTTGTGTCTAACAAGGGGAGGCCGCCAATTGCGAAATTCAGATTCGATTCATACTGCGCATAGTAAAAGCTCATGGCCAGAGGTGTAATGTGACAAAGCACCAAGATGCACTTCTCAGCCGTTATCGAGAAAATAGACAGTTAAAAGAAACCGTTGAAGTGAAATACTGTCTACGATTAATAATTCTCTACAGCGTCGTGGCGCAGCGGTAAGCGCTCTGGTTCGTAATCCGAAGGTAGCCGGATCGAATCTCACGCTATGCAACCTTTTTTTAGTATTTGTTTTTTATAATTCAAATGTATATATATATCTTTGAATTACAAAAAACTAATAATAAAAAAAATTGCATGGCGAGAGATTCGATCCGGCGACCTTCGGATTACGAACCCAAGCGCTTACCGCTGCGCCACGACGCTGTAGAAAATTACTAATCGTAGAGAGTATTTCACCGCAACGGTTTCTTTTAACTGTCGATTTTCTCGACAACTGCTGAGGAGTGCATTTGGTGCTTTGCCACATTACACCTCTGGCCATGAGCTTTTATTATGCGCAGTATGAATCGAATCTGAATTTCACAATTGGCGGCCTCCCCTTGTAAGACCCAGAAGTCAGATGCACGGGCCTTCAAGAAGGAACCATCCCGTGCAGACTTCCTATGTACCTCGAACTCCCAGCCATCGACCAGTACTTCAACTAAACGACCTTCCAAGAAGGCTCATAGGAAGCAAAGTTCTTCTCCGCCACGGCGCGTTTCTTCTCCTGCGCCACCCAGCGGTTGCCGCCCCAGGCCGTCATCCGTTTCGCCTAGCCGCACCGCTGGTAGCCGAACACCTGGCCGTTCACCGGCGGTGGAAGCTCCCCCTCCCGGCAATCGCATCTGGATTGAGGGTCATGTTCCCACATGCTGGCGCAAGTCTATTGTTGTCCCGATTCCTAAACCAGGGAAGGACAAGCACTTAACCATTCGCTCCATCACCTTACAGACACAGCTGGTAAGGGAGATGGGTCGATAACTGGAAGGCAACTCTCGTTTGGTTTGGCTGCTCGAGTCTCGACGCCTACTTACCAATGCACAATGTGGATTTCGTAGGCGCCGCTCTGCTGTTGTCCATCTGGTTACCTTGTCGACCTTCATTATGAAGAACTTCTTGCGGAAGCGCCCGACCGCGGCTGTGTTCTTTGATTTGGAGAAGGCTTACGACACCTGTTGGAGGGCGGGCATTCTCCGCACCATGCGTACATGGGGCCTTCGCGGTCGCCTCTCTCTTTTTATTAGTGCCTTTTTAATGGATCTACAGTTGAGGGTACGTGTGGGTTCTGTCCTGTCCGACACCTTTCGCCAGAAGAATGGGGTGCCACAGGGCTCAGTTTTGAGCGTCGCTCTCTTCGCCATAGCGATCAATACAATAATGGATTGCCTCCCAGCTGATGTATCAGGCTCCCTTTTCGTGGACGATTTTATCATCTATTGCAGCGCGCAGCGTACATGTTTCCTGGAGCGCTGTCTTCAGCGTTGTCTTGACCGTCTGTACTCCTGAAGTGTCGCCAGTGGCTTCCGTTTTTCTTCCGAGAAGACGGTCTGTATTAACTTCTGGCGCTACAAAGAGTTTCTCCCACCGTCCTTACAACTCGGTCACGTTGCTCTCCCATTCGTGGAGACAACAAAATTTTTAGGTCTTACATTTGACAGGAAACTTAGCTGGTCTCCACATGTGTCTTATTTGGCTGCCCGTTGTACCCGTTCACTAAATGTCCTCCGTGTTCTCAGCGCTATGTCTTGCGGAGCGGATCGATCCATCCTACTTCGCCTATATCGGTCGATCATCCGCTCAAAGCTGGATTATGGGAGCTTCGTATACTCCTCTGTACGGCCGTCCATCTTACGCCGCCTCAACTCTATCCAACATCTTGCGATCGGAGCGTTCTATACTAGTCCCGTCGAGAGTCTTCATGCTGAAGCCGGTGAATTGCCACTAACCTACCGGCGCGATATACTGCTTTGTCAGTATGCCTGTCGGCTATTATCAATGCCCGACCACGCGTCTTATCTTCCCTTTTTTTTTTGACGACTCTCTCTCGACCGTCAATACGGGTTGTATGTATCTGCCCTGCTACCCCCTGGAGTTCGCTTTCGTCGCCTACTTCCGCACCTTGATTTTTCACTCCCTGGAACCTTTCGAGTGGGCGAGAGCGCAACGCCACCTTGGCTCCAGGCTCAGGTTCGTGTTGACCTTCACCTCAGCTCACTCCCAAAGGAGGTTACCCCCGCTTCGGTATACCGCTCCAGTTTTGTCGAACTTCGTTCGAAGTTCATTAATATGACCTTCATTTATACAGATGGCTCTAAGACCAATGACGGTGTGGCGTTTTCTTTTATTGTCGGGGCACACAGTTTCAAATACCATTCCTTGGCCATTGTTCGGTCTTCACAGCTGAGCTATTTGCCCTCTACCACGCTGTTCTTTACATCTGCCGCCACAGACATTCTGCTTACGTCATCTGCTCCGATTCCCTGAGCGCCATCCAGAGCCTCAGTGATCCATATCCGGTTCACCCTTTCGTGCACCGGATGCAACACACTCTTCAGCAGCTGGCGGACGACGTTTCTCCAGTTACCTTTATGTGGGTTCCTGGGCATGTCGGTATTCCTGGGAAGCTGCAGATGCCACGGCCAAGGCTGCGGTCCTGCAACCTTGGACAGCTTCTCGTTGTGTCCCTTCATCAGATTGTAGCAGGGTCATTTGTCAGCGCATTTTATCGCTGTGGCATGCCGATTGGGATGCACTTAAGGACTTCGGGCCTTCAAACCTCTTCCCACGGCTTGGACGACCTCCTCACGCCCTTCTCGGCGGGAGGAGGTCGTTTTGGCCCGGTTACGAGTTGGACACTGCCGGTTCAGCCATCGCCATCTGCTGACGGCGCCGTTCTGCCCCTGTGGGCAATTGCTGACGGTACGCCACATTTTAACGTCGTGTCCGAATTTTAATACACTGCGCATTGATCTTGGCCTGCCATGTATTCTGGATGCCATTTTAGCGGATGACCCAGGAGCAGCTGCTCGCGTTCTTCGTTTTATCCACTTGACAAACCTGTCTAAGGACATTTGATTATGCTGTTTTTTTTAACCCTATGCCTGTCAATATGTCTTTTATAGTGTTGTCCCTTTTAGTTCCTGTTTTAACCTTGTGCCTTGCAGTGCATTCCTAACTTAGTCTGGGCGCTAATGACCATTGTAGTTGTGCGCCCTAAAACTACAAAAAGAAAGTGTGTCTAAGGGGAAAGTCCGCATCGTCGACGTGCGACTCCACCTCTGGAGATGACGTGGCGAGTAGTAAATCTCTGTGTGACAGGCATTAATGGACTTTAAGGATGGCTAAATTGATCTTGTACATTGTACATACCCTCATTATCAACTGATACAGAGATACGTACTGTTCTGGTGACTGAGTTAGCTGACATCATGACTGTGACAACCGTTAGACATCTAAAGGACCAGAGCGCCAACTGGAGCTGGAACGTCCTCGCCTTCTACCTTCTCAGCACAGAGGGGCGAGGGCGAATAATATCTGTGGCCCGAGACCTCCTACCTGGCGAGGAGGATGCCGGACGCACCGCCTGCGATATGTGGGCTGCCAGGGCGAGGCGTGGGCGCAGGCGGCATCGGGCGGGCCGTGACGTATCGGGAGCTGCATTATTCAAGAAGCGGCGCTACGCTGAGAAGCCCGCGCGTCAGATGAGGCCCCCAGCCTGGCCGCTATATTATATCGACTCGGAGATTCCCAGCCAGGTGGCCCGGCCATGACAGGCAGGTTGCGAGGTCCTGGCTGCGGCGTGCGAACGACAGGTTTCCTCGAAAGTGAGGTCTCTTCCTCTTCATTCACATTTTGGTGCGACCCTTTAGCCGGTGTAACACTTCTCTGTTTAATTCTGCGTTTGTTAAAGTATTGTTCTAAATTAAAGTTACCTTTATTTGTACCATCTGGTGAGCTCGTTTCATTTAAGTTATGCTACTCGGTCATTAGCTCCGCATAATAAATAAAAACCACCTATTTGACGTCTAATTGAAGTAATATTACCTAATTGTTTGGAACTAAAATGTTTGTGACGTAAAACTGTCGACATTGATTATTAAGATAATTGTATTATTTTAACACCCACTAATGCTTCAGAATAAATTTATCTGTAATCATTTTTGACATACTGAGCTTCTTACTGCAGTAATTACTTTGACTCTGAGACATCCCCAAAAGAATAGCATTGTTTAATACCGGGACAGGACAGTTTAACTTTTCATTTTCCTTCCCGAAAAACATTGTGTGTGGAATTACAGAAATAACTCATGTCAGCCGAGTCAGTATTCGCGACCGTATTCTTTAATTTGGAGAGCAATCTTGTTAATGATTGTTAAAGTGTGCTTGCTTCTTTTCATCATTACAGGAAGTAAACTGGTTTCTCTACGTTTGCAGCCAACAATACTGAATTTATTTTTAAAAGAAACGATAACAATTATTAATTTTGCTGTTTTTTTTCTAAATATTGCGAGAATCTAATAGTAAAATTAAAAATGAACTATAAAAGAGCGATCACTATTAAATACGCACGACTTCTGTTTAAGAAGTTACTTAGTCACTTTATCTTCGTGCAATACTTCACGAACATTTATACTATCTGTAAGTACAGTTTCGTTATCATTGACCTAGGAAAATTACTTGCAACGTCGTTTCCTTCTTCCCATGTCATAGAAGTTACTACAGATAATGTTACCATATTGTCCAGATCTAATTGACACCCAGTTTTCCAAACATATCTGAACATCGCTTCACACCTCTAAGAAGGAAAAAAAAGCGTTCTTGAGTTTCTAGCTGAGGCACAGGTGGACAAGCAGGGGGCAGTCAACAGATGATCGTATCTTCGTCTCACATTAGGCATGTTGCTCATGCTCCGTGTTAAGTTTTTTGGCTGCAATACTTGCTGCACGTTTCTTTCTTCTTCAGTCAATTAGAACTCAGATTTAGCCCCGAAAAAACCTTCTATCCGAGGCACTTACTTCGCTGAGACGAGTTACTGTAACTATCAAAGAAACGTTTCCATCCACTACTGCGCGATACTTTGCTGCACGAAATACTGCTTTTGAGCATACTAACCGCCGACTGCAGTGTACCAGTAGAACCGCGATTGACTGCTACTAACTGTTCGTCTCTTTACACATTCCACGCCAAAGCAAAAGAAAGTCGCCAAGTTTAAATAAATATTATCTCCCCTGCTTTTGTGGTTGAAGACCACATTAATAAGTTTATTAGAAAATCATTCTCTTAGGAAGAGACCAGTTATTTACAAACGTTAACAATGAAAGTAGTTGTAGAACACATTTTCAATGAACGATAACGTTTAGAAGGCTAAGCATTGCGTAATTATCGGTAGTTGATTTATGACGAAACAAATGTATACGAAATAAAATTGATATTTAATGGAAAAAAAAATGAGAACTAGCAAAACTTAGTTAACTGATTCTACCGTCCCCTTTTGGTAGCCCAGCATAATAAATGAAAAGTGCTATATTGTGTATGTTCTATGGTATTGATTTATTTAGTTAATAGTGTTTCGGCTTACAAGGCTTCGTTAGACCAAAACTTTCGCTTGGCCCCTCAGAGGAAAGGTATAATGTAACAGCAGGACAAAGGAAAAAAATCTCATTGGAAACCATCCTTGAGGATCGTTGCGCGAAACTCTAGCTTCTCCAATCGCACAACAAAAAGAATATAGAGGAATACATAGCTAGAAGTACTTCTCGGCGCTTCACTACTTCCCAAATACGTGGAAGAAGAAAATATTACTTCTAGTCACCTGACAAACGATTCGGCAGTATTACCTAAAATAACTTCCGCATTTCTCTTCATTTTATATTGTCAGTGTCGTTGTAAGCGACGTTGCACTTTCCTGTTTCATGAGACATCCTTCGGGAAGTGTGAAGTCTGACTTCTGTGCTTTCGTTGATTCCTTGTTTCCACTGAACTGTAGACGTGGTGTCAAACCTTCGCAACAATTGGGAGGGGCGACATGTAGAAGGTTGAGTATGCTGCAGACGTTTAGCTGGGTATTTTAAGTATGGCTGATATGTAAGGGATAAAAGGGCCCCAATCTCTCCCATGTGATGCCAATGTTCTTGGAGACCTAGAGAAAGACATTTGTAGCCATTTATTGCCTTCGGACGAAGACGACAGAGCCTTGGTGCAATCATGGTACCGTGAGCACTCGAAACATTTTTCCATGAAGGCACTGACCGTCTTTTCTCACAGTGGGATAAATGTAGTATACTCTTCTTACCAACACAGAAGAAGTAAGTAAACTTTATTTCGGAACTAATCGCTGTAAGTACAAGATGCACACAGGGTGTCAAAATCGTTTGATCTTTTAGTTGTGGATACTTGGAAAAAAAATTTACATTATAAATCATTGATAAAAACGTCTGCTAAAGTGCCAGCTAGGCTATTACCCATCCCAAGCCTGTCCTTTTGATGATAGATTTTGTTTTAGCTTACAATTTTTTTTTACCTTAAATGACACAATTTAAGAGTTCAATTAGTTCTGTACACTCTGCAGTACTAATCTTGTTGTGCGAGAGGAGTTTGCGTCTAATGATGTTAATAGTTTCTTTAATTGGGACATTGCTGTATAGATTTTTTATATCTAAGGATGCTAACGTTGCATTAATTGGTATATGTATATCCTTAATTATATTCGCTAGCTTAGCACTGTTATTGACCCCAAAATAATTATTGAATGTGTAAACCGATTTAAGTTTATTAAGGAACTAGTTTAATTTATAGCATTGTGATGTTACTAACAATTGGACAACCGGATTTTTATCTTTGTGATCTTAACTTGAGACCTGAGCTGGGGAAGTTTGACATTCATCATTTTGAGCGATTTCTTTTCATAATCACTAAGAAGAAACTGGGAGCCGTCAATTTTACGCCTCAAATTGGTCTTACTGCTACCAGTTCTTCAAAGAGCTTTAAAGTCTCGAACGCGAATGTACATAAAAATTGGTGGATGTGGGGAGTAGAGTAAGAAAACAGCTGTTAATGCCTGTATGGCGCGACAAATGCGGAGAGAAATGTTAGTGCTTCAGTAGTACCACCGAAAGTACCAACATAGCATCAGTCCTCCGCCCGTCCTGACCGAAGCTACAAGAACCTGCGCTGCTAGTTATATAGCGGCGGCCGTGGCAAGTAGTGGTATGGAGAACAAAGCGCGTCTGCTGTGGTTGCCATGTAACCAGTCAGCACTCTGGTCGGGTGTTTTCTTTCCCACGCGAACTCGAGTTTGCTTGTGGCCGCGCAGGTCAA
This sequence comes from Schistocerca americana, assembly GCF_021461395.2. Classification (NCBI taxonomy): domain Eukaryota; kingdom Metazoa; phylum Arthropoda; class Insecta; order Orthoptera; family Acrididae; genus Schistocerca; species Schistocerca americana. The sequence continues at coordinate 95,841,603 of NC_060125.1, read as the reverse complement.
AGCCGCCGCTGGGACAGCGGAAATTAAAGTTCCTGCCAGTCCCCGATTTGTTTACCGTTTTCAGACAGCACCGGATGTGGGGCGCAGTATATTTCACCGAGCGCTGTAACATGTCATTGTCCCGTACACGAATGAGATTTTACGATAGCTAATCATTTCGCTTTTAGTCTGAAGGTATACCCTACATACCACACTATAGTGCTTGGCAGAGGGTTCATGGAACCACCTTCACAATAATTCTCTATTCCACTCTGCAACAGTGCACAGAAAAACAAAATTCTTTCTTTCTGCGCAAACTCTGATTTCGCTTAATTTGTTACGTTCAGGCTAACCTACATTAGGAGACATACCATCATTATTTTCGCATGAGGAGAGAGTTGGAGACGGAAATTTTTTGGAAGGGTCCTGCCACAATGAGAAGCAGTTTTAATTATGTCCACATCACATCCTAAGCCGTATCATTTCAGTGGCTCTCCTATTTCGGGATAATACGAAACGTGCTGCGCTTCTTCAAACATTCTCGATGTATTCCGTTAATCCTACGTGATAAGGATCACACACCGTGCAGCAGTACTCCAAATGAGAACAGACAATCGTAGTGTAGGTACTAGGTTTAGCAGATATGCGTTTTATTTGAAGGACGCAAGTCTTCGGTTCGCCTTCCACATTCATTTTCCATAGGTTCTTTCCGATTTAAGTTGATCATAATTTTAATTCCTAGGTATTTAAATAATGAGAAGTGTGAGGTCTTCACCTGAGTGCTGAAAGAAACCCATTAAAATTCGGCTACATTATAAATCGAACATGTATACAGGCCACAAATTCATCTTGAGTTAATAGCCAATTTCCGCACTATGAAGATACCTCTTCTAAATCTTACTGCAATTTGTTTGGAGCTTCTGTTGACCTTGCAGATCACGCTGTCGTTCATCGTCTAGTAAGCAGCCTAAGATGGCTGTTCAGACTCTCTCCTGCCTCCAGGTCCTCTGCTGTTCCTTCTCTATAACACTACCTTGGGGAATGCTATACATTACTATATATTACTATGGATTCGTGATTTCCTTTCAGAGGTCACAGTCCAGTTACATACCTGAGACATTACATAAGCATAGAAGTACGGTGTCAAAAGCCTTCTGGAAACCTGTAATTAAGTAAATAATTGCAAATTCCTTGTCGATAGCACTCAGCGCTTCATATGAGTAAAAAGCTGTTTCTCGTCGAGTAAATGGTTGCTTATGATTCTATACCAATTAGGCTCTTCACAGAGACTGCTGCTGCAGTACCTCCGTCCTTAAATCACTTAACAAAATCAGGCCTTTCAGTCCAGGTTGTTGAGTTGCTTCACTACGCTCAGGATATCTACTAAGTTACTCATGGTGGCAGCTGTTCTTGACTCCAGTTCTGCAATATTTTCTTCGTCGTCTTTGGTTTAGAAATGTCGGAAGGCTGTGTTTAGCAGATCTGCTTTAGCAGCACTGTCATACGTAGTGTTTCAATTCTTACTGTGCAGAAAAGGCCTCGATTGTATCTCATGCTAACATAACGTACATATGACCAGAATATCTTTGGATTTTCTGGCAGGTCTCGAGACAGTTTCCACAATGAAACTACTGTAAGCATCTCGGACTGAAGTCCATACTACACTTCGAGCTTCTGTATAAGATTGCCAATCCTCGGGATTTAGCATTCTTTCAAATTTGCATTCTTTTTCGTTGTTACAACAGTGTTCTGACCTTTTTTCTGTACCATGGAGGATCAGCTTTGTTAGTTTGAAAGGACTAGAGAGTGAATTCGAACCACATCTGATCTGCAATTGAAGTAGTACCTACAGAGACATAAGGTCCTTCATTAATTTATTTGCTGTAAATCTCTCTGTTGCTAAGGAAGACGAAGTGAATTTTTATCAGATTTTTTAACACATATATTTTTAGTTTATTTTTTGTGGATTTGAGAGTTATGGTATTCACTCTCGATGCAATAACCCTGTGCTCACTAATCCCTGTATACGTTTTGATGCTCGTTATTGTCTTAGGATTAGTTGTTGCAAAGAGGTCAAGCGGGTGTCACAAAATTTTACTAATGGCTGCAAACGATTTTCAGAGAATGCGTTTAGCACAATTTCGGATGTTTCAAAAATGGTTCAAATGGCTCTGAGCACTATGGGACTTAACATCTATGGTCATCAGTCCCCTGTAACTTAGAGCTACTTAAACCTAACTAAACTAAGGACAGCACACAACACCCAGCCATCACGAGGCAGAGAAAATCCCTGACCCCGCCGGGAATCGAACCCGGGAACCCGGGCGTGGGAAGCGAGAACGCTACCGCACGACCACGAGATGCGGGCTCGGATGTTTAAATCCGGAGGTACGACAACATATAGTTGGTGGTGACTCAATTACAATCTCGTACCCGGCACATACAATTATAAGGTCTAAAGTAAACTGAAGTGTGCTTCGAACCTTCCAGCATCTGGATGCTTTTAGCGACGTCCCAACCCAGATCAGAAAATTATTTTATTGCGATGGCCAAGTATGACCGCTACCCATGCCAAATCACGGGAACTATGTACTTCAGTTTTGGGACAAAGTAGAGGTACTTCTAAAAGCAACAAACGCCACCGCCATCTGTATTTAGCATATCATTTCTGAACAGAGTTAGGTGTTCCATAAAAATTTCGGCTGAACTTAACCCTGCTTTAGCCAGCTTTCTGTGTCTATAACTATTTGAGCATTGATGTTTTCTATTAGCCTTTGGAGCTCTGGTACTTAACCAACACACCTACAATTTACAATTGTTACACCAATTTTTCCTGTATGTATGTTCTTCTTTTGTTTGGCCTGCACCATTTATGACTAAAACCCTGTTTTCATTTTCCCGAGATCCTGTAACCTAAAAAACCGCCCAGTCCACTCCACACAGCCCCTGCTACCGCGTAGTCGCCACCTGCTTGTAGTGGACTCCTGGCTTATTCGATGAAACCCGAAACGCTACCACCGTACGGTGTAAGGCGAGGAATATGCAGCCTAGACTGTCGCAGAACCGACTGACCTTCTGATTCAGACCCTCCATTCGGCACTGTAGCGTAATCGACAGGACCGACTGCGGATCTCTGGTACAATGGTGAGCTCTGTTTCCGCCTCACAAGCAAGGCTACTAGTCCTTACCACTTCTGATAGCTGCTGTAAACCAGGGAGAACCTCTTACAATCCAGTGACCCACATCAATTGTACTGACTTGACCCACTAGTTGCAGCTGGCTGCACCCTGTGCTCTTCATGGCCCTAGGAAGGCCCGTTCCACATCTGGAATGATTCAAACCGGTATGCACATGAGTGCTGCCAAGGATGGGAAGAAAGCCAATGTGCAATGTTCCTTAGGGGCCCCATAATGCGCCTAACATTGGAGCTCCCAAGTATGTCTTCCACCTGGAGTGTCTGCCCAGATCTTGGGGGCCGAAGGGTTTCCTCTGAAACAAGACAAGCAATTGCATCTGTCTGAGGACGCTGACAGGCATGTTTCAGGTGCCGTCTGTGGCTCACAGGCAAACCAGCGAGGCCTACGGTGCGGCCCCTGGGAGTCTTCCGCTGCCTGCCAAGACGTGATGTTACCACTCGCACTAAAATTGACTCCTCAAACGTGGTCGAGTGGGTGGTAAGTCTGGAGCTGAGAGCGAAGTGTCACTAACTCAGCTCGCATCTGCACTCAGTCCCTATCCATACTGAAGATAGTGGAAAACTACACTACACTATACAAGCAAAGGACTATCAACACGCACTGTGGAACTCCAAAAACCGATGAAAACGCAACAAATAATTTGCTCCTGTTTGGAAACTTGAAATATGTCACAAAATTGGCTACATCTCTTTTCCATTTTGGGTAAACGTGCCACTTACTGCTGATGAGATCTCTCACCTTGAAAATAAAATGTATTGTCTTTCTTACACCAACTTCTAAAGAAGAGCTTCGCTTGGTTGTTTCATTAGTTCCCAGAGAACATAAGATTACTCGAGAAATTCGCGAAATACGATTCTTATGAAAATTATTTCTACGAAGATACTTGTTGCAACCGCAGTAACAAGCAAAGTCTAAATATAGTCTTTCTCAGGCAGTACGACGGAAATAGTCCGTAAACACTAGGTGAGTTAAGGTGTAAGCTAAATGCTGGGCGTGGCAGAGAGGGGTCATAAAGGAACACAGACCAAACTGTCGGGCAGCTACGCGTGATAAGAAAAGAAACAGACTCCTTAACGAGACAAAAGCAGCTCTGTGTAGGGACTCGTGACAAGTAGGCAATTAAAAATATCAGCGGAGAACTTCTGTTTAGAGAGAGAAGTCTGGGATCGGAGAGAGAAAGAAAGAGGGCCCTTGTTGGGGACCGCAGTACGTCATGAGGAGCCAATGAAGGGCCCAGGGCGCTGTGCGTGACCGTATTGCGAGAGGCGCCTCTGTCCCTCCACCCAGCCTCTGGTAACGTTTAAGTGTTGTTGTTGTTATTGTTCAACAAGGGTGAGTTGTTTTCGACGCTACGTCATGCCAAGTGCTGGCGGGGTCAGAGGGGCAGAGCTAACAAAACTCGGGAGATCGCCGCTCCGGCGTCTCTCGATGTTAGGCTCCAGGTAGCGACAGTAGGCAGCGTGATAGCAGCAGCCGACTTGGGCTGAGGAACGGGCTGTAGGCAGGCAGCCGGAGATAGTCGCTGAAGAGCGTTAGGGCGTAGCGGCGGGACTCTGACGTATGGCGCTAGGAAGTACTGCAGAGCTTCTAGTAGGCAGTCGGAACGGTGGAGTCAGTCACCGTCTCTATATTAGACTTGGCCTTCCTGTGAATGCAGTCACCACGCAGTTAGGGTGAGCTGTAATTCTTCGGAATAAACTGCAACTTGTTAAAGTTAACAAGATTTTAATTTCACCCGCCCCTAGCTTTGTACCTTCACACCGGGGATTTCCACATCTTAGCCAGATCAAAAAGTCTGCCTCTCACTTAGGTCAACCCGCTAAATCCCTTTCACGAACCGTGTTGCTCAATCCCTTGCAATACCCACGGACGCGACACATTGTCGATTGTTCACTTCAGTGGTCTGAAGAGTAAAAATACTCATTTGTTCCTTATTTCACATTAGGTACTGTCAGGCACATAACCATACATTCACAGAACACCAAGAACAATCAGAACCGCTCGAAAATATTCCAGTTCGTTACAGAAACGTCTAGATATTCTGGATCATTGTAGAAAGGTCCAAACATTTTGAAACAGTAACATTTTGGAGCATTGCAACGTATCCGAATGTTTAAATAATGCTACATGATATTCTAGGACACTAATTTACAGAGTACATTAGAACATTTGGAATATTCGTTAATATTCTAAATAAACCTAGAACGCTCTGGACTTCTACGAATTATCTTAAATTTTTTTTCTTCCCGAAATATGTACTGCCACAGAAGAGATGCAAGATGTCACAGTAATCACCACATGATAACCACAACTCGAAATATTCCTACTCCTTCAATCACTATGGGTACGACAGTAAAATTAATTTAGTATACAATGGGGCAACCTAGGGTAGCGCCAGACACAAATACAGCAGCTACCCCCACACAACCCCACCCCCCACCGCCCCAGGGGGCGCACCACTCTTTTGCAGGTTCGTGCTTGGCTACCACGAGGCCTCAGCCTTTGCAGCATTTTTTTCCATTCTGTGCTGCATATAAAACCTTGGTATTCTTTTTTCCCCCTCCCTTGGGGAACATGTCTGGGATGTTACTCGGAATGTTCTGCATTCTGTCGCTGACGTAAGAAATCTCACCTTTGTTTTTCGCTCCCTTTTCCTTTCTTCGTTACCCTTCTCTCATTCCTCCGTTTCGGCGTTTGAGGTTCCTCTTTTTCTTCCTCGCTGTGCGCTCCCGAAGGCCGGCCTATGCGTCTCATGCGTAACAGGTGACTGGGTAACGAGAAATTCCCAGCCCCAGGTCGAAAGGCAGGGTTCTCACGTACCCCGTGGTACAGGGCAGGCCAGGCCCAGGGACGGGTGATTGCCTGAGCTGCAACTGCAAATTGCCGGTTGGTCCCTCTGTCAGATGTTCGGGAGGTGACCTGAGGTGTGAACAATCATCTAAGGCGGATGCGCCCCCTTTTGAAGGGGCCCACAGTTGGAAGGAGTGTGCCATCGGAGATGCTGGCAACCATGGTGGATTTTCTCGCGATTATGCAATCATCTTCCCAATCAACGTCTACGAAACGTAAACGTAATGAGGGTAATGATTCCCAGACCCTTCCCGCTGCATCAACATTTCTCATGGGCTGGCATACTGAAGATGGTCAGTTCTTCGCCACGGTTTACCCATTTATTATTCAGAAAGGTGTTCATGCAATTGCCGCTCCTCGACGGTCTAACCGAGGACGAAATACAATCGTACCTCTCTGATCAGGATCTCATGGCCGTTCATCATGTAATGACCACCTGCACTAATTTTCTTCACCTTTGATGGAGTGGTGCTCTCACCAAAGATTAAAGCAGGCTATGAAATAATCACAGTCCGGCCATACATTCCGAACCCGATGGGATGCTACCAGTGTCATCGTTTCAACCACACCAGAACATCTTGACGGGCAGCTAAATGTGTGATCTGTGGTAGGGATGTGCATGAGGGCGATTGTCCACCTCCTTCTCCCCGCTGTATCAATTGCAATGGCGGCCAAAAAGTGCCTTACCTAGTCGCTCGCAATTTACTGGCTAGTCGCAAAGCCTGCTTTCTCCTGTCTGGTACCTATAGTTCTGTTCTTGTTACCCCTTGCTCCATGAAGGACATGGCCACGCAGGTATGTGACCTCCAATTCCGCTCTGAGGCTGTGAAATAGCCCAGTGTCATGGTAGCATCGCCATCCTCCCCTCCAGCTGTGGAACAGGCCGTCAAACTCTAGCCTCAAGGGGTGAAGCCACCAGGTACACAACCAGTAGGCCGGGAAGGTCAGTAGTACCACTCTCGTGAAGATTTGATGCGTCCCTCCAGCCAAACAACACCCGAGTCTTCCTCTAACTGGAAAGGCTCGAAGTAGTCCACCAAGCGGGCGAATGTTGTTCTCCTTCACCAGCCGCTGAGGTGACACCCCTGCATCTCCTGATAACGAATCCCATCCAATGGAACGTACGCGGCCTCCGGTCCCACGAAGATTAACAGCTGCGTTTAGCTTCGCAACGTCCCCTTGCCTCTGCTCTCAGGAAACGAATTTGCGCCCTCATGACCGCTTCGAGCTTTCACATTTCTTACCGATTCGTTTTGACCTTCCCCTGAGGTCGGCATTCCATCTTATGGGTGCCTCATGCTGGTCATACAAGATGACCTTCACAGTCAACCCATCTCCCTGACTATGCATCTTCAAGCTGCTAAATTCGCCTTTTCCTTCCACAACTGACTTTTCCTCTCTGTACCTTTTTTGTTCCTCTGTCATTTGCTGTCCCCAGGGCAAACTTCATTAGGCTTATTGGACAGCTACCTCTCCGCTAGTCTATGACTTTAATGCTCATCATCCTCTTCAGGGTTCTTCCAGAATCTGTCTGAGAGGCTGACCTTCTTAACCAACTTCTGCCTTAACACTGGAGCACCCACTTTCCTTTCCGGCTCGTCGCACATCTCTTCTCATTTCGACCTACCCTGTTGCACTGCCCAGCTGGCCCATCGTCTTGAGTGTTCCGTTCTTCGACACCTACTCGCGTGGCCGTTTCCTGTGTGCTTTCCATTAGCTGACTGCTACCTCATCCATGTCACGACCAAATGGCGGCTTACTAAGGCTGACTGGCAGCTTCACTCCTCCCTGGCGATCTTCAAAGAACAGGATATCCCCAGTTGTGATGACGAGGTGGAATCTCACTTAAACTATCCTTACTGCTGCAGAACGCTCCATTCCTCGCACTACTTCACGACGTCGTGTCCCACTCCATTGGTGGACTGAGGCATGCCGTGACGCAATTCACGCACGAAATCGTGCTCTCCGAGTTTTTAAGCGCCATTCTACGGTGGCAAACTGCATTCATTATAAACATATGCGTGCAATGCGTTGTTACCTTCTTCGGGATAGCAAGAGATAGCTGGATTTCATTCACAAGTTATTGTAACAGTTCCGCCCCCTTTCTCTGTTGTGTGGACCAACCTCAATCCGGAAATTGGGGATTGGATCTTGGTCCCAGAGAGCTGTCTGACAGTAGCAGACGGCGGCCCAAGATGTTGGAGATAGCAATAGGGTCCACAAGGGCTTCATCTTCCGGAAGTTTTGAGCTCTTGTCACTATCATCCTGCCTTCCTCCATCGGAAACGAGCAGAGGCGGCTTGGGCGATGCGCCTCTCTTCCCAAAACCGTGAGTGCTACAATGCTGCCTTCACTGCGGGAGCTAGATCATGCTGTTAGTTCATCCCAATCGTCTGCCCCCAGGCCCAGACGCCATCAACGTTCAGATGTTGCACCACCTTTCTCTTAGGGGCAACACATACAACCGCATCTGGGATGAGGGCACATTTCACAGACGCTGGCGTTAAGCCACCGTCATACCAGTACCTAAGCCTGGTAGGGACAAATACCTTCCTTCCAGCTATCGCCAAATTTCTATCAGCTGCGTTTGCAAAGTGATGGAACGTACGATTCATTCCTAGCTAGTATGGTGGCTCGAGTCTCACAGTTTAGTAATACACAGTGCGGATTTCGAGAGCGGTGTTCTGCAGTTGGCCAATTCCTTACTTTGTCCACCCTGTCATGAATAGTTTTCTGTGGAACAAGATTGGTGTGGAGAAGGCCTAAGACACCTGCTGGAGACCCGGAATCCTCCATACTCTTCACACATGGACTTCTGTGGCTGCCTGCACTGTATCCTTCAGGCATTTTTAAAAGGTAGAGTTTTCAAGGTGCGTGTGGGTTCTACTTTGTCGGACACCTTCATCCAGGAAAACAGTGTACCTCAAGTTTCCGCCCTGAGCGTCGTCCTCTGCTATCGCTATTAACAGTATAATGGCCTATCTCCAGCCGGACATCTCTGGCTCCATTTTTTATTGACGATTTTGCCATCTATTGCAGTTCTCCACGGACGTGTCTCACTGAGCGTCGTCTACAGCGAAGTCTTGATCGTCTTTATTCCTGGAGCATCAATAATGGTTTTCGTTTTTCCACTTACAAAACCGCCTGTATGAAGTTTTGGTGGCACAAATGGTTTCTCCCACCATCTCTACGTCTTTGGCCTGTTGCCCTTCCGTTCATTGAAACTACGAAATTCCTGGGACTCGTGCTCGATGAGAAACTACCTTGGACCTCCCATGTGTCTTACCTGTCAGCTCGCGGTTTCTCATTGACGTATGTGTCCTCAATGGTACTTCCTGGGGTGCTCATCGGTCCACCTCCTCCGTTTGTACCAGTTCCTTGTCCTTTCGAAACGGACTTTGTTTATGCATCTTCATGTCTATCCCTCTTACGCCGTCTCAATACTATCCACCATCGTGGTATCCGTTTGTCAATGGACGCCTTTCACACTATACTGGTTGAGTGTCTGTATGATGAAGCTGCTGAGCTACCACTGTCCTGCAGCTGTGACTTTCTCCTCAGTAGGTATGCATGCCGTTTGTCTGCCATGCGTGGACACCCATCCTATGCTTCCTTCGTCGATGATTCCTTTGATCGCCAGTATGGGCGCATCCCTCCTCTGTTACCTCCTGGAGTCCGCTTTCTCAACTTGCTACGGCGTCTTAACTTCACGAAGCCAAGGTGGTGAAGGGTTCACACCCACTGGGGAAGTTGCAGGTCGTGTGAAGCAGCCCGTATTAACTTTGGTCTTCACTCGCTTCCTAAGGACACTACCCCAGCCTCGGTCTATCGCCTTCAGTTTCACGACTTAGCATGGCATTTCAGTATAGTAACTTTGTATACACTAATGGCTCTTGGACTGCCAGTAGGGTGGGGTGTGCCTTCGTCATTGGCACCCATGTCTGTCGATACTGGCTTCCAGCACACTCCTCAGTATTTCCAGCCGAGCTCTTCGCTTTGTATCAGGCCATGGAGAACATCCGGCGACAGCATTTTCAATTGTGTCGTCTGCTCAGACTCGCCCTGCGCTCTTCAAAGTCTATGTGCGCTGTACACCGCCCATCACTCAGTTTCCCTGGACCTGTTACACTGTCACTTGCTCATCCCTCTTGTTTTTTGTAGGTTCCTGATCATGTCCTTGTACCTCAGCCCATGAGTTCCTATACTCCCTCCGATGATCTGTGTTGCTCTCCATCAGGAGGTGGTGTCCCTTTGGCATTGCCATTGAGCCTCTCCCAGTGGCTTGGATGACCACCTCCCGACCCTCCCACCGGGAAGAGGTCATTTTAAGTGGGCTGAATATTGGGCACTGCCTTTTTAGCCATCGTCATTTGATAAGTGGCGCTACCCCACCTTTTTGTACACACTGCGCCCAGTTTTCACTGTCCGCCACTTGCTGACGGACCGCCCGCTTTTTAACCGTCTACGTTCCCGCTTGGGTTTGCCGTGAGAGTTACCATCCGGTTTAGCAAATGACGCGCGGGCTGTCGACCGCCTTTTACGTTTTATCCGCCAGAGTAATATGGCGAAGGCCATTTAATTTTTAGTTTTGGGCCTGCATTTCTGTATGGTGTCTTCTTAGCCCTTTCTCCACATGCCTTTTTTCAGCTGTCTATTAGTTTGTGTTCTATAAAGACAATCAAGAACGACTATACGTCAGTCCCAAGTAGTTTTGACTTCGGCGCCTATGGCCCCAGTTTTTTGCAGCCTAAAGCAAGAGAGAACCAAATAGTTCAGCCCACAATGCACTCAAAATGTCGGACGAGGAACCCTCGCTGAGCAATAACGAATATGGAAATCGGCCAGCTCGGTGGTGCTGACAGCTGCTTTAGTACTGGGGTAAAAGACGACGGGGCTTATAAAGAGGATTCAGATATGGAGATGGACATATGACAGTGCAAACAGAGGTCACCAAAATTGTGGAAGAAAAGCTGCTGCATATAATCAGACTAGTGTTTTCTCGGTACGAGAGAGAGCGTGGAGGAGGCGACTATTGGGACGGCATAAGTAAAGCTGGTTCCGTCACAGGCGCAATGGAAGAAGATACAGAATTAGTTCTTTTATTTCCATAACATATAGGTAGCGTCTTGGCTAGTGGTTGGCCTCGTCTGTCAGTGCTCGCTGAGGAATCGCGTCGTAAGCAGCCTTCACTCAGCTCACGGCAGCTGACACCGCACACTTTATTCCAGCCGGCTGCTGCACTGGCGGTTCCCCGCTTGTGGTGGCCCCCTGGCCCTGCCGCGGCGTCGCAGTACAGCCAGTGAGTAACGCCGACTTTCTAAGTACACCGTTTCCTCCCGCTCAACCCTTACGTCGAACTTCGTACATCACTGACGATTTCCGTGTAGCCGTGGAGTGTCAGGAACGCTGTTGTCCTCATCCTGGTGGAACAGAAATACCTCCAGATCTTCGGAACAGCGACATGATCAGACTGTGGAGTTGAACTCCGTGAGTGGTGATTATGACGTAACGGCCAGATCTCCTAGTAGCGGCCGTTGTTGCCCGTAAGGTGCAGCAAATCTAAAACAGACTTGGCAGACGTTACTCCGATTCACAATGGAGTCCCTGATTGCAGCGATCAGGCGGACCGATGGCGTACATGATGTTCACACTGTAATATTATTGGTATTTCCGTCCTATGAAAGCTTTGAGTACTCTTGGAAAGGCATTCATCTATCTGTATATTAAATGATCAACTTACAAGATGAGACATATTCTTTGAAAGACATTTGTTTGTATAATTTACATAACTGTAAAGATGCGCGTCTAGCGCGGACGCTAATACATCGATTGCGCAGTCAAAGAAACATTTTAACAGAAGCTGAACTGTCGTTCCGCTTCGATCTAAATAAAAGATGACAGTAAAAAAAAAACTTTTGTAGATCTTCAGATTTTAATGTACTGCTGCTTGTAATGTGAAAACGTAAAGGAGGTCGACTTTAAGTTAAAGTGAGCGGTCTTGCCAGCGTGCGGACAACATTATTAATTAATAAAATTAAAGTAATTTATGTTCGAAACTGTAAATCAGCAAGCTATTGTTATCGGAGGTGTTGAACAGTGCAAGAATTGTCTTTAACGAAAGGAGAAAAGTAATGACTGTAATTTGTGACAAAAACGTGAACCGAGGAGACTGCACAAGACAGACTGAAATCTGATCGCACCATACTGTTAGAAAAGTACTTATGTAAGTTATATTGTTTATAAATAAGCCCTAATTTGCTAGTGAGAATTGTTTGAATATATTTAGTGTTTACCAGACTTCTTATTCTGTTCTTTTCCTTTATACTTTCTTATCCTCCATGCCATATTATTTTTATAAATGTCACAGCCCTTACTACAGCAGAGAATACTGCGGCATCCTGGTCGTAAATAGAAGGCCGCTCCTTGTCTTCTATACAAATCATAGCTGCCCCATTTATTAATGATTTCATTTGCAAATGCAATTTTTTTTACTATTCATTGTTAAAGGTCCCTTAGGTAAGTATAAAATTCATACTGATTACGTAAAGAAATCCGGGTTGTTCTCTTCCAAACAATAGAAGTCTTTGCGTAATCAAAAACTAGCCTCCTCCTGACAACGATCAGGAGCCGACCAGAAGACGGACGTCTTCGACCGCTTTCGTGTGTCCTGTGGCAAAGCTGTGCCAGACTGGGAACACGGCATTCTAGTATGAAATACAGATTTAAATTGAAAGAATTGAGATATATTTAATAGTAATAATTTTTTTATCATACTAGAACACACAGCTTGGAGGCAAGCAGTAGCTAATACTTACCCGGCGTCATTCGACATGACCGCATAGGACTTGCTATTACGAAGGTATCAGCGGTTCTATGTTATGCTATGCTAGAACTGATTCGTAAGAGCGTGAATGTGCATCTTTTTTCTTTAATTCTTACTGTAAGAGGGATAAGCAGGCTGCTAGCTTGTTGATGTACAGAATACGTAATAATAAATAAATACTTAAACAGCTGTGATATTGCCAGTACATTAAGAATATGCAGCTTTTCTTTTACATAAGCCTCAGCGTGATTACTTTTCCGTCGATACTTTTCCGTCGATAAATTGCGATATCGATAATCTTTAAATACATCGAAGGCCGATTACAATTAATAATGAAGATGTATGCTATGGCCTGCAGACTTCACCGACACTCGATATGTATCTTCTTGCTCGTCCTCCAATGACAGCAAGTCTAGCGAAGTTACGACCTAAGTAAAATATGTAATACTGTGATGCTCTAAAGTGGGCCAAAGTTCTTGAAGTCGCGCAGTCTTGTGAAGGGCGTCAACAGATCCACTCAAAGAAATACGTTAGTTGTATTCGGCAGTGACCCACATTTTTGCTGTCAAGTGTACATAACATAGCAGTGTTGCAGGTCCTCTAAACACCAAAAACCCTTTGGGGTACAGTCCTTTGACTACACACTATGGGTACCGGAAGAGACTATGAGAGACCAAAGGTCGTCATACAAAACATAATAGAAAACATGTTCTTAGCGATGAGACACCCCGTAACACTCATAAACTAACCTTAATTGCTAGAAGTGACATTCCAAAAGTTCTGAGAAAACGGATTATTTTACATATGTCGTACAGTAATCCTTAGTCAAAATTAAATACATGAGACAGTATATGGAGCTACAAAGCTGTACGGCAATTGGAAAAAACTTTTTCGCTCTCGAAAAGGTTTTCCATCCACGTGCTGAGCGTCGCTCAACGGCGAGTGGCTCTACAAACTGGATATTGAACGAACCAGTAAAAAAATGCAATTAACGGCAACAAGCACTCTACGGAAATCTCAACATTAACAGCGAATCACCAGTAATATCATTGTTCTTGTAACACATAAACAGCTACGTGTATACAAATTTGAACTTTAAATGACATGACCAACGTCGTCGTTCTGGACCTGTATTCTAACCCAGCACCTATAGCCATTGCTAACTAAGCTAAGCTTTGTTTGTGCCTTGTTGAGACCCGATCACTAGGCATAAAGAGACGTGAAGTATAGACGTTTGCACCAGTATCAGTTATCAATTCAGATCCTGAAAATAAATGACGGAAATGTTTGTACTGAACTAGGAATCCTGTCATAAGTTACCTTCCTGGAAAGTACCCCCAACAACGTTTAATATGGTGTCATTCACAAGGAACAGGGTATACTCGTGTTTAAAATTGAAACGCCATCATGTTAAGCTTGACAGGGATGCGAACCCAGCACCTAATCTGATTTTACGTACTTCGTTAACAATCTGAAGTTAAATATCAAATTACAATGAAATGAACACCCTTAGCTGCATACAGGCGTTGACATACGTCAACGGGGACAGATGAAAATGTGTGCCCTGAACGGGGCTCGAACCCGGGATCTCCTGCTTACATGGCAGACGCTCTATCCATCAGACCCACCGAGGACACGGAGGATAGCGCGACTGCAGGGATTTATCTCTGGCACGCCTCCCTCGAAACCCACATTCTCAACGTATTGTCCCGCAATACATTCGTAGTGGCCCCCGCCCATTATACTCATTACTCGCGGCGCGTTGCCAATTCCCGTATATAGAAATATCAAATGTTTTCACCAACAGCGAGATTTTGGAACCTTAAATGACGATAGAATTGTTTTTTGCCTGACTGGGATTCGAACCCAGCATCTAGCGCCGTCGTTTTCTAGCCAGGAACAGACGATAAATAACCATTGTTGGTTCACCAGTAGCGAGACGTGCGCATGTTTAGCTAGACATCAGGCGACGAAAAGTTCTGTGCTGAATGGAATTCAAACCTCGCACATGTGGTCATGAAGACACTTTAACTATCAAATTCTTTTCCAATAATAGCTAGGAGTAGCATGTTTGTACTTTCAATGATGTGATGGAAAATACTCTGCTGGCTAGAAGTTGAATCAACAACATACCGTCGTTGGTGATCACAACGAACACAACGTCAAACGCAAATCCGTTTTCGCCAGTAAGATGGAGAGAAATGTTTGAACTTGAAAAGATGTTAGAAAACGTTTGATTTTGTAATGTTGTGATAAAAAGCTCATCATGTGGCTGTGAGTTGAAACGAACACGTTACACCTGACAACGCACGAAGAGACGGTGAAAATGCAACTATTTTCGAGGAGGCCTAGAAGAGTTTGCAATCTTGGGGAACACAGTGAAATAGAATTCGAATCCCAGTCTGTCTGAAATGGAGACGTTGAAAATTGTGTGCTACAGTAAGAGCCTTGTGAACTTACGCAGCCGTTGGTTCATTAGATGAAATAAGTTTTCTAGTTTACGACGGCTTGTTGGTGACAGTCTCTGAGCTTTGACAGATTGAGAAACCCCGGAAGGCAAACGAATGCCGCTCTGCCCCAGTCGGCAGCGAAGGGATGTTATCTTTACTGCGGGTATTGCACTACAGAGCTTACTGGCGTTCTGCACTTGGCGTTACTAGGGGTGCAAGAGAGTTACTTGTGTGTGTTAAAAATCTACGCCTGACGTAAGATGTGAGCCTACACGTTTTACACATCAATACAAGATTAATCAACCAGACCACAGAATCCACTGCCAAGAACATAATTACTAATTGAAGAGTATTCATTTAGATGAGATGCAGATGTCAAGGGACGGGTAACAGGAAGGAGGGAGGGATCTGGGAATGGATATAAGTGCTGAAGTGCAAAATATAAACGTCAAATGCTTGCAAAGTATTGCTTACTTAGATGTGTGCCACAGTTCGTTTTATCTTGCGACCGAGAGTTAAGGAAGGACTATTTGCAGAAAGAAGAATGGGTTATAGGGAAGGGGAGATCAAAGAATACGGTTTCTTAAGTGTTGAGGGGAATGATAGAGAGCAAAGACAGCAGCAATTAAAAGAGAAAATGTAGCGTCAATGGAAACAGCTAGATTTGTTTATAAAGTTTTGGGGAATGGAATAGAAGGGAACTTGCGGCGATTGTGTCGGAGAGAGAGTGAGTGAGAGAGAGAGAATAGAGGAGATACTAACAACGAGTAAACATAATATGAAATCGTTTGCGTATTGTGTGGAGGACGCAGGGTGTATTCATGGGTAGAGGGGAAGAGAGAGATGTATTTGAAATAACAAAAACTACTGTGACAGTCCATCAACGCTGATTAGTTAGTAAGTATCTAGGTAGTGTATAAATGCAATCAAAATACACTCCTGGAAATTGAAATAAGAACACCGTGAATTCATTGTCCCAGGAAGGGGAAACTTTATTGACACATTCCTGGGGTCAGATACATCACATGATCACACTGACAGAACCACAGGCACGTAGACACAGGCAACAGAGCATGCACAATGTCGGCACTAGTACAGTGTATATCCACCTTTCGCAGCAATGCAGGCTGCTACTCTCCCATGGAGACGATCGTAGAGATGCTGGATGTAGTCCTGTGGAACGGCTTGCCATGCCATTTCCACCTGGCGCCTCAGTTGGACCAGCGTTCGTGCTGGACGTGCAGACCGCGTGAGACGACGCTTCATCCAGTCCCAAACATGCTCAATGGGGGACAGATCCGGAGATCTTGCTGGCCAGGGTAGTTGACTTACACCTTCTAGAGCACGTTGGGTGGCACGGGATACATGCGGACGTGCATTGTCCTGTTGGAACAGCAAGTTCCCTTGCCGGTCTAGGAATGGTAGAACGATGGGTTCGATGACGGTTTGGATGTACCGTGCACTATTCAGTGTCCCCTCGACGATCACCAGTAGTGTACGGCCAGTGTAGGAGATCGCTCCCCACACCATGATGCCGGGTGTTGGCCCTGTGTGCCTCGGTCGTATGCAGTCCTGATTGTGGCGCTCACCTGCACGGCGCCAAACACGCATACGACCATCATTGGCACCAAGGCAGAAGCGACTCTCATCGCTGAAGACAACACGTCTCCATTCGTCCCTCCATTCACGCCTGTCGCGACACCACTGGAGGCGGGCTGCACGATGTTGGGGCGTGAGCGGAAGACGGCCTAACGGTGTGCGGGACCGTAGCCCAGCTTCATGGAGACGGTTGCGAATGGTCGTCGCCGATACCCCAGGAGCAACAGTGTCCCTAATTTGCTGGGAAGTGGCGGTGCGGTCCCCTACGGCACTGCGTAGGATCCTACGGTCTTGGCGTGCATCCATGCGTCGCTGCGGTCCGGTCCCAGGTCGACGGGCACGTGCACCTTCCGCCGACCACTGGCGACAACATCGATGTACTGTGGAGACCTCACGCCCCACGTGTTGAGCAATTCGGCGGTACGTCCACCCGGCCTCCCGCATGCCCACTATACGCCCTCGCTCAAAGTCCTTCAACTGCACATACGGTTCACGTCCACGCTGTCGCGGCATGCTACCAGTGTTAAAGACTGCGATGGAGCTCCGTATGCCACGGCAAACTGGCTGACACTGACGGCGGCGGTGCACAAATGCTGCGGAGCTAGCGCCATTCGACGGCCAACACCGCGGTTCGTGGTGTGTCCGCTGTGCCGTGCGTGTGATCATTGCTTGTACAGCCCTCTCGCAGTGTCCGGAGCAAGTATGGTGGGTCTGACACACCGGTGTCAATGTGTTCTTTTTTCCATTTCCAGGAGTGTACAAGTTTTGTGCTCTTATAACATGTACTCAGTGTCTCTGAAACAATACGTGCTGCACGACGGAAATTACATTCTGCTGAGGCACTTCATTTACATCTCAATGATACATGACTACTAGAGAACATTGCTCTATACGGCAGTAATGGTTCAAATGGCTCTGAACACTATGGGACTTAACATCTATGGTCATCAGTCCCCTAGAACTTAGAACTACTTAAACCTAACCAACCTAAGAACATCACACACATCCATGCCCGAGGCAGGATTCTAACCTGCGACCGTAGCAGTCGGGTGGTTCCGGACTGAGCGCCTAGAACCGCTAGACCACCGCGGCCGGCGTACGGCAGTAATCCACTTGTAAATTAACACCATGATATCGCAAATATTAGGCAACACGTTACTGGGGATGAAAAATGCCTTAAGGTTTGCAACTAAACATGCTACTCCTAGTTACTACTGAATAAGAATTTGATTATTAACGTGTCTTCATAACGATGTGTGTGGCGTTCGACTCTATCAGCATAGACATTTTCGTCGCCTTATTTCTAGTTAAACGTGTGCACCTTTCGCTAATAGTGGACCAACATTGGACATTTCTCATCTGTCCCTGGTTAGACAATGTCGGCGGTAGGCGCCGGGTTCGAATCCCGGTCAGACAATACAACTTCAGTCGTCATTTAAGGTTCCAACCGCACTACTGGTGACAAACTGTGATTTCTACATTCTGATTTTACGTATTTATTCAACAATCCGATTAGGTGATGGGTTCGCATTCTTGTCACCAGCATCACATGATGGTATTTCAATTTTAAACATCGCCCCTGCGGGTCCGGGGGTTAGAATAGGCCCGAGGTATTCCTGCCTGTCGTAAGAGGCGACTAAAAAGGAGTCCATCCCCCTCAAGGGGGTAGTTAGCGCCTGCGTCTGGAGACGGACGGTTCCACGACCTATACTTGTGGTCTTTTGGTTTTTCACTTCTCGTTTCTTCCTTCCTTCGGTTGGTTCCTTTCTTTGTTCTTCTCCATCTCACTGTCTTGCTTACTCTACTCCTTGCCTTCTGCTCCTTGCCTTCTGCTCCTTGCCTCCCTGCTCCTTGCCTCCCTGCTCCTTGCCTCCCTGCTCCTTGCCTCCCTGCTCCTTGCCTCCCTGCTCCTTGCCTCCCTGCTCCTTGCCTCCCTGCTCCTTGCCTCCCTGCTCCTTGCCTCCCTGCTCCTTGCCTCCCTGCTCCTTGCCTCCCTGCTCCTTGCCTCCCTGCTCCTTGCCTCCCTGCTCCTTGCCTCCCTGCTCCTTGCCTCCCTGCTCCTTGCCTCCCTGCTCCTTGCCTCCCTGCTCCTTGCCTCCCTGCTCCTTGCCTCCCTGCTCCTTGCCTCCCTGCTCCTTGCCTCCCTGCTCCTTGCCTCCCTGCTCCTTGCCTCCCTGCTCCTTGCCTCCCTGCTCCTTGCCTCCCTGCTCCTTGCCTCCCTGCTCCTTGCCTCCCTGCTCCTTGCCTCCCTGCTCCTTGCCTCCCTGCTCCTTGCCTCCCTGCTCCTTGCCTCCCTGCTCCTTGCCTCCCTGCTCCTTGCCTCCCTGCTCCTTGCCTCCCTGCTCCTTGCCTCCCTGCTCCTTGCCTCCCTGCTCCTTGCCTCCCTGCTCCTTGCCTCCCTGCTCCTTGCCTCCCTGCTCCTTGCCTCCCTGCTCCTTGCCTCCCTGCTCCTTGCCTCCCTGCTCCTTGCCTCCCTGCTCCTTGCCTCCCTGCTCCTTGCCTCCCTGCTCCTTGCCTCCCTGCTCCTTGCCTCCCTGCTCCTTGCCTCCCTGCTCCTTGCCTCCCTGCTCCTTGCCTCCCTGCTCCTTGCCTCCCTGCTCCTTGCCTCCCTGCTCCTTGCCTCCCTGCTCCTTGCCTCCCTGCTCCTTGCCTCCCTGCTCCTTGCCTCCCTGCTCCTTGCCTCCCTGCTCCTTGCCTCCCTGCTCCTTGCCTCCCTGCTCCTTGCCTCCCTGCTCCTTGCCTCCCTGCTCCTTGCCTCCCTGCTCCTTGCCTCCCTGCTCCTTGCCTCCCTGCTCCTTGCCTCCCTGCTCCTTGCCTCCCTGCTCCTTGCCTCCCTGCTCCTTGCCTCCCTGCTCCTTGCCTCCCTGCTCCTTGCCTCCCTGCTCCTTGCCTCCCTGCTCCTTGCCTCCCTGCTCCTTGCCTCCCTGCTCCTTGCCTCCCTGCTCCTTGCCTCCCTGCTCCTTGCCTCCCTGCTCCTTGCCTCCCTGCTCCTTGCCTCCCTGCTCCTTGCCTCCCTGCTCCTTGCCTCCCTGCTCCTTGCCTCCCTGCTCCTTGCCTCCCTGCTCCTTGCCTCCCTGCTCCTTGCCTCCCTGCTCCTTGCCTCCCTGCTCCTTGCCTCCCTGCTCCTTGCCTCCCTGCTCCTTGCCTCCCTGCTCCTTGCCTCCCTGCTCCTTGCCTCCCTGCTCCTTGCCTCCCTGCTCCTTGCCTCCCTGCTCCTTGCCTCCCTGCTCCTTGCCTCCCTGCTCCTTGCCTCCCTGCTCCTTGCCTCCCTGCTCCTTGCCTCCCTGCTCCTTGCCTCCCTGCTCCTTGCCTCCCTGCTCCTTGCCTCCCTGCTCCTTGCCTCGGCGTTAGAGACGGTCTGTCCTCTCTCTTCTTTTTCCTCCCTGTGCGCGCCTGAATGCCGACCCACGCGTTCGCACATGTAGCCGGTGACGGGGTAACGCGTAATTCCCCGCCTTGGGTAGACAAGTAAGGCACACACGTACCCCCTGGTAAAGGCCAGGCCCGGGGAGGGGTGATTGCGTGACCTGATACCTTCTGACCATGCCGATTGGTCCCTCCGTCTGTTTCGCTGGAGGTGTGACCTGAGGTGTAAACATTCACATAAGGTGGGAGTGCCCTCTGAGAGGGTCCCCATAAGGAAGCAGCGCGCCATGGAGACGCTGGCAATCATGGGGGATTCCTCCGCAATGGATTTCTCATCTTCTCTCTCGACTTCTGCCCACAAACGGAAACATGACCAGCCACCAGTGACAAAAGTGCTACCGCCTGCCCCACAGTTCCTCATCGTTTCTCGATCTGAGGACGGAAAGGATTTTTCCTCCGTCAACCCTTTCGTTATCCAGAAGGGCGTAGATGCTATAGCTGGTACTGTTAAGTCTTGTACAAGGTTGCGTTATGGTACCTTGTTACTAGAAACTGAGAGCGCCTTTCAGGCACAGAAACTGCTTCGAGCCACACTCCTGTACACGTTCCCTGTCCGGGTGGAGGCTCACCGAACTTCGAATTCGTCTCGTGGTGTGGTGTATACTAGATCCCTCATCGGATTGACTGACGAGGAGATTCAGTCTTTCCTCGCTGAGCAGGGCGTGACGGCTGTCCATAGGGTCATGAAAAAGTTCGACAATGACCTTGTACCGACCCGGACACTTTTCTTGACCTTTGACAGTGTTCAGCTGCCGTCGCGTATCAAAGCGGGCTACGAGATTATTTCTGTCCGCCCCTATGTCCCGACAACTACGCGCTGCTACCAGTGTCAGCGTTTTAATCACACCCGCCAGTCTTGTTCCAATGCGGCTAAATGTCACTTGTGGCAGGGATGCCCATGAGAGTGACTGTCCACCTCCGTCTCCTCGTTGCGTGAACTGTCAGGGTGACCATCCAGCGTCCTCCCGCGACTGTCCCATCTATAAGGAAGAAGGCTGTATCCAAGAAATTCGGGTCAAAGAGAGTGTGTCCACCTCGGCTGCTCGCAAGCTATTAGCTAGTAGGAAGCCCACGTTGCTCCCAGCGGGGAAATACAGTACTGCCCTCGCCTCTCCTCGGACTATCAGGGAGGTGGCAACCCAGACATGCGATCTGACCTTCAGCACCACGGTCGTCCATTCGGCCAGTGCTAAGATCGCGCGGTCGACGTCTCCTCTTCTTCCCATCACATCCCACAGACACAAGCCCCTTCATCAGCTTCTGCTACGACGAAGACCCAGAAGTCAGATGCATGGGTCTTCAAGAAGGAACCGTCCTGTGCAGACTTCCTACGTACCTCGACCTCCCAGCCATCGACCAGTACATCCACCAAACGACCTTCCAAGAAGGCTCATAGGAAGCACAGTTCTCCTCCTCCGCCACGGCGCATTTCTTCTCCTGCGCCACCCAGCGGTTGCCGCCCCAGGCCGTCATCCGTTTCGCCTGGCCGCACCGCTGGTAGCCGAACATCTGGCCGTTCACCGGCGGAGGAAGCTCCCCTTCCCAGCCATCTTACCAAGATGGCCGATGAACCTATAGAACCAATGGACGATGACTGTCCGCCTACTGATAGCGGCGGCAGTGTTCGCTCGAAGCCAGGCCCTCAGCGGCCTTCGAGGTGACCCCTTCTTTCATCTTTCATCTTCCTTTTCTTCTTACGATGGCACTTATTCACTGGATTATTCGCAGCATTCGCTCCAACCGAGAGGACCTGAAGTTGCTGCTCCGCTTGCACAGTCGGCTCGTCGTAGCCCTCCAGGAAACGAAGCTACGCCCATGCGATCAAATTGCCTTGACACACTAAACCTCTGTGCGTTTTGACCCACCCCCTGTGGTAGGTATTCCGGCTCATGGAGGGGTTATGTTGCTGGTTCGGGATGATATTTACTACGATCCCATCACGTTGCACACCGACCTGCAGGCAGTTGCCATCCGAATTACTCTCCCCACTTTTACATTTTCCATTTGTACCGTTTACACTCCATCGTCGTCTGCCGTTACCAGGGCAGACACGATTCAAATTGTTGCTCAGCTATCTGCACCATTTTTGTTAACTGGAGACTTCAATGTACTATCCCCTTTGGGGCTCTCCAGCATCCTGCCCGAGGGGCTCCCTGTTAGCAGACCTTTTCAACCAGCTCAATCTTGTCTGCATCAGTACTGGCGCCCCTACTTTTCTATCGGACACACCTCACACCTATTCCCATTTAGACCTCTCTATATGTACTACCCAACTTGCACGCCGGTTTGAGTGGTATCCACTTTCTGATACATATTCGAGCTTCCACTTCCCTTGTGTTATCCATCTCCTGCATCATACTGGGGGCTCTTCTCTTCCAGGGCGACCTTTCAGGATCAAACCTTCACAAACTGCGATAGTCAGGTCGCACACTTCACGGAAGTCATTCTCACTGCTGCTGAATATTCCATCCCTCACACTCCTTCTCCACGTCGCGTACCGGTCCCCTGGTGGACCGCAGCATGTAGAGACGCTTTACGTGCTCGTCGACGTGCTTTACACACCTTTAAACGCCACCCTACAGTGGCGAATAGTATCAATTATAAACGATTACGTGCGCAGTGTCGTCGTATTATTAAAGAAAGCAAGAAACCCAGCTGGGCTGCTTTTACAAGCACCTTCAATAGTTTTACTCTTTCTTCTGTTATCTGGGGTAGCCTGCGCCGTATATCTGGCACTAAGGTCCACTCACCAGTTTCTGGCTTGACGGTCGCGAATGACGTCCTTGTGGCCCCTGAGGCTGTCTCCAATGCCTTCGGCCGCTTTTTCGCAGAGGTTTCGAGCTCCGCTCATTACCACCTTGCCTTCCTAATCAGCAAACAGGCAGAGGAGGCTAGGCCACCTAACTTCCGTTCCTCGAATCACGAAAGTTATAATGCCCCATTCACCATGCGGGAACTCGAAAACGCACTTGCCCGGTCACGGTCCTCCGCTCCAGGGCCTGATTCTATTCATATTCAGATGCTGAAGAACCTTTCTCCTGCGGGTAAAGGTTTCCTTCTTCGTACTTATAATCGCATCTGGATTGAGGGACATGTTCTCACATGCTGGCGCGAGTCTATTGTTGCGCCGATTCCTAAGCCGGGGAAGGACAAGCACTTGCCTTCCAGTTATCGGCCCATCTCGCTTACCAGCTGTGTCTGTCAAGTGATGGAGCGAATGGTTAACACTCCTTTGGTTTGGCTGCTCGAGTCTCGACGCATACTTACCAATGTACAATGTGGATTTCGTAGGCGCCACTCTGCTATTGACCATCTGGTTACTTTGTCGACCTTCATTATGAGTAACTTCTTGCGGAAGCGCCCGACCGCGGCTGTGTTCTTCGATTTGGAGAAGGCTTAAGACACCTGTTGGAGGGCGGGCATTCTCCGCACCATGCATACATGGGGCCTTCGCGGTCCCCTCCCTCTTTTTATTCGTTCCTTTTTAATGGATCGACAGTTCAGGGTACGTGTGGGTTCTGACCTGTCAGACACTTTTCGCCAGGAGAATGGGGTGCCACAGGGCTCAGTTTTGAGCGTCGCTCTCTTCGCCATAGCGATCAATCCAATAATGGATTGCCTCCCAGCTGATGTATCAGGCTCCCTTTTCGTGGACGATTTTACCATCTACTGCAGCGATCAGTGTACATGTTTCCTGGAGCGCTGTCTTCAGCGTTCTCTTGACCGTCTGTACTCCTGGAGTGTCGCCAATGGCTTCCGTTTTTCTTCCGAGAAGACGGTCTGTATTAACTTCTGGCGCTACAAAGAGTTTCTCCCACCGTCCTTACGACTCGGTCCCGTTGCTCTCCCATTCGTGGAGACAACAAAATTTTTAGGTCTTACATTTGACAGGAAACTTAGCTGGTCTCCACATGTGTCATATTTGGCTGCCCGTTGTACCCGTTCTCTTAATGTCCTCCGTGTTCTCAGTGGCATGTCGTGGGGAGCGGATCGAACCGTCCTACTTCGCCTATATCGGTCGATCGTCCGCTCCAAGCTGGATTATGGGAGCTTCGTATACTCCTCTGCACGGCCATCCATCTTACGCCGCCTCAACTCCATACAACATCGGGGTTTGCGTCTTGCGATCGGAGCGTTTTATACTAGTCCCGTCGAGAGTCTTCATGCTGAAGCTGGTGAATTGCCACTCAACTACCGGCGCGATATACTGCTTTGTCCCTATGCCTGTCGGCTACTGTCAATGCCCGACCACCCGTCTTATCGTTCCTTTTTTGACGACTCTCTCGACCGTCAATATGGGTTGTATGTCTCTGCCCTGCTACCCCCTGGAGTTTGCTTTCGTCGCCTCCTTCAACACCTTAATTTTTCACTCCCTGCAACCTTTCGAGTAGGCGAGAGCCACATGCCACCTTGGCTACAGGCTCAGGTTCGCGTTCACCTTGACCTCAGCTCGCTCCCAAAGGAGGTTACCCACGGTTCGGTCTACCACTCCCATTTTGTAGAACTTCGTTCTACGTTCATTAATATGACCTTCATTTATACAGATGGCTTTAAGATGAATGACGGGGTCAGGTGTTCTTTCATTGTCGGGGCACAAAGTTTCAAATACCAGCTCCATGGCCATTGTTCGGTCTTCACAGCTGAGCTCTTTGCCCTCTACCAGGCTGTTCTTTACATCTGCCGCCACCGACATTCTGCTTATGTCATCTGCTCCGATTCCCTGAGCGCCATCCAGAGCCTCAGTGATCCGTACCCAGTTCACCCTTTCGTGCACCGGATCCAACGCTCTCTTCAGCAGCTGGTGGAAGTCTGTTCTCCGGTTAGCTTTATGTGGGTTCCTGGCCATGTCGGTATCCCTGGGAACGAAGCTGCAGATGCCGCAGCCAAGGCTGCGGTCCTCCAGCCTCGGACAGCTTCTTGTTGTGTCCCTTCGTCAGATTGTAGCAGGGTCATTTGTCGGCGCATTTTATCGCTGCGGCTTGCCGATTGGGCTGCACTTACGGACAACAAGCTTCGGGCCTTGAAACCTCTTCCCGCGGCTTGGACGTCCTCCTCCCGCCCTTCTCGACGGGAGGAGGTCGTCTTGGCCCGGTTACGAATTAGACACTGCCGGTTCTGCCGTTGCTATCTGCTGACGGCTGCGCTGGCGCCGTTCTGCCCATGTGGGCAATTGCTGACGGTCCGCCACATTTTAACGTCCTGTCCGGATTTTAACACACTGCGTCTTGATCTTAGCCTACCATGTACTCTAGATGCCATTTTAGCGGATGACCCACGAGCAGCTGTTCGCGTTCTTCGTTTTATCAACTTGACAAACCTCTCTAAGGAAATTTGATTATGCTGTTTTTTTTTTTTTTTTTAATCCTATGCCTGTCAGTCTGTCTTTTATCGTGTTTTCCCTTTTAGTTGCTGTTTTAAACTTGTGCCTCGCGGTGCATTCCTAACGTAGCCTGGGCGCTAATGACCATTGAAGTTGTGCGCCCTAAAACCACAAAAAAAAGAAAAAAAAATTTAAACATGTGCATCCTTTGTTCCTTGATAATGCAACAATATACAACGTCTTTCGAGGTTAATTACCAAGAAGGTAATTGTCATGTTATGGTTCCTGCTTTCGTACAAACATTATCGTCATTTACGTTCAAGTTGAGAATTGATAACTGATACTGGTGCAAACATCAACATTTGACGTCTCTTTCTGCCTAGTGATAGAGGCTCGATAAGGCACAAAGCTTTGCTTGGTTAACAATGGCTTTACTTTCTGGGTTTGCATCTGGATCCAGAACGAAGACGTTGGTCATGTCATTTAAAGTAACTGTTCAGTAATGTGAACAATAATATTACTTGTGATTTGCTGTTAATGTTGGGATTTCTGTACAGTGCTTGCTACCGTTAATAACGTTTTCTTTTAACTGCTTAGTATTACATAAAGTTTATGAAACACCACTCCCCGATGAACGTTGAACGACGTTCAGCATGTGTTGGGTAAAGCTTTTAGACAGCAAATAACTTGTTTCCAATTGCCATACAACTTTATAAATCCATATACTGTCTGAAAACTAAACTTAAATGCAATAAGTGACATTTCAGACGTTATGGGACAACTAATTTTGTCACATAAATCGTTCAGTAAACCTTAGGCACAATTAAATATTTCAAACGTTGACTGACTGATCACTTCTGTACTATCGTGGTGTTACTTCACATCTGGATGGACTGCCATAAAGTCTGGTGTTCTCTAGTAGTCTCTAGCGGTACCCATTGTGTATCTTATGACTGTACTGTAGAGGGTTGAGACGATGTGCAACTCAGATATGCTATGTTGGTTGCATACATTCAGGTGCAGCCCACACATTGGAATGTACACTCGACAACAAACAAAAGTGGGTCACGTCTGAATTCCAACCACCAACGGAAACTGGCGATACGGAGTACACAGATATGTCTTCCGTCTCCACTATGAATGTCGCTCTCCTACACAGACTCCTATTTCACAGCCCCCACCTCCCCCCTCCCCCCTTGCAGGTCTGGGTGCTACAATAGGCCCGAGGTAGTCCTGCCTGTTATACGAGGCGACCAAAAGGAGTCGCTCACGTTTCGACCTTTATGTAATGGTCCTCTGTAGGGTTTGATGCACATTTTTCAAAATTTTCCAGAAGAGCAAGCCAATTACACAAGGGCACCTTACAAGGTGCATCGTGTCAATCGTGCATTGAGATCTTTAGCCCACTTTCCGGTTGTCCCATTTCAATCACGCCCATTCTCCATCTCTTGGGTGAGGACATCTTAATGGGTGCGTTTTTCACAGTGAACTGTGCAGCGTCGCTTTCTGGGTCGACAATGACCATGGACTTCATTGCACCTGATATCCAGCACAGTACCCAGTCCGTCGTGGTGCGGCTGACATATACCCTGTTGGTTGCAGCTACCTGATGACACAGGGATCGCTCTGCTGATGCCTACTCTGTTAACTCCCCACGTATGCCATAGGGTAGATGCTCATCCCCTTGGGGCTTCGGGACTCCCGACAATGGCCATCCTGCCAGGTGGCCTTTGCTGCAGCTGGGTGGCGCCCGTGGGGAGGGCCCCTCGTCGGAATGGGTGGCAGTAGGGTGGACGACACGCTATGAAGTGTAGTCCATCATCTCTTGCTGGTGGTGAAACACCAACAGTCTTTAAGTTTTCATAAGCTCAAATCAACACACCAAAGTAAGACCCCAAATCCTTCCACTCCCAGGCCGCACCATGGGAGGAACGTCAGGCTAAGGACAGCAGCAGAATTTATGCGCCCTGGTACCTTCTATGATCAAGAGATGATGGGGGGAAACTCTCATGATTATGGAGCCTCAGTTTTTTGTTGAGCATTTAGAGGACAAGTCTGGGGAGGTGGAGGGCTTGTCAAGAATGAGATCTGGGTCAGTGTTGATAATAACCGCATCCTCTGCCCAGTCACTGGAGTTATTTGCTTGTGACATGCTGGGGATGTTTCTGTAACCATTACGCCCCATGAGCTTAAATATGGTCCAGGGTATCATATTTCACAGAGACCTCCTTTTGCAGTCCGACGATGAGCTGTGCGCCAATTCAGAGTGGCGAGGTGTACATTTCGTCCGGCGTGTCCACCGGGGTCCAAAGGACGGTCACGTGGCTACCGATACATTCATCTTGATCTAAAGCCCTATATCCCTCAACCGGTCCAGTGCTTTAAGTGCTGGAAGTTCGGCCGTAAGTCTTCCTGCTGTACTTCCAGCATCACATGACAAGATAGGGGACGCCCATCACATCCCAATACTCCATGTGCCCCACCTCCCATCTGTGTGAACTGCAGAGAGCACCATTCGCCTTGCTCTCCTGAATGCAGGATTCTCCAGAAAGAGAGGAAAATCATGGAGTACAATACCCTGAACCGACTGACCTACACTGAGAAAATTCAAACACCTGCATCCTGTGCGTATGACATCGTCTTACACCACCGCTACAGTCAGCTCCACCAACCCAGGTCACCTCTGAGCCGGATGACTACACCTCCCGCTTGATGATGGTGGGCATATCCCTTCCCATTGCTCCTGCACCACTTACTTTTGGAGCAACACCCCGCCAACCATCGGAGACGTCCATTCCCACTTCTAAGACAGAGAAGCGTAAGTCGTCTTCGGCTCCTCTCGCTAGGAAGCGGTCCATTGGGTCACTCTCTTCACAGATTTCTGCTAGTGGGAGGGACGACACCCGCCAGAGGCTGAAGAGCCCTAAAGCAGCTGGTCGTAGGGCATCACGTTTATCCTCAGTCCCGGAGACTGAGAAAGTGAAGTCCTCCAAGCTAGGGAAACCCAAGGAGCAGCGAGAAAAATCCAAAAAGAAAACCCCTAAGACCAAGGATCAGCCCATGGTGGTCCTTTGGTGGTCGCCGGAAGTCGCTGAAGCAATTAAGGAGCGTCGGAGAGCTCTACAGCAGCATGAGTGGCACCCTTCCCTGGAGCTCCTTATAGCCTTTAAACGGCTACGTGCCCGTGTTCGCTGCCTTTTCAAACAAAGGAAGGAGTAGTGTTGGGAAGGTGACGTGTAACACTCAATGGTGGAGACTGATCTTTGCCCAGACTAGGGGCCTGGTACCCGAAAAGACGTTTTATCCCTCCCAACAGCGGTCCCCACTGTTAACATAAATGGCGAGTTATGTGCCGACGAAAACGCGATTGCCGAGCACTTTGCTCGATCTCGGAGTTGGAGAATCTCTCATCTGACTACAAGCGACATCTTATCGTCAACTTGAACCGGCTGTGGTGCGATGGTGTCTTTCCATCGCAATTGCGGGAGAGCACTATCATTCAGGTGCTCAAACCCGGTAAAAATCCGCTTGATGTGCTTAGCTATAGGCCCATCAGCCTCACCAACGTGGTTTGTAAGCTGCTGGAACGTATAGTGTGTCAGCATTGGGTTGGGTCCTAGAGTCACGTGGCTTTCTGGCTCCATGTCAGGCAGGCTCCCACCAATGTCGCTCTACCACCGATAATCTTGTTTCCGTCTGGAAAAGGCTGATCGGATGGCAGACTCGATGAACACACCAGATGTGTCGTATGCTTTACGTAAGTCAAAAAAGACGGCGGACTTGGCGACATCATATCACCAGCTTGCAAGTTTTTGGTGGCAAGGCGCATACCATCTCCTATGTGTCTGTAAATGAAGGAATATTTGTCCTTATTATCACAAAGAAATACAGTATCTCAGAGTCCCACTTTAAGTAGCGTTTTAAACAACTTCTGTAAGTTGACAAAATTTTTTTTTTTTTCGTTGTACTACCTGAGACTACGTTATTACCTATGTAATTTGCTTCTGTAGGTGTCTTTGGTTCAACGTTGTGTCCCACTTAGTGATCGTAACAGGTTCAATTATGTTATCTTCTAACATATCAAATTCCTATTTGACTTTCTCACACAGTGTGTTACGGGTAGATACAGTCTGGCAAAACTTTGGTATACCAATCGTAACTTTCAGAGAAGCGTCATGAATGGCAAATTTTGAGTAAAACCTACACATTTCTCTGGTTACCATGTTAAAGTTTGCTTCTTTTGGCCAAAACAGCGAAGTTTACACAGTCTCACCCCACTACCATGTTGTACAGACACAACTGCGAGATAATTGTGAAGCAGTGGTTTATTAAGTGAGCAACCCAGGAAAAGTAAGATCAGTAGCTTATGAAAAGACACATCCTCGGTCAAAAAAGGAAGTGTAATGTCTTCATATTTCGCGTTCCACCACCTAGCAATGGCACTTAAAAATTACATTCTTATCGAAAAAGTCTGTAGTTAGTGGAATAACAGGTACATAATGAAGTTTCGCATAATAATCGTATGGAAAAATACTCCCACCTTTATGTGCCCTCATTTGCCATTTCGATGTCCGAAACCTTTTATGAAGTATAGGGAAAGTTGTGCACATTTCACTTCGGCCTTATCGCTGGCGAAGCTTGACCGCAGATGAATGTGCTACATCAGATCAGTTTTCTCAGGTCTGAAGGAAAAGTTAAATGTTAGCTAAATTTCATATGCAGCAGCATAGTATGTAATGTGCACCAAACACAAAATCATAGCGATCTCTATTTTTCATTGCAAACTTCTCCGAATTTCGCGCAGCATCTCACATCCACGCAAATATCACAATAACTACGTCCATTCACGAAATAATGGAAAGATCATCATCAACCTGACACATAAAGCTGTAAGTAAAGCAAAAATTAACTTTTTTACCGAATAGTTTGAGTAAAATTGTTTTACAAAGACTGCAAGGCGTACGCTTCGATTCCGTCATCGCCAGTCAGTTGAAAGGTGGCAAACACTTGTCTACCTCCCCTTCTCAACAGAACGAATGAACTTGCCCAACGGTTTGGATGAAAATTGGTCACTGTGTATCTACCACCGTACCCTACGCGGAGTCTACGCTTTCACGACTAAAACGCACATCCTGTTTTCAGGAAATTTTGTATTGAGATACTTCGAACAGTAAGGAAGAACACGGGCTGCTTTAGAATGCATTAAAAGCGGTGGCTCGTTTTATTTTTTAGGTTACTATCCCTTGCTAAAGGGGCTGTAATTTTGTTTCACCTTGCTGGTTTAGAAAAAATATCAGAGGCCACTACTTCCACCACATCAAGTGGATTTAGTGCTCATGTTCTCACACTGAGCCCTCAACACTTCCAGTTTATCAATGGGGATAACTGAAAATTATTATTACATACTGAATCTTTATCCTATCGTTAAGGGCGCGAGACCTACACGACCTTATAGTAGAATAATATAGAACTATAAACTTTACATTATCCCTTTCATTAAGTAAAATCACCCCTAGTGTCATAACAACCGATAAAGGACTCTTTTTATTTAACAGTTAAATACTGAACAACTATACAGTCAAAAGGGGTGTGGGAAGAAAGAATAGAGTTCAACAGCATACCCCAACGCTCGTTCGTAATAAGCCACGATATCAGGAGAAAAGGAATCTTAGGAACGATCGCCGTATTATCAAATGAAGTCCAATTTACTAAAGGAAGGGGTTGCAGGCATGCAACGACCACCACCATGAATCAGCCCAGGACTAAGAAAGTTGGGTGAATCGCTAGGTAGCCTCCCGTACAAAAGGAATAAAACCAGCAAGACGCGGAACTATTCATACGGGCTAGACTCGTTAGGGTAGATAACTTTGGCTCGCGGTCCGACTAAACATGAAGGGGCGCCAGACACTCACCACGTGGCGTAGGACAAAGGGCACACGTTTTCAAGCTAGGAAGACGGGAGAACTGAAAGAGCCACTGCCAGAGGAAGCGGGAAAAGCGAGCATGAAAGTCTACACACTAAGACTCTAGGCATGTAGCTGCGTATCGCTTCTGGCTGACTGGCAACAGTAAGAATGAGAATGTAAATGTGGCCAAAAAGTGGGAGCAACTGCCAGGAGTAACTATGACTCCTTTATGCCCGCATGATGCACAATATAAGGTAGTCCCACTGTGCCCCCATGCTTTGAGGTGGGATCGGTGGGTGACTTTACCACAGAGAGGCCGGAGGCATCAGAGTCCATTGCCTTCCCGAGGCGAGAGTCGGGTGCTGAGTCAGCCGCCGCAGGGTTTGCTAAGGCAAGCCAAGTGGTGATTGGCTTTGCAGCTAATAGAGCAGGGCCACGGGGCCGTCACATGAGGTGTCGGGACAGGCCTAGTCTGTACTAGTATCAGAGACGAGACCTCGTACCAAGCAGTCGTTTGAGGTGGTGAGGCTGTTAACCAAAGACTCGTCTCGGATATTAAGGCGGTAAACATCGGACGACTGCTGAGGTAGTCGTCTCAGGTGTCAGGCCACTGTTGTACTGTGGGATTCACTAGTATGCAAGTGCCCTTATTGGGGCAGTGTCCTTTTCAGGACCATTGTGTGTCCTTTTGAGGACAGTGTCCTTTTGAGGACAGTGTCCTTTTCAGGGCCGCGATGGAGCCCCTGGCAGAGCGCACGGCGAAGAGGGGTGCTGTGAGAACCTCACATTAGACCGAGAGGTGGGGACTAGGGTTTGCAGCCCAAACGCCCCCTCTCCATGAGATGATAGGAAGCAATGGAACAAATAAATTTGCCTTGGATGGAGGTCCTGAATGGACAGGGGCCTCACTTAAGTACCGATACAAGCGGTGACTCGACCCCTGGCAGAAATCTAAATTCGCCAGGTAATATTAGCAGAATCTCGTGCTTCAACTGCGGAATTGATAACTCAGGTAGAGCGGTGCGTCAAGAGCAGCAACATATCCGGAGATACACCTAGCTCCCTCGAGCCCCTGATGATCAAGGTGGTTTCAAATGTCGTCACTGTCCCCGCAGTTTTGCAGCCATTAATGGGCGGCGGCTACGTGAAAGAAAGGGACATCCTGCTGAATATAACACCACTGAACTTCAGCGCAATGTGCAATATCGAAAAGGACTATGGTCTGATGCCGAAGTTGAGGAAATGACTAAGTGAGAACTGGAGTGGAGTGGCAGGTTTGGTACGCAGGCACAGCTAAACAGAGAGTTAGGAAATAGACTTGGCAGATCAGCAGAAGCCATCAAGAAACGCCGTGTAACGCCAGAATATAAACATGCGTTAGCGGCATTAAAGGAAGAGACATCACCAGAAGCAGAGCAATATCATCCGTCTGTTAGTAGCTCTGATCTACTGCCTCAACCACCTGTGTCAGAGCCCTCTCCAGTTGGCAACAATAACACAGTGGGATGGATCTCAAACCGAGCCATAGCACATCACCTACAGTCGATTTTACCTAAGTGCTTGGATAATTTACAACATTTGGTTAACATGATTTTGGATGGGAATGTCGTCTACTTTAGCAACTCCACGAACAACTCGTCAAAGAAGAAAGAGAGTTGTGACGGCACCCAGGGAAGGCTCCAGTATAAACTCTAATCGCAGAGCACGCACATTAGAGAGCTGAGCGCTTCCGTTCCACACAGTTACGGTGGTTAAACATGTCACCGTTCAGTATCTCCTTTACCAAGATGGATAATGTGGTATATGCAGACGCTGACCAGCTGCGGAAATATTATGAAGGCTATTACGCCAAAGAGGCTGTGGATATACCAGTGGAATTAAAGTCAAGAGGTGAGGATTCCATTATCTGTCATATCCCATCTCCTTGTTGGAATCCAAACGCTAGGTGAAGAGGCTGAGAGACACTGCTGTAGGCCCAGATGGGATTACGCTTCAAAATTTGCCTAATATTCCAGATGCGGACTTGAATGCCCTGTTGAACATGATATTTGGCCTGATCAAAACATCTACAGCCTTGCAAGAAAGCCGCACGTGTTTGTTCCCTAAAAAGGGCGACCTAAGGTCTTCCTCCAACTGTAGACCAATCAAAATATCATTTATGTTGGTTCGGTTATTGAGTAAGATTTTGGCGTTCAGAATTTCGAATTCAATAGTCACCCACCAGGCTCAAACAGGTTTCTGTGCTGTTGATGGCGTTATGGCGAGTGCTCTCTGCCTGGATATCATCGTATGAGAACATAGAAGACTGGGCAAGCCCTAGCATATGATAGCCTTAGACCACACGAAAATCTTTGATCGGGTTTCGTGGAAGACGATCCATCAGGCGTTGTGGAATCATGGTGTAGACGAGGGCACCTTGAGCTCTATTCTAACTCCTACAGCGGCCAGAGAACATGTCTGCTGTCCCAAACGAACAGGACCCAGCTTGCAGAGTTCTTCAGGGCGTTAAACAGAGTGACCCCTTAAGCCCCATTGCCTTTAATATTGTAATGGACAACCTTATGTGTAACATCAAGGAGAACTATTGAGCAACGCTGGGTGGCGTGAAGACTGCTGTCATGGGCTTCGCAGACGTTATGGTACTCCTCTCTGACACCGTAGAAGGCATGAGAAATCATCTGGATTGTCAAGATTCCTGCAGGCGACCGCGATGGAAATCAATCCTGACAAATGTAGAGCCCTTCAATTTGTCAGAGTGGCCAGGACTAGGAGTTGCTATGTTGAGACCAAGAGCCTGTTCCAAATCCAAGGGAAACCCATCCCATTTTTAAACTTGTTGGAACAATTGAATTATCTTGGACATTCTTTCGATGTGCAGGGGATCCAAAACATTCTCCTGTCAGGCTGCAGATGATGTTGAAAAAGCTCCTGGCTGGGCTTAAGAGCTGCTTTCTGAAGCCATTTGTGGATCAACCTAGGTAATAAATATGTGTGTAATACAGTCTACAGTCAATGGAGATTACAATGAAGAGGTTGAATTATGTGGACCTGCGTATCAGACAATTCGTCAAGGTTATATTACACCTGCCTAAGACGACCCCCTCCCCTTTCATCCATGCAAAGCTGCGTGATGGTGGACTTGGAATTCCTGCCTTAAGGGTGCTGGTAAGTTCCATCTTTCTCTGTTGACTCCAAAATATGAGTGCCATGCAGGACAAGCAGCTGGGCGCGTTTCTTGGAACTGAGCTGATCAACAAACTTGTTGCCAGGCTCAAGAAGATTTTATGTATGGGCAGAGAGGAAGTAGGGCCCACCAAGGAAGCCATTTCCAACTTCTGGTGAAGGAAACTTCACTCAACAGCTTTAGGGAGGGGTCTGGAGTACTGCCGGAATTCAAGGCATTCCACTAGCTGGATTAATGGCCCTCCTCCCTTTTAGAGTGGAAGGGATAACATTAGCGCAATCCATCTGTGGATTGTACTGCTGCCTACAAGGGGTGCTTCTTATGTCACTGGCCTGAATTCAAACTGCAGGGCTGGGGGCCCCTGTAGAAATGGTCATGCGACGTTGCAGCATGTCCTCCAGAGGTGCCCACTGACGCATTTTGCGCGTCTGGAATGTCACGACAGCGCCAATAAGTCCATCAAAAAGGCACTGGTTAATAAGGGTTGTGGGGTTATGGATGGGCCTACCTTGACCCTGACTAATTCAGAGAGATACGTCCCAGACATTCTCGTCATCCACAACACCGATGCGGCACCAGGAGGCTGCAGCTGCTCCCTGATAGAAACTACAGTCGCTTACGAATATCAGGGTAGCCCTGACAGAACCCATGAGCTGAAGCTGGTCAAATACAGCTGAGTTCGTATTTCCCCTTAACAGCCAGCAACAGATACTCTGTCATTCACCAGAGGTTCTTCCTCATGTGGTAGGTCCACGTGAAACCTGGAGTGAGGATAACCAGAGAATTTGTGAGAAATTTCATTTCTGAGAATTTCTTCAGAGGGAAAGAATGTGCAACACCATCCTAGCAGGTATAAGGATTCACCGCCAATTTATGAGAATCATTTGAAGGAAGACAAAATTCCCCCACACGTAAGTATCAATCCACCTGGTCGACAGAGACTGGCAGCTACTCCTCGGATGTGCTAAGTTATAACATGTATCAGTGTGAGCTGGTTTAAGCCCCACCGGTGGCATCATAACCTGGTGAGAATATCTGTGAGGCTGTTCATTTACCTAGCCAAATGCCTTGTCACCAGACAAAAAAAATAGCAAACACGAGGAGAGACTGGTGGGAGTCACTGTGACTCTAGGCATATAGATGCATATCACTTATGGCAGACTGGCAACAGCAAGAATGAGAAGGTAAAGGTGGCCAATAAGGGGGAGCAACTGGCAGGAGTAACTACTACTCCCAAATGCCCACCTCATGCGTAATATATGGACCCTCTCGATCAACCCCTTAGCATCCTTGTGATGTCAGTTGGATGATGGTTCAATGGGCCTCTCAGTGGGAAATCCTAGCTTTGGCCTTAAAAAGTGTTACGCCTAGGCATAAACCTTCTCAGCACCCTCATGACCCCTGCTACTTAAGTTTCCCAACTAACAGAGCAGGGTGTCTTTTAGGGCTTGAGGGTTACCACCCCCTCTTCCTTTGCTTCTTGTTGTAGCACCAGCTGGAACAAACGTGGTACCAGGCCTCCCATTGGAGCGCCTGTGCCAGCTGATGAGCCATCCAGTCAGCCAACCGGTGCAGGTTGAGTGCTGCTCCCTGCCATTTGCCCTAATTGTTTGCAGTCCTTTTCCACCAACACCGACCTTGGTTTCCACCATCATCGTGCCAATCCAACTGGTGCCAATGCAGAGATCCAGACAGAGAGGAAGAAGGCTTGGTGGTCCCAAGAAGAGCTGTTGCGTCTGGCTCATGCAGAAGCGACCCTGTCAATCTGTGGTTGCAGGTTCTTCAGTAAGGAACTCGCGAAGGACTTTCCTGGAATCCATCAAGTGCCAGCATAGGGCGCAGGCCTATAAGGAAATGGTGGCAAACTTTGTCACCGAGCTGTCTTGCAGTGATCGTCGTCCTCATGATCCTGCTGCTGAGCCTGCAGACAGATCTTCCTTGCCCCGATCTCCACCATGATGTTGACCTTGCCATCTGGTCCTTTATAGCGGAACTTCCCCCATCAGGCAGCAGATTTCGCTCGCTTGATGTTCTTCTGGCTCCATGTCCTACCATTGGCCGTGATACCATCTGGTCTATGCTGCTGCCTGTCTTGGACAAATTAGGGAGCAAGGAACCAGCTGTCTATAGAGCTGCGAGTGTATGGACCCAACAGCCCCCAGAGCGAAAGCGAGCATGAAGAAGATGGGAGTACGCAATGGTACAGCGTGCTTTTAAGAAGAATACGGCATGCTGCATCAACGAGATCCTCGATGGCACACTTCTGCATCAGCCGCTGTCCATCCCAGGGCTGATAAAGTTCTGGGCAGACCTCTTCACTCCACCTCGGTCCAGGTGTCGGCTTCCACGTGGTGAGGGTCTTTCTGAGATGCTGTTGCCAAACTTGAAGAGGGTGCCCTTCCACAAACTATGGGCT
The DNA here is from genome assembly GCF_021461395.2 of Schistocerca americana. NCBI lineage: Eukaryota > Metazoa > Arthropoda > Insecta > Orthoptera > Acrididae > Schistocerca > Schistocerca americana. The sequence continues at coordinate 95,804,453 of NC_060125.1, read as the reverse complement.
CCCATCGCTTCAGAAGAAGCTGCTGCTGCCGTTCCCCTTCACATCTCTGCTGCAGGTCCAGATGGCCTTACGCCAGCCCAACTCCGTCACCTTCCTTGGAAGGTGCTCCTCAAAATCCTGAATGAATGTACTCCTTCTTTCCCACTCCCTTCCATCCCGTCTCCTTCTGGTCAGGACCACCTTTCTGCCCAAGAAGACCGCCACAGCACTCCTCTGCTGACGTCCGCCCAATCGCGGTGTGCTCAGTGCTAACCAGAGCCTTCCACAAGGTTCTGGTTCTCCACCTTATGCGCTACTGTGGTTTGGATGGTCGTCAGGAGGCTTTCATCCCTCAGGATGGGATGCTTCATAACACTTTTCTTCTAGATCTGGTGATGACTCAGGCATGAGGAGCTGGCAGCTCGCTGTACTTAGTGTCCTAGGACGTGTCAAAGACCTTCTATTCGCTGGCCCATGGTGCCCTTGGCCCTGTGCTGAGGGCCCAAGGTCTGCCGGTAGAGTTCGTTGACTACATCCAGGGGGGCTATAAGGCGGGATCAACACTTATCTATGCAGGTGGGAAGTGGTCCGATCTAGTGTGGCCTTCGAGGGGTGTTTGGCAAGGTGACCCTTTGTCCATTATCCTTTTCAACATTTCTATTGACATGCTCGTATCCCGTCTTCCGGAGCATATTGGTGCCTGCATTCTTCAACGGTGAATAAATGCTGTCGCATTCGCTGACGACCTCCCGCTGTTCACCGAGGCTCAGGATGGATTGCAGGAGTTAATCACCATCGCTACATCGGCCCTGGGCTATCTTGGGCTCGGGGTCAACCCACGGATGTGCTTTTCTCTCCCCCTTGTCTCATCAGGTCAGGAGAAAACGACCAATGTCGACGAGACTGTCACCTTCCGTGTTGGTGGTAACAACATTCCAGCAGTGGCGATGGGAGATACATTCCAGTATTTGGGGCTGCAATTCACCACGAGCAGACAGAAACTGTTTCATCCTTGGCGGGAGGTTGAGAAGAAGCTCGACATCATAAAGTGCGCTCCAATGAAGCCTCAGCAGCGACTATACTCCCTTCACTCTCTAATCCTCCCGGGCATCTACTATGGCCTATCCCTGGGCAGGACACATCTGGGGGCCCTCTCGTCCCTTGATGTCTGTGTATGTGCAGCTATTCGGTCTTGGCTGCATTTGCCAGCGGATACACCTGTTGGTTACTTCCACGCCCCCATCTCTCATGGTTGCTTGGGGGTCCCAGCAGCTCACTGGCTTGGTCCCCTCCTTCCTTGAAGGAGGCAGCTCGCGAAGATGCAAGGGCTGGGTGTGGCTGTGGCTGTGGACGACTCCTCTCAGGACTTACTTTGATGAGAAGTCCTTCAACTGGACAACGCCCTACAATGGCATGGGGATATTATAAAGTCCAGTTACCAACTGAGCCAGTGTTTTGCCGAGTGCTTGCATTCATCAGTCGATTGCTCTGCACGACGTAAGTCTGCCCAAACACCAGTGCAGCACTGTTGTGTGTCAAACACATGGCAGTTCGTCACAGGCCGCGACTTCATCTCCTGCCTGCGTGCTAGGATTAATGCCTTGCCTACCCAGGCATGGCTCCTACGTGGTAGGGACGGTGACACCAGGTGCTGCAGTGGCTGCAACGTAACGGAGTTGGCTAACCACGTTATCCAGCAATTTTGGAGGAGCGCATGGGGCTCGCATGGCCCTACATGACGCGGTGGCGTCTTACATGGCGCGGGGCCCGTGCCAAAGGGGCTACAGTAAAATGTTGGTGCCTCATGTTCGCTCATCTGAAGGTCTGAAGAAGCCGGATATCGTGGCAGTCCGTGACAAAGCAGAATTTATCATCGATGCTCAGGTGGTCGGCGAAAACCTCGAACTTGATCAGTGTCGTCGAAAGAAGGCAGCGGCCTATGACAAGCAGGCTGTCAAAGGCAGGGTGTGTGAGCACTTCCCGGTGGTCCAGGACATCACCACCACCACGTCGGCGACCATCAACTGGCGTGGTCTGGTCTCCAGCTTCCGCTAGAGCACTGCAGGAGGTGGCCGTGACAAATAGCCACAACAGTTCTTCTGGGCAGTATTATGGCGGTGCGGCGATTCGACACAATGACTGCCCCTCGCCGCCGCACGATGCCTCGCACCGGCGTTGGATCGTGTGTGCTCAACCCTTCGGCTGCTGCCTGGCTATCTTAAGCATAAACACAAACATAGGCATAATTCCCTTTCTTATTCATAAGTGAATTTATTTCTATTGTACATCCTGTAATCCCGCTTTGTGGGTAACCACTTAATGTATTATTCACAATATGTGAATAAAGACGGCTAATACAGCCAAATGCCTCGTCACTCGACGAAAAATTTCACTAAATACGAGGCGAAACTGGAGGGAGTAGCTAAAACTCCAGGCATATGGTTGCGTATCGCTCCTGGTGGGCTGCCAAAAGTAAGAATGAGAACGTAAAGGTGACCACAAATGGGGAGTAATTAGCAGGAGTAAATATGACACTCTTCAGGTTTCCAAAGGCCTCGTCACGAGACAAGAATAACAGTAACCTTGAGGAGAGACTGGCGGGAGTAACGGTGACACTAGGCATATAGTTGCGTATCGATTCTGGCGGACTGGCAACAGTAAGAATGAGAATGTAAAGGGCCATAGACACGGGTTCACAGGTAGATGCCGTGTTTCTTGACTTCCTCAAGGCGTTCGATACAGTTCCCCACAGTCGTTTAATGAACAAAGCAAGAGCATATGGACTATCAGACCAATTGTGTGATTGGATTGAAGAGTTCCTAGATAACAGAACGCAGCATGTCATTCTCAATGGAGAGAAGTCTTCCGAAGTAAGAGTGATTTCAGGTGTGCCACAGGGGAGTGTCGTAGGACCGTTGTTATTCACAATATACATAAATGACCTTTGGATGACATCGGAAGTTCACTAAGGCTTTTTGCGGATGATGCTGTAGTATATCGAGAGGTGGTAGCAATGGAAAGTTGTACTGAAATGCAGGAGGATCTGCAGCGAATTGACGCATGGTGCAGGGAATGGCAGTTGAATCTCAATGTAGACAAGTGTAATGTGCTGCGAATACATAGAAAGATAGATCCTTTACCATTTAGCAACAATATAGGTCAGCAACTGGAAGCAGTTAATTCCATAAACTATCTGGGAGTAGGCATTAGGCGTGATTTAAAATGGAATGATCATATTAAGTTGATCGTCGGTAAACAGATGCCAGACTGAGATTCATTGGAAGTATCCTAAAGAAATGTAAACCGAAAAGTAAGGAAGTAGGTTACAGTACACTTGTTGGCCTACTACTTGAATATTGCTCACCAGTGTGGGATCTGTACCGCCAGATTGGATCTTCTTTCTCTTTCTCTTCTATCAACCCAACGGAGAGCAGCGCGCTTCGTTATAGGATCATTTAGTAATCGCGAAAGCGTTACGGAGATGATAGATAAACTCCAGTGGAAGACTCTGCACGAGAGACGCTCAGTAGCTCGGTACGGGCTTTCGTTGAAGTTTCGAGAACATACCTTCACCGAAGAGTCAAGCAGTATATTGCTCCCTCCTACGCATATCTCGCGAAGAGACCATGAGGATAAAATCAGAGGGATTAGAGCCAACACAGAGACATACCGACAATCCTTCTTTCCTCGAACAATACGAGACTGTGTGGCGGAGGGTACCTGGAGTAGCTCTACCGGTTCTCCCTTCTGTTCCAGTCAGGTGGCTTGCGGAGTGTGGATGTAGATGTAGATGTGGCCGAAAACGGAGTGCAACTGGCAGGAGTAACTATGACTCACTTAAGGAAGCGAAATGCCTCGTCACCCGACCAAAAATTCAGCAAACGCGAGGAGCAACTGGAGGCAGTAATGTAGTATCATTGCCACAGATACTACAACGCCGCGCTAACACAAGTTCTGCAGCGCGTCGTCTGCCGAGCACAGCGCACTCTAGCGGGCTGTGCATCTCGACTGAACTGGAGTGTGCCTCGTTCATTTCTTAGCTAGATTTCAACCTAGGGAGACGCAGTTTCATAATCGGGCCTCGGCCAGTTCTGTTTGCATTGATTCTCTGAGGACGGCCCATCAGGTTTAGTCCCTCAGAATATGTTGTATTAGTTCATGGTATTCCATGTCTCGGGATTGTAGGACTGCAGATACGGCTATGAACTAACAAACTACTGGAGATAAGTAATTTTCATTGTACTATGTTAGAGAGAAGGATTATTATTCAAGAAACTCAGTGTGCCGTACCGCATATTATTGCAACCTGAACTCCTTCGTTCCTATCAACTCGCCCTCCTACTTATTTGCATTTAGTATCGAGTTGAAAACACCCACGCGTTTTGTGCCTTTAAACAGTGAGAGACAAAAAATAAAATGGCGACGAGTCTAGTCCCTTATTTCCGAGTTCACTAAACTAGCTTCGATTCTGGTTCTTTGCTTCCGTGGTTGTCCACTTAGTTTCGCCTAGGTTGGCGACGTGCTTTCGCCCTGCGGACAGTTGCTTGCTCACTTTTCTGGTTTACCCTCATCTGCGGTACGGTAGTTGCTACCTGCTGCACGGATTAGCTTGCTTCCTGTTTGTTGCACCATGTCTTCGCAAAGAGAACAACCTTCGCTGCCCGAGCTATTACAACTGCAGACGCAGCAGACGTCGCAGTTGCTCGCAGCGATGCAAGGACTTGTGGCCATGCAGGCTGCAGCGGCGCAAGCGAACACGACGCCGCCGCCGCCGCCGGCACCCACGGCGCCTCCACCGCCACCGCCAACACCAGCACCGCCGTTCCGACGCTTCAATCCTTACACGGAACGGTGGGACGAGTACTGGGCGCAGCTTGAAGCCCACTACGAGGCCTACAAACTTGCAGGTAATGCGCGGCTGCCTTTCCTTATTGCCCACGCTGGTGTGGAACTGTACCGCGTGTTAGTGAAACTCTTCCCCGCCTCCCGCTCGGAAGAACAGTTGTATGACGACGTGCTCCGCAGGTTGGACGCACATTACAAGGACAGCGTCAATATCGTCGCTGCGCGTTATAAGTTTTTTCGCCTGTGGCGTGAACCTGGTCAGACTACCCGCTCGAGGATTGCAGGCTTGCAAGGGCTTACGTCCGACTGTGACTTTCAGTGCGCCTGCGGACTGTCCTATGCAGATGTAATGGTCAGAGACGCTATCGCGCAAAATGTGACGGATCATCGCCTCCGGGAACAGATCCTCAAATTTAAGAACCCTACTTTGCTCGAAGTGTTAGATTTGCTGGATCGCCAGGACACGTTGGACAGGGCAAATTCCGCGTTCGATGCAACGCCACGCGTGTGCGCGGTTCGTGCTTCTCACAACAGGCCCGCGCACTCAGCTTCACCGCACCGCAAGCAGGCGCGCAAAAAATTTGCTCCCCATGCTTCCGCGCCTAGACTCAAATCTTGCCCTGAGTTTTTAGTGCTCATCTCCGAGACAAGTGCCCTTCCCGTCGGGCTCAGTGTTTCCTCTGTAACAAAACAGGTCATGTTCAAGCCGTGTGTTCTAAACGGAACTCTCACCCCACACAGGTGTCAAGTTCGCGTAGGTCGCAGCGGCATCGCCGCAACGGCTCTCGCTGTGGAATAGACTTTGAGCAACCTATGGACGTTAATGCTATTTTTGAACGGGCTTCTACGCCACGTGCGTCTCCCACAAGTCAGGTGCGTAGCCACACTTCCTCAGACACTCTCCATCGCATTGAGCGCGGCGCACGCAAACTGTTTGTGACTCTCCGCATTGCTGGACATGCTGTGCGTTTGCAGTTACGTACTGGTGCTTCGGTTTCTTTATTGAATCACAAGACATATGCATCGCTTGGCTCACCGCCGCTCCGCCGGTCGCCTTCCAAGCTGGCTGCTTTCACAGGAACGAGAAATTTCGGTGCCTGGTGTGTGTAGTGTGCAGGCCACGTACGGTGCCACCACCAGAACAGTGACTTTACACGTCATTCAATCGCATGATGCTACAAACATTTTCGGACTGGATGTGTTTGTCTTGCACCGAGAGGTCAAAAAGTTCAATGTCCTGTCCGTCTCAGCTAGTGACCATAATGACAGTGTTGACTCCCTTTGTGCGTCGTTTTGTGAACTTTTCTCCGACGGCTTGCGCTGCGCTTCTAATTTCGCTGCGCATGTTGCATGCGGGAGTAGGTTGAATAATGAACAAAAAAATAGGAGTGCGGGTAAGCTACTACAAACAGCATAGTGAACGCATTATTGTGGCCAAGATACACACGAAGCCCACACCTACTACAGTAGTACAAGTTTATATGCCAACTAGCTCTGCAGATGATGAAGAAATTGATGAAATGTAAGATGAGATAAAAGGAATTATTCAGAGAGTGAAGGGAGACGAAAATTTAATAATCATGGGTGACTGGAATTCGGCAGTAAGAAAAGGGAGAGAAGGAATCGTAGTAGGCGAATATGGATTGGGGGAAAGAAATGAAAGAGGAAGCCGTCTGGTAGAATTTTGCACAGAGCACAACTTAATCATAGCTAACACTAGGTTCAAGAATCATGAAAGAAGGTTGTATACATGGAAGAGGCCTGGAGATACTGACAGGTTTCAGATAGATTATATAATGGTAAGACACAATTTAAAACCTGGTTCCTAAATCTCTGACATTTCCAGGGGCAGATGTGGATTCTGACCACAATCTATTGGTTATGAACTGTAGATTAAAACTGAAGAAACTGCAAAAAGGTGGGAATTTAAGGAGATGGGACCTGAATAAACTGACTAAACCAGAGGCTGTACAGAGTTTCAGGGAGAGCATAAGGGAACAATTGTAACACATGGGGGAAAGAAATACAATAGAAGAAAAATGGGTAGCTCTGAGTGATGAAGTAGTGAAGGCAGGAGAGGATCAAGTAGGCAAAAAGACGAGGGCTAGTAGAAATCCTTGGGTAACAGAAGAGATGCTGAATTTAATTGATGAAAGGAGAAAATATAAAAACGCAGTAAATGAAGCAGGCAAAAGGGAATACAAACGTCTCAAAAATGATATCGACAGGAAGTGCAAAATGGCTAAGCAGGGATGGCTAGAGGACAAATGTAAGGATGTAGAGGCTTTTCTCACTAGGGGCAAGATAGATACTGCCTACAGGAAAATTAAAGAGACATTTGGAGAAAAGAGAGCCACTTGTATGAATATCAAGAGCTTATATGGAAACCCAGTTCTTAGCAAAGAAGGGAAAGCAGAAAGGTGGAAGGAGTATATAGAGGGTCAATAAAAGGGTGAAGTACTTGAGGACAATATTATGGAAATGGAAGAGGATGTAGATGTGGATGAAGATGAAATGGGAGATACGATATAGCGTGAAGAGTTTGACAGAGCATTGAAAGGCCTGAGTCGAAACAAGGCCCCGGGAGTAGACAACATTCTATTAGAACTACTGACGGCCTTGGGAGAGCCAGTCATGACAAAACTCTACCATGTGGTGAGTAAGATGCATGAGACAGGCGAAATACCCTCAGACTTCAAGAAGAATATAATAATTCCAATCCCAAAGAAAGCAGGTGTTGACAGATGTGAAAATTACCGAACAATCAGTTTAATAAGCCACAGCTGCAAAATACTGACACGAATTCTTTACAGACGAATGGAAAAACTGGTAGAAGCCGACCTTGGGGAAGATCAGTTTGGATTCCGTAGAAATATTAGAACACATGAGGCATTACTGACCTTACGACTTACCTTAGAAGAGAGATTAAGGAAAGGCAAACCTACGTTTCTAGCTTTTGTAGACTTAGAGAAAGCTTTTGACAAAGTTGACTGGAATATCCTCTTTCAAATTCTAAAGGTGGCAGGGGTAAAATACAGGGAGCGAAAGGCTATTTACAATCTGTACAGAAACCAGATGGCAGTTACAAGATTTGAGGGACACGAAAGGGAAGCAGTTGTTGGGAAGGGAGTAAGACAGGGTTGTAGCCTCTCCTCGATGTTATTCAATCTGTATGTTGAGCAAGCAGTAAAGGAAAGAAAAGGAAAAATTCGGACTAGGTATTAAAATCCGTGGAGAAGAAATAAAAACTTAGATGTTCGACGATGACATTGTAATTCTGTCAGAGACAGCAAAGGACTTGGAAGAGCAGTTGAACGGAATGGACAATGTCTTGAAAAGAGGATATAAGATGAACATCAACAAAAGCAGAACGAGGATAATGGAATGTAGTCGAGTTAACTCGGGTGATGCTGAGGGAATTAGATTAGGAAATGAGACACTTAAAGTAGTAAAGGAGTTTTGCTATTTGGGGAGCAAAATAACTGATGATGGTCGAAGTAGAGAGGATATAAAATGTAGACTGGCAATGGCAAGGAAATCGTTTCTGAAGAAGAGAAATTTGTTAACGTCGAGTATAGATTTAAGTGCCAGTAAGTCGTTTCTGAAACTATTTGTATGGAGTGTAGCCATGTACAAAAGTGAAACATGGACGATAAATAGTTTGGACAAGAAGAGAATAGAAGCTTTCGAAATGTGGTGCTACAGAAGAATGCTGAAGATTAGATTGGTAGATCACATAACTAATGAGGAGGTATTGAATTGAATAAAATTGGGGAGGAGATTATGGCACAACTTGACAAGAAGGGACCGGTTGGTAGGACATGTTCTGAGGCATCAAGGGATCACAAATTTAGCATTGGAGGGCAGCGTGGAGGGTGAAAATCGTAGAGGGAGACCAAGAGATGAATACACTAAGCAGATTCAGAAGGATTTAGACTGCAGTAAGTACTGGGAGATGAAGAAGCTTGCACAGGATAGAATAGCGTGGAGAGCTGCATCAAACCAGTCTCAGGTCTGAAGACGACGACGACGACGACGACAACAACAACATGTAGTTAGAGACAATGCTATACCCGTGTACCGTCGCGCTCGCCCGGTGCCGCATGCGCAACGCGACGCAGTAGCTGCGGAATTCGTGCATTTGAAATGCGTTGGGGTCCTGGAACCCGTGTCTGCCTCACCCTGGGCGTCACCGATAGTGTGTGTTAAACCTAATGGTAAAATTTGCACAAATGCGGAGTCTAAGTCCACAGCGAATCCCCAGACTGTTGGTGCTACTTTTCTTCGGTCATCAGTCCCCTAGAACTACTTAAACCTAACATAAGGACATCACACACATCCATGCCCGAGGCAGGATTCGAACCTGCGACCGTAGCAGTCCCGCGGTTCCGGACTGAAGCGCCTACAACAGCGCGGCCACAGCGGCCGGCGCAGGACGTATTAGATATGTTGGGTCCACGAAAATATTTTTCCGCGATTGATTTCAGAGACGTGTACTTCCAGATGCCGCTCGACGACTAGTCGCAGCGCTACTTTGTCACTTCGGATTGTTCAAGTTTCGCCGACTTCCTTTCGGTTGTGCTTCGGCGCATGCTATTTTTCAGTCGTATTTACAGCAATTGTAGTGTCAGGTCGCACCCCTGAAGAACATTTGCAGAACTTGAAAACTTTGTTTAGATTCCTTTCGCAGGGTGGTCTCAAAAGTAACAAGAACAAGTGAAAGTTTTTTCGGACTGAGATAGAATACTTACGCCATGTGATTAATGGACAGGGTATCCACTCCTCACCGTCGCATCTCCGTGCGATCAGAGACTTGCCGGCGCCTACGAACTTGAAGGAACTCCAGTTTGTGTCGGGAAAAATTACTTATTATATTCGCTTCATTCCTAACGCCGCTCAGATAGCAGCGCCTTTGCATCGCCTCCGGCATAAGAATGTGCGTTTTGTGTGGTCTCCGGATTGTGACGCAGCTTTCCGCCAGCTCCGATCTGCGTTGCTCAGTGATCTTTGTTTGGTTCCTTTTGATCCCTCTCGGCCTTTGGTTTTGGCTGTCGATGCGTCTTCACACGGCATTGGCGCGGTTCTCTAGCACCGCGTACTTTCGGTCGATCGCATTTGCCTCCAAATTGCTCAATTCCGCGCAAGATAACTGCTCTCAGATAGAACTTCCGACCGTACAAAAAATCGTGGAACTTGGCCACTCCATAGACAATAGCTAGAGCTTCATTTTCTATCTGGTTTCCGACCCGTCCAAGCCCGTTCCAGTCAGTACGGCGCAAAAATTGCAACGTTGGGCAGTGTTTCTGTCAGACTAAAATTATGAAATTTTGTACCGACCTACGGCTCGACAGGGCAATGCCGACGCGTTGTCTCGTCTTCCAATTGGTCCGGAGAATTCCTTTGACTCCTCCGAAGTGTCGTGCCTCTACGTTTAGTCTCAAGACGCAGTTTGCTGATGGTATTCCGGTCGACTTCCGTCGTATTGCTTCCGCGACGGCCGCCGACGATTCTTTACGCCTCGTTTTTGCAATACATCCGTACGCAATGGCCACCGTCTGCTTCACAAATTCCTGACCCCCTGGTTCAGCGTTATTTTGCTCAGCGACAAAGTTCGTCAGTTCACCACGGTGTTCTATTACTCCGAACGGAAAATTATCAATCCCGTGTCGTGGTACCTCGTTCTTTGCGGTCGGAAATTCTCCGCCTTCTCCATGTTGGTCACTGGGGTACTGTGCGGACGAAACAGCTCGATCGACGGCATTGCACCTGGATTGGTATTGATCGCGACATTGATGCTCCGCGCAAGACTGACAAGTAGCGATAAAATCTTCAATCTGCTCCCCGCCAACAGTTCTTTGCGTGGCCGACTCCTAATGCGCCTTGGCAGCGTCTCCATGTTGATTTCATGGGTCCGTTCTGGGACGCCCGCTGGTTGATTGTTATTGATGCTTAAAGCAACTTTGTCCGCAGCTGGTGGTCGTGGGGTAGCGTTCTTGCTTCCCACGCCTGGGTTCCTGGGTGCGATTCCCGGCGGGGTCAGGGATTTTCTCTGCCTCGTGATGACTGGGTGTTGTGTGATGTCCTTAGGTTAGTTAGGTTTAAGTAGTTCTAAGTTCTAGGGGACTGATGACCATAGATGTTAAGTCCCATAGTGCTCAGAGCCATTTGAACCATAGCCTTAAAGCAACTTCCCCTCTGCTGTCCCGATGGTTTCCACTACCTCGGCGAGTACCATTCGGACGTTGACGACGATTTTGTCTGGAGGGTCTGCTGGAAGTGCTTGTTTCCGACAACAGCCCCCAGTTTGTCTCCAAGGAATTTGAAACATTTCGTGCTGCCAATGGCATTCGCCATCTGACTACCTCCCCGTTCCACCCGCAGTCGAATGGCGAGCCTCAACGGTTCGTCCGAACTTTCAAGTCACAGATGACTAAGTTGCATGCTCAAAAAGGAGGACCAATTGGCAGGAATAGCTATGAGCCCATTAATGTAGCTGAATGCCTCGTCACCCAGCCAAAGTTTCAGCAAACGCAAGGAGAGACTGGGGGTATTCACTGTGACACTAGGCATATATATAGTTGCGTATCGCTTCTGGTGGACTGGTCACAGAAAGTATGAAAATGTGAAGTTGGCCAAAAGCGAAGAGCAACTGGAAGGAGTGACTATGACTCTCTTAAGGTAGCCAAATGCCTCGTAACGCGACCAAATATTTCAGCAAACACGAGGAGCAAATGCAGGCAGTAACTATAACTCCAGGCATATAGTTATGTATCTTTTCTGGCGGGCTGGAAACAGTTACTCGTGTCAGTTGCTCCCCTTTTCGGCCTCCTTTTCATTCTGTTTCTTACTATGACTCTCTTAAGGTAGCCAAATGCCTTGTCATGCCCGACCAAAAATTTCAGCAAACGCTAGGAGCAATTAGTGGGTGTAATTTAGACTCTAGGCCTATAGTTGCGTATCGCTTCTGCCGGACTGGCAACACTTAGAATCAAAATGTAAAGGTGGGCAAAAAGGGGAAGCAACAGGCAGGAGTAACTATGACTCTCTTAAGCCCGCATGATGCGCAATTTAAGGTAGTGCCCTGTGCCACTTGGCCGGAATCGGTGTGTGATGCCTCTAGCCTCTTTGTGGCGAAGCCCGAGTCCCTAGCCTCCTTGGGGCGAGAATCGGGTGCAATGTCAGCGTGGACGCGACAGCGTGGACGTGAACCGTATGTGCAGTTGACGGACTTTGAGCGAGGGCGTATAGTGGGCATGCGGGAGGCCGGGTGGACATACCGTCGAATTGCTCAACATGTGGGGCGTGAGGTCTCCACAGTACATCGATGTTGTCACCAGTGGTCGGCGGAAGGTGCACGTGCCCGTCGACCTGGGACCGGACCGCAGCGACGCACGGATGCACGCCAAGACCGTAGGATCCTACGCAGTGCCGTAGGAGACCACACCGCCACTTCCCAGCAAATTAGGGACACTGTTGCTCCTGGGGTATCGGCGAGGACCATTCTCAACCGTCTCCATGAAGCTGGGCTACGGTCCCGCACACCGTTAGGCCATCTTCCGCTCACGCCCCAACATCGTGCAGCCCACCTCCAGTGGTGTCGCGACAGGCGTGAATGGAGGGACGAATGGAGACGTGTCGTCTTCAGCGATGAGAGTCGCTTCTGCCTTGGTGCCAATGATGGTCGTATGCGTGTTTGGCACCGTGCAGGTGAGCGCCACAATCAGGACTGCATACGACCGAGGCACACAGGGCCAACACCCGGCATCATGGTGTGGGGAGCGATCTCCTACACTGGCCCCCCCTGCGGGTCCGGGGATTAGAATAGGCCTGCGGTATTCCTGCCTGTCGTAAGAGGCGACTAAAAGGAGTCCATCCCCCTCACGGGGGTAGTTCGCGCCTGCGTCCAGAGACGGACGGTTCCACGACCTATCATCGTGGTCCTTTTGGTTTTTTCACTTCTCGTTTCTTCCTTCCTTTTGTTGGTTCCTTTCTTTGCTCTTCTCCACCTCACTGTCTTCCTTACCCTTTCCCTTGCCTTCTCCTTGCCTTCTCATTGCCTTTTTCTCCTTGCCTTCTCATTGCCTTTTTCTCCTTGCCTTCTCATCGCCTTTTTCTCCTTGCCTTCTCATTGCCTTCTTCCCCTTGCTTTCTCATTGCCTTCTGCTCCTTGCCTTCTCTGGTCTCCGCCTCGGCGTTTGAGACAGTCTGTCCTCTTTCTCCCTCTCTCTCTTCTTTTTCCTCTTCTTCCTTCCTCCCTGTGCGTGCCTGAAGGCCGACCCACGCGTTCGCACGCGTAGCCGGTGACGGGGTAACGCGTAAGTCCCCGCCCTGGGTAGACATGTAAGGCACGCGCGTACCCCCTGGTAAAGGCCAGGCCTGGGGAGGGGTGATTGCCTGAGCTGATACCTTCTGACCATGCCGATTGGTCCCTCCGTCTGTTTCTCGGGAGGTGTGACCTGAGGTGTAAACATTCACCTAAGGCGGGAGTGCCCTCTGAGAGGGTCCCCACAAGGAAGGAGCGCGCCATCGGAGACGCTGGCAATCATGGGGGATTCCTCCGCAATGGATTCTACTCCATCTCTTTCGACTTCGACCCAAAAACGGAAACGTGACCAGCCAACAGTGACAAAAGTACTACCGCCTGCCCCACAGTTCCTCGTAGTTTCTCGAACTGAGGACGGAAAGGATTTTTCCTCTGTCAACCCTTTCGTTATTCAGAAGGGCGTAGATGCCATAGCCGGATCTGTCAAATCCTGTACCAGGTTGCGTAACGGCACCTTATTACTAGAAACTGAGAATGCCTTTCAGGCACAAAAACTGCTTCGGGCCACCCTCCTGTACACGTTCCCTGTCCGGGTGGAGGCCCACCGAACTTTGAATTCGTCTCGTGGTGTGGTCTATACTGGCTCCCTTGACGGATTGACTGACGAGGAGCTTCAATCATTCCTCGCTGAGCAGGGCGTGACGGCTGTCCATAGGGTCATGAAAAAGGTCAACAATGACCTTGTACCGACCCGGACAATTTTCTTGACCTTCGATAGTGTTAAGCTGCCATCGCGCATCAAGGCGGGCTACGAGGTTATTTCTGTTCGCCCCTATATCCCGACACCTACGCGCTGCTACCAGTGTCAGCGTTTCAATCACACTCGACAGTCTTGTTCCAATGCGGCTAAATGTGTCACCTGTGGCAGGGATGCCCATGAGGGTGACTGTCCACCTCCGTCTCCTCGTTGTGTGAACTGTCAGGGTGACCATGCCGCATCCTCCCGCGACTGTCCTGTCTATAAGGAAGAACGCTGTATCCAGGAAATTCGGGTCAAAGAGAAAGTGTCCACCTCGGCTGCTCGCAAGCTATTGGCTAGTAGGAAGCCCACGCTGCTCCCAGCGGGGAAATACAGTACTGTCCTCGCCTCTCCTCGGACTACCCGGGAGGTAGCAACCCAGACATGCGATCTGACCTTCAGCACCACGGTCGTCCGTTCGGCCAGTGCTAAGATCGCGCGGTCGACGTCTCCTCTTCCTCCCATCACCCCACAGACACGAGCACCTTCTTCAGCTTCTGCTAAGACGAAGACACCGAAGTCAGATGCACGGGCCTTCAAGAAGGAACCATCCCGTGCAGACTTCCTCCGTACCTCGACCTCCCAGCCTTCGACCGGTCCTTCCACTACACGTCCTTCCAAAAAGGCGCATAGGAAGCACAGTTCTCCTTCCCCGCCACGGCGCATTTCTTCTCTTGCGCCACCCAGCGGCTGCCGCCCCAGGCCGTCATCCGTTTCGCCTGGCCGCACCGCTGGTCGCCGTACATCTGGCCGTTCACTGGCGGAGGAAGCTCCCCCTCCCGGCCATCCTCCCGAGATGGCCGATGACCCTATAGACCCAATGGACGATGACTGTCCGCCTACTGATAGCGGCGGCAGTGCTCGCTCGAAGCCAGGGCATCAGCGGCCTTCGAGGTGACCACTTCTCTCATCTTTCTTTTCTTACGATGGCACTTATTCACTGGAATATTCGCAGCATTCGCTCCAACCGAGAGGACTTGAAGTTGCTGCTCCGCTTGCACCGTCCGCTTGTCGTAGCCCTCCAGGAAACGAAGCTACGCCCATGCGATCAAATTGCCTTGGCACACTACACCTCTGTGCGTTTTGACCTACCCCCTGTGGTAGGTATCCCAGCTCATGGAGGGGTTATGTTGCTGGTCCGGGATGATATTTACTACGATCCCATCACGTTGCACACCGGCCTGCAGGCAGTTGCCATCCGCATTACTCTCCCCACTTTTACGTTTTCCTTTTGTACCGTTTACACTCCATCGTCATCTGCCGTTACCAGGGCAGACGTGATGCAACTTATTGCTCAGCTACCTGCACCATTTTTGTTAACTGGAGACTTCAATGCCCACCATCCCCTTTGGGGCTCTCCAGCATCCTGCCCGAGGGGCTCCCTGTTAGCAGACCTTTTCAACCAGCTCGATCTTGTCTGCCTCAATACTGGCGCCCCTACTTTTCTTTCGGACACATCTCACACCTATTCCCATTTAGACCCCTCTATATGTACTCCCCAACTTGCACGCCCGTTTGAGTGGTATGCACTTTCTGATACATATTCGAGCGACCACTTCCCGTGTGTTATCCATCTCCTGCAGCATACCCCCTCTCCGTGCTTCTCTAATTGGACCATCTCCAAGGCAGACTGGGGGCTCTTCTCTTCCAGGGCGACCTTTCAGGATCAAACCTTTACAAGCTGCGATCGTCAGGTCGCACACCTCACGGAAGTCATTCTCGCTGCTGCTGAATATTCCATCCCTCACCCTCCTTCTTCTCCACGTCGCGTACCGGTCCCCTGGTGGACCGCAGCATGTAGAGACGCTTTACGTGCTCGTCGACGTGCTTTACGCACTTTTAAACGCCACCCTACAGTGGCGAATTGTATCAATTATAAACGATTACGTGCTCAGTGTCGTCGTATTATCAAAGAAAGCAAGAAAGCCAGCTGGGCTGCTTTCACAAGCACCTTCAACAGTTTTACTCCTTCTTCTGTTGTCTGGGGTAGCCTGCGCCGGCTATCTGGCACTAAGGTCCACTCACCAGTTTCTGGCTTGAAGGTCGCGAATGACGTCCTTGTGGCCCCTGAGGCTGTCTCCAATGCCTTCGGCCGCTTTATCGCAGAGGTTTCGAGCTCCGCTCATTACCACCCTGCCTTCCTCCCCCGCAAACAGGCAGAGGAGGCTAGGCAACCTAACTTCCGCTCCTCGAATTGTGAAAGTTATAATGCCCCATTCACCATGCGGGAACTCGAAAACGCACTTGGCCGATCACGGTCCTCTGCTCCAGGGCCAGATTCTATTCATATTCAGATGCTGAAGAACCTTTCTCCTGCGGGTAAAGGTTTTCTTCTTCGTACATACAATCGCATCTGGATTGAGGGACATGTTCCCGCATGCTGGCGCGAGTCTATTGTTGTCCCGATTCCTAAGCCGGGGAAGGACAAGCACTTGCCTTCCAGTTATCGACCTATCTCGCTTACCAGCTGTGTCTGTAAAGTGATGGAGCGAATGGTTAACTCTCGATTGGGTTGGCTGCTCGAGTCTCGACGCCTACTTACCAATGTACAATGTGGATTTCGTAGGCGCCGCTCTGCTGTTGACCATCTGGTTACCTTGTCGACCTTCATTATGAATAACTTCTTGCGGAAGCGCCCGACCGCGGCTGTGTTCTTTGATTTGGAGAAGGCTTACGACACCTGTTGGAAGGCGGGCATCCTCCGCACCATGCATACATGGGGCCTTCGCGGTCGCCTCCCTCTTTTTATTCGTTCCTTTTTAATGGATCGACAGTTCAGGGTACGTGTGGGTTCTGTCCTGTCAGACACCTTTCGCCAGGAGAATGGGGTGCCACAGGGCTCAGTTTTGAGCGTCGCTCTCTTCGCCATCGCGATCAATCCAATAATGGATTGCCTCCCAGCTGATGTATCAGGCTCCCTTTTCGTGGACGATTTTACCATCTATTGCAGCGCGCAGTGTACACGTGTCCTGGAGCGCTGTCTTCAGCGTTCTCTTGACCGTCTTTACTCCTGGAGTGTCGCCAATGGCTTCCGTTTTTCTGCCGAGAAGACGGTCTGTATTAACTTCTGGCGATACAAAGAGTTTCTCCCACCGTCCTTAAGACTCGGTCCCGTTGCTCTCCCAATCGTGGAGACGACCAAATTTTTAGGCCTTACATTTGACAAGAAACTTAGCTGGTCTCCACATGTGTCATATTTGGCCGCCCGTTGTACCCGTTCTTTAAATGTCCTCCGTGTTCTCAGTGGTCTGTCGTGGGGAGCGGATCGAACCGTCCTACTTCGTCTATATCGGTCGATCGTCCGCTCCAAGCTGGATTATGGGAGCTTCGTATACTCCTCTGCACGGCCATCCATCTTACGCCGCCTCAACTCCATACAACATCGGGGTTTACGACTTGCGATCGGAGCATTTTATACCAGTCCCGTAGAGAGTCTTCATGCTGACGCTGGCGAATTGCCACTCACCTACCGGCGCGATATACTGCTTTGTCGGTATGCCTGTCGGCTACTGTCAATGCCCGACCATCCGTCTTATCGTTCCTTTTTTGACGACTCTCTTGACCGTCAATACGGGTTGTATGTCTCTGCCCTGCTACCCCCTGGCGTTCGCTTTCGTCGCCTCCTTCAACACCTTACTTTTTCCCTCCCTGCAACCTTTCGAGTGGGCGAGAGCCGCACGCCACCTTGGCTCCAGGCTCAGGTCCGCGTTCACCTTGACCTCAGCTCGCTCCCAAAAGAGGTCACCCCCGGTTCGGTCTACCACTCCCGTTTTTTGGAACTTCGTTCGAAGTTCATCAACATGACTTTCATTTATACAGATGGCTCTAAGACCAATGACGGGGTTGGGTGTTCCTTTATTGTCGAGGCACAAAGTTTCAAATACCGGCTCCTTGGCCATTGTTTGGTCTTCACAGCTGAGCTCTTTGCCCTCTACCAGGCTGTTCTTTACATCTGCCGCCACCGACATTCTGCTTATGTCATCTGCTCAGATTCCCTGAGCGCCATCCAGAGCCTCAGTGATCCATACCCGGTTCACCCTTTCGTACACCGGATCCAACGCTCTCTTCAGCAGCTGGTGGACGTCGGTTCTCCAGTTAGCTGTATGTGGGTTCCGGGCCATGTCGGTATCCCTGGGAACGAAGCTGCAGATGCCGCGGCCAAGGCTGCGGTCCTCCAGCCTCGAACAGCTTCTTGTTGCGTCCCTTCGTCCGATTTTAGCAGGGTGATTTGTCGGCGCATCTTATCTCTGTGGTATGCCGATTGGGCTGCACTTACCGACAACAAGCTTCGGGCCTTAAAACCTCTTCCCGTGGCTTGGACGTCCTCCTCACGCCCTTCTCGGCGGGAGGAGGTCGTTTTAGCCCGGTTAAGAATTGGACACTGCCGGTTCAGCCATCGCCATCTGCTGACGGCTGCGCCGGCGCCGTTCTGCCCATGTGGGCACTTGCTGACGGTTAGACACATTTTAATGTCCTGTCCAGATCTTAACACACTGCGCCTCGATCTTAACCTGCCAAATACTTTCGATGCCATTTTAGCGGATGACCCACGAGCAGCTGCTCGTGTTCTTCGTTTTATCAATTTGACACACCTCGCTAAGGACATTTGATGATGCTGTTTTTTAATCCTATGCCTGTCAGTCTGTCTTTTATTGTGTTTTCCCTTTTAGTTGTTGTGGTCAACTTGCGCCTCGCGGTGCATTCTTAGAGTAGTCAGGGCGCTAATGACCATTGAAGTTGTGCGCCCTAAAACCACAAAAAAAAAAAAAAAAAAAAAATCCTACACTGGCCGTACACCACTGGTGATCATCGAGGGGACACTGAATAGTGCACAGTACATCCAAACCGTCATCGAACCCATCGTTCTACCATTCCTAGACCGGCAAGAGAACTTGCTGTTCCAACAGGACAATGCACGTCCGCATGTATCCCGTGCCACCCAACGTGCTCTAGAAGGTGTAAGTCAACTACCCTGGCCAGCAAGATCTCCGGATCTGTCCCCCATTGAGCATGTTTGGGACTGGATGAAGCGTCGTCTCACGCGGTCTGCACGTCCAGCACGAACGCTGGTCCAACTGAGGCGCCAGGTGGAAATGGCATGGCAAGCCGTTCCACAGGACAACATCCAGCATCTCTACGATTGTCTCCATGGGAGAATAGCAGCCTGCATTGCTGCGAAAGGTGGATATACACTGTACTAGTGCCGACATTGTGCATGCTCTGTTGCCTGTGTCTATGTGCCTGTGGTTCTGGCAGTGTGATCATGTGATGTATGTGACCCCAGGAATGCGTCAATAAAGTTTCCCCTTCCTGGGACAATGAATTCACGGTGTTCTTATTTCAATTTCCAGGAGTGTATTAATCATTGGCTTAGTTCTTTAAAACCTTCACCAGAAAAAGCATTAGAAGGACTTGTACCTTTAGCAAACATGGCTACACACTTTGTTGTTATACTATTGTTTAATATGTTCAGTATCACTGAAAGAGCTGTGTCAATGTGGGTTTTCTTACAAATGCATTGCTTTAAGTGAGTAGTTCCTGACTGGAAACAGAATAATGCAAAAACAGTATATGCACATAGTTGACTTTCTGCTTTCATCCACAACCAATCATAATGTATTCCAAACTTCACTGTTCAGATCCTCCCAATATAATTCATCAGTGTGTATGTATTGATACCAGTCTTTTCACAGCATTTTTTTCTCATGCTGCAGGATTATTTGCACACAAATGCGAAGATGGGGATGGTGATAGTTAAGGACTGTAGATACATTCAACATGTTTGGAATGAACCATTATCCAGGACTGACAAAAGAAATTTTACTTCTATGTGAATATGGCATTGATACTACTCAATAGTGGCAGTGAAAATTTCTTCTGTACTGGGATTTGGATAGAGATTTCTCACTTTACATGAGTGGTCACCTTAATTGCTGTTGGTGTCAGAGCATGTTTCCTATCTAGCCCAAATCTCCATATTATGTACCCAGTATGTTTTCTTCTTTGCTTGCAGGTCTACTGTATTTCTGCAGAATAGCACACAACATAATGCATCGGGACTGAAAGGCAAATATGCCATTATGCATCTGTATTTATAAAGGTATGGTGTCTGTTGTTATGGATGTTGGACCAAAATAACAGGCACTATATCTACAAATTTTCTAGGTTCGTCACATTTTCTGTGCTTGGCTATGACAAGTGGTGTGGGCAGACTATAAATTTAGCCTCTGGTCACTTAATCTCACATTTTGTGCTTCCTTGTTCAGTTGTGGAAGACTTCAACACCTGTCAACCACAGCTTCTGTTTCATGTCTTTCTTTCTCCTAACACTACAGCCAGATGTGTTGCAGTGTAGCTATTTAATCAAATGACAAATTATTTTCTATACCTTATCTTCTATACTTTTTCTGGAACTCTTTTATAATTACTTTAAAATTCATAATTAATGTCTTTGCTACACCACATTTTTATAAATAACTTACTATATTACTTATGATTTAACAAATTATTCTTTCCCTTAAACACACACACACACACACACACACACACACACACACACACACACACACACACACACACACAGACACTCACTCTTTCTCACACAAAAATGCTGCGATAGCTGTCCAGTGCAGAATGTGCACATTATTCCCTGACATACGTCACCACATACAAAATAGAAATAAATCTAATGACCAATATATGTACATTTATGTATGATATATTGTTTAATATCACTATTTTCATACTGTAATCATAATATTAAAAAAAATTAATTTATTTTTAAGAGGGCATAGGTCTGTGCATCACTCCTCTGGAGTGTCGTGTATAAGCACAGTTCATAAAATTTCTGTCGCAAGGACAATGCCGGAAGCTTTCTTTCTTTCTTTCTTTCTTTCTTTCTTTCTGTTCTACAAACATGCAATGAACATGGGTTTCTGTTTCTTAATAATGACTGCTGAAATCTGTTGTGGGTTCAGTACAGCTCTGTGTATGTTAAAATACCCTTATATGCCAGTCATTGCAGTTATAATAGGAACACAGCATTAAAGCAGTAGATAAAGATTTTTGAAAGAAGTTTTCCTCTCTGTGTATTTACAGCTGGAGGTACTGGGGGTAATGCCAGTCAGCGTGATCGGGAACCGGAGGCCGGCCCCAGTACCAGGTCTCCAGCTGCAGACTCACCAGGTGAGTAAGAGCCCACAGTTGGAGGTTGGTGTTCCTACTCTACTCTACTCTACTCTACTCTACTTATACTCATACTCTGGAATCTAATGTATATTGGCACCTATTAATGGACTTCAAGATGGGGTGTGTCCACACTTCTCCTTTATGATGGCTTGAACTCATCTGTGGAAACTTTCATTCATTCTTCCTCGATAGTAGATACTGGAGAAGATGGAGATAGTGGACATTGGGTTTGGAGTGGGGCCACCTTTATATCTCATCCCTAAGATGAACCATTGCTTTCAGGATGGAATTTGGGCAGACAGGCACACTTCAGGAATGTCACTGTCCATATAAAATTTCCTCACAATTCCACTTCCTGACAGGTGGCATTGTTGAACTGATTCAAATGGTCATTGTCTCTGCAATCTTCCTCTGCTGTAGACAATACACAGTACTGTCAAATATATGCTTATCCTTCTGCATTTAGCATTTTTTAAAGTGCAACAAGGGGAGAACAAATTAACGAGGAGGACTGGCATATTGTATGACATGCCTTCTGTGCATGTCATTGTTGGCACTAAGATGATGGCAGGTAAAGTAAACATAGGGTTTCGCAAACTGAATCCAGCCATCAGATTGCCATGGAGGAGAGAATAATTTGTCACTTCACTCCAAAACACTAGAATATTACTGAGCGAAGTGGCGCAGTGGTTAGACAATGGACTCGAATTCTGGAGGACGACGGTTCAATCCCGCGTCCAGCCATCCTGATTTAGATTTTCCGTGATTTCCCTAAATCGCTCCAGGCAAATGCTGGGATGGTTCCTTTCAAACGGCCTGGCAGATTCCCTCCCCGTCCTTCCCTAATCCGATGAGACTGATGACCTCACTGTCTGGTGTCCTTCCCCAAAACAATCCCAACTAGAATATTGGAGATAAAAAAATGTGCTCATTGGGATAAAATACAGATTAAATGTAGTGTATTATTAAACACTAACCGCATCCTTAAAATTTCAATTGGTTAATGCATGACAGAGTACTGCACCTGTATGTTCGAAAAAGCTGTGTGTAAAAATGCAATTTTTGTGGGTCACATCTCAGGTTATGTTGATCAATGAACTAATGGTCCTGTGTTTTGGACAGACATCACTCTAGTGGCATTTCCTATACCTGTAGGAAAAATTGTGATACTGCAACTATCCTACAGTACAGGGTAAAAAAGTAAATGTTAGCCAGCCGGGAACATCAAAACATTTATTTATAACATGACCTGTTACCAAGAATCACTGGTTCAAAGATGTCTTACTTTTGCAGCAAAATATGCATGTAATTACTGGCCTTATGCATAAATGTAGTTTTGTCTGATGCCATTGCATGTGGCAAGGGTTCTAGGACCAATTAATGATTTCTCAGGTCACAAAATTATGATTTCAGTCAGATTTTTTTCACCATGAAACTTTACGATCACTTGCTCTAAACAATGGTCACTTCATACTTGTACAGATATGGTCAAAGTGGTATTGCAGTAAAAAGTAGGGTAAGTAGGATCTTAATATATCTGGAAAGAAAAAGATGGCAAAGATCTTGTAAAAATGGAAAGACTGGAAATTCCATAAAATATTTCTAACAGTTTTACTCTTTTATGGTACAAATCACAAGCCAGATATTTTCAATGAATGGCAATTGATGAGTAAAATATTGGAAAAAGTAAAACAAATGATAAAATGTTTTGTAACAAATGTCCTTCATTTGTCTCCTGAGTGTGCTTTTATTTTGCACAATGATGACGTTGGGTTTACAGCCATTCTTGTGTGTATGTTGAAATGTTAAAAAATGTCTGTCCTGCTGTGACATGTCATCACTGAAAAAACATATTTCTAGCTCCATAGGCCAGTTGTGGTTTTCAACTGTGCACAATGTCATCCAGATTTCATATCTTAGACAAGTACTCACATCATGCAATAAAACTCATCTTTTAAGACAAAAAATTTTTTTCGATAAGTCACAGACAGGTCACAGATATTTTAACATTTCAACATGATCTTGAAAAGGGTTATGAAGCTGAAATTATGAGTGTGTAATACAAATGAACAATTAACATTCAAGTGATGGAAATTTCTTTAGAGAAGTGGAAAAGGAGATATTAGTGGTCAGTGTGACAGTGGCAGTAAACACGGAGTAGAGGTAAATGAAGACAGTCAGTGGGAGAAGGAGAGATACGAGACAGTGTAGACAAAACAAAAGATGTGTGTGGACACAATATACAGGCTCTGTGGATGATGGAGGGGCGGATTCTGGACCCTCTAAGATCAGGGGGCTTGAACACACAGTTGTTGGAGAGCATATTTTTTGCTGAAACTTTACACACTAGTGCTTAAGAGGAAAAATAATTTGGATGCCCCAGAATTTTTGAACTGTTAATGTGTTGTGGAGAGTGTGGGAGTATCAAAGAAAGACAAAAGGAGACAGTGTAATTGAGAGATTTGACAGTGGTAGTAACAGTGGGATATACTGTAAATCAGTGGGAGAAAATTAGAAAGTGGTAGAGAGAGACAGTATTTTTTGCATGAGATAATTTGCTCTAATTTTGCCAGCATTAACACTTTGTGTTGCAGTAGGTTGATTCAGAGAATGTTGTAGTATACAAATGTGTATCATCAACCCACTCTTAACAGTACTAACTTGTGTTGTGTGTTGCGTGCAATGCTCTCCTGTATTGCAGAACATGTGAACATTGAAGTTTGTCACTTTCCCCATTGGATAGAGGACAGGAATGAATACATTACTTACCAATAATACAGTTTCTCCTAATGCTTCATTTTCTGTGCTAAATCCAGTGCTCACCACCCTCATTTTAGATGCTTTTGCTTCAACTGCATTTCGTCCCACAGAAAAAAGGATTACTGATATTAGTCTCTTCCATGAAATTTGTTTACTTCATTTCAGACATTAAAATACAGAACAATGTTCTTCTATGAAAGTAAGGAAATACAGGATTCCAAATTACAGAACTGACACGGCAAGTTAAATTTGCTGCCTCATAATATTATATTCCCCAAGCAGATTTTCTGAAATCATATTTGTGGTACTCCACACACATTTTCAGTCAGAATTTGAGTACACTGTGCTATCTACAAATTTAAATAATATTTATAAGTATATTTATAATTAAATATCATGAAAATTGCAATTATTTCACTGAAAAAAAAAACAAAAAAACAAAAAACAAAAAAACAAAAAACAAAAAACTAGCATATCTGTGATGAGCTCTTGCTAAGGACACACTCTAAATTTCACATTTGTTTTGCAGTGAAGTACTTAAGGCCCTTTCATCACATCCCATTGTAAGTGCGAGGGTTGGAACTTACAGTGGCAACACTACTGTGGAGACACTAATGCATTACATTCCTCCAAGGCAGACCATCAATGAACAGTATTACTGTTCATTTTTGGAGCATAGACTGCAACCAGCATTTCTAAAAAAGGAGCGACACTTTCTACACAACCCAACCATCATTTTGCACAACAATGCACAGGCACATAGGATGCAAGTTGTGGCTGCTCTGTTCAGTTGATGGAACTCTGACCTACTGTACCATCCATCATACTCCCCAGTCACAAGTCCTTGTGACTTTGATTTGATTCTGAAGATGAAGGAACCACTTTGTGGCTTTCACTTCAGAACTGTTACAGCGATTAGACAGCCAGTAGACCACTCCATTCACACCGTCAACAGAACAGGCTCTTCCAACAGTATACTATGCCTTCCGCATAGCTGGCAACAGGTGATACACAGTGCTGGTGACTACTTAGGTCAGGTGCAAACACGCAACTCATTTGTATCAGTTGTGAACAAATAGTTGCCACTATTTAACATTGTGTTATTAAACAAAATGTTTAATTTCATGCCCCCCATCATTTGAGAAAACTAGTAAGAGCTATTTTGATATGTCTTGTCTAATGTGTTACTACAATCAAAAATATTTGGAATGTAGTAAAACAAAAAAAAAATCATAAACCATATCTCCAGATTCCTCCAGTGGTTTGGAAAGCGCACGCACACACACACACACACACACACACACACACACACACACACACACACACACACACACACACACACACACACACAGAGAGAGAGAGAGAGAGAGAGAGAGAGAGAGAGAGAGAGAGAGAGAGAGACACACTGGATAAATTGTGGAATGTGCAAAGGTTAAATATGGTGACAAAGAATACTAGCACCATGATGTCTTCATGTAGCAGGAGTCAGAAAGAATAATAATACATGTATGTGAAAAGTAGTGGTGGTAAGTTTTCAGGAAATGTTTAATCTAAAGTTTTCACTGTCTCGTATTGGGTTCAGGGAAGATTGTCAATAGTGACATAAAATATATTTAACTTGAATAAATAAGTTTCTGGTTTTACCAAGAAATAATTTCCTTTCTTTAATGCACACCTAATGTAATTCAGGATTGATAGGAATTGCACTTGCAACGACTTTAGATCAGGGGGAATGGCGCCCAAGTTTCCACAAAGATACTGAAATTCAATTAATAAGAGCTGAGTGTCTCACCTCAACATCAGTGGTAATGTTTTGAGCTTCTAGTAATTAGCTTCTCCACTCAGTTGATGCCAAAAACTTTAGCTAAACAGATGGCATGATCAAACACCTGAAAGATCTCACATAGAACTCCCCATACCACAAGATGTTTCAGCTGACAAATTTAGCTTACTGAGAGTTTAAACAGCAATGAGGAGTGTACCAAAGTGAGCATCAGTTGGTATTGCAGTGTCAAACTGAGCATTCCAGTGGGTATCAGATGTGGTGTATAGTGTTTCAGAATTCCCTAATAATGTGAACTGCTACTGAACTTGTTTTAAATGTCAGATCTCTCCAAATGAAGTACACGGTAATGGCAACACTCAGTCACATAAGGTTAAGAAAAGCACATAAAGAAAATTTCACAAGAGGATTTCACTGAAGAAAATGTCAGAGCAACTTCATACAATCCTCTAATATTACTTCCCTTGCCACAACCATGTCTTCCGCCCAGGGGGCTCGCCACTCTTTGGCAGGTTTGTGCTTCGCTACCACGGGGCCCCAACATTATCAATGTCTCTTTCCCTTCTGTTCTGCATGTCTGTTGTCTTGTTATTCTTTGCACCCTCCCTTGGGGAACATTTCTTTCGTGTTACTGGGAATGTTCCTCATTGCTTGTCGCTGACATAAGAACCGTCTCACCACTGTTTTTCATTTCCTTTCCCTTTCTTCATTTCCCTCCCCCCTCTCGTTCCTCTGATTTGGCTTTTGATGTTAATCTTCTTCTTCTTCTTCTTCTCCTTCTCTGTGTGCTCCTGATCGCTAGCACATGCATGCGACATGTAACATGTGACTGGGTACTGCATAATTCCCAGGTCGACAGGAAGGGTTTGCACATAAACCCTGGTACAGGCTAGGCCCAGGGAGGGGTGATTGCCTGCGCTGCAACCTTCCCAAATAGCTGATTGGTCCATCTGTAAGGTGTTCAGGAGGTGTGACCTGAGGTGCAACCAATCACCTAAGGCTGGTGTGCTCCCTTGTGAAGGTGGCCCCCCAGTTTGAAGGAGCGTGCCATTGGAGACGCTATCAGTCATTCAGGATTTTGTCACAATGAGCCAGTCATCTTCACAATAAGTGTATACAAAAACCTAGACAGAATGAGGCTAATGATTCAAAGACTTTGCCAGCTGCACCACGGTACCTCGTGGTCTCGCATACTGAAGACAATCAGCCCTTTGCCATGGTAGATCTGTTCATTATTCATAAGGGTATTTATGCAGTTGTTGACCCTGAGAATCCTGCTCTCATTTATGGAATGGCTCTTTGCTTTTAGAGACTAATTCTAATTCTGATTTTGAAGCACAACAATTGCTTCCACCTCACTTCTCCACGCCTATCCTGTTCATGTCCAGGCCCATAGAACTGAATACTTCCATTGGTGCTATTTACACTAGGCTGCTCTGTGGTCTGACTGAGGCCAAAATCCAATCTGACCTTCCTGATCATGGTATCATAGCTGTCCATCACCCAGCAAAATGTGTAACCTGTGGCAGGGATGTGCATGAGGGCAATTGTCTGCCCCCTTCTCCCCACTGTATAAACTGCAATGGTGGCCATGCCACCTCCTCTCTAGATTGTCCCATGTATCTTGAAGAGTGGGCTATCTGGGAGATCTGGGTAAAGGAAAAAGTGTCTTACTCAGTTGCTTGTAAGTTCTTGGCTAATCAGAAACTGTACAGTCTCCCATCTGGTACCTACAGATTTTTCTTTTTACCCCTCGATCCATGAAGGCCATGGCCATGCAGACATGAGATGTCAAGTTCAGCTATTGGGTTGTGAAATCGCCCAGTTCAAAGGTAGCATCCCCATCTGCTGTCCAGCTGTGCATCAAGCCATCAAACTCACCTTCTACACAACCAGTAGGCTCGGAGGGATGGGATGAGTACTCTCCCGTGAAGACTTCCTCCGTCCCTCCAGCCAGACAACAACTGAGTCTTCTTCTGCTAATTGGAAAGCCTTGAAGTCTACCAAAGGCAAATAGCCTTAACCTTCTCAGACTTACAGATCCTCTTTGACAGTGTTGCCACATGATGTCTTTGTCCAGATGGTCTCTGTGTTGCTGGTGCGCACTGCCAAATGCTTTCCTGTGATGGACTCTACACACTGACATCACAAGCATACTCATGCTTCGGTGGACCCCATGGAGCAGGATCATCCTGCTTTTGTGCCCTGTGGCAGCAACTATTTGCACGCTGTCACTCGGTAGTCGCTGAGGTTATGCCCTTTCATCTCTTCTTTATCATGACTCTCCTCCAATGAAAAGTTTGTGACCTTTTGTCCCACAAAGAGGATTTGTGGCTACTCTTAGCAACACAGCATCCCCTTGTACTCTGCCCTCAGGAAACAAAATTGTGTCCTCACGACTGCTTTGAGCTTTCACATTTCTTCCCAGTTCCTTTTGACGTTTCCCTGGGTGTCATGCTGGTCATACTGGATGATGTTCATAGTCAACCCATCTACCTGATTACCCATCTTCAAGCTGTTGCAGTTCACCTTTTCCTTCCTCTCCTGACTTTTTCGCTCTTGGCACTCACGTTCCTCCGTCATTTGGTGTCATCAGGGCAGGCTTCCTTCAGCTTGTTGGGCAGGTACCTCACCCATTTCTGCTACTTGGTGACATAAATGTGCTTCATCATCTTTGAGGTTCTCACAGAACCCGTCAGAGGGGTGCCCTCTTGGCTGATCATCTTAATTAAGTCAACCTCTTCTGCCTTGGAACTGGAGCACCCATATTCCTTTCTGACTCTTCACACATCTATTCCCATTTGGACCTATCCTTCTGCACTGCCCAGTTTGCCCATCTTCTTGAGTGGTACATTCTTTCTGACACCTACTCAAGCCCAATTTCCCATGTGCTATCAATTTGCTGAATCCTACCCCACCTGCGTGCACACCCAAATTGCAGCTTACTAAGGCCAACTGGAGTCTTCACTCCTACCTGCCGACCTATGAAGAACGGGAATTCCCAGGTGTGATGACCATAAGGACTTACAAACATTAACCTTACTGCTGCAGAATGTCCCATTCCTCACACTTCATCTTTACCTCGTCGTGTCCTAGTCCCTTGGTGAACTGAGGCAAGCTGCAATGCAATTTGCACACGGAGACGTATCCTCTGCCTTTTTGAAAGTAATCCTACGATGGCTAACTGTTCATTGTAAACAAATGTGTGCAGACTGTTGTCACATTCTTTAGGATAGCAAAATAAACTTTATGATTTAATTCACTAGATATTTTCATAGTTGTCCACATTCAGATGCTGCAGCACCTTACTCTTATGGACAAGCCCTTTCTGCTTAACACATACAATTGCATCTGGGCATAGGGCACATTTCCCGGATACTGGTGTGAAGCCACTGTCATACTCATACATAAGCACAGTAAGGACAAACACTTCCCTTCTAGCCACCACCCCATCTCTCTTACCAGCTGCATTTTCAAGGTGATGGAACATAGGATTCATACATGGCTGGTATGGTGGCTAGAGTCTCACAATTTACTTATGGTTGCCCAGTGTGGATTTTGAGCATGGTATTCTGTCATTGACCATCTCATTACTTTGTCCACCCATGTCATGAATGGTTTTCTGCAGAAATCCCAGACTGTGACCATGTATTTAGATTTTGAGATTGCCTAAGACAGCTCCACACACTTTATAGGTTGGGCTTCCATGGCCACCTGCCCTGTTTCCTCCAGTAAGTTTTTAAAGACAGCGTTTTCATGGTGAGTGTGGGTCCTGCCTTGTCGGACACCTTTATCCAGGACAATGTTCCATTCTTTGTGTTGACCACTTTGCTATTGCCATTAACCCTATAATCGCCTGCCTCCCACCTGGCATCTCCAGCTCACTTTTTGTTGACGATTTTGCCATCTGTTTAAGTTCTCCACTGAGCTGGGTCACTGAGCAGTGTCTTCAGTGATGTCTTGATCATCTTTACTCCTGGAGTATTGCTAATGGCTTTAAGTTTTAACTGATAAAACTGTCTGCACGAATTTCTGGCAGCACAAATGGTTTCTCCGTCCATATTTATATCTTGGGCCTCTTGTCCTTTCATTCATTGAAACTGTGAAATTCCTGGGGCTCATGCTCAATAGGAAACACTCTTGGTCCTCCCATGTGTCTTACCTGGCAGCCTGCTGTGTGTGGTTCCTCAATGTCCTACAAGTCCTGTATGGTACTTCCTGGGGTTCTGATCGAACCATCCTCCTTCACATGTTCCGGTCCGTTGTCCGTTCAAAATTCGACTATGGGTGTTTTGTTTATGCATCTACACATCCATCTGTCTTTACGCCTTCTCAGCACTATCCACCACCATGACATTCATTTGGCCAGTGGTGCCTTTTACACTAGCGCAATTGTGTCTGTATGCTGAAGCAGCTGAAGTACCACTGTTCTACCGCCGATACTTTCTCCTCAGCAGGTATGCGTGCCGTTTGTTTGTTATGTGTGGCCACCCATCCTATGCCTCCTTCTTTGATGATATCTTTGATCGCCAGTATTGGTTGGGTCCCTATCCTGGAGTCCACTTTTGGCACTTGCTTAGTCAGCTTAACTTGACACTACCTGTAACTTTCCCAGTTGGAGTGAACCCTTCGCCACCACAGCTTCATGAAGTGGCCCATGTTAACCTTGGCATTCATTCACTTCCAAAGGTCACTACTCCAGCCTCATTCTATCACCTTCAGTGTTATGACCTATGCATGGAATTTCGCAATAGTTCCTTTGCGTACACTGATGGCTCTGTCTGACCATGGTGTTGAGTGTGCCTTCATTATTGGCACCCACATCTTTAGATATCAGCTTCTGGCACACTTCTCAGTATTTATAGCCAAGCTCTTTGCCCTGTATCAGGTGACTGAGTACATCCAGTGACACGGGCTTTCAATTGTTCTCTGCTCAGACAATCTCAGTTCCCTTTTTCTTTTCTTTCCATGTTTCCCAGGCTCTTCAACAGTTCTGCTGGCTAATCATCAGTTCCATATGCCTTTCTATTCATCATCTCCTTCAGCACCTTTTCTACTTCTGCTTCCAAGACTGTGAATCCCTTCCGATATTCCGGCTCATATTGTGCACTGTACACCACCCATCCATTAGTGCAATGGGTCCAGGGTAACTGTCACTTCCTCACTCCTTGTGGAGCCACTGTAATGTTTATGTGAGTTCCTGGTCGTCTTAGTCTGCCAGGAAATGCAGCTGCTGACACTGCTGCCAATGCTGCAGTCCTCATGCCTCAGCCCACTAGTTCCTATATTCTTTCCAATGATATCTGTGTTGCTGTCAATCAGTCGGTGCTTTTTCCATTGGTCCTCCCTTCATGGGAATAAGCTCAGTATTAGTAAGCCTCTCCCAGGAGCTTGGACAACCACCTCCCAGCCCTCCTACAGGAGGAGGTCATTTTAAGTAGGTTTCATATTCATCATTAGTGCTGTGCCAAAAGAAAGGCTTTCACATTGTAGTTCTCCAGGCTGTCCGGTCTTCTGTGTTCCTCTTCAAGTCCGCATTATTTTGTCTCCCGTTCGTCATGTATCATCTCCTATCTCCTCCTTCCACTGTCTTCTCCCACAAACTAGTCCTTCCAAAGCATCTGCTAGCAAGTGCTCCCTTCTGAGTGAATGTCCCAACAAGTTCTTTTTCCTTTCTCTTATAACCTTCAGCAGACATCCTCTCTCACTAACCCTCTCCAATACTCTTTGATTACTCACTCTTTCATCCAGTTTTTTCTCTCCATTCTACTCCATACCAACATCTCAAATGCTTATAACCTTTTTTCATCCTCCCATCTCAGTGTCCATGTTTTTGCCCCATACTCCAGACAAAACATTTGCCAAGCATTTTCCTTAGACCTATACCTAATTTGCCACATAAGCCTCCATTTTCTTTTGAATGCATCCTTCACTATGGCAATTAGTTTTCATCTCCTGGTGACATCTGAAGTCTTAAGTTATTGTGCTTCCAAGATATTTAAATGCACTTACTTGGCTAATGGTAGTGTCCTATTTTAATATTTGACAGTCTGTGTCTTGCACTGATGACCATACTCTTTGCTTTTTCTGTGTTCATTTGCATCCCGTATTCCACACAAGCTTCATACAGATCTTTCAGCATATTATTCACTGTCCACTCGCTGTCTACCACTAATTCCATGTCATCAGCAAATCTTATACATTCTATTCTCTTTCCACCAATACATATTCTTCTTTCGTATTTAAGACTTATGCAAAAATCTCTTTAAGGTATGCATTAAACAGCAGCGGGGAAAGGCAACAACCTTGTCTAATACCTTGTCCAATGCTGCTTCCTTCTGACATTTCGTTTCCAATCCTTATTCTTACTCTCTGGTGTAAATACAGATTCTTTATCAGTTGTCTGTCTGTCCAATCTGCTCCTTTCTTCTTGAAGATGTCCAACAACTTGGTCCACTGAACTCTGTCAAAAGCTGTTGTCTACATCTATAAAAACAGCAAAGATTTCTCTACCATTCTCCATATATCTTTCTGCTATAGTTCTTAACAGACTAATAGCATCTCTTGTTCCTTTTCCTATTCTAAATCTGAATTACTCCTCTTCTGTCCCTCTATCCAGCTAGCCGTATACCCTTCTGTTAAACACTCTCAGCAACACATTAGCTGCATGAGAAATTAGACAGATTGTCCTATGCTCTTTGCATTTTTTACTGTTTCTCTATTAGTATCATAACTGTTGCAAGGTAGTCCTCAGGCCATTCCCCTTTCTCATATATCTCATTACAGAGGTAGACCTTTTCTTTTCTTGCCTTGTTTCCCAAAATCTTCAACAGTTCTGTTGGCAAATCATCAATTCCACATGCCTTCCTATTCTTCATCTCCTTCAGTGCCTTTGCTACTTCTGCTTCTAAGACTGTCAATCCCTTTCAATCTTCTGGCATATATTGCTCCTCTTTAACTTAACTTCATTTTGTATTTCATACCCCTTATACAGACATTCAATATAATCTTGCCATCTGTTCAACGCCTCTTGTGTTTATTCTGCTAGAGTACCATCTGCTCTTTCTATTTCCATCTTATTCCTCTTTCTCTTACGTTCAAAATCTCTCTCACTAGCCAGTTTATACATCGTTTTATACTTCCCTCTTTCTCCATTTTCTCTATTTTGTTGCATTTCTGTGTCATCCATTTTTCCCTTGCTTCTTCAGTTTCCTGTACCTATTTCAGTTCCTACATTTTTCCACGTTCTCCGTTCTTCTATCTTTTTTCAACATGTCTTCTGTTATCCATTCTTTCCTGGTACTTTGGGATGCTCTAATCCTAGTACTTCTTAGGCGAGTCCATGAGTCCTTCCCTCATTTTTATTCATTTGTCATTAACACTTTCATCAACACTTTCATCAACACTTCCTCTTTCATATTTTTCCATCAATCTGTTTTCTAAATCTGATGCCTTTAGTACCTCTTTCAATCTTTCTATGTTTATTTTTCCTTTTGCTTTACCTCTCCAGACATTTATCCACTTCATTTGCATTTCTCCCACTACTAGGTTGTGGTCTGAATTTATATCCGCTCCTGGATAAGCTTTGGCATTCTTCAAACAGTTCCTAAACTCTTTTATGTCAGGATGTAGTCCAACTGATATCTTTCCCTATTCAAATTTGATAGCCATGTGTAACATCTCCTTTTGTGGTGTTCAAATAATGTGTTAGTCCACTACTAATGAATTATCTTTACAGAAACTAATAAGTCACTCACCTCTAATTTCTCATTGCTAATTCAAATTTTCCTACTGTATATTCATCTCCTCCTCTACCTACCACTGCATTCCAGTCCATCCTTGATGATGAAGCAGGCATTTCTATTTTCTTTATTGATGAGTTCTTGTGTTTCCTCATAATGTTCTTCGCAAACGTGTGGTGCCTGAAGAGGGCAGCAGCCTTTTCAGTAGTTGCAAGGGCGACAGTCTGGATGATTGACTGATCCGGCCTTGTAACACTAATCAAATTGGCCTTACTGTGCTGGTACTGTGAACGGCTGAAAGCAAGGGGAAACTACGGCCGTAATTTTTCCCGAGGGCATGAAGCTGTACTGTATGGTTAAATGATGATGGCGTCCTCTTGGGTAAAATATTCCAGAGGTAAAATAATCCCCCATTAGGATCTCTGGGTGGGGACTACTCAAGAGGATGTCGTTATCAGGAAAAAGAAAACTGGCATTCTACGGATCGGAGCGTGGAATGTCAGATCCCTTAAGCAGGCAGGTAGGTTAGAAAATTTAAAAAGGGAAATGGATAGGGTGAAGTTAGATATAGTGGGAATTAGTGAAGTTCGGTGGCAGGAGGAACAAGACTTCTGGTCAGGTGACTACAGGGTTATAAACACAAAATCAAATAGGGGTAATGCAGGAGTAGGTTTAATAATGAATAGGAAAACAGGAATGCAAGTAAGGTACTACAAACAGCATAGTGAATGCATTATTGTGGCCAAGATAGATACGAAGCCCACACCTACTACAGTAGTACAAGTTTATTTGCCAACTAGCTCTGCATATGATGAAGAAATTGAAGAAATGTATGATGAAATAAAAGAAATTATTCAGATTGTGAAGGGTGACGAAAATTTAATAGTCATGGGTGACTGGAATTACAGAGTAGGAAAAGGAACAGAAGGAAACATAGTAGGTGAATATGGATTGGGGCTAAGAAATGAAAGAGGAAACCACCTGGTAGAATTTTGCGAAGAGCATAACTTAATCATAGCTAACACTTGGTTCAAGAATCATGAAAGAAGGTTGTATACATGGAAGAACCCTGGAGATACTAAAAGGTATCAGATAGATTATATAATGGCAAGACAGAAATTTAGGAACCAGGTTTTAAATTGTAAGACTTTCCAGGGGCAGATATGGACTCTGACCACAAACTATTGGTTATGACCTGTAAATTAAAACCAAAGAAACTGCAAAAAGGTGGGAATTTAAGGAGATGGGACCTGGATAAACTGAAAGAACCAGAGATTGTAGAGTGTTTCAGAGAAAGCATAAGGGAACAATTGACAGGAATGGGGGAAAGAAATACAATAGAAGAAGAGTGGGTAGCTCTGAGGGATGAAGTAGTGAAAGCAGCAGAGGATCAAGTAGGTAAAAAGATGAGGGCTAGTAGAAATCCTCAGGTAACAGAAGATATATTGAATTTAATTGATGAAAGGAGAAAATATGAAAATGCAGTAAATGAATGCTGAAGGTAAGGTGGGTAGATCACGTAACTAATGAGGAGGTATTGAATAGGATTGGGGAGAAGAGAAGTTTGTGGCACAACTTGACTAGTAGAAGGGATCGGTTGGTAGGACATGTTTTGAGGCATCAAGGGATCACAACTTTAGCATTGGAGGGCAGCGTGGAGGGTAAAAATCGTAGAGGGAGACCAAGAGATGAATACACTAAGCAGATTCAGAAGGATGTAGGTTGCAGTAGGTACTGGGACATGAAGAAGCTTGCATAGGATAGAGTAGCATGGAGAGCTGCATCAAACCAGTCTCAGGACTGAAGACCAACAACAACAACAACAACAACAAATGAAGCAGGCAAAAAGGAATACAAAATTCTCAAAAATGAGATCGACAGGACAAATGTAAGGATGTAGAGGTTTATCTCACTAGGGATAAGATATACTGCCTACAGGAAAATTAAAGACACTGCGTGAAGAGTTTGACGGAGCACTGAAAGACCTAAGTCGAAGCATGGCCCCGGGAGTAGACAACATTCCATTGGAACTACTGACGGCCTTGGGAGATCCAGTCCTGACAAAACTCTACCATCTGGTGAGCAAGATGTATGAAACAGGCGAAATACTGTCAGTCTTCAAGAAGAATATAATAATTCCAATCCCAAAGAAAGCAGGTGTTGACAGATGTGAAAATTACTGAGCTGTCAGTTTAATAAGTCACAGCTGCAAAATACTAACACAAATTCTTTACAGAAGAATGGAGAAACTAGTAGAAACCGACCTCGGGGAAGATCAGTTTGGATTCCATAGAAATGTTGGAACACGTGAGGCAATACTGACCCTACGACTCATCTTAGAAGCCAGATTAAGGAAGGGCAAACCTACGTTTTTAGCATTTGTGGACTTGGAGAAGGCTTTTGACAATGTTGACTGGAATACTCTTTCAAATTCTGAAGGCGGCAGGGGTAAAATACAGGGAGCAAAATTCTATTTACAATTTGTACCGAAACCAGATATCAGTAATAAAAGTCAATGAACATGAAAAAGAAGCAGTGGTTGAGATGGGAGTGAGACAGGGTTGTAGCCTGTCCCCGATGTCATTCAATCTGTATATTGAGCAAGCAGTGAAGGAAACAACAGAAAAATTTGGAGTAGGTATTAAAATCCATGGAGAAGAAATAAAAACTTTGAGGTTCGACGATGACATTGTAATTCTGTCAGAGACAGCAAAGGACTTGGAAGAGCAGTTGAACGGAATGGACAGTGTATTGAAAGGAGGATATAAGATGAACATCAACAAAAGCAAAACGAGGATAATGGAATGTAGTCAAATTAACTTGGGTGATGCTGAGGGAATTATATTAGGAAATGATAGACTTGAAGTAGTAAAGGAGTTTTGCTATTTGGGGAGCAAAGTAACTGATGATGGTCAAAGTAGAGAGGATATAAAATGTAGACTGGCAGTGGCAAGGAAAGCGTTTCTGAGGAAGAGAAATTTGTTAACATTGAGTGTAGATTTAAGTGTCGGGAAGACATTTCTGAAAGCATTTGTATGGAGTGTAGCCATGTATGGAAGTGAAACATGGACAGTAAATAGTTTGGACAAGAAGAGAATAGGCAAAGTAATGGTGCTAAACTGTTCACTTTGACCCTGTGCCTATAGTCATGTTGTACAAATGGAGACGATGTCTCAATTATTGACGACGCCTTTGGCACAATTGTTTTATTAATCTCCATTGCATGATGTAATTTTAGATTTTTTACTTCTGATGAAGGTATATTTATATGTACCAAAACCCTGGTCAAGAATTTTAATAAATTTTTATCCTCTTTCTGGCTGTCATCCTTTATCGTGAAGAATTTCAACAGTTGCTGTTGCAGCCATGTTTAAAATCTTGAGAGAATAGAAGCTTTTGAAATGTGGTGCTACACAAGAATGCTGAAGATTAGATGGGTAGATCACATAATTAATGAGGAAGTATTGAATAGAATTGGGGAGAAGAGAAGTTTGTGGCACAATGTGACTAGAAGAAGGGATTGGTTGGCAGGACATGTTCTGAGGCATCAAGGGATCACCAATTTAGTATTGGAGGCGAGCGTGGAGGGTAAAAATCATAGAGGAAAACAAAGAGATGAATACACTAAGCAGATTCAGAAGGATGTAGGTTGCGGTAGGTACTGGGGAATGGAGAGGCTTCTACAGGATAGAGCAGCATGGAGAGCTGCATCAAACCAGTCTAACGACTGAAGTCCACAAGAACAACAACAACAACAACAACAACAACATTCATCAACTTTATCTAATGCTGGCTGGTTGGAATATATATCTGTATTAACCCCAAATCTTTTGAACTACCCTTCAGTCGTATCATCATCAGTCTTCCATCAATATATTGTACCTTCATTACGTTTTTTTTTTTTTGTTTTTTTTTCACCTTTTGTCCTATCAATATTTCAATTTAGTTTTCATCACTCTTGATTTCCCTGAGTAAAAGAGCTTATAACCTCCACTTCCAAACTCCCCATTCTTTCCCCATCTCATTTCACACAAACCAAGGGCATCTAATCTGTTGCTTTCATCTCCTGTTTTGCATTCTTTAGCTTTCCTGCTTTTCATATTGGGCACTGCCTTTTTAGTCATAGTCATATGATAAGGGCTGCTGCCCCACCACTATGTACAGCTGTCTCCTACTTAGTGACGGGATGTTCATTTTTGAACAATTTATGTTCCCGTTTGGGTTTCCCATCCAAGTCGTTTTAGCAAATGAGGTGCAGGCTATCAACAGAGTTTTACTTTTTATCCATCAAAGCAATATGGTGAAGGTCCTCTGTTTCTGTAAGGTGTCTTCTGTAGCTCATTCTCCATGCCCATGCTTTTAGCTGTTTTGTTCTATGTCATTTGGGATTGATGTTCAGTGGTGCAACTCCTCTGTTTTTGTGTTTCATAGTTTCAACGTGGGTGCTTCTGACCTCAGGTGTTTTAAGTTTCCTAAAACAAAACAAAACAATCATGTCTGTGGCATTCATTAGTAGGAATTGAATGTTCCACATGTGTTGATTGAAATATGTGTGGAATAGTAATTCTTGTTTTCTGATTACAATCTACAAATTCCAAAAACCAGTCAAGTGTTTGACATTTATCACTTTCCTTATCACAGTAAAGGTAATTCAGGGTGAATATTGTTTTTCAGTGTGATTTGAATCGGGAATGGCAGCAACAGTAATTGAGAAATATGTTTATTTTCTCTCTGTTACAATATGGCACCAGTGACATGACAACTAGAAATAAGTTCATTGTGAGCATCACATATCAGATAATGCACATGTAAACACTTTCCACGCAATTGTTGGTATCTGACTTTGCTTATGTATTGGATTATTGTTTGTATCTTCAATTTTCTGAGCTGAACCTTTGCATGCCAAGCCTCTTCAACCAAGAAATAATATCACATCAAGTAACATGAGAGCTCCAATGCAAGTTTGCTATTCTACAGATGAACAGAAAGCATTACCTCTCCACTACCAAGCACTCTTTCATGTCATTTCATACCTTCACTTTCATGATTCTTCTGTGAAAAGTATTTACAAATGCAGGTATTCCATTTGATGTTTACATAGAATATATTTTTCATTCAAGAGCACTTGTTTTTCATTCATTGAGGATGATTAGAATTTCAAAACTGAATACCTTTGTACGGCCTATTAGAGTAGAAACTGAAATGAAATATTGGGGTGTGAATCTAGTTTGTCACAAGCTGTAGCTGATAATTTCAGCACTACCTTATGAACTATTTGCTACTAAGATTTTCAGAGGCTCCCTTGACCCTTCTGTGAACCATTGGAGTTAAGGGACCTGCCAGAATGTTTGTTTCACAGTCCCTACATCTGAAGGAATGTCGAATTTCTGTGTGGTATTGTGATGCGTTGAGTTTTAATACTATTTGAGCACAGAGGCTGACAGCTGGTGTTAGAAATGTATATTTCTGCTGTATTTCTACAAAACCGAGCACTATGTGTTTTGTGGAAGGGGCTTCTAATCTTTCCCTTCTTTGTGGGTGGCAAAGTCAGTGAATGTATTATACTACAATATTTGCTACACTTCTAGTCTGGGATGTATATGTTCACTGATGACTTATTATGGAAGAGAACTTATGTCTGTGTCTTGCAAGTAGACTGTTCAGAAAAATTAAGATTCTGAACATTTCTTTACATCCAAAACTGTTTCTACATTTCTCATAGCTACCACAGCTAACACTAAGTAACAATGGCTGGACATGTCTGGCATTACAGTAATAGGCTATAAAAACCAACCTTGCTAATTAACCCGTGTGTCTATTAATGAAAACCATGTGAAAATCCTGACTGTTGTTTTAGAAGGCCCTCACAAATGTACAGATACTGTACTCCAATGTACTATGTTTCTTTCTTCTTATGAGATGGTGTAGTGG
Source organism: Schistocerca americana (assembly GCF_021461395.2). NCBI lineage: Eukaryota > Metazoa > Arthropoda > Insecta > Orthoptera > Acrididae > Schistocerca > Schistocerca americana. Next base: position 95,765,163 of record NC_060125.1, on the reverse strand, counting down.
AGACAATTGTATTTTTCCATTATTTTGTCTTGGATGTCATGGTAGTTGTTGTGGACTGACAAGAAAGCCAGTCCACAGTGACGGGTAACCAAAAGGCACGCGCTTAAACTCACGCAGGCTGGCGTGAGGTCTGAAATGGGATACGGAATGAATGCTATAAAGAAAAGTACGTAGCTGCTGGAATACTTAACTTTAATCCATCATTTGTATACATCGTTCTTGGTGAGACATGCTTCATACGATAACTATCAATTGCTATGGCACCTTGCTAGGTCGTAGCCATTGACTTAGCTGAAGGCTATTCTATCTTCTCTGCAAATAAACGAGGCTTTGTCAGTGTTGCATCGCTAGCTAAGTCGTCCGTACAACTGGGGCGAGTGCCAGTACGTCTCTCTAGACCTGCCGTGTGGTGGCGCTCGGTCTGCAATTACTGACAGTGGTGACACGCGGGTCCGACATGTACTAATGGACCGCAGCCGATTTAAAGCTACCACCTAGCAAGTGTGGTGTCTGGCGGTGACACCACATTCCTCCCCCGCAAATCGGGGAATGGTCGTGTTACAAGGCTTCCGCCCGCGGTGGGGAGGATCCCATGTTGGCATATGTGATGACGTGGGGAGCCTAACAAAAAGCGAGGCTGTGCCACCCGCACCCAGCCATTCGGTCCAAGGGGAGCTAGGAAACGCCTGAAAACCTAGTCCATGGTGCACGCCAAAATGCGGGTTATGCGCCCGTAGATAGTCAGGAGGGGCCGAAGGGTCGACCTCCATTGAGTCAGAGCACCCGACGGGCGAAGATGACATCAGGTCCAGAGCGGGCAAGAGTTCCATGTCGGAGGACAGCTGGTCACGGGAAGCGATCGGCGGTGCGTGGCCCATGGAGGCGCTTGGCGGCTGCAGCGAAGCATCCACTGCGGGCGGCGCCGGCGGGAGAACAGGTGGCGGCGGCGGCAGCGCGTCGCCATGTGGCAAACTGGAAGGCAGCACCGGTAACACCTGGGGATGATCCGAGCCAGTAGATGGGTCCCCAGGGCGCTGACCGGACGGCACCGTCGCTGAAAGCAGACGGGGAGCGGCAGAACCCGAGCGACGACAGAGGCGCAGCGGATTGAGATGCCTACGCACCTCACCAGAGGCTCCCAAAACCAAATACATAGCGCGGCCGAGGCAGCAAAGAATGCGCCTTGCAAGCCAACGCCGTGAACCTCGATAGTTGCAATAGTATACAACGTCGCCTGGAGCAAAAGCAGGTGTCTGCCGCTGCACAGGAACCTGATGTGGCGGATGCAACAAAGACATCAAGGTTCGATGAGGATGACCGTGCAACAACTCAGCCGGCGAGCGACCATCTTGGGGCTGAGAGCGATACGAGGACAAGAAGAGCAATAACGCATCCTCCCGAGAATGCGACTATTTCAACTTCAACATCTGTGACTTGAAAGTCCGGACCAATCGTTCAGCGGCACCGTTTGACCGAGGCGAAAACAGCGTGGATGTCAGATGTTGAATACCATTTGCCTTGCAGAAAGGCTGAAATTCCGTGGACATGAATTGTGGGCCATTGTTGGAAACAATAGTCTGTGGAAGACCTTCAATGCAAAAGATAGCGGATAACGCTTGGATGGTGGCAGATGACGTCGTGGAAGACATCCGGACAACAAAAGGAAAATTACTGAAGGAATCCACCACAACCAACCATCGAGCATTCCAGAATGGACCAGCAAAATCGATATGTAAGTGTTGCCAAGGGGAAGTGGCTTTCGGCCGTGCAAAGAATTTCCGCGGCGGTGCGGATTGTTGTTCGGCACACACCATGCAAGAAGATCACATATTTGTAATCGCAGCATTGATTCCGAACCAAGTACAGTGCTGACGAGCAAGTTGTTTTGTGCGCACTATACCCCAATGTCCTTGGTGGAGAAGCCGTAAGACAGAGGACTGTAACGAACGTGGGACCACGACTCTGGACTGATCATTATCAGAACGCAACAACAAAACACCACGTCGTACAAAAAGTCGCTCCTTGTGAGCAAAAAATCGGCGAATCAACGGATCCTCGATCCGTGACTTTGACAAGGGCCATTTCGTAGCAACAAAACGCAAAACTGTAGCAAGGACAGGGTCAGCAGCTGTGGCTGTCGCTACACGATGAAAATCAATCTGAAACTATTCGACCACGTCATCGGTTTCTGCATCAATGAACATGCAAGCAAGTTCAGAGGAATCGAAAGCTCTATCCGCAGCAACAGGCAAACGGGACAACGCATTGGCGTTTCTGTGCTTAGCAGTAGACCGATACAAGATATCATAGCGGTACTGCAAGAGGAAAATAGACCAGCGAATGAATTTCTGCGCTGTACGTGGAGGTACAGGCTTGTTCGGATGAAAAAGCGATGTCAAAGGTTTGTGGTCTGTGATGATGGTAAAGTGGCGACCATACAAGAAATCGTGAAACTTTGTAACACCAAACACGAGAGCCAAAGCTTCCTTCTCGATCTGTGAATAATTTCTTTGCGCAGACGAGAGCAATTTGGACGCAAAGGCAATAGGGCGATCAAGCAAACCATCTTTGTGCGCAAGCGCAGCACCGAACCCGAAATCCGATGCATCTACCATCAACAAAAGGGGTTTCTGGGGATCGAATGGCGTAAGGCAAGTATTGGAAAGCAACGCCGATTTCAACTGGCGAAAGTCGCGTTCGCATTCCGTCGTACAGACGAATGGAACACGTTTACGGCGTAAGCGATGAAGCGGAGCTGAAATGGAAAAGGCTTGCGGCACATAGTTAGTATAATAATGAAGTTTTCCCAGCACACTCCGTAGCTGCTTCAAATTCTGTGGCGAAGGCAAGTCTTGTATGGCACGGAGGTGCTCTGGACTGGGATGTATGCCTTGGGCATTGAGTACATGGCCCAGATAGGGTAAGTCACGAGCAAAAAACACACATTTGTCCTTCCGCAAGCGAAGACCATTTTGTCGCAAGACCTGAAATAATGTTCGGAGGTAGGCTAAATGTTCTTCTACTGTCTTTCCGGAGATCACAATATCGTCCAGATAGTTTGCTGCAGTAGGGACCGACGCACAAACAGTTTGCAGATACTGCTGAAACAATGCAGGGGCGGATGCAAACCCGAATGGCAGTCTTTTGAATCGATACAAACCAAGATGCGTGTTAACCACCAATACGCACTGGGATTCTTCGTCCACCGGTATTTGCAAGTACGCATCTGCGAGGTCTAACTTAGAAAAATATTTACCCAGGCACAGTTTGTCAAAAAGATCTTCCGGGCGGGGTAAAGGAAAAGTGGCAATCACTAGTTGTGGATTCACTGTTGCCTTGAAGTCCACACAGTCTCAATTTTCCGGAAGGTTTTGACAGAATTACTAAGGGTGAGGCCCAGAGAGAAGCCTGCACACGTTCAATTAAACCTTGTGATTCTAAATCGTGTAATGTTCTTGCGACCTCATCACGCAATGCGTGGGGAACTTTGCGCGCTCGTAAAAATTTCGGTTGCGCGTTGACTTTCAGTTCCAAATGTGCTTCATAGTCCTTAGTGCAGCCAAGGCCCGGGGCAAAAAGTCTGCAAATTCTTCACATAGACGAGAAACACTGGCTGAAGGCACAGTCTGGTTCACTGATAGGACCTAGTTGACTATAGACAAGTTAAACAACTGAAATAAATCTAAACCAAACAAGTTCACTGCAGAAGAAGAATGAAGTACGTAAAATGACACAAGTTTTGTTTGTCCCTTGTATGTTGCAAGAAGGCTGCACTGTCCTAGCACAGGGATCTTGTGACATGAATATGTAGTTAGTGTAACATTCGCGGCATGCAACGGAGTTTTGCCCAGTTGTTTGTACTTGTCTTTATTGATTAGTGAAACTGCAGCTCCGGTATCGAGCTGGAATGGGATCACTTTGCCATGAATGTCCAAGTCTACAAAAAGTTTATTGTCCTGCTGACGACAAGAGTGACTGTTTTGTGCAACATGAACAGACACTGGTACAGAATCACGTGCGACTTGACGTGATTTCCGTCAATGTCGACGCACATGTTTTGTGGGACGAACACAGTCACTGGTAGAGAGAGTGGCACTGGGCGGAGTGGAATGAACTACATGGATGTCCATGGGCGAAGGTTCACGAGCCTGAGTATTCTTGGTTCGATTCCGGCGCGAAGCAAAGGGCCTGGAATGGTTTCTAGTGTCCGATCTGAGCTTTTTCTGGTAAACACTTTAAGCATGTCCTTTTTTATTACAGAAAAAGCAAATAGCTTGGTATGACGGGCAATTCTCACGTGAGTGTCTAGTAGCACACCGCGGGCATGACTTCAGTACTGCATTTGCATGCTGGCGCGGGACACGTGGCTGCGCAGACGTGTGCGAGGGCTGTGTACAGTTCCGTGCAGCTCGCCCGGCGGGCCGGTTAATGTGACACAAAGCTGGCGAAGTTGCAAATGATTCCTGAGCAAAGTCAAGTGTGTCTTGCCTATCCAATATGTCTATCACTTGTTGAAGGGAGGGACTGACTAGCTTCAAAATCTGTTCCCGTATACGAACATCAGAAACGTTCTGTGCAATTGCATCACGTACCATAGTATCTGAATAAGGGAGTCCACATTCACACTCAAAAGCACAATCCCGTGTAAGGCCTTGCAAAGTTGCAACCCACTCCCGATTAGTTTGACCGGCCGTACGTTTTGTATGAAAGAACGTATACCATTTTGCAACTACATTAACTGATTCCTTGAAATAGGCATCTAAAGCAGACAAAATTTCTTCGTAGGACAGAGTTGCTACGTCGCGTCGGGGAAATAATTTCACTATCACACGGTACGTTTGCACCCCTACACACGCCAATAAATGAGGCTGCCGCTCGTTACCTTGAATTCTGTAGGCGGCGAGATGAATTCCAAATTGGCGTGACCACTCTGTCCAGGTTTCCATCTTCGCATCAAATGGACGAAACGGTGGTGCAACTGCGTGTTGTGGCTGCGGTAGCGGTGGAGCGGCAGCTGCCGCATCGTTTTCCATTGCACGTTGACCCTGGACGAGCTGTCCAAGGGCATCCAATAACGCCTGCGTCTGCTGATTCTGCAAGCGATAAAATTCGGACAGTACATCTGGAGATTGTGGCGAAGCCATGACATAAGTAAATTAGAGCAATATGACCATTAAATCGTCGTCGCCAAAAATGTTGTGGACTGACAAGACAGCCAGTCCATAGTGACTGGTAACCGATAGGCACGCGCTTAAACTCGCGCAGGCTGGCGTGAGGTCTGATACAGGATACGGAATGAATGCTATAAAGAAAAGTACGTAGCTGCTGGAATACTTAACTTTAATCCATCATTTGTATACATCGTTCTTGATGAGACATGCTCCATACAATACCTATCAATTGCTATGGCGCCTTGCTAGGTCGTAGCCATTTACTTAGCTGAAGGCTATTCTAACTATCTTCTCTGCAAATAAACGAGGCTTCGTCAGTGTTGCATCGCTAGCTAAGTCGTCAGTACAACTGGGGTGAGTGCCAGTACGTCTCTCTAGACCTGCCGTGTGGTGGCGCTCAGTCTGCAATTACTGACAGTGGCGACACGCGGGTCCGACATGTACTAATGGACCGCGGCCGATTTAAAGCTACCACCTAGCAAGTGTGGTGTCTGGTGGTGACACCACAGTAGTTTCTTGGAATTGCATCAGTCTTGACAGTCCTTTATGGTGCAGTCTTTTGAATAATGGGTAGGGGTTATGAAGAATCCAATCACAAGAAATAAGATATCTATGATCTACCTTATGATTCATGAGAGCTGATCACCTCTTAAATGAAGACGTTGGGAGTAAGTAGTATAATAGTAACAACTGATGCACATAGGATAAAAGTGTTCACACATGAGAAGAGAATGGCTGATAATAAGTATCCAAAGATAATGTACATACAGTAACACTTCTTGCCATCTTGATTTATCTGGGATGCCACTGGATTTGCTCATAAAATTTTTCCAATTATGCCTTTCATATACATCTACATTTACATTTATATTCCACAAGCCACCCAATGGTGTGTGGCAGAGGGCACTTTACATGCCACTGACATTACCTCCCTTTCCTCTTTCACTCGCGTACGTTTCGCGGGATGTATGACTTCCGGAAAGCCTCTGTGCGCACACGAATCTCTCTAATTTTACATTCATGATCTTCTTGGGAGGTATAAGCAGGGGGAAGCAATATATTAGATACCTCATCCAGAAACACACCCCCTCGAAACGTGGACAGCAAGCTACACCGTGATACAGAGTGCCTCACTTGAAGAGTCTGCCACTTGCGTTTTCTAAACATCTCTGTAACGCTATCATGCTTACCAAATAACCCTGTGACGAAACGCGCTGCTCTTCTTTGATCTTCTCTATCTCCTTTGTCAACCCGACCTGATACGAATCCCACACTGGTGAGCACTAATCAAGTTTAGGCCAAACGAGTGTTTTGTATGCCACCTCCTTTGTTGATGGACTACATTTTCTAAGGACTCTCCCAATGAATCCCAACCTGGCACCCACCTTACCAACAATTAATTTTATATGATCATTCTGCTTCAAATCGTTCTGCACACATACTCAAAGATATTTTTCAGAAGTATCTGCTACCGGTGTTTGTTCCACTGTAATATAATCGTACAATAAAGGATCCTTCTTTCTATGCATTCACAATGCATTACATTTGTCTATGTTAAGGGTCAGTTACCACTCCCTGCACCAAGTGCGCATCCACTGCATATCTTCCTGCATTTTGCTGCAGTATTCTAATGCTGCAACTTCTCTGTATACTACAGCATCATCTGTGAAAAGCTGCATGGACCTTCAGACACCATCTACTAGGTCATTTATACATATATTGTGAAAAGAAATGGTCCCGTAACACTCCCCTGTGGCACGCCAGACGTTTCTTTAACGTCTGTAGACGTCTCTCCATTGAGAACAACATGCTGTGTTCTGTTTGCGAAAAACTTTTTGATCCAGCCACACAGCAGGTCTGAGATTCTGTAGGCTCTTACTTTATCAGGCGACAGTGTGGAAGTGTATCGAACGCCTTCAGAAAGTCAAGGAAAATGGCATCTACCTGGGAGCCTCTATCTAATATTTTCTGGGTCTCGTGAACAAATAAAGTGAGTTGGGTCTCACATGATCACTGCTTCTGGAACTCATGTTGATTCCTACAGTGTAGTTTCTGCGTTTCCAGAAGTGACATGATACACGAGCAAAAAACATGTTCTAAAATTCTTCAACAGATCGATGTCAGAGATATAGGTCTATAGTTTTGCACTTCTGCCCCACTACCCTTCTTGAAATCTGGGACTACCTGTGCTCTTTTCCAATCATTTGGAACCTTCCATTCCTCTAGAGACTTGCCATACATGGATGTTAGAAGGTAGGCAGGTTCTTTCACGTACTCTGTGCAGAATCAAATTGGTATTCCTTCATGTCCAGTGGACTTCCCTGTTGAGTGATTTCAGTTGCTTTTCTATTCCTTGGACACTTATTTCGATGTCAGCCATATTTTCATACGTGCAAGGTTTTAGAGAAGGAACTGCAGTGCAGTCTTCCTCTGTGAAACAGCTTTGTAAAAAGGTGTTTAATATTTCAGCTTTACGTGTGTCATCATCTGTTTCAATGCCATCACCATCCTAGAGTGTCTGGATATGCTGTTTCAAGCCACTTACTGATTTAACATAAGACCAAAACTTCATAGGATTTTCTGTTAAAATTGGTTCATAGAATATTACTTTCGAATTCACTGAACGATTCACGCATAACCCTCCTTACGCCAACTTTGACATCATTTAGCTTCTGTTTGTCTGAGAGGTTTTGGTTCGTTTGAACTTGCAGTGAAGCTCTTTGCTTTTGCCGGGACCCTGAAATATTTTTTTTTTTTTTTTTTTTTTTTTTTTTTTTTTTTTTTTTTTTTTTTTTTCTTTCTTTTTTTTTTTTTTTTTTTTTTTTTTTTTTTTTTTTTTTTTTTTTTCTTTTTTTACTGTTCATCTAAATACCTTTATATCTGTCTCGAAATAATTAAACTTCATTGCTATATCAACATGAAAGTTATCTTCCGATTTCCATAGACCTTCGTTATTCATTTACTGGTTCATTAACAAAACAGTTCTTTAAACACCATTCTAACATAGCTAAGTCTCCACGTAATTATTATTAACACAAAATTCAATTTTTCATTTCAGCACACTCGGATTGCACAACATTTGGAAAGGACCCTGTCTAGGTTAGTTGTGAGGATAATTAAATGATGGGAAAGTTCTGGTAAAATTTAGGTTATTATTGAACTGTTCACTCTCTGGTCCATGCGAATACAGGGTGTGGTAGATAAGTAATGAGACTCAGTCTAGAAAAACAAATTTATTGATCCAATTTGTACAAAACGTTAATATTCTTCAAAGTACTCGCCTTGGGCATCGACACAACGTTGCCAGCACGTTTTCGAAGCTTCATAGGCCCCACTGTAGTCCGTTTGAGTTATCCCAGTTAGTGCCTTCGTGACAGCACGTTGGATGTTCGGAATATCGTCGAAACGATGACCCTTCAGGCATCTTTTGACCTTCGGAAATAGGAAGAAATCAGGAGGACTCAAGTCAGGGCTGTATGGTGGCTGTGGCAAAATTTCAACTCCAATTCGGGTCAAGTAGGAGGTCACGAGGAACGCTGTGTGCGCCGGAGTGTTGTCGTGGTGGAGACGCCAGCGTTGAGCATGGTCCTGTCGCTTCCGTTTGATGGCTCTGTGCAATCGCTGAAGGACTTCTTTGTAGAATTCGGCATTGACAATCGTCCCCTGAGGGACAAACTCTTTGTGAATTAACCCCCGCTTGTCGAAAAACACAATCAGCATTGTCTTGATGCTGACTTTGACATTCTTGCTTTCTTCGGCCACGGGGATGCCGGTGTGTGCCACTCCGAGCTCTGGGCTTTCATCTCCGGGTCATACTGGAATGTCCACGATTCGTCGCCTGTTACTACGTTGTCTAAAAAGTGTGGATTATTTTCCAAATCATTCAACATCTCACGGCAAATGTCCGCTCGTTGTTGCTTTTGTTCGGCAGTGAGCACTCGGGGGAACCAGTTTTGCGCAAACTTTGCTCATCATCAAATCTCGCGTAACAATTTGGTGAACCATAAATTTATTCATGGAGACCTCATCGGCGATCATTTTGAGACTTAAACGACGGTCGGAGTCCAGGAGTTCTTTCACTTTGGCTACCGTTTCATCCACACGACTCGTTGAAGGGGTCCAGATCGTTCCCTGTCTTCAACGGATTCCCTCCCGTTTTTAAATTCATTAAACCACCGGAACACTTGAGCTCTTGATAGGGAGTCTTCTTTGTAGGCCTCTGTAATCATAGCAAAAGTTTCCAAAGCAGTTTTGCCCAAGCGAAAGCAAAATTTGATTGCATACCACTGTTCTATCGAGCGATCCATCTTCAGCGTTTTCACAAGTGTCACGGGCACACAAACAACGTAATACGCGAAGCTCGACCCTCACTGTAGCAGAGCTCCGACGCGACTGCGAACCGGTTCTATTGTTAGCTCAGATCCCCCACCACGTGACGTACAGGTGGAGACCGCCCTGCGAGCGACTGGGGCGCCGCGCGGCGGCCAGTCTCATTACTTATCTACCACACCCTGTACAGTACTAAAAGTTTCAACCTGCTTGTATCAATGCAGCAGTTGGCGGACAGTGAAATGGCGAGGCATGGAGCACACATACAACCACTGCTATGGCTCTTGACGTATCGGCACTTTAATTCTTTATAGCGTCGCAATACTTTTCCATTTAGGACCTATGGAATTTTCCCATGCTGTGTGAGCATTGGAACGGCATACCCGAGGCTCAGTGATACTAGATCTTCCAGGAGAGCCTCCTCACTCCAGAAGGAGTTGCTCAAACCGGTGCTAAACTCCAACTAAGCCCGTTGTGGCGTGCAGTGCCCGCGTGCATTTTCCCGTGCTCGCCTGCCATCACCCTTTTACCGTTCCCTTACAGACAGGGTATTCACCCAAGGTTTTGCATTCTACATATCCTAACACATTGCCTATGTATGGACCAGACGCACAGTTACAATTTTAAACATCTTACAACAGTCTCAACATTTGTAACATTTCAATTCTATTACAATATTGCTTGACGTTTGACATAAACATTAATATTCACATTGAAACTTATTTACAGTTTTCTTAACATAATGACATGAAACAAAAAAAGAAATGAAATCAGAACATAAATTACACAAGTTTGTCGAAAAATCAGAAGAAAAATAATTATTTATATGTACAATAGTACAGCGTCATTGTTGTTACAAACTATCGACTTCTACTTCACTACAGGATAAACTACTACTAACAGTGACAAACACGCCACCATTGGTTGCATGCAGTCTATCCTTTCTAAACACCGTCTGTGCCTTTGTAAAAACTTTGGCAAAATTCATCTCTGGCTTCAGCTAGCTGTCCGTACCTATAACGATTTCAGCTTCGGCGCTTTCTATCAATGCTTGAAGTTCTGGTACTTCACCAATGCAACTTCAACAGTTTACAATTACAATACCGATTTCTGCTTGGTCCCCGCATGTCCTGACTTTGTCCCACACCCTTTGAGGTTGTTGCCCTTTTTGTACTTGCCCGAGGCCATGTAACCTAAAAAAACGCCCAATCCACACCAAACAACCCCTGCTAGCCATGTAGTCACGTGCTGTGTGTAGTGGACTCCTGACATATCCAGAAGAACCTGAAACCCCACCACCCTATGGGGCAAGTCGAGGAATCTGCAGCCCACATGGTCACAGAACTGTCTCGGCCTCTGATTCAGACCATCCACTTGGCTCTGTACCAAAGGTACGCAGTCAGTCCTATCGACGATGCTGCAGATGGTGAGCTCCGCTTTCATCCTGCTAGCAAGACTGGCAGTCTTCACCAAATCAGACAGCCACCGGAAGCGAGAGAGGATTTCCTCCGATTCATAGTGAGACACATTATTGGCGCTGACATGAGCGACCACCTGAAGATGAGTGCACCCTGTACCCATCATGGTACCTGGTAGGACCCTTTCCACATCTGGAATAACTCCTCCTGGTATGCACAAGGAGTGCACATTGGTCTTCTTCCCCTCTCTTGCTGCCATATCCCTAAGGGGCCCAATTATGCACCTGATGTTGGAGCACCCAACTACCAGTAAGCCCAACCTATGTGACCGCCCGGAACTTGCAGTCTGAGGGGCAACCTCTGGAACAGGACAAGCAGCTATGTCTGGTTGAAGATCAGTATCAGCTGGAGACAGAGCCTGAAACCGGTTCGTCAGACAAACTGGAGAGGCCTTCCGTTCAGGCCTCCGAAATGTCTTTTGCCCCCTGCCACACCTCAAGACGACCTCCCACTCTACCATGAGTGAGGGGTCAACCTCAATGTGGGCAGTATCCCAGGCAGCTACAGCCATAGTCGCTGGCCATGGTGGTCTTGCGGTTCTAGGCGCTCAGTCCGGAACCGCGCAACTGCTACGGTCGCAGGTTCGAATCCTGCCTTGGGCATGGATGTGTGTGATGTCCTTAGGTTTAAGTAGTTCTAAGTTCTATGGGACTGATGACCACAGATGTTAAGTCCCATAGTCCTCAGAGCCATTTTGAGCTACAGCAATAGTCAAATTGGGGGATGCGTGGGACGAGCTGGCCGTCCCAGACAAATCCCCATCTGGAACCCCACAGTGATGCCCATTGGCAACAGCTTCAAGCTGTGAGACCAAAGCCAACACTGCCTGAAGCTGGGAGCAAAGGGATGCCAAATCAGCCCGCATCCGAACAAAGCAGTCACAGTTCCTATTCATGCTAAATACTGTTGTGCAAAGAACATCTGAACTAATGTACAGAGAGCACAAACAATTCAACACAAAATTTAAATGGTTATCAAAATACAAGATTGCCTAGTGAATGCAGTAATGCTGCTACTTGCACACTGCTGACACACTGCTTGGTGGCAGAAGGAGACTTCGCAATTTTACACTATTCAGGTACAAAGACGTGATGCTACAACTCTCAAATACTATAATACACCTGAAATTTATGAATTAAACAATGCAAGTACCCAAAAACGCACAAAGAAATTAAGAATTAAACTATGTAACAAATAAGTGAGCTAAGAGTATACGAGTTGCTGCTGGCAGCTGCTTATCCAACGGCAGCAGCCTTTCTCTACAGTCTGTTACCAGACCAATGTATTTGTCCTCCTGCCTCACCTTTCTATAGGGACTCCAACAGGGAACTCCCTTGCCCAACCTGTCACCTACACTCATGGTCCTATGTACCACCAATTGTGGATGATCCATGCACAAGAAGAGAAATGTGCTCAGGTAGCCATGAACATTAGAACTTTATTGTAACATGGAAGGTAAATTAGTAAACACTTTTGGGCTAAGTTACCGTGGTCGATCTGTAGAACTTCTTCTCCCTGACGTTTTGTTCTCAACTACAAAGAACATCTTCCGAGGTGAGTCGACTCACCTCGGAAGATGTTCTCCGTAGTTGAGAACGAAACGTCAGGGAGAAGTAGTTCTACAGATCGACCACGGCAACTTAGCCCGGAAGTTTTTACTGATGAAGACGCCGGCCGTGGAAGCCTACATGGAATGATGGAAGGTAAATGATAATACTCAGCAAGTGAAACAGCTTCCTAATGAAAGCAACATATGAATACTCCCGACAGGCTGTAAGGTTGTCACTAATGAGAATCATTCTTGAAGGTGCAAGTTGAGCACTGCAAGGGACACTGGTTGTGTCCTATATTCCAATGTTGTGTGCTGTACTCAGAGGAAAAGTTGTGACTATAACAGCAGCAAAAACTTTGAAAACTGTTATCCCCATGGAGGAGATGGCAGTGACATCAAGGAGGTGCAGACCTGGAAGAAAAATACAGCAATCAGGCCAGGACATCTTGAAGGAGGGATTATGTGGTGGAATGACAAAGGCAGAAAGATACCAGAATGAAGGGATGAAGTGGCACAAGACAGACACAAGATAAAACAGGTGAGAATGAGGCAAAGAATCACAGAACATGAGAAAATAAAACTGTATAGTCATCTGCAACCCAAAGGAAACAGAAGCAATGTTATTTAAACATGGAGCAAAACCATGTAAACTTGGTGTGGAGCACATGAACACAGATAAGTAGGTTACCTGATGGAATACAAGACACTGGTAATAAATTTTCAGAGACAGAAAAGTAAAGAAAAATGCACAAGAAAAGAGATGTTGCTGAATAGCTGAGAAGAATAGAGCTTCATTGGAACGCACATTGTACATGGTCAAGTGCAGCAAATGAAACAGCTTTCTAGTGAAGGCAAGGTAGACATTATCCTGATCCACTAGAAGATTGGCACTAATATGAGAATTATTGCTGAAGCTTACAGTCCCACACTCTGTCATCTAACAACTGACAATCACTGCTGTAGGCACCATCATTATAGGTTGCACTTGAAATACCAATATTGTGTTAAGCACTCCTAGGAATATAGTCATGACACTTGGGTGGTGCTCCACTCTGCAGTGACCTATAAAGACTGACCATTGGAGGAATGCTTGAAAGTTGTCCAGTGTCACATGGCTCATGGATGGGAACTATGCCATGGCTGTCACAGGCAAGATGATATGCACTGAGTTTGGGTTTCAGGCTTCTTAACATGGCAGCAACAGACAGCCCTCTGTTGTGTGGTATAAGGATGGATTTTAAGGCAGCAGCCAGATGCCACATCACCCACTTGCACCTTAATCCAATCGTGTCTCCTATTCCGTCATGTTGCCATAACCATCCGCTTTTCTTCCTGCCCCACCTCTACAAACAATCCAGCTGAGATATACCCCACCCATTTGCCACTCATTCTCCTGGCTGCATGTACTCATCTGTAAGTAAAGAAAGGAGAGTTACATTGTATGTGTTTGGTGTGGCAATTTTACTGCGTGAACAGCAAAAATGTTGTAAGCGATAAACATTTTTCCTATAACTTTGTGTCGGGTATTCCTGAGAAAAATTCATGATAGTTTTAAATTATGGGTGAAGCCTTTTGGTACTTGCTATGTGCTCTATTTGCAAGAGACTGGATTAATATATTGAGGCTATATGCCTGCAGTGAGTGAGGCTGCATATACAGTCCTACTCGCAGTTTGTAACTGTAGAACATGCCACAGTGAGTTAACATTGTAACATAAGGTTGTGTGTTTTAATAGGCAGAGGACTAGAGGATTTAAAATTTTAAAATTTGTTCAGTAATGTTTTGAAATGTTGACGGTAAATGTTTGTTTGCCACTGAAGGTCTTCAGATAGCCAGCCTCCAACTGGAGGAAAGTTCTGGCTTTCTGGAACACTGTTAACAATGTTGATTCTTGTGCATAATTGAGTAGATTAGATGCTGATCATTCGCTTATCAGTAGGGATTTGAAAATACTGAAATAATTTATTACATTCTCTTTCATTTCATGTTGAAACAATCTTATTTTATTTGGTTGTTTTACGTTTGCAGGTAAAATGTTCATTGCATTAACGGAAAATTTCTTTTTCTGTCAATCAGGATCTCTTCAAGAGGAGCTGGCACCAATACTGGAGGAGAGGGGAAGTTGAAGCAGCACCCCTGAGCCTGGCAGAGCACATGCGAGTTTCACCAGGAGAAAGAAAGTTAGATTTTGTAGCATATAATTCACCTCAATTCCTTCCTCGCCTCTTTCCAGGGTGCTCACAAATTTCATCAGCCCAGGGGTTTCAGCCATTACAATACTTCCTCATTTTGTGTGCTGCCCTGCACACTTCCAACTTACTTAATGAAGTAAACTCCTTTCTACACATCCTACTTACCACGATGTCTTTATCATTATGTCCTGCACTCCATTTGGTTTCCTGACCCCACAACCTTTGCAACTTCTTCTGCACTGGTAACTGAAATGTTACCTAAAGTCTTTATTCTCTATGAACAATCCAAAATGTTTCTCAAAGAATACCCACAAACTGACTCTTCATTTAGAAGATAGGCTTCCCTTAACACATTGGAGACTAATGTGTTGGCAAGCCAATTGATACCCATATCGTGAGGAAATTTGCTATACTTTTTTTCAAATTCACTAATCCATTTACCTCTTTAGGCAGTATATCAGCTTAACCTACCATCCTTCCTCTTTATGGATATGTATAGGCCTATGGTTAGCACAAATAAATGACACAGGGATTTGTAGATATTAGTCTAAAGATACCAAATTTTCAGTATTTTTATTTTTATGAGAGGTGGACAAAATTTTCATAATTCATAGGAAATAATAGGCTATTGATTTAAAATCATTTGTCAGCAGGAAATACTAAGTAATTCAGTTACATGTAAAGTGTTTTGTTGTGAAGTACTTCTCTCATTTTTACGAAGTAGAGAGAACTTCACTCAGATAAATCTTTCAAAACACACTATAATACAAATGCCTCTTTTCACATGGGCTATAGTAGTATCTGGTCTCTTTAGTCATTACCTTTCCTGCAGCTTTCCCTTGTTCCCAACAGACATTGCATCTTCTATCTGGGTTTGTTTTCTTTTGTGTTGGTGGCAGTATCTCATGAAAATGTCATGTTGTGAGCTTATTTGCCCTTGCAACTCCAGATGCTGAATGTGTGTCTTTTAGTTTCCCCTCTCCTTATTGGACCAATTGCTTTACTAATTTACAGACAAAATCTGTAAATTTTTGATGTTTTGATATTGTGAATAATGTTGGCATCCACTACTGCCCTCTGTAAAGTGGTGGAAAAAGATTTTCTTCCACATTTTTGTCTTTCACTGGAAGGGATAGTAACTCATCAGCTGGTCTCCTGTCAACATGTGTTTCAGACAAGTTGTAGTCTAGTACAATGTCTGGCTTTAATACCGTAACATATCCTCTCTTGGATATTACACTGACATGCAAAGCAGTCATTTTATGCTGTGGTGACAACATATGTACATAACATTTTTCTTCCAGTTCAAGCAGAAAAGGTGTCCTCTGCAGCAAAATGTCATTTCTCCTTTCTTTAGTTTTTGATTTATTTCATATCTAGGCAAGCCCATCTTGTTCATCACCACAGTTCCGTCTCCCAATGTATTTCTTTCCCATAGTTAAAGAACTGCTTGACTTTTATAAAATCTGTTCATGTATACCACATGTCCTTTTCCCAAGTAAGAGGAACATAGCCTCTGCAGCAGGGATTTGGCAGAATCAACATTTCCTTTTCCTCCATTTAAACTTCAACATTGCACATGTAACCTGTTTGAGCATCACTTAAAAGATACAGATTTATCCCCTATTTTTCTGGTTCGTCTTTCATATAAATATGGCACCCAATTCTTCTTCAAAAAGGACATACTGCTTCATCCACAGTCAGATTTTGAGATGGTAAGAATTTTATGCATCTTTCTGTGAAAAAGTCCCAAATAGGTCTTATTTTATGCAGAGGGTCATCTCCTGGTACTTGAGATATCCATAGTGCATTATTATTCACATGCAGCTTCCTGAATATGGCAAAAATTCTGTCTTGTGACATTGGCTGAGAAGCAATTGATGAAGCAGCACAGGGTCTTCAGACAAATAATCCCTACATTTAGGTTTCTTAAAATGATTGCAAAAAATTGATGTACTTCATGTATCCTCTTTACTGTCCATTTCTTCCATAAAGATTTTAGTTTGATTCTGTTCTGACAGTGAAGTTCAGAAACAGTATCAGTAGCATAAATATTTGTCTCTGACTTTACTTTTACAAACAAGCTGTGATCAAATAATTGCAACAAACAGTCTAGTTCTGTTAACCTGAATTCCAGTCACTTCTTCAACTGGAGGTAATTCAGGTAGGGCATCAAAATCACACCATTTATTGTCAAGGGCAGGCAGTTTTACCAAATGACAAATATGATTAATAGACGCTTGTCCATTAGCTTCTTCATACTCTCTGCCATTGTTCCTATCAGCAGCACAGGTTTCACTCTACAGCTCACGTCAATCATTGTCTGCTTCCAAAACATTGCCTATGTATTGCCATTACACATCCAAGTACCTTTCTAAAATGATAGAAGAGCCACTTCTGTTGTTACAATTGTGCCAGATGAACTTCCTAATATCTTCTTCTTAAAATACTTAACTGGTTTTTAAATCAATGTCACACACACTTCATAGACAGGTTTTATTGTGTCTGGGTTCAACAGTTTGCCACACATGTTGCTTAGTAATTCAATAAAACTGACTTCATGTTTTTAAGCTCATGTATCACAGCTTGTGCAGTGTAATGTAAAAGTAACTTTGTAGCTATGTAATATTCAGATAGGTCTCTGGTACATGAAACAGAATCAAATGATGATTCTTTTGACAATCCGCCAGTTCTTGTACTGACTTCTTTATGCTGACAGGTGTCCCTACAGCAATGACTCTATGATCAACACAATTGCTGTCTGTCATACAAATTTCACTCTCTAGTGTCTGCCACAAGGAGCGCAACTCTTAAGGTGAGGCCTCATTCCACATTAACTTCCATTGCCATAGTCACTGCAAAATATCTTGTATGTGGTCACAATGGGCCTAATTAATCCAAATGAATAAAAATTGAATGATGTGACAGACAATACAGTGCATTTTGTGAAGCTATAGACATCAGGGGCTGGTTTGACACTGTTAGCAAGATGCTGGATACTAGAGAAGCCTAAAGTTTTAACATCCTCATTGTTATCAAGCAGTAGAGGTAATTGTGTTTCTTGCACCACTGAGGGGATATTTTCGAGTAGTCACACTCTTGCTGCGCCATTTCCATAGTGAGTATCCACCTTTGATTAATATCCTTGTGAGATCTTGCTGGAGCTTGATTGCTGCCCCTACTGTATCACAACGAAAGATTGTCCACAGAGAAACAATTAGTGATAATGTTTGCTGCTTCACTGTGGTCATTCTCTTTGTCAGCTGCTTGTAACAGACACCATTTTGCAAGAAATGTTGCACAAGCCATTTAATATGTGACTGTCTTCAATTGGTATTGCTGAAGTGTTGCACATATAACTCTTCCACAATGTTTGTTGGTAAGCATGATCTTCACCTGCTACCAGAACTTGTCAACATTTCTTCTCTATATCTGCTGTGAAGGCAATGCAGTGCACGCAGGAACACAATATTATGGATTAGAAGTCCTGTTGAATGATTGGTCCTGTCATTAGCAAACTGCTTAGTTACTAATCCATGTTCAATATGGTAGAAAAATCACACATACTCTCATTCAGTAGTCGATCTACCTTTCTCAGAGACAGTACTATGTGCCATGTAATAAGAAATGGCATCTGTAACGACTACTGGTTGCCAAGTCTTTGTACACCCTCATAAACTCTGCATAACTTTCTTTAAACTTTGGTTGTCTCACTAGTTTCTATTCAGTCTGAGAGAAGCATTTTGCTGCAGTGTGAAAAGAATTGAGTACTGACTCATCTCTTCCCAAAATAGAAGACAAACAATGAACCTGCCTGTGGAATCTATATTTGTGTGTTTAACAAAGCGTGCTTTTGCATTGCTGCTCTTCTCATCATTACAACATGATTTAGTTCTTCTGTCTCCAAGAATCTGTTCAAGGAAGTTTGAGCATCAGTGTAAGTTTTTGCAAAGCATAACATGACTGAATACCCTGATGAAATGTGCTCTACCATTTGATACTGCCCTGACATATACTGAAGCACAGGATGATCACTTCCTATGGAGACAATCCTTGCCTTCCAATAGCAACTTAGATTTGTCTCCAATGACCTAAGTGCTTGGCATTGGAGGGAGACTGCTGTTTGTTCCCAGGTGTGCTGTGCCATGGTGGTACTGTAGTCTTGTGATTTGCAATGATTCACATTTATTTTTGAGGAAAGCACTCTCTCTTCAGATGACAGGGAGCTATTGGGACTCAAACTAGCTTCAGATTTTGTTCTTACAGACTGGTCAACTTTTTCTTTCAGGGGCTGTAACATAATCATGTCTTGCATGGATGCATCTAGTTGTTATGCCACCAGTGCATGCACAGTTGCTTGGAGCCTTGTTAAGCAGTGCATGAAGTTCACTTTCACATGCCCTTGTCATTCATGGGAGTGCTAAGTTTCCTCCCATGTGTTGATGCAAGAAATTGAGGCTTATTGTATCTGTTGCAAACCATATTAAAGGCCACATTAAAATAATTGCTAGTCACTGGAAGATGAGCAGTTATGTTGTGAGCTGCACGTGATACTTATGTAAGCAAGTGATAATACTTAGCAATGTCCTGTAACTCCACATTATTTACCACAAGACACAAAAATGTTGTACAAATGGCTGAACTGCATTACATCATCATTAAATTGTGGCAATTAAGTGATGGGCAACTTGATGGTACTTCTGAGGTACTCCAGTCAGATCCACCATCGAATGAAACCTTGTCACATGCATTGGTATGATTGATCTTCATTGCTATGTTTTTCTCCAAAACATCAAAGATCACATTTTCAAAGACTGCACTGTTGTCAGCAATATATCCTGTATTTGTGTTACCCCCTGATCCCAAAATTTTTCATCCACCTACCTCTTTGTTTGCTCCCAATCCAGCACTAAACAACTTTCTATTCCACCAGTGCACCCACAGTTTCCTCCCCCCCCCCCCCCCCCCCCCCAATAACTACCCTACCCTGTCCCCAGCACATCACTGTATGCTCTCACAACCAGCACTTCAGTCACCCACCTCTACCCTGCTATCCCTCTCGCTCCCCAGCTCAGCCTCCTCCTGTACCTTTACCACCGAGACTGCTTCTCCTATCCTGCACAGCTGCTTGCAGTATAACAAAATTTGTTGATCTATGTTGGTAGTGATACTGTAGTAGATAGAGATACTGTGAAATGTTGTTTTGTAGCATGTGCGATAAAATGTGTAATTTCATCATTCTCAAAATTTTCAGCCAGAGTCTGGTTTTATCAATTGAAATGAATTGCCTCCTCTTTCACTTCAATTCCTTTTCCCAAATTTTTATCCAGCTCTTATCTTCCATTTGCCTTTGTTTGGTCTTTCCTTATTTTAGCCTTGTTTGTGGATTATGCATCTGTTTTTTTCAGTATCTTCAGTTGCAGTTTTTTGTGTAAAACATAAATTGGAGAAAAACTGTTGGTGTGTTACTGAATGGTGTCTCCTCTTTTTGGGACATAAAATGTGTATTTATAGTTGCTGGAAATCAATGTTTCACATACTTTGTGGCCCCCAGGGGCTCAGCATTCACCTGCTGAGTACGGGCTTGGCAACCCCGGGGTCCTGAGCTGGGGACTGGTCAGCGCCGCCAGTCTCCTGTCACCGTAACCCCCGGACATGCTTCAGCGACCACCGTATGGTGCGGCAGTGGAATGTTGTGTGCTGCGGGGAATGGTAACCTTGGCTTGACCGACTGGATTGTGAGGAAGGCCAACCTCTACAAAAACCTCTCAATCTTATGGTGTGCTCTGCACCTATAAGATGCATGGCTGTTGGGCTGGAACAGTAGCAAGCAGGCAACCTCTGGGGCACCTGCCGCACCCCAGTTGTATAAGGCTCACTCAGGCACGCGGGGCTCTGTCTGAGACCTTTAGTTCCCTAGCTGCTCGTGGGCCGCAATGAACCCCTCGACCTCTACATTTCCCCCTATCAGTGGATTGGGTGGGTCACTGGTAGGGAAACACACCCCATCGAAAAAGCGACTTTGTGCTATGAGTCCTCCAGCGCCTGGTGTTGCTAGAGATCCATCAGACTGTTGTAACAGAGCACATGCTGATAATCAGAATGTGTTTTTGATTATTAAACGGAAGGAGGGTAGCTTTGAGAGGGTTTCTCCCTTTTACATCCACAAGGGTCTTGAGGGAATTGCAGGAACACTGAAATCTGTGAAGCAACTGTGCAATGGGACTCTGTTAGTTGAGACTTCTAGATCCCGTCAAGTCACTTCTCTTCGGAAAGCAACCGGTCTCAGAGAGTACGCTATCAAGACCGAGCTCCACTCCACTTTGAATTATAGTAACGGTGTTGTGACATGCAGGGACTTTGTGGATATCCCCACAGACAAATTAAAATCTGAGTGGGCTGACGACGGTATTGTTGACGTGCAGCATATTATGAAAAGAGTCGATGGGGACCTCGTCAAATCCGACTTGCTTATTCTCATGTTCAGTTGCCCGAGACTCCCAGAGCATGTTAAAACGGGGTTCTTACATTTGCCAGTATGACCATATATCCCCAACCCAATGCGCTGTTTTAAATGTCAGTGCTTTGGGCATACTACGTTGGGGTGCAATGGGATAGCCACTTGTGGTAAATGTGGTCAGCCTGCCCATGAAGGAGCCGATTGTTCATCGCCTGTGAAGTGCGTGAATTGCTCTGGGAGTCACCCTGTCTGGAGCCGGGTCTGCCCCATCTATCTTCAAGAACGGAAGATACAGGAGATTAAAACATCTAAGAGCATCTCCTATGGTGAGGCCAAGAAGCTCTTTAAGGCCATGCAACCTCCTGTGTTTACAACATCTTTCGCTTCCACTCTGAAAAAACCAGGACAAATGGCCACTGTTGCTATGCAAATGGAGGTTGCTAGTGTTAGCACTAATATGTGCATTTGCCAGTGCACTTGTGCTGCTGCGGTTGTTTTGAAACCTGTGGCTCTCCCCGCAACGTCAGACAAGGCCGTGGTTGCTGACATTGGGGTACTTCCTGCCTTTCCCCATGTGGCGCCCTCTGCCCAGGTGAGTACGGCTCCAACTGTTGACAAGGCTCTGCATTCTAAGCCCCCCAAGACAAAGATGCCGAAGGTGAAGGTTTTGCCACCTGAGGAGACTAGTCAGGGTCGGTCCGATGATGAGGCCATAATACTGACTGACATCTCCCGTGGGTCGTCATCGGAGCTGATGGACATTGATGTCAACTGGGGGCGATCTTCTCGCCCAAGGAATAAATCTCCGGCCAGTATGGGCTCTCCTCCAAAGCACAGGGGCAGGGTGAAAATTCAGCCACCCTGATCACTGGCTCCCATATTACAGTGGAACCTGAATGGGTTCAGGAAGCATGTGGCCGAATTACAACTCCTTGTACGAGAGTGCCCTTTGTGCTTATGTCTCCAAGAGACACATTTTCGGGCCACTGCTGCTCCTTTTTTACGGGCCTATACCGTATATCGAAAAGATGATCTGATGGAACAAAGGGCAAAAGGTGGTGGTGCGGTTTTTGTCCGTGACATGCACCACTCATCTGAGCTCCCTCTCGTTTCAGACTTGCAAGCAGTTGCAGTTGACCTTCTTGTGGGTCGGAGGCTCACAGTCTGTTCAGTTTATTTACCGCCTCAGGATGCAATAGACTCTGAGGCTCTCACAGACCTTATTATCCAACTCCCCCACCCATTTCTTCTTCTTCTTCTGGGGGACTTCAATGCTCATAATGTCTTATGGGGATCTTCGACTACTTGCCCCAGGGGTCGCATTCTGGAAAGCCTCATGATGTCTGAAGAAATGTGCATCCTCAACTCTGGTGCTCCCACTCTTTTCTGTACTGCTTCCAGATCATCAGCTATTGACCTTTCCTATTGCTCTCCAGCACTTGTGGATTCTGCTCTGTGGGAGGTTGCTGCTGACCTCCATTCTAGTGACCACTTCCCCCTTTGGATTCTCCTCCTGGATGAGGCTGTGGCATTACCACTGCCGCCCCAGTGGCACCTCTGCAGAGCTGACTGGACACTTTTCAGCCAACTGGCTGTTTTGGAACACCCTGCCAGTGTCCACGAATGGGTAGATCATGTTACAGCTGTGATCTCCCATGCTGCTGAATTGTCAATCCCATGCTCATCCGGTCATCCCAAGATGCGTCCTGTCCTTTGGTGGACCACCGAGTGCCGCTCAGCCATCCGAGCCCACCGTGCCGCTCTGCGCCGCTTCAAGTGCCATCCCTCAGCTGACAATCTTGCGACCTTTCGGATGGCAAAGGCCAAAGCGCGGAGAGTGATTAAAGAGAGCAAACGATGGTCGTGACAATCGTTCTTGAACTCCATCTCCCATTCCACTAGTTCTACGAAAGTATGGGAATCCATCAGGAGGATTTCCTAGAAACTCGGCTAGCTACGTGTCACGGCATTGCTGCATGAGGAATGTCTCCTCATGGCGCCAAGAGACATTTCCCAGACACTGGCCATGCGTTTTGTGGAATCTATTAACTGTGATGCAGATTTCTGCCGCTACCGCACTGCCATCAAGAGGGGTCACTTGGACTTGGCTCATGATACTGCGCCTGGTCATGATCAAATCCAGTACAGCATGCTACAGCACTTGTTGCTGCCATCCAAGGAAGTTCTCCTGAATTGTTTTAATATGATATGGTTATCCTGCACGTGCCCTGACTTGTGAAGGGAGGCGATTTTGATTCCCCCCCTCAAACCAGGGAAGGACCGAATGCATCCCAGTAATTATCGAAGTATTGCTTTGACGAGCTGTGTCAGGAAGATGTTGGAACACGTGGTCAATCGTCACCTGGTTTGGCTGCTCGAGACCAGGCAGCTCCTTAGCCCCTCTCAGTGTGGCTTTCGGAGATGTCGTTCCACTATAGACAACTTGACCCTGCTTGAGGCGGCCGTCCAGCAGGCCTTCCTACGTAACCAGCATTGTCTAGGTGTCTTCTCTGACATTAATAAGGTGTACGACACTAACTGGCGCTGCCTTATCCTAAATCAATGTCATCAGTGGGGCTTTCGTGGCTGTCTCCCCATCTTCATTCGGTCCTTTCTTTCCCACCGCTTCTTTTGATATCAGGTTGGTAATGTGCTATCTGATTTGTACGTGCAGGAGAATGGTGTGTGTGTGTGTGTGTGTGTGTGTGTGTGTGTGTGTGTGTGTGTGTGTGTGTGTGTGTGTGTGTGTGTGTGTGTTCCTCAAGGAAGTGTTTTAAGTGTCACCCTCTTTGCCGTCGCCCTTAACAGTATCACCACGTCCACTATCCGGAGTCCTGCCCAATGCTCGTTGTTTGTGGACGATTTTGCTGTTTTCTGTTCTTCCTCCAGTCTTGTCACTGCTAGTCAGCAGTTGCAGCTTACGATAAAGCGATTAGAGGCATGGACTGCGAAGACGGGTTTTACCTTTTCTGCAGACAAATGTGTGTGTGTGTGTGTGTGTGTGTGTGTGTGTGTGTGTGTGTGTGTGTGTGTGTGTGTTCATTTTAATCATTCTCGACGTCTTTTTACCTCCCCTGAATTGCATCTGAGGGCCACCATTCTTCCTTTTAGAGACACTGTGAGGTTCCTGGGCCTCACTTTTGATTCCAAGTTGTCGTGGTTGCCTCACCTTAAAGACCTCAAGGTGTGGACCCTGAAGGCACTGAATATTTTGAAGTGTCTGAGCCATTGGTCCTGGGGAGCGGATCGGGCGCGTCTGCTGTAGTTTTATAGAGCTTTCGTCCGATCGCGTCTTGACTACGGTTGCACCATGTATGGGTCAGCAAGGCCTTCGTATCTGAAGATTCTTGATGCAGTACACCATGAGGGTATCAGGCTGGCCACTGGTGCCTTCCGCACCAGTCCCATCCCCAGCCTGTGTGGTGAGGCAGGGGAACTGCCACTTGCCATCTGGCGGAAACTCCTCATGGTGTGACAGGTGTGTCAATTCCTTGCCTGTCCTACCTCCCCTGCGTACCCTACCATTGCCCAACTGCCTATGGAACGTCTCTTCTACAGTTGTCCCAGGGCAACGAGACCATTTGGGATTCATGCCAAGCATTTCGTTGAGTACCTTGGTGTGGAGCGTGTGGGCCCCCCCCCCCCCCCCCCCCCACTCCAGGTGTGACAAAAAGAGTGTGTACATAAGAGAAGAAACTTGAGGATTATGTTATAGAAAGAGAGAAGAAAGGAGGTGAACATGATATGAGGGATATGCGGAAGCTAGAAGAATTTGACAAGGCACTGAAAGACGTAAGTGGAAACAAAGTTCATGGAATAGATGAGTCAACCCAAATTATTGAGACCCATAGGAGAGCTAGCTATGTCAAAATTATTTCTCCTTGTGTGCAAGATAAGAGATGGGGGGAAATATCTTGATGTCTGTCAAAATGTAGAAATTCCAAGAAATTCAAGTGCTTACAGATGTCAATAATACTGAACCATCACTCTGTCACCGTACAGAAGAATCAAAAGCTGATAGAACATTATCTCTGGGAGGGATCACTTTGTTACTGAATAAATGTCAGTGCTGGCCTTAAAACTTACCCAAAAAGTAACTTGAAGGAAGACAAACCTACATTTTTATCATTAATAGATTTAGAGAAAGCTTTAAAAAATGTTGATGGGACTAGACTCCTTGAAATTTGGAAGGTATCAGGGATAAAATACAGCAAGCAAAAACTGATTTGCAACTTCAGATACGAACTGTAGTTATGAGAGGAGGAGATAGAGGGGCATTGTACATCATAAGAGAGCCTACTCCCAATCTTGTTCAGTATACATCCACAGTTATTCTTTCTGCAAAAATCTGGGTGGTGCATGGTGGAAGGTACTTTCCATTATACCAGGTTTATGGCTTTTGCCTGTTCCATTCATGTATAGATCTTGGGAAGAATGATTGCTTAAATCATGTGCATCTATTTTAACTAGTCTAACTTTGTCTTCATGATTTCTATGGTAGTGATATGTAAGAGGTTGTAACATTTTTCTAGCAACATTTTAAGAGGGTTTTTATGAGCTAGTCCTTATATGTCTTCAAGCATCAGCCAGTTCAATTCTTTCAGCATCTTTGTGACACTCTCCAGTGGGTTGAACAAACCTGTGATTATTTGTGCTACCCTTCTTCATATCCATTCAATATCTTATGGTAGTCATATTTACTGTTCATCCTAGGCATTTGAGGAATAATCTAGGATGGGCTACATGAGTTTCTGGTATGCAGTCTCTTTTCTGCACTGATTTCATTTCCTTTGTTATTCTACCAATGAACTGCATTATGCCACGTGCTTTACCTCTGACAGGTTCTGTTTCATATCCCTTCAGATTGTTTCACCCAGGTGTCTGGAAGAGTTGACTGATCCCTACTGAGCCATAGATATTACAGAATACCATGTTTTTCCTACTTGTTCAGTGCACAATTTTACATTACTGAATATTCAAAGTATGTACCAAAGGTTTCATGATTTTGAAAAGATTTCAGGATATGACTGAATACTTCTACAGCTTCTTTCAGACTACTTAACTATAGATAAATGCACAATCTGAGGTTAATACTGATAACACGTGACAGTTCATTAGAATACAACATTAACAGCGAGCTAACTTCCTGTGTTGTACCTACCATAAAATCCCTAATCCAGTCATAAATTTTGCTCAGTTCCTCACATGTTCATGCTTAGATATTAAGCTTAGATGTGGTATCGAGTCAATAACTTCTCAGAAATTCTGCATCTACCCGACTTTCTTTATCCTTGGCTTGCAGTATGTTGGTTGCGTAAATTGTGAGTTAGGTTTCATATGGTCACTGTTTCTGGAATCTATGTTGATTTTCATGGAGGAGATAAGTCTATTAGAGATAATTATTATGTAAGTCAGAACATGTTCTAAGATTGACAAATGGCTGTACATTGAGCAAATTGTGAAGGAAACAAACAAGAAATTTGAAAAAAAAATTAAAGTTCAGAGACAATAAATAAAAATTTGGAGGTTTGCATATGACGTGGTCATTGTGTCGGAGATAGCAAAGAATTTAGAGATGATGATGATGAATGGAATATTAAGGTCCTTGAAAAGAGATTGAAAGTTGAACATCCACAAAAGTTAAACAAGGGAAATGAGGTGATGTTGAGTGAGTGAGTGAGATTAGTGAATTTTTCCTAAACGTATGAATTTGTTTTGCAATTTTGACAGAAAAATAAATGACCACAATAGAGAGGATATAAGATGCAGACTGGCAATAGCAAGATAAGCATTTGTGAAAAAGAGGAATTTATTCACATCTGATGTGAGCTTCACTGTTAGGGACTTCCATGCAGATATTATTCTGGAGTAAATGGAAATGAGGATGATAGGCAGTTAAGACAAGAAGTGAACAGAAGGTTGTTGAATGTGGTGCTACAAAAGCATGCTAAAAATTAGATGGGTAGATCGAATAACAAATGAAGCATTGAATTGCATTGAGTAAATGAAACTTATGGTATAATTTGACTAAAACAGTTCAATGTTATCAAAACCGCTCTTTGGGAGACACTGATGCAAAGGAACCTATTCTAACAGAAAGAGAATGTGTCATATAATACTAACATTTCATTTTGCTAAAGAGCGAGATATCTTGAAGAGAGCTTATGAAGTTGGTCAATAATAAATATTTGCCACAGTGTTGTCAGCATTGTAACAATGGTTTGAGTTATACAGATACAGTGACAAGTTTGAAAACTATTTTTTATTCACTATTACTACAGTGATAGTGTCTTCTACTATTGACACTTTGTACAGTACCTACATTGAAACCGGTCTCTGCAATTACAAGGCAATAGTACAAACAATGGTCAGCAAACTACAAAGGGCAACAAAAATAGGTATAAAACTTTTTCAGACAATGGTAATCAAGGACTGGGTAACAACTACGTTATGAAAAGGATGGGTTGATACTCACCATGCAATTGAGGTGCTGAATCACAGATATGCACAAGAAAAAGACTACTAAACACACAAGCTTCCACCAGAAGGCCTTCTTGTGAAGTAGACCACATGCATAAGCACGCATGTATCTTTTTATGCAAATGCTGGTCGCACACGTCTCTGGCTGCTGATTCATACTGCAAGTAACTGCTCATGATGGGAGAATCAGTCTGGGTGGTGGGCATGAGGAGGAGGCTGGGGCAGGTAGGGCAAGAGGGAGAGCAGAGTACAGGTGTTGGATGGTAAAGTGCTATTTGTAGGAGCATACAAAAATAAGGTGATGAGGGGGTAGGGCAGTTAGGTGCAGTAGGAAGTTTAGCTGGTGGGTGGGAGGGGGTGTGGGGAAGGAGAGAAGGCAAGATACTTTGGGTGCTCTTGAGAAATAGAAGGTTGTGTGGAGATGGAGTGGGAACAGGGGAGCAGTTAAGTGTGTGAAGGACAATGACCAATGAATGAAGGTTGATTGCAGGAGAGTTATGGAAACATAGGCTATAGTGGAGGGAGAGTTCCCACATGTAAAATTCAAAAAACTGGTTTCGGTCTGGTGTCCTGATCTGAAAGTTTGGACAGCCTTCCAGACGACAGTTGCGAGGCAGTGCCCTTACAACGTGCAAGCTTGGCTGTAACCACCAAAGCACTGCGTGCTGGCTGTACCTGCTGCACCAGCCTGTCTGCACTGTCCACCACTGTTGAGTCAAACTCTTCAGCCTTTTTCTTGATGACGGTGTTGTGATTGGTCACTTTCAGGTGCATCAGTGACACCTGAGCAGCCAGTCTTGCCACGTCAGTGCAACCAGCAGGTCTGCCTTCTTGCACTTCCTGTTTTGTGTAGCACCAGTGGGCAAGCTACCCTGATCATTCTGCACACTGCACACCTTATGGCAAGGATGGACATCACTGAACTGTTTGCCATTGGCCTTCAGATCAGACTAACCCTACTCCTAACTTGCAACACATTACAGTGTATGAGCTTTGGGCCATGGTTCACCAGGGATTTCCTTGAACCCCCAAGTTTCTTATTGATCTCAGGATTGCCTTTCAGGGCATTGATTTCAAAGTCTACATGGGTATTTATCTGATCAATCTCACAATGTACTCATCTGGGCTACCAGGCTTTGGCCCTACCCTTTTGCAAGTTGGTTGTGTATGGTGACAGTTGTATGGCCCTCAGATGGTCAATTCTTCACTACAGCCACAAATAAGATGGTTACATGGCTGCCAATGCTGTAAGTTGTCAAAGTTCATTCCAATGGCAACATTTTTAGCCTCGATGCTTTTTCAGTGTACAGGTTCTACATCACAGGTAAAGTACACATCATCTTTGACATTGTTCCCTTCCAGGAACTTAGTGACTTTTGTGCTGCTTTCGCACATGTTTGAGCCTGGTTTTGGGTGCGCCACACATTTCTTTACATCCAGATGCAGTGCCCTCATCCTGTCATGTCCATCCTCTTTGTCTCCTTATGGACGGCCGTTAAGCTAGAGCTCCATTGCCCTAAATATGCTGGGGTCATACAATTGGTCAAAACCAGTGCTTTGCCCACACATCTGGTTGTAGTCCAGCAACCTAATGGTTCCCTCTGGCTTTGTGAAGATTTTACGTTGGCAATCAATGCGCAAGCTCTCATGGAAACCTACACCATACTCCGTCAACAGAACATCTTCTCTCAGCTTGTTGGAGGTGAATGTTTTTCTAAAATAAACCTCACTGATCCTTGCTTACATATTCAACTCGATGAGGAATTGCAATACATTGTCATCAATAAGCCTTTTGACTTTTACAGTTACAAGTGTTCACCTATTGGAATCTCTTCTGCTTGAGTGCTCTTTCAGAGATACCTGGTACAGTTAACTATGTCCATCCCAGCTTGTTAAAAATACCTGGATGATTTAACTGTTATGGGTTCTATGCACCAAGACCAACTCCATAGCCTCCATACCCTCTTTACTACACTGCGTGATGAGGGGCTAAAGTACCATTTGCACAAATTACAGTTTTTCCAGGACTACCTGGGCCATTTTCTCACCAAAGAAAGGGTTCAGCCCACTGATGGTAATGTTTCTGCTGCTAATTATCTCCTGCATCCAAAAAATCTCCAGCAGTTGCAGGCTTTTTTTTTGGGGAAAGTGAATTATTATTCAAAGTTCCTTCTACAAGCAGCACATATGAGGCACACTCTCAACAGTTGTGGAAGAAAGGCATTCTGTTTCACTGTCAGCATCCTGTGAGCAGGCCTTCACACAGCTGAAGCATATGTTAAGTTCCACATCCTACCTTTTTCTCTGTCGTGCCCCCTTGTTTTGGCTTTGTATGTTCCTCACTATGGCATTGGTGCAGTGCCGTAATGGTGATTGTATGGAGCAATCCATCACCTATGTATCCAAAACAGTGATGCTTGTGTAACACAATAATTGCCATATTGAGAAAGAGGCACTGGTAATCAACTTAACTGTGAAGAAATTCCATGTGTGTGTATTTCGGTCCATGGTTACACTCATTGCAGACCATAATCCACTCTTAGCACTCTCTGGGCCTTGCTCTTGGCTTCCCAAGTGGATGGTCCAGAGGCTTCAGTATTGGGCTCTTTTTCTTGCCTCCTACAACTACACTATCAGCTACCCCCCTGCGGGTCCGGGGATTAGAATAGGCCTGCGGTATTCCTGCCTGTTGTAAGAGGCGACTAAAAGGAGTCCATCCCCCTCACGGGGGTAGTTCGCGCCTGCGTCCGGAGACGGACGGTTCCACGACCTATCATCGTGGTCCTTTTGGTTTTTTCACTTCTCGTTTCTTCCTTCCTTTTGTTGGTTCCTTTCTTTGCTCTTCTCCACCTCACTGTCTTCCTTACTCTTTCCCTTGCCTTCTCCTTGCCTTCTCATTGCCTTTTTCTCCTTGCCTTCTCATTGCCTTTTTCTCCTTGCCTTCTCATTGCCTTCTTCTCCTTGCCTTCTTATTGCCTTCTTCCCCTTGCTTTCTCATTGCCTTCTTCTCCTTGCCTTCTCTGGTCTCCGCCTCGGCGTTTGAGACAGTCTGTCCTCTTTCTCCCTCTCTCTCTTCTTTTTCCTCTTCTTCCTTCCTCCCTGTGCGTGTCTGAAGGCCGACCCACGCGTTCGCACGCGTAGCCGGTGACGGGGTAACGCGTAAGTCCCCGCCCTGGGTAGACATGTAAGGCACGCGCGTACCCCCTGGTAAAGGCCAGGCCCGGGGAGGGGTGATTGCCTGAGCTGATACCTTCTGACCATGCCGATTGGTCCCTCCGTCTGTTTCTCGGGAGGTGTGACCTGAGGTGTAAACATTCACCTAAGGCGGGAGTGCCCTCTGAGAGGGTCCCCACAAGGAAGGAGCGCGCCATCGGAGACGCTGGCAATCATGGGGGATTCCTCCGCAATGGATTCTACTCCATCTCTTTCGACTTCGACCCAAAAACGGAAACGTGACCAGCCAACAGTGACAAAAGTACTACCGCCTGCCCCACAGTTCCTCG
Source organism: Schistocerca americana (assembly GCF_021461395.2). Taxonomy (NCBI): domain Eukaryota; kingdom Metazoa; phylum Arthropoda; class Insecta; order Orthoptera; family Acrididae; genus Schistocerca; species Schistocerca americana. The sequence continues at coordinate 95,733,998 of NC_060125.1, read as the reverse complement.
TAGTTTCTCGAACTGAGGACAGAAAGGATTTTTCCTCTGTCAACCCTTTCGTTATTCAGAAGGGCGTAGATGCCATAGCCGGATCTGTCAAATCCTGTACCAGGTTGCGTAACGGCACCTTATTACTGGAAACTGAGAATGCCTTTCAGGCACAAAAACTGCTTCGGGCCACCCTCCTGTACACGTTCCCTGTCCGGGTGGAGGCCCACCGAACTTTGAATTCGTCTCGTGGTGTGGTCTATACTGACTCCCTCGACGGATTGACTGACGAGGAGCTTCAATCATTCCTCGCTGAGCAGGGCGTGACGGCTGTCCATAGGGTCATGAAAAAGGTCAACAATGACCTTGTACCGACCCGGACAATTTTCTTGACCTTCGATAGTGTTAAGCTGCCATCGCGCATCAAGGCGGGCTACGAGGTTATTTCTGTTCGCCCCTATATCCCGACACCTACGCGCTGCTACCAGTGTCAGCGTTTCAATCACACTCGACAGTCTTGTTCCAATGTGGCTAAATGTGTCACCTGTGGCAGGGATGCCCATGAGGGTGACTGTCCACCTCCGTCTCCTCGTTGTGTGAACTGTCAGGGTGACCATGCAGCATCCTCCCGCGACTGTCCTGTCTATAAGGAAGAACGCTGTATCCAGGAAATTCGGGTCAAAGAGAAAGTGTCCACCTCGGCTGCTCGCAAGCTATTGGCTAGTAGGAAGCCCACGCTGCTCCCAGCGGGGAAATACAGTACTGTCCTCGCCTCTCCTCGGACTACCCGGGAGGTAGCAACCCAGACATGCGATCTGACCTTCAGCACCACGGTCGTCCGTTCGGCCAGTGCTAAGATCGCGCGGTCGACGTCTCCTCTTCCTCCCATCACCCCACAGACACGAGCACCTTCTTCAGCTTCTGCTAAAACGAAGACACCGAAGTCAGATGCACGGGCCTTCAAGAAGGAACCATCCCGTGCAGACTTCCTCCGTACCTCGACCTCACAGCCTTCGACCGGTACTTCCACTACACGTCCTTCCAAAAAGGCGCATAGGAAGCACAGTTCTCCTTCCCCGCCACGGCGCATTTCTTCTCTTGCGCCACCCAGCGGCTGCCGCCCCAGGCCGTCATCCGTTTCGCCTGGCCGCACCGCTGGTCGCCGTACATCTGGCCGTTCACTGGCGGAGGAAGCTCCCCCTCCCGGCCATCCTCCCGAGATGGCCGATGACCCTATAGACCCAATGGACGATGACTGTCCGCCTACTGATAGCGGCGGCAGTGCTCGCTCGAAGCCAGGCCCTAAGCGGCCTTCGAGGTGACCACTTCTCTCATCTTTCTTTTCTTACGATGGCACTTATTCACTGGAATATTCGCAGCATTCGCTCCAACCGAGAGGACTTGAAGTTGCTGCTCCGCTTGCACCGTCCGCTTGTCGTAGCCCTCCAGGAAACGAAGCTACGCCCATGCGATCAAATTGCCTTGGCACACTACACCTCTGTGCGTTTTGACCTACCCCCTGTGGTAGGTATTCCGGCTCATGGAGGGGTTATGTTGCTGGTCCGGGATGATATTTACTACGATCCCATCACGTTGCACACCGGCCTGCAGGCAGTTGCCATCCGCATTACTCTCCCCACTTTTACGTTTTCCTTTTGTACCGTTTACACTCCATCGTCATCTGCCGTTACCAGGGCAGACGTGATGCAACTTATTGCTCAGCTACCTGCACCATTTTTGTTAACTGGAGACTTCAATGCCCACCATCCCCTTTGGGGCTCTCCAGCATCCTGCCCGAGGGGCTCCTTGTTAGCAGACCTTTTCAACCAGCTCGATCTTGTCTGCCTCAATACTGGCGCCCCTACTTTTCTTTCGGACACATCTCACACCTATTCCCATTTAGACCTCTCTATATGTACTCCCCAACTTGCACGCCGGTTTGAGTGGTATGCACTTTCTGATACATATTCGAGCGACCATTTCCCGTGTGTTATCCATCTCCTGCAGCATACTCCCTCTCCGTGCTCCTCTCGTTGGACCATCTCCAAGGCAGACTGGGAGCTCTTCTCTTCCAGGGCTACCTTTCAGGATCAAACCTTCACACGCTGCGATCGTCAGGTCGCACACCTCACGGAAGTCATTCTCGCTGCTGCTGAATATTCCATCCCTCACCCTACTTCTTCTCCACGTCGCGTACCGGTCCCCTGGTGGACCGCAGCATGTAGAGATGCTTTACGTGCTCGTCGACGTGCTTTACGCACCTTTAAGCGCCACCCTACAGTGGCGAATTGTATTAATTATCAACGATTACGTGCTCAGTGTCGTCGTATTATTAAAGAAAGCAAGAAAGCCAGCTGGGCTGCTTTCACAAGCACCTTCAACAGTTCTACCCCTTCTTCTGTTGTCTGGGGTAGCCTGCGCCGGCTATCTGGCACTAAGGTCCACTCCCCAGTTTCTGGCTTGAAGGTCGCGAATGAAGTCCTTGTGGCCCCTGAGGCTGTCTCCAATGCCTTCGGCCGCTTTTTCGCCGAGGTTTCGAGCTCCGCTCATTACCACCCTGCCTTCCTCCCCCGCAAACAGGCAGAGGAGGCTAGGCCACCTGACTTCCGCTCCTCGAATTGTGAAAGTTATAATGCCCCATTCACCATGCGGGAACTCGAAACCGCACTTGGCCGATCACGGTCCTCCGCTCCAGGGCCTGATTCTATTCATATTCAGATGCTGAAGAACCTTTCTCCTGCGGGTAAAGGTTTTCTTCTTCGTACATACAATCGCATCTGGATTGAGGGACATGTTCCCGCATGCTGGCGCGAGTCTATTGTTGTCCCGATTCCTAAGCCGGGGAAGGACAAGCACTTGCCTTCCAGTTATCGACCTATCTCGCTTACCAGCTGTGTCTGTAAAGTGATGGAGCGAATGGTTAACTCTCGATTGGTTTGGCTGCTCGAGTCTCGACGCCTACTTACCAATGTACAATGTGGATTTCGAAGGCGCCGCTCTGCTGTTGACCATCTGGTTACCTTGTCGACCTTCATTATGAATAACTTCTTGCGGAAGCGCCCGACCGCGGCTGTGTTCTTTGATTTGGAGAAGGCTTACGACACCTGTTGGAGGGCGGGCATTCTCCGCACCATGCATACATGGGGCTTTCGCGGTCGCCTCCCTCTTTTTATTCATTCCTTTTTAATGGATCGACAGTTTCGGGTACGTGTGGGTTCTGTCCTGTCCGACACCTTTCGCCAGGAGAATGGGGTGCCACAGGGCTCAGTTTTGAGCGTCGCTCTCTTCGCCATCGCGATCAATCCAATAATGGATTGCCTCCCAGCTGATGTATCAGGCTCCCTTTTCGTGGACGATTTTACCATCTATTGCAGCGCGCAGTGTGCACGTGTCCTGGAGCGCTGTCTTCAGCGTTCTCTTGACCGTCTTTACTCCTGGAGTGTCGCCAATGGCTTCCGTTTTTCTGCCGAGAAGACGGTCTGTATTAACTTCTGGCGCTACAAAGAGTTTCTCCCACCGTCCTTACGACTCGGTCCCGTTGCTCTCCCACTCGTGGAGACAATCAAATTTTTAGGCCTTACCTTTGACAGGAAACTTAGCTGGTCTCCACATGTGTCATATTTGGCCGCCCGTTGTACCCGTTCTTTAAATGTCCTCCGTGTTCTCAGTGGTATGTCGTGGGGAGCGGATCGAACCGTCCTACTTCGTCTATATCGGTCGATCGTCCGCTCCAAGCTGGATTATGGGAGCTTCGTATACTCCTCTGCACGGCCATCCATCTTACGCCGCCTCAACTCCATACAACATCGGGGTTTACGACTTGCGATCGGAGCATTTTATACCAGTCCCGTAGAGAGTCTTCATGCTGACGCTCGCGAATTGCCACTCACCTACCGGCGCGATATACTGCTTTGTCGGTATGCCTGTCGGCTACTGTCAATGCCCGACCATCCGTCTTATCGTTCCTTTTTTGACGACTCTCTTGACCTTCAATACGGGTTGTATGTCTCTGCCTTGCTACCCCCTGGAGTTCGCTTTCGTCGCCTCCTTCAACACCTTCATTTTTCACTCCCTGCAACCTTTCGAGTGGGCGAGAGCCGCACGCCACCTTGGCTCCAGGCTCAGGTCCGCGTTCACCTCGACCTCAGCTCGCTCCCAAAAGAGGTCACCCCCGGTTCGGTCTACCACTCCCGTTTTTTGGAACTTCGTTCGAAGTTCAACAACATGACTTTCATTTATACAGATGGCTCTAAGACCAATGACGGGGTCGGGTGTTCCTTTATTGTCGGGGCACAAAGTTTCCAATACCGGCTCCTTGGCCATTGTTCGGTCTTCACAGCTGAGCTCTTTGCCCTCTACCAGGCTGTTCTTTACATCTGCCGCCACCGACATTCTGCTTATGTCATCTGCTCAGATTCCCTGAGCGCCATCCAGAGCCTCAGTGATCCGTACCCGGTTCACCCTTTCGTACACCGGATCCAACGCTCTCTTCAGCAGCTGGTGGACGTCGGTACGCCGGTTAGCTTTATGTGGGTTCCTGGCCATGTCGGTATCCCTGGGAACGAAGCTGCAGATGCCGCGGCCAAGGCTGCGGTCCTCCAGCCTCGGACAGCTTCTTGTTGTGTCCCTTCGTCCGATTTTAGCAGGGTCATTTGTCGGCGCGTTGTGTCGCTGTGGCATGCCGATTGGGCTGCACTTACCGACAACAAGCTTCGGGCCTTAAAACCTCTTCCCGTGGCTTGGACGTCCTCCTCACGCCCTTCTCGGCGGGAGGAGGTCGTTTTAGCAAGGTTAAGAATTGGACACTGCCGGTTCAGCCATCGCCATCTGCTGACGGCTGCGCCGGCGCCGTTCTGCCCATGTGGGCACTTGCTGACGGTTAGACACATTTTAATGTCCTGTCCTGATCTTAACACACTGCGCCTCGATCTTAACCTGCCTAATACTTTCGATGCCATTTTAGCGGATGACCCACGAGCAGCTGCTCGTGTTCTTTGTTTTATCAATTTGACACACCTCGCTAAGGACATTTGATGATGTTTTTTAATCCTATGCCTGTCAGTCTGTCTTTTATTGTGTTTTCCCTTTTAGTTGTTGTTGTCAACTTGTGCCTCGCGGTGCATTCTTAGAGTAGTCAGGGCGCTAATGACCATTGAAGTTGTGCGCCCGAAAACCACAAAAAAAAAAAAAAAACAACTATCAGCTACAAGCACACAGAACAACTTGCAAATGCAGATGCCCTCTACAATTGCCCTCAGGATGAGACCCGGTGTTTGACCAACTGGTGCTCTCCTGTTTTCACATCAACATGGATCAACAACATAACTTGGGAGAGTTTCCCATTGCCACTACTCATGTGGTGGCAAATACACTCCACAACACTATCTTGCAGTTTTTCATACACTATGTCCTGCATGGGTAGCCAACTTATTTTTCAAAGTCTGCTGCTCACTAGCTCTGGGGAGGGCTCGCCTCTCTCACAGCTTTTCCATCTTCTCTGATGACCTCCTGCTGGATGCAGGGACAGGTACCCCTCATGCTGTCATCCTGACTACCTTACATACACACGTCTTGGACCTCCTCCATCGTGGACACTGGGGTATGTCCCAGATGAAAGCCTGTCCCAGGTGACATGACCACTGTCCTAGTCTGACAAAGGATGTGGAGGCTATGGTGAGCTACTGTTCTGTCTGTGCTAAGCATAGGCTGCTCCACTCCAGCCTTTAGCCTCTGGCTGACTCCCAGTGGCCCTTGGGATTGCATTAATTTAAATTTTGCTGGCCTCTTCCTTGGCGAGATGTGACTTATTGTTGTAGATGCTTATTGAAACTACCCTACATGGTCAGCACGGTGGCCACCATCACTGCGGCCACACTCAATGCCGTTCCACAGATTCTCACCATTGAAGGGCTTCCCTGCACCATCATCGCAGACAATGGGCCCCAGTTTTACATCTACAGCATGGGAACAGTTCTGCACTGCTAATCGCATCAAACATCTGTGTAGCCCTCCATTTCAGCCCTTCTCAAATGGCAAAGCAGAGTGGCTGACGCACACACTTATGCAACAAATGTTGAAGGCCATGGGTGCATATAACAAGGCAGCAGCTCTCACAATGTTCCCAATCCCCCTGCGGGTCCAGGGTAAGAACAGGCCCGAGGTATTCCTTCCTGTCGTAAGAGGCGACTAAAAGTAGTTTCAACCGTTTCGGACTTCCATGTGATGGTCCCCCTTGGGGTTTGACCTCCATTTTTCAAAATTCTACAGAAGTACAAGCCTTTTTGGGAAGGACGCCTTATGTGGTGTACCACTGGTCCACAGTGCACTAATACCTTGGCACTCAGCATTGTAACGGTGTTGTAACCACACCCACTATTCCTCCACTTGGGTCTAAATGCCTTATGGGTTGCACAAGTTACACCCATAGTGTGTCCCCATCTGCACCTACAATCATGATGGAATTTCCATGCCACCCAAAATCCAGCATGGTAGCCAGCCCGTTGTGGTGGGGTCGTCATGTACCCTCTAGGTTGTAGCCCCCTGACTACACAGGGACGTTACCTGAGCTGTACCCTCCCCACGTTGGCCAAGGAGTAGGTGTCCATCTCCTTGGGGCATCAGGACTCCTGGCAACGGTCATCCTGCCAGGTGGCCCTTGCTGAGGCTGGGTGGCGCCCGTGGGGAGAGCCCCTGGTTGGAGTGGGTGGTATCGGGGCGGACGTTTTGCAGATGAAACTTCAACATGTATCGGGCCGCTCTGCGGCCGAGTCTTTTAAAAAGAAAGGTACTGTCTCTCGTTCTGGTTCTCCTGCCCTTTCCCCCTTGGCCAATACCTGGGACGAAGGACAGGCCCGCCGGCTTGGGGCGAAGTACTTCCCCTGCTATTTAGTCTGTTCTCGGACCGATGGGGGAACGTTCGCCACCTCCAAGCGCATGTTCTTTGTCCAGCACATCGAGGACATCTTCGGGGAAATCAAGGCTCTCAGTAAAATGCGTTCGGGGTCCGTTCTTATAAAGACCACCTCCGCCACACAGTCGGCGGCACTCCAGGAGTGTGACCGATTAGGGGACATCCCAGTGTCCATTGTCCCGCATCTGGCACTGAATAGGACGCAGAGGGTTATTTTTCATCGGGACCTTCTGCTGCAAACTGATAAGGAGCTCAGGGCCAACCTGGAGCGCCGAGGCGTGCATTTCGTCCGGCGAGTCCAGAGCGGGCCCAAAGACCGTCATGTTGACACCGGCGCCTTTATCCTTGCCTTTTTGGGAACGTTCTCCCAGAGAAGGTAATGGTGATGTGCTACCGGTGCAATGTGCGACCTTACGTCCCGCCTCCTATGTGCTGCTTTCGGTGTTTGCGCTTTGGGCACATGTCGTCACGGTTTGAGGCTGAGCCCCTTTGTGGTGATTGTGGACATCCTCTTCGTGAGGAACATACATGCACCCCACCACCTCGGTGCGTCAATTGTCCTGGCATCCACTCGCCTAGATCTTTAGACTGCCCCGCGTATCAGATGGAGAAGAAGATTCAAGAATTAAAAACTTTGAATCGTCTCTCTTATTCTGAGGCCAGGAAGAAATATGACCACCTCCATCCCGTGACGTTGACAACTCCGTTTGCCTCAGTTGTGTCCACTCCTTCCACAGTATCCTCACCCCTATCCTGTCCCCCCCCTCCACCTCCTCACCCCATCCGAGGTCTATGCCTCCGCCTCCCAAATCCCTCCCTTCCAAATCCTCCTCCCTCGTGGCCCCTGCCCCCTCTGCCCCAGGGGTCACCCTTCCTCCTCCTCCTCCTCCTCCTCCTCCTCCTCCCCCTCCGCCGCCTGAGAAGCGATCCTCTTCTCAGGCGTCCATCGGGGAAACGATCCGGACCCCGGCTTCCGAGGTCCGGCATTCCAAGACGGACCCCGCGCGTGAGGACCTTCTTCGGGTCCAGCCCACCATCCCCGTGCCTCATCGCACTTCCAAGAAGGCCTCCAAGAAGAAATCTTTATCCCCCTCTCCACCTCGGCGCATTTCGTCTGACGCTCCATCTGCGAGTCATCGCTCCCGGCCGTCCTCAGTTTCGCCGGGACGCTCTGCTGCCAGGTGCTCAGCTGGCCTCTCGTTGGCGAAGGATGCTGCCCCTCCTACGCAACCTGGGAAAGTGGCCGCAGCTGGCGATGACTCGATGGAACAGGATCCGCCTCCCGCCGGTTGTAGCGTTGTTCCCTCGAAACCTGGCCCTCCGTGGCCGTCGAGGTGACCCGCTCTTCCCCCCCTTTCGTTCCCCCCTTTTTTTCTGACTAGTGATGGCTTTGTTACATTGGAACATAAGAGGTATTCGATCTAATCGGGAGGAATTACAACTGCTCCTCCGCCTGTACTGTCCGCTCGTTCTTGGTCTCCAGGAAACCAAGTTGCGCCCAACTGACCGTATTGCTTTTACCCACTATACCTTGGAGCGGTCTGACCTCACCCCTGTGGACGGTATTCCAGCTCATGGTGGAGTCATGTTGCTCATTCGGGACGATGTCTATTACCATCCCATCCCATTGACCACCCCACTCCAAGCAATAGCTGTGCGTATTACTCTTTCTGCCTTTACTTTTTCTGTTTGTACCATCTACACTCCATCGTCATCCGCTGTTAGTCGGGCTGACATGATGCACCTGATTGTTCAGCTTCCCCCTTTTATTGTTTGGCGACTTCAATGCCCATCATCCCCTTTGGGGCTCTCCTGCATCCTGTCAGAGAGGCTCCCTCTTGGCGGATGTCTTCAACCATCTCAATCTTGTCTGCCTCAATACTGGCGCCTCGACTTTCCTCTCGGACTCTACTCATACCCACTCCCACTTGGACCTCTCAATCTGTCTTACCACTCATGCCCATCGATTCGAGTGGTATGTCCTTTCTGACACCTATTCAAGCGACCACTTCCCCTGTGTCGTTCGTCTCCTGCACCACACCCCATCCCCACGTCCTTTGAGCTGAAGGCTGACTGGGGCCTTCACTCCTCCCTGGCGACCTTCCTGGACCACGATTTTCTCAGTTGTGACAGTCAGGTCGAATACCTCACGGCTGTTATCATCAATGCTGCCGAACATTCCATTCCTCGTACTACCTCTTCTTCATGTCGCGTTTCCGTTCCCTGGTGGAATGAGGCTTGTAGAGACGCTATCCATGCTCGCCGACGTGCTTTACGCACCTTTCGCCGCAATCCTACATTGGCGAATTGTATTGGATACAAAAGACTCTGAGCGCAATGCCGTAGAGTCATCAAAGACAGCAAAAAGCTTGTTGGGCCCCTTTCACCAGCTCCTTTAACAGTTTTACTCCCTCTTCTGTCGTCTGGGGTGGCCTGCGCTGGCTGTCGGGCATTAAGGCCCACTCCTCGGTACCTGGCCTGACTTCAGGTAATGAGGTCCTTGTTGATCCTGTGGCTGTCTCCAATGCTTTCGGCCCCTTTTTCGCGGAGGTTTCAAGCTCCGCCCATTACCACCCTGCCTTCCTTCCCAGGAAAGAGGCAGAAGAGGCTCGGCGACCTTCCTTCCACTCACTGAATCTGGAAAATTATAATGCCCCCTTTTCTATGCGGGAACTCAAACATGCACTTGCACTGTCCCGGTCCTCTGCTCCGGGGCCAGATGCCATTCACGTTCAGATGCTGACACACCTTTCTCCAGCAGGCAAAAGCTTCCTTCTTCATACCTACAATCGCGTCTGGACCGAAGGTCAAGTTCCCATGCGTTGGCGTGACGCCGTCGTTGTTCCTATACCCAAACCCGGGAAGGATAGACACCTTCCTTCTAGTTACCGCCCCATTTCTCTTACAAGCTGTGTCTGTAAGGTGATGGAGCGCATGGTTAACACTCGGTTAGTCTGGATTCTTGAATCTCGATGGCTACTTACCAATGTTCAATGCGGCTTTCGTCGCCGCCGCTCTGCTGTTGACCACCTTGTGACCTTGTCGACATTCATCATGAACAACTTTTTGCGAAAGCGCCCAACGGTAGCCGTGTTCTTCGATTTGGAGAAGGCTTATGATACCTGTTAGAGAGGAGGTATCCTCCGCACTATGCACAGGTGGGGCCTACGCGGTCGCCTGCCCCTTTTTATTGATTCCTTTTTAACAGATCGAAAGTTTAGGGTACGTGTGGGTTCCATATTGTCCGATGTCTTCCTCCAGGAGAACGGAGTGCCTCAGGGCTCCATCTTGAGCGTAGCCCTTTTTGCCATAGCGATCAATCCAATTATGGATTGCATTCCACCTAATGTCTCGGGCTCTCTTTTTGTCGATGACTTCGCGGTCTACTGCAGTGCCCAGAGAACATCCCTACTGGAGCGCTGCCTTCAGCGTTGTCTAGACAGCCTATACTCATGGAGTGTGGCAAATGGCTTCCGGCTCTCTGAAGAGAAGACAGTTTGTATCAACTTTTGGCGATATAACGCGTTCCTTCCGCCATCCTTACGTCTCGGTCCCATTGTTCTGCCATTCATGGAAACAACTAAGTTTCTAGGGCTCACATTGGACAGGAAACTTTGTTGGTCTCCGCACGTCTCTTATTTGGCTGCCCGTTGTACACGTTCCCTTAATGTCCTCAGAGTTCTTAGTGGTTCATCTTGGGGAGCGGATAACACTGTACTGCTTTGCTTGTATCGGTCCATAGTCCGATCAAAGCTGGATTATGGGAGCCTCGTCTATTCGCCTGCTCGGCCATCCCTCTTACGCCGTCTCAACTCTATCCACCATAGGGAGTTACGACTTGCGACCGGAGCATTGTACACTAGTCCCGTCAAGAGTCTTTATGCTGAAGCTACCGAATTACCATTGACCTACCAGCGCGACATACTGTTTTGTCGGTATGCCTGCCGGCTGTTGTCAATGCCCGACCACCCCTCTTATCAGTCCTCCTTCGCTGATTCTCTCGACTGTCAGTATGGCTTGTATGTGTCTGCCCTGCTGCCCCCTGGAGACCGCTTTTGTCGCCTGCTTCGACAATTGGATTTTGCCCTCCCTGCCACCTTCAGAGAGGGTGAGAGCCCGACACCACCTTGGCTCCAGGCTCCGGTTCATATTTATCTCGACCTCAGCTCGCTCCTGGAGGAGGGTACTCCGGCTGCAGTGTATTGCTCATGGTTTGTCGAACTTTGTGCGCGACTTGCCAGTCACACCTTTATTTACACTGATGGCTCCAAAACTGACGATGGTGTTGGCTGTGCCTTTGTCGTCGGGGCTGCCACCTTTAAATACCAGCTCCTCGACCAATGTTCCAGCTTTACGGCCGAGCTTTTTGCTCTACATCAGGCCGTTCAGTATGCCCGCCGCCACCACCATTCATCGTATGTACTCTGCTCTGATTCATTCAGTGCTCTTCAGAGCCTTGGAGCTCCATATCCGGTCCATCCCTTGGTGTAATGGATCCAGCAGTCCCTCTATTCTTTTGCTGCAGATGGCACTCCTGTCAACTTTCTGTGGGTTCCCAGCCATGTGGGAGTGCCTAGGAATGAGGCTGCTGATGCCGCAGCCAAGGCTGCAGTCCTCCTGCCTCGGCCAGCCTCCCATTGTGTCCCGTCATCTGAGGTTAGTGGGGTTGTTTGTAAGAGGCTAGTGTCGTTGTGGTGGGATTCTTGGTCGTCACCTCAAGGAATCAAGCTCCGGGCAGTAAAACCGTTCCCAACTGTTTGGACAACCTCCTCCTGACCATCTCGGCGAGAAGAGGTCCTTCTGACCAGGTTGCGGATTGGGCATTGCCGGTTTAGCCACTGCTACCTGCTCTCCGGTGACCCAGCCCCGCAGTGCCCTTGTGGTCATGCATTAACAGTGCGCCATGTTTTATTGCCGTGTCCCCATTTTAGTCAATCTCGTGTTGTCCTGTCTCTGCCATCTACTTTACAGGACAGGATATTTTAGCTGATGATGCTCGAGCAGCTGCTCGTGTTCTTCGTTTCATTACTTTGACTGGCCTGTCCAAAGACGTCTAACTCTTTCACTTATTTTATCTGCCTCTTTGTCAGAACTTTCTGGTGTCCCCCCCCCCCCCCACCCCCCCACCCCTTTAGTTTTACTAGATTCTATGTGCTCTAACGATTGTGACTGGGCGCTAATGACCTCAGTAGTTGAGCGCCCTTAAAAAAAAAGAAAAAAAAAAGTTCCCAAGCCACCTACAGGTCCACTCCTATCCATGACCACAGCGCAGCAGAACTCCTTCACAGTTGACAGACGTGTACACTCCTCCATCTCGTAGCAATCCAAATCCAGGAACCCCAGACCTGACATACTGGATGACATCCTCCTGGTTCAGCTGCTAAGGCATGTTCGTATGCGACAAATACCTCATGGATGCCAGCTACTGTGGTGATGACTCACGTGCAGCACCATGAAATGATTGATACCCCAAGAGGTTTGGTGAGTCGGCACATGGACCATCTTTGCCCTGCCTCCAGCCTACACCTTCAACAGAGGATAATTTTGAGTTGGTCTCCCTGCCCTCACACGTCCCTTCTCCTCATGAGTACTATTTGCACTCCAGAACAGTGTTAGCAGCTCCCGTAGGCATGAGTATGGAGGTTGAAACATCACCACTGCATCACTCTGCACCTCGGTCACCAACCACACCTCAATACCCCAGCTCAGTGCTTAATGTCTAGTGTTCCTTCTCCCAGCTGGTGGCTTCCACTGATGGGAGACCAACTGTTCACCTCCAAAAGTATTCACTGGGGCCCTTTGGGCCCTATGCATACATTTTGAGAGGGGGCCTATGGTGTCCTGTTTAGACAATTTGGATAGTCTGTCAGAAGGCAAGGACATAAATGATAGCCACTAGGGGCCACCTTCATAACCAGTGAGTGCTTTCACTGCCACAACGCTGTGTGCGAGCCACGGCTTCCGTGCCGGCCTATTGGTACTCGCAGCGGCCCTGTAATGCTGGCAATGCAGTGGCTCTGTCAGTTGAGTTCTGACTGAGCTCTTGTCTTGTATACCTTACGCACTGTTGTTTGTTCTCGAACCTCACCATGTTTCGGTTCTTGATCTGGTTTACTCTATAAGCTTGTCTACTGCTATGTGCATTCATGGTGGTTGTTGTTATCATTTGCCATTTCTGTCTGTGGTTGCTGTCATTGTCCTGGTTGTCATCCATATCTATCTTAATATGGGTTTGTGGCCCTCACTGTTGCACCCTTGGCCAGTCAGCCTGTGGCTTCTGATATGATCGCCATTCCTAGAGTTGGTAGGAAGCACATGTCAAATGCTATGATGCAGTCCTTAAAATAAATAACACAGTGTTGGGCAGCATGCTCAACAACTGTGTGATCCAGTTGTTTTTTTGGCACAGTTGGTCATCCGACAGACAGCTTGTTGGTTGTCATACTCAAGTAGAACACAGCACATTTCTTGCAGTTTAGCTTGTATATCACAGTACTTGGTTCACAGGTAGCCTTGCCTGTGATGCTTCTGACAGGACTGGAATAGGTGGTGGTGGGAAGATGTATGGCACACGTCTAGCATCCAGTTACATTATAGGTATATGGGCCATTAGACAAGGGTTTGGGAGCAGGGGTTGCATAGGGATGGATGGAGGTATTTTGTAGGTTTGGTGGGCGGCAGAATACCGCTGTTAGAGGGCTGGGAAGAATAGTGGGTAGGACATAGCTCATTTCAAGCCATGGTGAGAGGTCATGTTGGAGGATGTGACTCAGTTGTTTTGGTCCTGTGTGGTACTGAGTAACAAGTGGAATGCTCCTGAGACTCAGAGGTGGTGGGTGACGGAAGAGATGTAGTAAAGATGTCTCCAGTCACTCACCAGTTCCCAAAGTCCCATTGTACAGCCACGGAGGAGCATTCCCCTCATGTCTCAGTACCACCAAGAACTGGAACGCCCCCCTGCGGGTCATGGTTAGAATAGGCCCGCAGTATTCCTGCCTGTTGTAAGAGGTGACTAAAAGGAGTCTCAAATGTTTTGGGCTATATGTGATGGTCCGCTCTCGGGTTTGACCCCCATTTTTCCAAATACTTCCAAAGAGCGAGCCAATTGGGGAGGAGCACCTTTCATGATGCATTGTGTCCATCGTGCTTTGAGACCTTTAGCCAGCTTTCTCATCAGCTCATTGTAGTCCCGCTCGTTCACCTTCTCTTGGGCAAGGATGCATTCCTGGATGCGATTTTCACCATGCACTGTGCAGTGTAGCTTGCAGAGATGACAATCATGGACTCCCTTGCACCTAATATCCAGCATGGTAGCCAGTCAGTTGTGGTGGGACCACAATGTGCCCTGTTGGTTGTAGCCCACTGACAACACAGGGATTAATCTGCTGATGCTTGTGCTGTTAACTCCCGACATATGCCAAGGAGTAGATGCCTATCTCCCTGGGGCATCCGGACACTTGGCAATGGCCATCCTGCCAGGTGGCCCTTGCTCAGGCTGGATGGCACCCATGGGGAGGGCCCTTGTTCAGAGTGGGTCGCATCATGGCGGATGAACTGCAGTGAAGGGTGGTATATCATCTCTTGCTGGTGGCCAGCTACCAGCAGTCTCTAAGCATCCTCGAGCTCAATTCAATGTTTAGAAATATGATCCCAAATCATTCCTTTCTCCGGCTGCACCGTGGGAGGAGTGTAAGGCTCAGGATTGCAGTTACACTTATTTGCCCAGGCTCCTAGATTGTACAAGAGCTGATGGGGAGTCTTTCATGTCAACAAAGCTTAAATTCTTCATAGAGCATTTAGAGGACAAGTTTGGGGAGGTGGAGGGCTTGTCCAAAATGCACTCTGGATCAGTATTGATAAAAACAGCATCCTGTGCCCAGTCATAAAGGTTACTTAGTTGTGACAAGTTGGGCATGTTTGTTACCATCACAACCCATAAGAGTTTAAATATGGTGCAGAGTATTATTTTCCATAGGGACTTTCTTTTGCAGTCTGATGACGAGATAAGAGACAATTTAGAGCATCAGGGTGTTCCTTTCATCTGACGCTTTCCTTGGGGTCCAAAGGATAATCAGATTGCTACCAGTGCCTTCAGCTTGGCATTCAATGGTGATACGTTACCAGAGAAGGTCAAGGTGATAGTCTGCCACTATGATGTCAAGCCCTATATCCCTCCCCTGATGCAGTGCTTGAAGTGCTGGAACTTCGGCCATATGTCTTTCTGCTGTACTTCCAGCCTCACATGTTGAGATTGCGGATGACCATCACATCCCAATACTCCATGTGCCCTGCCTCCCATCTGTGTCAACTGCAGAGAGCCTCATTCACCTTGCTCACCAGACTGCAGGATCTTACAGAAAGAGCAAAAAATCATGGAATATAAGACCCTGGACCGACTGACCAATGCTAAAGCTAAGGAGGGGACCCTTGGGTCCCTCCCTTGCCAAGTTCCACAAGTGGGTAGGATGGTGCCCGGCAGTGGCATAAGAGCCCACAAGCAGCTGGTCGTGGGGCTTCACGATCCTCCTCTGCCTCAGAGACAGAATCGGTGAAGTCCTCCAAGCCAATGAAACCCAAGGAGCATTGAGAAAAGACCAAGAATAAGACCTCTAAGAAAGGAATTTTCAGAGGCACCCACTCCACTGCAACCTAAAAGCTCTGCGTCTGAGGGCAAGGTAGAGATTCTGGCGTCTGTTGTGGACCTAGGATTCACTGGAATCTCAGACGCAATGGCTGTCACTCACACAGATACTCAAACAGTGGCAGCAGGTGACCCAGCGGCGTAATCTGCTCCTCGGTCCTTCATGCCTTTCTCAGCCATGGACAATGTCATCCTCCAGTGGAACTGCAGCAGTTTTTTCCGCCATCTTGCTGAGCTCCGACAACTTCTCAGCCTTCACCATTTCCTCAGCATTGCTCTTCAGGAAACTTGGTTTCTGGTGACGTGAACCCCTGCCCTCCATGGCTATCGGGGTTGTTATAGGAACGGGGCAACTTATGAGAGGGTATCTGGTGGCGTCTGCATCTGTTTCCATGACTCCCTTCACAGCAAGTCTGCCCCTCTACAACCACCTTTAGAGGCTGTCGGTGTTTGGGTGTGGATGACTCAGGCCGTTAGTGTCTGCAGTCTCTATCTTCCACCAGAAGGTGATGTCCCACAACATGCCCTAGATGCACTGATAGCCCAATTGTCACCACCTTTTCAGTTACTGGGCAACTTCAACACCCATAACCCTCTGTAGGGTGGGTCAGTGGCAACAGGCCAAGGCAGCATTGCTGACAAAGTATTGGCACAGCTAGACCTTTCTCTCTTAAATAACGGTGCCGTCACACATTTCAGTGTGGTGCATGGCACGTCCTCAGCCATCAAACTTCCGATCTGCAGCCCTAGCCTATTACTGTCGGTCCTATGCGGTGTGCATGATGACTTGTGTGGTAGTGACCACTTTCCTATCCTTCTGTCACTGCCACACATCACTCTTCTGGGCACCCCTGCAGATGGACTATGAAAAAGGCTGACTGGGACTTGTTCACATCCATTGCCACTATTGAGCCTCTTTCCGATGACTCCATTAATGGGGTGGTTCACTCGGTCACCACCGGCATCATTACTGCCCCGCCCTGCGGGTCCGGGGGTTAGAATAGGCCCGAGGTATTCCTGCCTGTCGTAAGAGGTGACTAAAAGGAGTCCCTCCCCCTCAAGGGGGTAGTTTGCGCCTGTGTCTGGAGATGGACGGTTCCACGACTTATATTTGTGGTCATTTTGGTTTTTCACTTATTCTAGTTTCTTCCTTCCTTTGTTTGGTTCCTTTCTTTGTCCTTCTCCCTCTCACTGTCTTCCTTAATTTTTCCCTTGCCTTCTTCTCCTTGCCTTCTTCTCCTTGCCTTCTTCTCCTTGCCTTCTTCTCCTTGCCTTCTTCTCCTTGCCTTCTTCTCCTTGCCTTCTTATCCACCCTCTGGTCTCTGCCTCGATGTTTGAGACAGTCTGTCCTTTCTCTCCCTCTCTCCCTTCGTTTTTCCTCTTCTTCTTTCCTCCCTGTGCATGCCTCAAGGCCGACCCACATGTTGGCATGTGTAGCCGGTGATGGGGTAACGCGTAATTCCCTGCCCTGGGTAGACAAGTTAAACACGCACGAACCCCCTGGTAAAGGCCAGGCCCAGGGATGGGTGATTGCCTGAGCTGACACCTTCCGACCATGCCGATTGGTCCCTCCGTCCATTTCTCGGGAGGTGTGACCTGAGGTGTAAACATTCACCTAAGGCGGGAGTGCCCTCTGAGAGGGTCCCCACAAGGAAGGAGCCCACTATCGGAGATGCTGGCAATCATGGGGGATTCCTCTGCAATGGATTTCTCTTCTTCTCTCTAGACTTCTGCCCAAAAACAGAAACTTGACCAGCCGCCAGTGACAAAAGTACTATCGCCTGCCCCAAAGTTTCTCAAAGTTTCTCGATCTGAGGACTGAAAGGATTTTTCATCTGTCAACCCTTTCATTATCCAGAAGGATGCAGATTCCATAGCCGGATCTGTCAAGTCTTGTACCAGGATGCGTAACGGTACCTTGTTATTAGAAACTGAGAGTGCCTTTCAGGCACAAAAACTGCTTCGGGCCACACTCCTGTACATGTTTCCTGTCCGGGTGGAGGCTCACCGCACTTTGAATTCGTCGCGTGGTGTGGTATATACTAGATCACTCGACAGATTGACTGCCAAGGAGATTCAGTCTTTCCTCGCTGAGCAGGGCGTGACTGCTGTCCATTGGGTCATTAAAAAGGTCAACAATGACCTTGTACTGACCCAGACACTTTTCTTGACGTATGATAGTATTTCAGCTGCTGTTGTGCATCAAAGCGGGCTAAGAGGTTATTTCTGTTAGCCCCTATGTCCCGACACCTATGCGCTGCTACCAGTGTCAGCATTTTAATCACACTCACCAGTCTTGTTCTAATGTGGCTAAATGTGTCACTTGTGACAGGGATGCCCATGAGGGTGACTGTCCTCGTTCTGTGAACTGTCAGGGTGACCATGCAGCGACCTCCCATGACTGTCCCATCTACAAGGATGAACATTGTATACAGGAAATTTGGGTCAAAGAGGAAGTGTTCACCTCGGCTGCTCACAAGCAATTTGCTAGTAGGAAGCCCACGCTGAACCCAGCGGGGAAATACAGTACTGTCCTTGCCTCTCCTCGGACTACCAGGGAGGTGGCAACGCAGACATGTGATCTGACCTTCAGCACTACGGTCGTCCATTCGGCCAGTGCTAAGATCACCCGGTCAACGT
This sequence comes from Schistocerca americana, assembly GCF_021461395.2. Lineage (NCBI taxonomy): Eukaryota > Metazoa > Arthropoda > Insecta > Orthoptera > Acrididae > Schistocerca > Schistocerca americana. The sequence goes on along the minus strand of NC_060125.1, from coordinate 95,715,828 downwards.
CTCCTCTTCCTCCCGTCACCCCTAAGACACAAGCACCTTCATCAGCTTCTGCCAAGACGAAGACCCAGAAGTCAGGTGCACGGGCTTTCAAGAAGGAACCGTCCCATGAAGACTTCCTACGTACCTCGAACTACCAGCCATCGACCAGTACTTCCACTTAACGACCTTCCAAGAAGGCTTATAGGCAGCAGAGTTACCCTTCTCCGCCACGGCGCGTTTCTTCTCCTGCGCCATGCAGCAGTTGCCGCCCCAGGCCATCATCCGTTTCGCCTGGCGGCACCACTGATAGCCGAACATCTGGTCGTTCACCGGCAGAGGAAGCTCCCCCTCCCGGCCGTCTTAACAAGATGGCCAATGAACCTATTGAACCAATGGATGATGACTCTCCGCCTATTGACAGCGGCGGCAGTGCTCGCTCGAAGCCGGGCCCTCAGCGGCCTTCAGGGTGACCTCTTCTTCCTTTTTCTTCTCATGATGGCACTTCTTCACTGGAATATTCGTGGCATTCACTCCAACTGAGAGGACTTGAAGTTGCTGCTTCGCTTGCACTGTCTGCTCATCGTAGCTCTCCAGGAAACGAAGCTACGCCCAAGCGATCAAATTGACTTGGCGCACTATACCTCTGTGCGTTTTGACCTACCCTCTGAGGCAGGTATTCCGTCTCATGGAGGGGTTATGTTGCTGGTCCGGGATGATATTTACTACGATCCCATCACGTTGCACACTGGCCTGCAGGCAGTTGCTGTCCGAATTACTCTCCCCACTTTTACATTTTCCATTTGTACCATTTACACTCCCTCGTCGTCTGCTGTTACCACCGCAGACATGATGCAAATTATTGCTCAGCTACCTGCACCATTTTTGTTAACTGGAGACTTCAATGCCCACCATTCCCTTTTGGGCTCTCCAGCATCCTGCCCGAGGGGCTCCTTGTTAGCAGACCTTCTCAACCACCTCAATCTTGTCTGCCTCAATACTGGCGCCCCTACTTTTCATTCAGACACATCTCACACCTATTCCCATTTAGACCTCTCTATATGTACTACCCAACTTGCACGCCAGTTTGAGTGGTATGCACTTTCTGATACATATTCGAGTGACCACTTCCCATGTGTTATCCATCTCCTACATCAAACCCCCTCTCTGTGCTCAACTAGTTGGAACATCTCCAGGGCGACCTTCCAGGATCAAACCTTCACAAGCTGCGATAGTCAGGTTGCACACCTCACAGAAGTCATTCTCACTGCTGCTGAATGTTCCATCCCTCACATTACTTCTTCTCCACGTCGCGTATCAGTCCCCTGGTGGATCGCACACGTAGAGACATGTTAAGTGCTCGTCAACATGCTTTACGCACCTTTAAACGCCACCCTATGGTGGCAAATTGTATCAATTATAAACGATTACGTGCACAGTGTCGTCGTGTTATTAAAGAAAGCAAGAAAGCCAGCTGGGCTGCTTTTACAAGCACCTTCAACAGTTTTACTCCTTCTTCTGTTGTCTGGGGTAGCCTGCGCCGGCTATCTGGCGCTAAGATCCACTTACCAGTTTCTGACTTGACAGTCGTGAATGACGTCCTTGTGGCCCCTGAGGATGTCTCCAATGCCTTCGGCCGCTTTTTTGCAGAGGTTTCGAGCTCCGCTCATTACCACCCTGCCTTCCTCCCCCAAAAACAGGCAGAGGAGGCTAGGCCACCAAACTTCCGCTCCTCGAATCATGAAAGTTATAATGCTCCATTCACCATGCGGGAACTCGAAAATGCACTAGCCCAGTCACGGTCCTCCCCTCCAGAGCCTGATTCTATTCATATTCAGATGCTGAAGAACCTTTCTCCTGGAGGGTTAAGGTTTTCTTCTTCGTAATTATAATTGCATCTGGATTGAGGTTCATGTTCCCATGTGCTGGCGCAAGTCTATTGTTGTCCCGATTCCTAAGCCAGGGAAGGACAAGCGCTCGCCTCCCAGTTATCGACCCATCTCCCTTACCAGCTGTGTCTGTAAGGTGATGGAGTGAATGGTTAACCCTTGTATGGTTTGGCTGCTCGAATCTCGATGCCTACTTACCAATGTACAATGTGGATTTCGTAGGCGCTGCTCTGCTGTTGACCATCTGGTTACCTTGTTGACCTTCATTATGAATAACTTCTTGTGGAAGTGCCCAAACACAGCAGTGTTCTTTGATTTGGAGAAGGCTTACGACACCTGTTGGAGGGCGGGCATTCTCCGCACCATGCATACATGGGGCCTTCGCGGTCGCCTCCCTCTTTTTATTCGTGCATTTTTAATGTATCGACTGTTCAGGGTATGTGTGGGTTCTGTCCTGTCAGACACCTTTCGCCAGGAGAATGGGGTGCCGCAGGGCTCAGTTTTGAGTGTCGCTCTCTTCGCCATAGCGATCAATCTAGTAATGGATTGCCTTCCAGCTGATGTATCTGGCTCCCTTTTCGTGGACGTGGCTCCCTTTTCGTGGACGATTTTACCATGTATTGCAGCGTGCAGTGTACATGTTTCCTGGAGCACTGTCTTCAGCATTCTCTTGACGGTATTTACTCCTGGAGTGTCGCCAATGGCTTTCGTTTTTCTGCTCAGAAGACGGTCTGTATTAACTTCTGGCGCTACAAAGAGTTTCTCCCACCATCCTTATGACTCGGTCTCATTGCTTTCCCATTCGTGGAGACAACAAAATTTTTAGGTCTTACATTTGGCAGGAAACTTAGCTGGTCTCCACATGTGTCATATTTGGCTGCCCGTTGTACACGTTCCCTAAATGCCCTCCGTGTTCTCAGCGGTAGGTCGTGGGGAGCGGATCGAACAGTCCTACTTCGCCTATATCGGTCGATCGTCTGCTCAAAGCTGGATTATGGGAACTGTATATTCCTCTGCACTGCCATCCATCTTACGCCTCCCCAACTCTATACAACATCGGGGTTTACGTCTTGTGATCAGAGCATTTTATACTAGTCCCGCCGAGAGTCTTCATGCTGAAGCCAGTGAATTGCCACTCGCCTACGGGCACGATATACTGCTTTGTCTGTATGCCTGTCGGCGACTATCAATGCCTGACCACCCGTCTCGTCGTTCCTTTTTTGATGACTCTCTCGACCGTCAATATGGGTTATATGTCTCTGCCCTGCTACCACTGGAGTTCACTTTCGTCGCCTCCTTCAACACCTAGATTTTCCACTCCCTGCAACCTTTAGAGTGGGTGAGAGCCATACGCCACCTTGGCTCCAGGTTCAGGTTCGCATTCACCTTGACCTCAGCTCGCTCCCAAAGGAGGTTACCCCTGGTTCGGTATACCACTCCCGTTTTGTCGAACTTCATTCGAAGTTCATTAATATGACCTTCATTTATACAGATGGCTCTAAGACCAATGGCAGGGTTGGGTGTTCTTTTATTGTTGGGGCACACAGTTTCAAATACCGGCTCCATGGCCACTGTTCGGTCTTCACAGCTGAGCTATTTGCCCTCTACCAGGTTGTTCATTACATCTGCCACCACTGACATTCTGCTTACGTCATCTGCTCTGATTCCCTGTGCGCTATCCTGAGCCTCAGTGATCCGTATCCAGTTGACCGTTTCGTGCACCGGATCCAAAGCTCTCTTCAGCAGCTGGTGGACAACGGTTCTCCGGTTAGCTTTATGTGGGTTCCTGGCCATGTCGGTATCCCTGGGATTGAGGCTGCAGATGCCGCGGCCAAGGCTGCAGTCCTCCAGCCTCGGACAGCTTCATGTTGTGTCCCTTCATCAGATTGTAGCAGGGTCATTTGTCAGCGCATTTTATCGCTGTGGCATGCAGATTAGGTTAGATTAGATTAGTTTTCGTTCCATATATCCGTGCTGAGGAGATCCTTGTGGATGTGGAACAAGTCAATTTTTTTTAAAGCTGAAATAACAATACTAATAGTATGAATATATACAATACATCATTTGTTTCTATTAAAAAATTCATCGATGGAGTAGGAGGAGTTGGCCACTAGTAAGTCTTTCAGGCTCCTTTTAAACTGATCTTTATTTGTAACTAAATTTTTTATGTTTACTGGCAAATTATTGAAGATGAGTGTTCCTGAGTAGTGGACCCCTTTTTGAACTAAAGTAAGTGCTTTTAAGTCCTTGTGCAGATCATTTTTGTTCCTGGTATTGTATGTATGAACTGAGCTGTTTGTTCGAAAAAGAGATATTATTTAGGACAAATTTCAATAATGAGTAAATATATTGAGAGGCAGAAGTTAGTATACTCAGTTCTTTGAAGAGGTTTCTACAGGACGTCCGTGAATTTACTCCACAAGTAATACGTATTACACGCTTTTGGACTCTGAAAACTTTTGTTTGACTTGAAGAGTTACCCCAAAATATTATACCATATGACATTATGGAATGAAAGTAGGCAAAGTATGCAAGCTTTTTCATTTTTATGTCGCCTATGTCTGCTAACATTTGAATTGCAAATACAGATTTGTTAAGGCGTTTCTGCAGTTATGTGGTGTGCTCTTCCCAACTGAATTTATTATCAAGATTGGGCTGCACTTACGGACAACAAGCTTCGGGCCTTGAAACCTCTTCCCGTGGCTTGGACGTCCTCCTCACACCCTTCTCGGCGGGAGGAGGTCGTTTTGGCCTGGTTACAAATTGGACACTGCTGGTTCAGCCATCGCCATCTGCTGACGGCTGCGCCGGCACCGTTCTGCCCATGTGGGCAATTGCTGACGGTCTGCCACATTTTAACATCCTGTCCGGATTTTAATACGCTGCGTCTTGATCTTGGCCTGCCATGTACTCTGGATGTCATTTTAGTGGATGACCCAGGAGCAGCTGCTCGCGTTCTTCGTTTTATCAACTTGACGAACCCGTCTAAGGACATTTGATTATGCTGTTTCTAATCCTCTTCCTATCTGTCTTTTATAGTATTGTCCCTTTTAGTTGCTGTTCTAACCTTGAGCCTCGTGGTACATTCCTAACTTAGTCTGGGCGCTAATGACCATCATAGTTGTGTGCCCAAAAAAAAAAAAAAAAAAAAAAAAAAAATATTATACTCGTCCCTTATCTGTTTGCAACTAGGCTTTGGGTGTTTCATTTATTCATCTGCATATCCCTCCAACTTAGATGATTGTTAAACAGTCCACCGTGGCCAATGGCGACCTTTACCTGAGCCCAATTGAGAGTCTCTTCGCAGAAGCTGGTGTACAACCACTGTTTTACAGGCATAATGTCTTCCTCAGGGGATACTCATGCTGTTTGTCTGCCATGCCCTGCCACACATCCTGTGTTACCTTTTTTGATGATCCCTCAACCACCAGTATGAGGTGTGTGGCCTTCATCACTGTTATATCTTGGAGTTCGCGCTTGTCTACTGTTCTGGCAGCTTAACTTCTTGCTACCTGTAGTTTTCCCAATGGGTGTGAAGCCCTCACCACCTTGTCTTCATGTGGCAGCCCATGTATATCTCAGACTTAATTTGCTTACCAAGGACACTAGTCTGGAATCAATGTACTGCTGCAAGTTTCTCAATCCTCGCATGCAACTTATCGATAGTACCTTCTTGTATACTGCGATGGCTTGAAGAATAATCATGGTGTTGGATGTGCCTTAGTCATTGGCACTGACCATTTTCGGTCAGCTTCCATCAAACTGCTCAATTTTTACTGCAGGGCTCTTTACCCTCTATTAGGCCACTTACTACACCTGGTGACTCAGGTTTTTTAATTGTATCATAAGCTCCAATAGCTCTCAGTACCATTCAGAGCCTCATTTTGCTGCACATGGTCCATTAAAGCTTAAACTTGCTCACTGTTGAGAGATGCACTGTGATTTGCATGAGAGACCCCGGTCATGACAGTTGGACGAGAGATCAGCTTGCTGATGCTGCTGCCATGGCTGCATCCTCCTAGATCGGTCATTCCTTTCGATGATCTCTGTGTTGCTGTCTGTCAGCAAGTGGTGTCACTTGGGCATCACTTCCAGTCTTTGCTTCATGGGAAATAAGCTCCGGGAAATTAAATAGCTCCCAATAGTTTTTGTGACCTCCTTTTGGCCCTCTTGTCTCAAAGACATAATTTTAGCTAGCTTGCATATTGGGCACTGTCTCTTTAGCCATCACCATTTAACTAGTGATCCCCTACCACTTCATGCTTATTGTCATCAACCTTTGATGATTTGACATTTCTTGACCCAATGCCATTTTTTGAAGAGCTTACATTTCAGTGCACATTTGTCATCTGTGTTATTGGTCATTTTAGTAAACAATTCAAAGGCTGTTGATCACGTTTTACTGCTTCGGTCACAGCAATACTGCAAAGGACATTAAATTTTGGGTTAGGGACCTCTGATTTCTCTACTGTGTATTTTATGGACCTTTCTCAAATGTGAAGTCCTTCTTTTTATGTCTTTCTTTCCATTGATTGGGCTTAGCATGTAGTCACTTTTAACTTCTTTTACGTATTGGTGTGTGAAAGTTGTGACCTGGGTGTTTATGTCCTCAGTCATTTTTTGTGCCCCAATGCAAAAAAGGCAGTAGATAAGGAAATATGTGCTGGCCATTGTAGCCAAGTGGTTCTAGGTGCTTCAGTCAGGAACTGTGCTGCTGCTATGGTCGCAGGTTTGAATCCTGTGTCAGGCATGGATGTGTGTGATGTAAGTAGCTGCTATCCAAATCCAAAACTTTATTGTATCACAGGGGATTATTCTGTGCAATCAGTTTGGCCTCCCACAAGGGAAAAATACAACAAATGCCATAAATAATTTCATAGAAAAATTTAGCACGGCTCTAGACAAAAACAGTAAGGTAGCCAGAATTTTCTGTGACCTACAAAAGGCATTTGATTCCTTAAATCACTTCTTGCTAATCCCCCCCCAGGGGGTACACAACTCGTGCGTAGCGTAGCGAGCACGGGACCCCGAGCTAATGTGGCCCTCCTTCCTTTCCGGGCTGCATACCTTCCCTTCCCTTTCCGCATCCCTCCCCGTCCCCCATCTTCGCCCCCCCCCTCACCTCTGGCTCTTTCCTTCCCTTTCTCCCCCCTCTGGGAGTATGGTTTGTGCCTACGTCCGGAGACGGACGCTCGAAACTGTTCCAAATTCCTTGCTTTTACACTTGCAAGTCCTCGTCCTTCCTCTGTCCTTCTCTTTTCCTTCCCTCTTCTCCTTGCCCTTTTCTCCGCTGTGGCGTTTGAGACCCCCTCTTCTTTCCTTTCCCTTTCTCTTTTTTCCTCCCTGTGCGTGTCTGAAGGCCGACCCACGCACTTCCATGCGTAGCCGGTGACGGGGTAACGCGTAATTCCCCGCCCCGTGTAGACAGGTAGGACACGTACGTACCCCCTGGCAACAGCCAGGCCCAGGGAGGAGTGATTACCCGAGCTGATACCTTCCGAAAGTGCCGATTGGTCCCTCCGTCCGTTTGTCGGGAGGTGTGACCTGAGGTGTGAACAATCACCTAAGGCGGGTGTGCCCTCGGTGAGGGCCCCCACAAGGGAGGAGCACGCCATCGGAGACGCCGGTAATCATGGGGGATTCTTCCGCAATGGTTTCCTCACCTTCCACTATGTCTGCTCACAAGCGTAAGTTCACTGAGTCTCAGCCACAGACGGTTCTTTCATCGTTGCCACAGTTCCTTGTTGTTTCTCGGTCTGACAAAGGTCACGACTTTTCCACGGTCAACCCTTTCATTATTCAGAAAGGTGTCGACGCAATTGCGGGTCCTGTAAAGTCTTGTTCCAGATTACGGAATGGCACCCTGTTGTTAGAAACACACAGTGCCCTCCAGGCTCAAAAATTGCTGCGTACTTCTCTGCTCCACACCTTCCCTGTCCGGGTGGAACCGCACCGTACCTTAAATTCCTTGCGTGGAGTCGTTTATACACGCTCCCTCGATGGATTGTCTGACGAAGAAATTCAGCACTACCTGTCTGACCAGGGCGTCACGGCTGTTCATCGGGTTATGAAAAGGGTTGACTCGAACATCATTCCAACCCGCACTGTCTTCTTGACATTTGACAAAGTTCAACTCCCATCAAAAATCAAAGCAGGCTATGAGATAATTTCCGTTCGCCCTTATGTCCCAAACCCTACGCGTTGCTATCGATGTCAGCGGTTCAATCACACCAGCCAGTCCTGTTCCAATCCGGCCAAATGTGTTACGTGTGGCAAGGATGCCCATGAGGGTGCTTGTCCACCTCCATCCCCTCGCTGCATCAACTGTATGGGTGACCACGCTGCTTCCTCTCGAGATTGCCCTGTTTTTAAGGACGAAAAGCTCATCCAGGAAATAAGAGTGAAGGAAAAGGTGTCGACCTTTGCTGCTCGAAAATTATTCGCCAGTCGACAGCCCACCGTGCCTCAGAAAGGAAAATACAGCTCTGTCCTTGCTTCTCCTCGGCCAACAAAGGAGGCGGCCACGCAGACTTGCGACCTCACATTTAGTACCACGGTCGTCAGATCGGCCAGCGCAAAGATCGCCCGTTCAACCTCACCACTTTCGCCTGCCCACTCTATGGCTCACCCTTCGTCGGGCTCTGCTAAATCTCGAGCCCAAAAGTCAGACGCCAAGTCTTCGAAAAAAGAGCATTCTCGTGAAGAGTTTTTACGTACTGCAACTTCACAACCATTGGTTCCTCCTTCATCTAAACATCATACTTCCAAGAAGGCTACGAAGAAACACAGTTCCTCTGCTTCTCCGCCAAGGCGTGTCCCATCTACAGCACCACCTGGCGGAAATCGCCTTCGGCCATCTTCTGTGTCGCCGAGGCGCACTGCTGGTGGCCGGTCAACTGGCCGATCGTTGGTGGCAGGAGCTGCTCCTGACCAACCTATGGATCAGGATCTTCTGCCTTCGACTGAATGCCATTCCATGCTGCCGGTCGCAAGCTCTGAGCAGTCGTTAAGTTGACAGCACCCTTGGTCACGTTCCTCCATTTTCTGTTCACCCTATGTCCATTATCCACTGGAATATCCGTCGCATTCGAGCCAATCGGGATGAATTGTCAATCCTCTTACGATCCTACTCGCCGGTCATCTTTTGTCTTCAGGAAACAAAGCTGCGTCCCCATGACCGCTTTGTTCTCCCTCATTTTCAGTCCGTCCGATATGACCTCCCCTCTGTTGAAGGCACTCCAGCCCATGGAGGACTCATTATTGTTCTCCATGGTACTATCCATTATCACCCAATCCCCTTAAACAGTTCCTTCCAAGCTGTCGCCGTCCGTCTTTCCCTTTCTGGATACACGTTCTCTCTTTGTACGGTATACATTCCATCGTCTACGCCAATGGCACGAGCTGATCTCCTTCATCTTCTTGGTCAGCTTCCACCCCCCTATTTGCTGGTTGGGGACTTAAATGCCCACCACCCGCTTTGGGGATCTCCACATCCTTGTCCACATGGCTCACTATTGCTAGACGTCTTCCACCAAGCGGATCTAGTTTGCCTCAACACTGGGGTCCCCACATTTTTGTCTGCCTCCACGACAAATTTATCTCATTTGGACCTTGCGGTCGGTACTGTTCCACTAGCTCGGCGCTTCGAATGGTTCGCCCTTGATGATACACACTCGAGTGACCACTTTCCATGTGTTCTTAGACTGCAGCCTCAACTGCCATATATGCGCTCGCGACGCTGGAAGTTTGCCCAAGCCGATTGGACACTTTTTTCGTCTCTAGCGACATTCGATGACCGTCGCTTTCCCAGTGTCGACGATGAGGTCACACATGTTACCGACGTTATTCTCACAGCTGCGGAACATTCAATACCACGCACCTCCGAATTGCCCCGGCGCCCCCCAGTTCCTTGGTGGAACGAGGCATGCCGTGACGCAATACGTGAGCGGCGACGTGCTCTTCGCATTTTCCGTCACCATCCAACTTTGGCCAACTGTATCCGATATAAGCAGCTCCGTGCGCGGTGCCGTCGCGTCATCCGCGATAGCAAGAAGGCAAGCTGGAAATTCTTTATTAGCTCATTTAACACCTTCACTCCCTGCTCGGAAGTTTGGAGTCAGCTTCGACGGTTCTCAGGCGCGCCTAGTTTCTCCCCGGTCTCTGGGCTCACTGTCGCGCATGATACCTTAGTGGACCCCGTCACAATTTCTAAGTCATTGGGTCAGCACTTTGCTGAGATTTCGAGCTCTTCAAATTACCCGCCAGCGTTTCTCCCGAAGAAACGTGCAGCGGAAGTGCGACATCTTGCTTTCTCCTCTCAGAATCACGAAAGCTACAATACTGTTTTCTCCATGCGGGAACTCCGACATGCCCTCTCTTCTTCTCGCTCCTCCGCCCCAGGACCGGATGGTATCCATGTCCAAATGTTGCTGCATTTATCAACCCATAGCCTGCGTTACCTCCTTCGCCTTTATAATCGAATTTGGACCGACAGTACCTTTCCCAGGCGATGGCGGGAAGCTATTGTCGTTCCCGTTCTGAAACCTGGAAAGGACAAACATCTCCCCTCTAGCTATCGCCCCATTTCTCTCACGAGTAGTGTCTGTAAGGTTTTGGAGCGTATGGTGAATTACCGTTTAGCTTGGTGGCTGGAGTTCCGCAGTCTTTTAACACCAGCCCAATGCGGATTCCGAAAGCATCGTTCTGCCGTTGACCATCTTGTTGCTCTCTCCACTTATATCATGAACAATTTTCTCCGGAAACGCCAAACGGTAGCAATATTTTTTGATCTGGAGAGAGCATACGATACCTGTTGGAGGACAGGCATCCTCCGCACACTGTTCTCTTGGGGCTTTCGAGGCCGGCTGCCCCTTTTTCTTCGCGAATTTATGGCAGAGCGCACATTTAGGGTGCGGGTGAACACTACTCTCTCCCGTACTTTCTCCCAAGAAAACGGGGTACCCCAGGGCTCCGTGCTGAGTGTTGTACTGTTTGCCATCGCCATTAATCCAATTATGGATTGTCTCCTTCCTGATGTCTCGGGCTCCCTCTTTGTGGACGATTTTGCGATCTACTACAGCTCTCAACGGACCAGCCTTCTTGAAAGACGTCTTCAAGGATGTCTCAATCGCCTCCACTCGTGGAGCATCGAAACCGGCTTCCGTTTCTCACCCAGTAAGACCGTTTGTGTTAATTTTTGGCGACGTAAGGAGTTTCTTCCGCCCTCCTTACATCTAGGTCCTGTCAACCTTCCGTTTTCCGACGTCGCTAAATTCTTGGGTCTTATGTTTGACAGAAAACTGTGCTGGTCCTCCCACGTTTCCTATCTTTTGGCTCGCTGTCTACGTTCCCTTAACACCCTCCGTGTCCTGAATGGTACCTCCTGGGGAGCGGACCGAGTGGTCCTTCTCCGCCTCTATCGTGCCTTAGTGCGCTCGAAATTGGATTATGGAAGCATAGTCTACTCCTCTGCTCGGCCGTCTATTCTTCGGCGGCTCGACTCTGTCCACCACCGTGGATTACGTTTAGTGTCTGGAGCTTTTTACACCAGCCCTGTGGAAAGCATTTATGCTGAGACTGCTGAACCTCCGCTGTCCAATCGGCGGGCAGTCCTTCTGAGTCGTTATGCTAGCCATCTGTCTTCCATGCCTGCTAATCCAGCCCATGACCTTTTTTTCGACGCCTCCTTTGATGTCGGGTATGCAGGCCGCTCCTCCTCCCTACTATCCCCGGGAGTCCGCTTCCGTCAACTGCTCCATTCTCTTTCCTTCCGCTTTCCTAAAACCTTCTTGACAACTTGGGGTACAGCACCGCCTTGGCTCCGTCCCAGGATCTGCCTGCTCCGTGACCTTTGTCAGTTTCCTAAGGATGGTACCCCCTTCACTTGTTTATCGTCTGGCATTTGCTGCTCTATGTGCACAAATGACGGACGCCACATTTATTTACACCGACGGCTCGAAAACATCGTTAGGTGTAGGGAGTGCTTATATTGTTGGCGACACCCCAAATCACTTTCGGCTTCCTGACCAGTGTTCGGTTTATACTGCAGAGCTTTACGCTGTTCTCCAGGCTGTCCACTGCATCCGCTGCCATCAGCGGATACAGTATGTTATTTGCTCAGATTCTCTCAGCTCTCTCCTCAGTCTCCAAGCTCTTTATCCTGTCCACCCTCTGGTCCACCGGATTCAGGACTGTGTGCGCTTGCTCCACATGGGGGGCGTTTCGGTGGCGTTCCTTTGGCTCCCGGGACACGTTGGTATCTGTGGGAATGAGGCGGCCGATACAGCGGCCAAGGCTCAGTCTCTCTTCTTCGGCCAGCCATTCAGTCGATTCCCTTCACCGATGTACGGAGCGTTTAATGTCGTCGAGTTCTTTTATGGTACGCACATTGGTCGGCACTACCCCATAATAAATTGCGGGACGTGAAAACTCTTCCTTGTGCTTGGACCTCTTCCTCCCGAACGCGGCGTCGGGAGAAGGTAATTTTGGTTAGACTCTGGATAGGGCACTGTCTTTTTAGCCACTGACATCTTTTAAGCGGCGGTCCTTCCCCACTCGGTCCCCACTGCTCTCAGCTGTGGATGGTAAGACACCTTTTAATTGAGTGCCCCTATTTTAATCCGTTACGCTCCCGTCTACAGCTATCGCCTGATATATCGTCGTTTGTAGCAGATGACACGCGCTCAGCCGTCTGCGTTCTTAAGTTTATTAGTGCCAGTGAAATGACGTCAGTCATTTGAAGCTTTTTTTGGGGACAACCAACCGCTTTCTATAGTGGATTTTTAAGCATTCCTTCTGCCTTTAGTTTCTCAAATTTTATGACTTTGTTCCCATTGCTGCTGATTTTAAATTTCGTTTTTTTCCTGTTTTCTACGTCACGGGCTGGGCGCTAATGACCATAGAAGTTTTGCGCCCTACAACCACAAACAAAACAAAAAAAAAAAAACTTCTTGCTAATCCACAAACTAGAAAAATATGGGAGTAAGGTTGCAGTACTTCAGTGGCTTACTTCTTACTTATCTAATAGAAAACAAAGAACAATCATCTCTTCATATGGTGTAAACTACCATTCAGAGTGGAAAACAATAACACAGGGTGTCCTGCAAGGTTCGATCCTCGGTCCAATTCTCTTTCTATTGTGTATCAATGACTTACCATTAAACATAAATTCACCATCCATTCTCTTTGCTGATGACACAACTGTCTTGATAGAAAGTGAAGAAACAGAAACAATTCCTGATAGTCACTGGTACATTAGATAGGCTAGAGACATAGTTCCATTTAAATGGTCTGAAGCTTAACATATCAAAAACAAACTTGATTCAATTCAGAACCATACAGTTAAAATACCAGGAAATTAGTATAAATCATAAAAGTGAAGAATTAACAGAAGTGCATTCCACTAAATTTCTAGGTCTACACCTCAATAAGAATTTAAATTGGAACACACATTTTGAGTACCTGTGCAGCAAACTGGGTAGCTTTGCATGTGCCATGCATGTATTATCAAGTGCTACTAACATGTCCATTCACAAAGTAGCATATCTAAGTTACTTTAAATCAGTGATAATATATGGCATTATTTTCTGGGAGAGGTCCAATAATATATCTCATGTTGTAGTAACACGATTCACGTTTCCGTCGCACTTCACCTAGTGTAGACCGGGAACTGTCTGATAGACCTGCCCGATGTGAACTGACTGGGCCCGGCCTGTGCTGCCAGAGTTGTTGTTGTTGTTATGCCAGCAGAGGTCGCGTCCAAATTCTCACGTGCCCTCTGGTGGATGGGATCTACTTGCAGCAACTACCGTCTGTGACGCGCCGTGCCAATGTGCGCCTCCCGCGATCTTTCTGGTGGCTACAGCACTCATCCTCCTTCGGGGGGTGCAGCCACTGTGATCCACTGCATCAGAAGGTGGAGCATTGGGCCAGAGCGATGACCTCCACATCCATTGGATGGCCGGAGTCGAGGGGATCTGCCAACCCTCGAGCCGGAACCTTCGAATACGGCTGGAAGTGACCCACACGAAGAGGCCCCCATCGTCCCACAACCGGAGCCCGGGACAGAACAGGCGGCAAGCTGTCGAATGCCAGATCCTGTTCCACCTCGGGAGGGGCAAGACCCAGTGGCGGGGATGAAGGGGAAGGGACGACCCCAGGTGAACCAGCCTCCTGAGAAACCGGGCCTGCTAGGGGGGCCGGCTCTCGCTGTGGCATCTCAAACGATGGCGATGCCAGTGCTGGAGCTACTGGAGGCTGCCAAGGCTGAGAACCATCACAGTGCGGCAGAGTCACAGTGGGGAGAAGAGGTAACGTCCTCTGCGAAACCAACACAGGTGCTGGCGATGGGGAAGCCGGTGTCCGAGAGGTCGGAGGGTGGGTGCCCGAACGTGGACGTAGCTGATTTTGGTGACGATGTACCACCCGGTCCCCCGCCTGCAAGGTATAGAGCCAGCGGCCATGTCAGCGCAGGACCACTACCGGTATCCAACGTGGATTGCGACCAAACCCACGGGCCCAGACTGACATACCCAGTGGAAACCCAGGCACTCCGTTTTGTGAAGACTGGCGAGGACCAGGCCAGAGGAGGTGCAGCAGAGTCCTAGGTTGACGCCCATGGAGGACCTCTGCGGGGCTGCGTTCTCCCATTGGTGTGGTCTGGTATGCCGTCAAGAAAAACGTCAATGCTTCCCCCGCACGAAATTCGTGCACATACTTTTTCATCTGCTTCTTAAATGTGCGCACCATGCGCTCGGCTTCCCCATTCAATTGTGGATGGAAGGGGGGAGAGCAAACGTGCCGAATACCGAAGTGCCTACAAAAATCCAGGAAGGTCTGCGAAATAAACTGCGGTCCATTGTCCGAGACCAGGGTGATTGGCAGACCTTCCACAGAAAAGATTTTTGCTAGTGCATGAATTGCAACTTCTGAAGTGGTTGAGGAGCAGCAAACCACATATGGGAATCAGGAATAAGCATCAATGACAATGAGCCAAAAGCCATTGAGAAACGGGCCCGCAAAATCGATGTGAACACGTTGCCATGCTTGGGTTGCCAGCGGCCATGAAGAGAACACTGCCCTGGGACATGCTTGTTGGCTCGCACACTGGGAACAGGCGGTCACCAAGTGCTCAATTTTTCTGTCAATACCGGGCCAGTACACATGTCTGCGAGCCAAGGTTTTAGTACGGGAAACACCCCAGTGCCCTGCATGTAATAACGTGAGGACCTCCCTTCGTAAACCTGCAGGAACAACCACGCGAGGAGCTGTATCATTGTTAGCCAGAAGGAGAACTCCTTCCAAGACCGAGAGGCGGTCTCGTAGAAGAAAAAAATTATGAAGAGGGTCCGAGGCCCGGCCCGGAGGGCGGGAAGACCACCCCTGCTGAATGAGGCGAACTACTTGCCGGAGAACCAGGTCAGCCGCCGTTTCCCTGGCGACTCGAGAACTAGTCATCGGGAAGCCATCAACCGCGTGGCAGGACGCCACATTTAAATGAAAACACATAATCTCCTCTCAATCGAACGTAGGATCCGGGCCCACCGGAAGACGGGAAAGAGCGTCGGCGTTGGCATGCTGTCCTGTAGGGCGAAAATGAATGTCATTATGGTACTTAGAGAGGAACAAGGCCCAGCGCTGTAGTCTGTGGGCCGCCCTATCCAGAATCTGAGAGGTGGGGCCAAATAACGATATTAACGGCTTATGGTCAGTGATTAACTGAAACTTCGTGCCATACAAGAAAGGGTGAAATTTGGTAACAGCGTAGACAATTGCCAAAGCCTCTTTTTCCACCTGGGAGTAATGGGCCTGCGCAGGACTAAGCGTTTTAGACGCAAACACCAGTGGTTGCTCGGAACCATCTGCGTTGCGATGGGCCAGGACTGCCCCCACCATACTGCGAAGCATCTGTAGCCAGGACCAACAGCTTATGGGGATCAAAAGTTGCCAAACAAGGGGCTGACGTGAGGAGGCCCTTCAACGCTCGCTCGCATGCAGGCGACCAATCAAAAGGAACACCCTTGTGCAGAAGGCAGTACAGGGGGTGGGCTATGGTGGAAGCCCTGGGAATGAACCGGTGGTAATAGGCTATCTTGCCTAAAAAAGCTTGTAACTCTTTCAGCGAAGCGGGCCGAGGAAGGTTGACGATACCTTGGACCAAACTTCCTAGTGACTGAATGCCATGCCAAGATATGGTGTAGCCCACATACTCGATGGACGGTTGGAAGAAGGTTGACTTATGCAGGTTGCAACACAAGCCCACAGACCTGAATTTGAGAAAGAGGGTGCGAAGGTTGTGCAAGTGTTCCTTCGTGCTGCGGCCTGTGACAATTATGTCATCCAGGTAATTAATACAATGAAGGATTGTCGACGTGACATGCTCAAGATAATGCTGGAATATCGCCGGGGCACTGGATATTCTGAAGGCCAACCGCTGGTATTGGTAAAGGCCAAACGGAGTGTTGACGACTGCCAGCCGTTTGGAGTCCTCATCAAGTGGTATCTGATGATAAGCCTCCAACAGATCGATTTTCAAAAAATATTGGCCTCCCGCCACCGCGGAGAACAATTCATCAGCACGAGGCAAAAGATAGGTGTCCACCACCAATTGTGAATTAATGGTGGCCTTGAAATCGCCACAATGACTTAATTTTCCTGAGGGCTTCCTTACAACGAGGGGCAAAGCCGACTCACTGGAAGAAATGGGAAGAACGACCCCTAGGGCTGTCAGCCGCTCTAGCTCTTCCTTTACTTGAAGGCGGAGAGCCAAGGGGATCTGCCTCGCGCGTAGAAAACGCGGTCGAGCCGAAGCCTTCAACGTTAAGTGAGCTTCAAAGTCTGAAACACACCCCAGGCCCTTCTCAAAGATATCCTTAAAGTCAGAGATCAAAGATTCCAATGATTGATAGGGAACATCTTCGGAGACCAACTGTATGGTGTCAGCGATAGAAAACCCGAAAGCTTGAAAGGCATCCAGGCCAAAAAGATTAGCAGAGCTCGCATCACTGACAACAATAAAAGTAATAGGCCGAGTGACTGATTTGTAAGTCACGTCGGTAGTGAATTGACCCGACAGAGGAATGAACTGTTTACCATAACCGCGTAGACGCCGGTAAACTGGCGCCAATGGGGGCGATCCAAGGTTAGAATAAGTTTGTGCATTCAACAACGAAACTGCCGCGCCCGTATCTACTTGCAGTTGCAACCGGCGCAACCGAACCGACACCTCGATAAAGAGTTTGCATGCCGATACGTCGGGAGCCTGGCCCGATGAAACTTCCTGAATGTCAACGTCCATGTCCTCTGCACCTGCTTCCTTCGATTCTTTTGAGGCTGAGCGGCAAACTTAAGCAATGTGACCTTTTCCATTACATTTGCGACAAACGGCCCAACACTGGGGGCACTCATGATGTATATAGTACGACGCACAGGACGGCAACAGGGGCCGGCGGCTGGAATTTTGTTTACGCGCCATGCGGGAGCAGCCGTAACGGCCGGATTGTACCGCTACCCCCGGACACAGTGGACGCGGCCGTGCCGCCCTGAACCTCCGCGACGTCGCACCACCCTTCCAGCTGCTGACCTACTGTGTGAGAGACTTCATACGATTGAGCAATGGACAGGACTTCCTCGAGGGAAGGGTCTTCTAACTGCAGGGCCCATTGCCGGACCTCCCTATCAGGGGCCGAACGAACAATGACGTCGCGTTCCATAACGTGGGCATACGACTCTCGCGACTGCTCCGTGACAAAATGACACTTGCGACTAAGACCATGCAGGGTAGCTGCCCCCGCCTGGTAAGACTGATGGGGCTGTTTCTTGCATTGATAGAACTTGACCCTAGCCGCCACAACATGCGTGCGGCGGCGATAATATGAACACAGCAAGGAACACAATGCGTCAAAAGACAAGGACGAGGGTTCCTGCGATGGCGCTAGCTGCCGCAAAACGTGATACAGCGAGGGAGCTATCCAAGACAAGAAGAGAGCACGACATACCTCCACATCGGCAACATGAAACGCCTCGAAATGCTGCCGAAGGCGATGTTCATATGCATCCCAATCCTCCGCTGTCTCGTCATACGGGGGAAAGGAAGGAGGGAACTGCGCCGGAGCAGACGGCGTGGAGAGCAACACCGGAAGCACTTGTTTCATGGTGGCCATGAGCTCCGTCTGCTGCGCAACCAAAACCCGCACCAAATCCTCCATGCCGTGGAGAAGCTGCGAAACCGGAACGACGACGCAACACGCAAAAGAACGACCCTACCCATCGCCAATTGTGTAGTAACACGATTCATGTTTCCGTCGCACTTCACCTAGTGTAGACTGGGAACTGTCTGATAGACCTGCCCGATGTGAACTGACTGGGCCCGGCCCGTGCTGCTGGAGTTGTTGTTGTTGTTGTTGTTGTTATGCCGGCAGAGGTCGCCTCCGAATTCTCGCGTGCCCTCTGGTGGACGGGACTGTACTTGCAGCAAGTACCGTCCGTGACGTGCCATGCCAATGTGCGCCTCCCGCGATCTTTCTGGTGGCTACAGCACATGTACTGAAGCTCCAGAAGAAAATTATCAGAAATATGTGCACTACACAGCAAAGAGGATCATGTCGTCCATTATTACAGAAAGTAAAAGTTTTGACTGTCCCCTCCCTATACATATACCAGCTAATGATATTTTTACACAACAAACCGGAATTGTTCATTAAAAACCAATTTGATCATCCATACAGTACAAGGAATAAAGATATTTTATGCTTCCTGCCTATAGATTGAAATTATATGCTCAGACCCCACGATATAAGGGCATAAAAGTCTACAACGAACTTAAAGGCAAAAACATTCTAAACATGGAACTAGGAATACTAAAAAAGAAGTTACATGAAATTCTTTTACACAAATGATATTACTCATTAGAAGAATTCATGGAAGATGAACTGATAATTTGAGGAGAATCCAACCACAAATTAGCATTATATAGTGGGGAAAAAAATTGTCCATTATCAAGAAAGATATTTACCCAAGCTGGAAAATAAGAAAACGTAGATACTGCTACATAGACTAAATATAGTTTTAAAAATTAATATTAGATTCTAGTTTGTAATTTTTGACATGTTTCCTGTACCATAATCACATGATTTGTAAGTGTATGTTATGAGACTAATAAATCACAATTCACAATAGTTAGGTTTATGTAGTTCCATGTCTTGGGGACTGATGACCTCAGATATTAAGTCCCATAGTGGTCAGAGCCATTTGAACCATTTTTAAGGAAATAAGTTCTGGCTTGCATGAAGGGAATGTGTTAGGATCCTCAAATTTTATGGTAATGAGTAGAGAAACAAAATTAATAGACATTGTCTTTTCACTGGTGAGTTATCTGTGATGTACTGCATAAATATTGTCAGGTGTTAGTAAACTTTTGAAGTGATGCAATGATTGTCAAATTGCTTTGAATGTGACATAGTACAATATTAAGTAATTTTTATAAGTTTTCTAATTTTTTTTCATATAACTTATATAGAACCAATTTGTTTCAGAGATCCGAAATCCTCCTCCAGGATTGATATCCAGTACTAATAGAGGGACAACTCCATTTGGAAGGAATCAGGTATTGTTAAAGGATGCTACATCTGATGATGACCATTCTTAATTTTTTTTTTATTTTTTTCCCCTTAGATACAGATGTGTATTTAGAAATGATTGCCGTTTTTCTTCTTACCTCCAGCCCATTTTGCTGATTAGCTTCAATGTTCAAAAAGATTACAAATAACTGTGATGCTGAGTGGACAAAAATAAAATTGAGTTGATCACAATCTTAGCCTCTCTTCAAAAGGAGCCTCACACGTTGTTATGGTTCCATGATGAACACTGATGCCACCTATTAAAAAAGTAATTCGCTTACCAAAATGAATATGTTTGAATGATTAGTTATAGATATTCAGGACAAAAAATGAGAAAAAAAGGAAAAATATTTCTAATTTTCTGGAATATTGTGACTTTTCTAACACTTACTTACAGCAAGGAGAAGAGTCTGTTGATATGGAATTCCACTGTACCCATTTGTCTGTTTACATCCAAACTGATAATAAAAATACAGGTGTGATTTTACAGTGTTTGGCAATATCTTAGATTTTACAATAACTGCCAGTACTTGACTACAAAGGGAAATTATCATTTGTTCATCACTGAAACAGAACAAGGAGACCGATGGTGTGTATGCAAGTGTTAAGGTACCCATTGGATCTCTTGCATCTGGAACTTTTCAAATCTACCTTCTTTGTGTGTAATATCATTGCCTATTAGTATAGTGCATACATATGAGGCACTCTCCATTTTGGAAGCTAACTCAGTAGTCCTTTGATTACTGAAGAACACGCTCTTGTAGCAGCAGTCTTCCTTTATTAACAGCCATGTGATAATATTTTTGGGATAGAGAAAGGAGTGAGCATGATCACTATTAGTTCTTGTTTCTATTAAGACCTACATTAGAAAATGGCAAATCAGGGTAAACAATCTATAATCAGGAACAAAAAGAAACCACTGCAACAAAAACATTTCACCATTACATACTGCTTCTGGATGCTGTTCTTGCAATATGTGTTTAATTCACTGTACAGATATAATGGTATACAATTGATAATTTGTAAACATATATCATAGCAAACAATAATGTAAAAATTTAGCTATGTTAGATTCACTTGAATGGTATAGTTCCTAAATGAACCAGCAGGTAACTTTTATGTTATATTTTACTCAATCTTATTTTTTTGTGAAAAGCTTATTACATTGGATAATCACTAAGACTGGTTGTGGGTAACAGATGTTGTAGTGAATGAGAATTTCCAGGTTTAATTTAAGAATGACTTGTTCATGGCACAATTTCACAATGAAATTTTGTTTGGATAGCCAGTGAAAGATCATTCATGATCACTTGAGAGTAATATGAATTCTGAGGGAAGCCTCATCCTGAGTCACTGGTAGGTGAGGTGTCCACGGGGTGGGGCAGGGGGCAGGGGGCATGGGTGCTGGAGCACACTGTGTGGTTTACTGTGAAGTAGTGTGGTGGTGGTGGTGGTGGTGGTGGTGGTGGTGTGGTGCAGTGTAAAATGGAGCATCCGGGCTGGTCCCTGGCAGTTGAGATTGATGGCTATGAGGCATAGCCTGTTCATGGCCTGGCACTGAGGAAACAATTGAATACTGTCACAGGAGCTTGCACTTCACCTTAAGTATCCATCAGGTGGAAGTATGTACATTACAAAGTCACATGCAGAAGGAGTGTGCTTCCTCAATAGCAGTGCCACCAGTTTCCTGAAGCCTGTACTACTTGGAAACCTGACCGGTGCAACCAGGGCGCGCCTGTATCTACTAGCATATCAACAAACTGTTTGTACTGTATCATGTCCACAACATACGATGCCTTTGAGGTATTTATAAGTACTTACTGGTGGAGAGATGCCTTTGGGGTGAGGGTAGGCAAACTGTTTTGGGGGAGACATAGTGCTGGAACCATAATATAGTCAGCTTGCAGCTGATATACAATTGTTGTAAAGAAGGTGATGAGATATATGATTAAAAGTAATAAACATTGTCCAGTTTGGAACCACACAAAAATCTATACATGTGATTGGTGAGGATGAAATTAAACATCACCAAAAATGAGAATCTATTGTGGCTTAGAACACAACCTTTAGTGCACTCATAAATGAACACATGTTAAAATTACAGCTAACCCTATGCCCTACTTAAATGCCATTGAAAAGCACTGTAAATTATTGTTCAAAGTCATCAGTCTTTGAAAAGAACTCAGGCTGAGCACTTCTGTGTAATATATTTTCCATGTGAATCAATGATTTGACTCGAGTAGTGGCAAGTTGTACATAAACAAGTAGTATACCTTTGCTTCATTGGATGTGAAGGCTTAAGACAAATGTGAAAACAGATTTGAGCAAGTCCAGTAATCAATACATAGTTATGAAATATATTTGATAGAAGATAAAGAGAAGTAATAACCAAATAGTTTTCTGTAAATCAAAGTAGTTTAAAGGAGTCTGTCCCCTCTAATGTGTCCACAGTATGCTGACAATTTACAGCCCTGTAGTACAGCATATGAACAATGACTCTAAAAATACCTAACCAGCAGAAACTTGAGGTGTGTATCATCCCTTGTCAGTGATATTTTATTTCAAACTTGACAGGAGTAGCTGCTCCTAGTAAATGACATTCCACATACGGGCAGTTTTTTCTGCTTTTTAAACCCACCACTGGGGCACAATTTTTGTAGATTGCAACAGACCTCTAGTGACTTCTGTATTTTTCCTGCTGTATGTTCCATAGTGGTGTGGCAACTTCCATTATTAAAGTGTGTGCGTGTGTGCGTGTGTGTGCGTGTGTGCGTGTGTGTGTGTGTGTGTGTGTGTGTGTGTGTGTGTGTGTGTGCGCGCGCGTGCGCACATGGGGAAGAGAAATAATGTAGAATCAATTCAACTGAAACAGATTTCATGTGCTGCTATGGTACATCCTACCATTACAGATAAGCACCATTACTGCTATGAAAGGGAAAACTGTTGATTTCAGTATGTCTCTCCTGCAGGACAGGTATGATGTTCTGGCAAAGCATACAGCATCTGGCAACGCAAGAATACAGCATGTAGGGTGCTAATGCGACTGGTTGTAAAGTGCTGCTAGTGTTCAGGATCTGCACCAGGTCAAACTATAGGAAGTAACATCAAAGAAGTTTAGAGGCAGGCTGCCAGATATCTTACCAGTAGACTCACACATGCAAGTGTACGTGTTACAGACATGGTTTGGTAACCCAAATGAGAATCCCTGGAGAGAAGGACCATGAAGATAACATATGAGAAACTAGGCATCATATGAAGGCATATAGAGAGTAGAGTAATTCTCCCCCCCCCCCCACCCCACCCCAACTGTCTGTGAGTGGAACAGGAATCGAAACAACTAGTAGTGACACAGGGTACACTCTTCCATGCACAGTATGGTGGCTTATGGAGTATGTTTGTTGATGTGGATGTAAATGTAGAACCTGTCTCACTCCCTGCTCAACCATTGATTTTGTAACTGCCATTTTGTTTATGCACAGATTTTAAATAAGCTTTTTGCTCATTGTGTTTTACCCCCTGCTACCTTCAGAATTTCAGAGTATTCCAGTGAACATTGTGAAAAAAACTTTTTCCAAGTCTAAAAATGCTGTAAATGTAGGGGTGTATTTCATTAACCTCTCTACTAAGAGAAGTTGTAGCGTCAGTATAGCCTTGCATGTTGGTGGTGTATTCATCTGGAATCCAAACTGATGTTGTCCATGGATGGCTTCTACCAAGTTTTCCATTATTTCATAAATTGTTTGTTTAGTATTTAGTAACTAAACTGACAGTTATGGAATACTCACAACTGTCAGCACCTGCTTTCTTTGGGATTGAAAGTATTGCATTTTTCTTGAAGTCTGAGGGTATTTCATGAGTACCATAAATCCTGCACACCCGATGGAGTAGTTAAGTCGTAGATGGCTCTCCAAAGGCTATCAGCTCCTGAAAGGTTGTGGCCTCAATCTGTGATAATCTACTGTACTCAAACCTTCCATCCAACAGTTTCCATCTCCTATATCGTATTATTTCCTCGCTATTATCTCCCACCCTCTCATGTGCTACTGTCTGCCAGTGCACCTGCTGTCTTTCCGCTTCCCTGCTCCACTCCATTCTTGCTCATTTCTGCCCTCTCCCTCCCTGCCCCACAAGCTAAAAGTTCCCAACACTGTGCCTGGTACCTCCACACTCTGCCAGACAGTGCTCTTCTCTCCTCACCCATGCACTACTTCTCCCTTCAACCCCACCCCCCACTTGTCATCCCCCCCCCCCCCCCCCCGCCGCCCCACCCCTTCCACTGGCACGCCCCACCCCCGTCGGCAGCCCCACTCCCACCCCAGTATTACTTCAATGACATGGTAAGACATTGCTTTGTTATAATTAATGCCATCATACTGAGGACATGAGAGAATGCATCAAGTATAGGATTGTCATGTCCAGAGTGTGACTTCAGGCAACGTGAATGCACACAAAACAGATAAACAGATGTGGGTGTATGCTGGCCAGATGAGCCATGTAATGTTGCTAGAAGTGTAATAGTGACTCCTACATGGCTAGTGGAATGGGAATACAGCTGACAGTAAGAGAATGAAGTTTCACATGAGGGGAAATGTGGGTGATGGTAGCCACTGTGTGGTGCGGGTGGCACTGAGGGAGGTGACAGGGTGGAGAGGAAGTGGCCTGGACGAGTGCAAGGCACATGACTTAAGGCTATTGGTAATAACAGGAATTTGACTGTTGAATAAGGTCACAAAGTCAGTGTTCAACAGGCCTCAAAGTGAATAGGATAGCCCTTTAGGAGCGAAGCTGCAATTAGCTATTGGGTTTGAAAATCACAATTGGTCTCCATAAGCAAAGTGCCATCACACAAAAAAGAGCAGGATTTTACAGTGCCCGCAATTGCGTCAACACATTTCTGAATAATAAATGGATTAACTGTAGCATAGGACTGACCTCCTCCAGTATGTGATCCATTAGCAAATGAGGTGCATCTGGGAGATTCCAAGAATCTTAGGCTTATTCTGTTTACTTTTACAAGACGTAGACTGAGATCTAAACGTTTTCCTTTTCCCCTGTTGTATCTGTTGAAATGGTGACCAGGCAGTCTCATTCTGAGAATGTCTGATGTACCTCAATGAACAGGCCATGCAAGAGATCTGGGTGAAGGGGGAAAGTGCCTTACCTCATCATTCGTGAGTTGTTGGTTAGTCAAAAACCATATGTCTTACCACCTGGGGCTAACTTTACCATTCTTTCTGCGCTCCCTGAAGGACATTGCCATGCAAACTTGTGACCTCAAATTCAGCACCGCAGTTGTAAAATTGTATAGTATCAAAGTACCATCTCCGTCTCCTTTTCTTCCTCCTCTTCCTCCTCCTCCTCCTACTACTACTACTACTACTACTACTACTACTCCTACTCCTACTCCTACTCCTGCTGTGCAACAAGCCACTAAATCCTCACTCAAGCAGTAAAATGACCTGATATACAACTGAACAGGCAGAGAAGACAGAAGGAATACCCCCTATGAAGACTTGTTTGTTGCTCGAGTCAACAAACACCTGAGTTTTTATCTGCCAACTACAAAGGCTCCAAGAAATCAAATAAACGGTCCTCACCTTCCCCGAACTTGGAGATCTTCTTCCACTGTATTGCCACATGATACCTTCACATGGACAACCTCAGTTTTGTCACATGATACCCTCATCCAGCCAAGCTCAATTTCGCTGGTGTGCATCGCCTACCAGTTCTGTCCTCAAATCCTCAGACTGGGCCAATGAGAATACTGACACCTCTGTAGATCTCATGGAACAGGATCTCCCAGTAGCAATAAGTCTTTAAGTCAGCCGTCAAGGTGACTAGCCTTCCTTTGTTCCCTCTCCCCAAACCCCATTATGATTCTTCTAAAATGGAATGTTGTTTTTGTTGTTGTTGTTGTTGTTGTTGTTGTTGTTGTGGCCTTCAGTCCTGAGACTGGTTTGATGCAGCTCTCCATGCTAATCTCTCCTGTGCAAGATCCTTCATCTCCCAGTACCTAGTGCAACCTACATCCTTCTGAATCTGCTTAGTGTATTCATCTCTTGGTCTCCCTCTATGATTATTACCCTCCACACTGCCCTCCAATGCTAAATTTGTCATCCCTTGATGCCTAAGAACATGTCCAACCAACCCGTCCCCTCTTCTTGTCAATTTGTCCCACAAACTCCTCTTCTCCCCAATTCTTTTCAATACCTTCTCATTAGTTATGTGATCTACCCATCTAATCTACCCATCTAATCTTCAGCATTCTTCTGTAGCACCACATTTCTAAAGCTTCTATTCTCTTCTTGTCCAAACTATTTATTGTCCATGTTTCACTTCCATACATGGCTACACTCCATACAAATACTTTCAGAAACGACTTCCTGACACTTAAGTCTATACTCGATGTTAACAAATTTCTCTTCTTCAGGAACGCTTTCCTTTCCATTGCCAGTCTACATTTTATATCCTCTCTACTTCGACCATCATCGGTTATTTTGCTCCCCAAATAGCAAAACTCCTTTACTACTTTAAGTGTCTCGTCTCCTAATCTAATTCGCTCAGCATCACCCGACTTAATTCGACTACATTCCATTATCCTTGTTTTGCTTTTGTTGATGTTCATCTTATATCCTCCTTTCAAGACACTGTCCATTCTGTTCAACCGCTCTTCCAAGTCCTTTCCTGTCTGACAGAATTGCAATGTCATCGGCAAACCTCAAAGTTTTTATTTCTTCTCCATGGATTTTAATACCTACTCCGAATTTTTCTTTTGTTTCCTTTCCTGCTTGCTCAATATACAGATTGAACAACATCGAGGAGAGGCTACAACCCTGTCTCACTCCCTTCCCAACCACTGCTTCCCTTTCATGCCCCCTCAACTCTTATAACTGCCATCTGGTTTCTGTACAAATTGTAAATAGCCTTTCGCTCCCTGTATTTTACCCCTGCCACCTTTAGAATTTGAAAGAGAGAATTCCAGTCAACATTGTCAAAAGCTTTCTCTAAGTCTACAAATGCTAGAAACGTAGGTTTGCCTTTCCTTAATCTTTCTTCTAAGATAAGTCGTAAGGTCAGTATTGCCTCACGTGTTCCAGTGTTTCTACGGAATCCAAACTGATCTTCCCCGAGGTTGGCTTCTACTACTTTTTCCATTCGTCTGTACAGAATTCGTGTTAGTATTTTGCAGCTGTGACTTATTAAGCTGATAGTTCGATAATTTTCACATCTGTCAACACCTGCTTTCTTTGGGATTGGAATTATTATATTCTTCTTAAAATCTGAGGGTATTTCGCCTGTTTCATACATCTTGCTCACCAGATGGTAGAGTTTTGTCAGGACTGGCTCTCCCACGGCCGTCAGTAGTTCCAATGGAATGTTGTCTACTCCGGGGGCCTTGTTTCGACTCAGGTCTTTCAGTGCTCTGTCAAACTCTTCACGCAGTATCATATCTCCCATTTCATCTTCATCTACATCCTCTTCCATTTCCATAATATTGTCCTCAAGTACATCGCCCTTGTATAGACCCTCTATATACTCCTTCCACCTTTCTGCTTTCCCTTCTTTGCTTAGAACTGGGTTTCCATCTGAGCTCTTGATATTCATACAAGTCGTTCTCTTATCTCCAAAGGTCTCTTTAATTTTCCTGTAGGCGGTATCTATCTTACCCCTAGTGAGATATGCCTCTACATCCTTACATTTGTCCTCTAGCCATCTCTGCTTAGCCATTTTGCACTTCCTGTCGATTTCATTTTTGAGACGTTTGTATTCCTTTTTGCCTGTTTCAGTTACTGCATTTTTATATTTTCTCCTTTCATCAATTAAATTCAATATTTCTTCTGTTACCCAAGGATTTCTACTAGCCCTCGTCTTTTTACCTACTTGATCCTCTGCTGCCTTCACTACTTCATCCCTCAAAGCTACCCATTCTTCTTCTACTGTATTTATTTCCCCCATTCCTGTCAATTGCTCCCTTATGCTCTCCCTGAATCTCTGTACAACCTCTGGTTCTTTTAGTTTATCCAGGTCCCATCTCCTTAAATTCCCACCTTTTTGCAGTTTCTTCAGTTTTAATCTACAGGTCATAACCAATAGATTGTGGTCAGAGTCCACATCTGCCCCTGGAAATGTCTTACAATTTAAAACCTGGTTCCTAAATCTCTGTCTTACCATTATATAATCTATCTGATACCTTTTAGTATCTCCAGGGTTCTTCCATGTATACAACCTTCTTTCATGATTCTTAAACCAAGTGTTAGTTATGATTATGTTGTGCTCTGTGCAAAATTCTACAAAGCGGCTTCCTCTTTCATTTCTGTCCCCCAGTCCATATTCACCTACTATGTTTCCTTCTCTCCCTTTTCCTACACTCGAATTCCAGTCACCCATGACTATTAAATTTTCGTCTCCCTTCACAATCTGAATAATTTCTTTTATTTCATCATACATTTCTTCAATTTCTTCGTCATCTGCAGAGCTAGTTGGCATATAAACATGTACTACTGTAGTAGGTGTGGGCTTCGTATCTATCTTGGCCACAATAATGCATTCACTATGCTGTTTGTAGTAGCTTACCCGCATTCCTATTTTCCTATTCATTATTAAACCTACTCCTGCATTACCCCTATTTGATTTTGTGTTTATAACCCTGTAGTCACCTGACCAGAAGTCTTGTTCCTCCTGCCACCGAACTTCACTAATTCCCACTATATCTAACTTCAACCTATCCATTTCCCTTTTTAAATTTTCTAACCTACCTGCCCGATTAAGGGATCTGACATTCCACGCTCCGATCCGTAGAACGCCAGTTTTCTTTCTCCTGATAACGACATCCTCTTGAGTAGTCCCCGCCCGGAGATCCGAATGGGGGACTATTTTACCTCCGGAATATTTTACCCAAGAGGACGCCATCATCATGTAATCATACAGTAAAGCTGCATGCCCTCGGGAAAAATTACGGCTGTAGTTTCCCCTTGCTTTCAGCCGCTCGCAGTACCAGCACAGCAAGGCCGTTTTGGTTATTGTTACAAGGCCAGATCAGTCAATCATCCAGACTGCTGCCCTTGCAACTACTGAAAAGGCTGCTGCCCCTCTTCAGGAACCACACGTCTGTCTGGCCTCTCAACAGATACCCCTCCGTTGTGGTTGCACCTACGGTACGGCTATCTGTATCGCTGAGGCACGCAAGCCTCCCCACCAACGGCAAGGTCCGTGGTTCATGGGGGGGGGGTGTCTGTGTATGTGCGGATGGATATATGTGTGTGCACGAGTGTATACCTGTCCTTTTTTCCCCCTAAGGTAAGTCTTTCCGCTCCCGGGATTGGAATGACTCCTTACCCTCTCCCTCAAAACCCACATCCTTTCATCTTTCCCTCTCCTTCCCTCTTTCCCAATGAAGCAACCATTGGTTGCAAAAGCTTGAATTTTGTGTGTATGTTTGTGTTTGTTTGTGTGTCTATCGACCTGCCAGTGCTTTCGCTTGGCAAGTCAGAACAACACTATTAAAGTCATATATGAACATTATGGGCTTGTTTTTCCTTCTCATCTGCATTAACTTATATTTTTCGACATTGGGAGCCAGCTGCTATTCATCACATCAGCTAGAAATTTTTATAGGTCGTCTTGTATGAAGCTACAGTCACTTATCTTCGACACCTTCCCGTACATCACAGCATCATCAGTGAAAAATCACAGATTGATTCCAACCCTGTCTGCTGGATCATTGATGTATATAGAAAATAGCAACAGTTCTATCACTCTTCCCTGCATCACTCCTATGTTACCACCGTCTCCGATCAGGACTTGCCATTGAGAAAATCTTACTCGGTGCTAGTACTTAAGAAACCTTTGAGCTACTCGTATATCTGGAAGCCTATTCCATATTCATGTATCTGTAAGTCTGCAGTGGGGTCCATGTCGAATGCTCTTTGGAAATACAAAAATACAGAGTCTGCCTGTTGGTCTTCATCCATAATTTGCAGAATATCATGCAAGGAAAGGGCAAGCTCAGTTCTGCATGAGCGATGCTTTCTAAACCCAAGCTGATTTGCAAATATGAACTTTCCAGTCTCCAGGAAATTTATTATTTTTGAACACAGAATGTGCTCTAGAATTTTGCAGCAACTGATGTTAAGGTTATTGTTCTATAATTTTCTGGATCTGTTATTTTACCCTTCTTATATACAGGAGTCAACTGTGCTTCTTTGCTATCACTTGGCACTTTCCTCTAGTCAAGAGATTGGTGATAAATGTAGAATAAGGAGCCACAGAGTACTCTTGATAAAAACGAAGAGGGATTCCATCTGGACCTGGTGCGTTATTTGTTTCCAACGCTTTTTGTTGTTTCTCTATGCCAGGGATGCTTACTACTGTCATCCATACAGGATTATGTGCAGTGGTCAAACAATAGTACATCTGTTAATATTATACTGTGTGAATGATTTCTTAAATGTGGCATTTAAAACTTTTGGCTTCCTTTTGCTGTCTTCTAGTGTCAAACCAAACTGGTCAACAAGTGAGTGAATGGAAGCATCCACTTAGAGATTTTACGTATGAGCAGAATTTGTTCCCCACCAGATCTTTAGCCAAGGTATGATGGTGATGCACTATGCGCATAGAGCTTTTCATAATGTACGTGTCCTAATTGGTACTTCCTGGGGAGTGGATTGGACTACCCTCCTCCATTTGGACTTATCCATTGTCCGTTCAGAACTGGACTATGGTTGATTTTGCACATCCCTCCATCTTATGCTGTCTTAATGTAGTCCACCATCATGGAATCCTTTCGGCCATTGTCACCTTTTAAACTAGCCTAGTTGAGTCTCCATGCAGAAACTGCTGAACTCCTGCTGTCATACTGGTGTGATGACGTCCTCTGCAGTAGTGTGTGCCATTTGCCTGCCATGCTTGGCCACCCATCCTATACCTTGTTCTTAAATGATTCCCCTGACCGCCAGTATGGGGGTGCGTCTTCCTCCTGTTACCTCTCGGTGATTGGTTTTGTCTATTGCTCTGGCAGCTTAACTTCATACTACCTGCCACTTTCCCAATGAAGTGAACCCTTCACCAGCTTGGCTTCATGCAGCAGCCTATGTACCTCTTGAAATTGATTCACTTCCTAGGGAAACTACTCTGCATTTGATCTATTGTTGTAAGTTTCTCAACCTTCACACAGAGCTTAGTGATAGTACCTTCATGTATCCTGATGGCTCTAAGATGGACAATGGTGCTGGATGTCCCACCATAATTGTCACCAATTTTTGGTATTGGACTCCAGAACATTGCTCAACATTTATAGCAGAGCTCTTTGCCCTCTATCAGTCCACCCTGCACAGCTGACAAGACAGGCTTTCTAATGGTCATATGCTTATATTCTTTCAGTGCCTCTGTGCACTGTACACAGTTCATCCCTTAGTGCAACAGGTCCAGGAAAGCTTCCTTCGCCACTCTGAAGTTTGTGGGTTCCTCATCAAGTCGGTCTGATGGGAGAAGGATGCTGGTGACAGAGCTACCAGGTCTACTGTCCTCCTACCTCGGTTGTTGCCATCTGCTAGCAGGTGGTACACTTTGGCACCACCACTGGTCTTCTCTTCATGAAAACTAGCTCCAGGAATCAAACTCCACCCAGCAGATAGGCTGACTTTATCTTGGCCATCTCATCATGAGGAGATCACTTAAGCTAGATTGTGGACTGAGCATTGTTGTTTTAGGGACATTGGAAAAAAAAATTAGGCTACTTGACATGCAAAGTGTCTTTTCAACCATCTTAGCTTTTGCTGAAATTTATATGTAGAGTACCACATGTCCCATACTAATGCTGGTGAAGTTTCTGATTCTCCAGTGGACAAATTGGAATAAGTTGCAGAAGTTTCCAATGGGCAGTACCAGTTTTCTTGGCACTGTGCCGCCATGTTTGTTCAGATGCGTACTATTTTGACTTCGGGTGTTCTGTGGAGTCTATTGTTGTATTTGGTGCACTCTGTGGTGGTGGTGGTCGACAACATTTCCTGAATCTACCACAAATTCTGAATGTACACCTAGTACACAGATTTTCAGATTCACACTGGTATTAATTTTTTGCGGTGCTGTTCACAAACTGTTGTCAAGATGCCACCATGTCTCAATTTATTCGAACAAAATTGGGCTCATTTCTGTAAACAGCTTATCAGAAAATGAAAAATTACTTACTATTTGTTGATCAGAAGTTTAGCTTCTGGACAGTGACCAGATCTGCTTGCATCACCAAGGAAATCACTGCCAAAAATATAAAATGAGCCAAAAGTCATGTTGCATTCCATTTGAAAAGCAGAATCCCATTGTTGAATTTGGTTTGTTAAAAGTTACTTTACCCATATCCAAGTAATTGAATAAGGTGTCCAAATGAATGTAAAGCCAGGTCAGAAAATTTAAATAAAGTGCAAAGCAAAATACATTTCTATGGCTGAGGCCCCATCAACTTCATCTTCAGATGATTTTGATCCAAATGCTTTAGTTAGTTTGGATGAAAGCTTGGGTGTTTTAGACACTTATCCATTGATAATTCAAAGAGTAAGCAGCACAGACAAAACTGGTTACTTGAAATGAAAGGTTGAATGTGTGCATAATAGAAGAGCAGAAAAAAGTCTCTCTCTGGAATGACTGAAAACAGTGCACAATGAACCACTGAGCTGAATGCAGTTCGTGTAATGATTACAGTGATCTGATTAAAGAAATGAGAGCAACAATTGAAATATCCGGTAGATCAACAGAAGTTCAATTACTATGGCCTTGAAATAAGGAAAGGAAATGCAAATTTGGCATTTCTTAATGCAGGGTCAAAACAGCGTGGGAAGTTATGGCAGAAAAAGGTATTGGTGCATTACTTGATGCAAAGGTTGTCAAACCATTGCCAAACAAAGTCTCAGATAGATTCAACAATTTACGTGAAGCTGACAAATACAATGTGATATGTCCTGGCAAAAAGACAGTTTCAGTTCAGTTTGGTGGTATTAAATTACAAAAACATACCTGCTGTGCAAACTTGAAGAGCTTTATGTTGCATATTACAAAAAATATGGAGCTGAAATTAGTTTCTCCACATTCTTAGATCTCAAGCCAAAGTGGGGTGCAACTGTTGGTGTTTCAGGCATGCATTGCATTTGTGCGTTCACCATACATAAAAATGTTAAGCTCGTACCGCAAAGTGCTAATATGAAGGATGACTATAAGGTGCTAATAGAAACGCAATGATTGATCTGTGTGCCAAGGACTGTATTCTGCATCATCATAAAAGCTACCCTGGTGAACATGTAGTTAAACTTTACTTACTGGGATGCAAAGGAATTAACCGAGTTCAAACAGTGGAGTCACAGTGACTGTGAAACACTAGAAACTGAAGTCTCAGCAGGGAGAACTTTATTGAAAAACTCGCAGGCATGTTTTGTAAGCTGACAGGCCAGCATTTTGTTGGAAAACACCAGAATGTGTACTTGAAGTCACTGAAGATGACTTAAAAGAAACAGATTTGATTGTTCTGATGGACTTTGCCAAAAACGACTCATTTGTAGCCAAAGATGCTGCCCGGGGCTACTATTTGGATAATGCACAGGCACAGTACATACATTTGTTGCTTATGATGTCAATAACATTGGCACCTTGCAAGTTGTTAACTGTTGCATGGTTTCTGATAAACTGAATCATGATAGTGTACTACATGTGTTGAATAAATGTGTTGAATATTGAATTTTTGGTGACTTGAACAAATGTAAACAAATTTTAGTGGTGGCTCAGCAGCACACTATAAAAGCTACAAGAATTTTGTGAATCTATGCAACCATAAAAGTAATTTCAATATTGAGGCTGAATGGAACTTCTTTGGAAATCTGGAATTTGGAAACAGGAAATCTCCCTGTGATGGAGTTGGTGGTACAACTAAATGGTTGACTGCATGGGCAAACTTCCAAAGACCTTCATCTAACCAAATATTAACCCCACAGGATCTCTTTGACTTTTTTGATCAAAATATAAGTGGAATGAAATATAATTTTGCCACAAAAACTGAAATTGAAGAGAGCAGAAAGTTTCAAGAAGAAAGATGGTGAGAAAGCAACACAGTAGCTGGTATGAGAGAGCATAACCAACTTGTGTCAGTAAACGCAAACTCAATTTGTGTCTGCAAAATTTCTGATACAATATATCTACTTGACAGAATTTCTGATACCACTATTATGTATTTGAAACTACCTGAGCTTCCCCTCGGTCGATACATTGCCTGTATTTGTGTCAATGAATGTTGGATTGGCAGTGTTACTGAAGTTCCAGTTGAAGAAAATAATGCACTGATAAAATTTATCCATCCACCAGGTCCTGTTCAATTATTTATTGGCCAGAAATGTAATACATACGTTGGATTCTGGAGCAACACCTGATTTGCAAACTCCCAGCTCTTTGTCACATTGTCTGGCCAGCAATTTCAGTTTCCAAAAATGGGAAGATATATTACTGTCAATTAAAATCATGCTGTGGACATCAGCGCAGGAACCATGAGAGATATAAAGTTTAGTATTGACAATGTAGGAGATGATGTTTAATCATTGGCTGTGGAAACAGGTAGACACTCGCTGAAGGCCTTGGAATCTCCAGTAAGAAACCTAATTACAGGCTTGGGAACCTGGACTAAGAAATCCACCTGTGGCTGGTATTGATTTGATTTGATTTATTTCGTGTTCCATAGGTCAACTGTGTTGAATACACAAGGACGTGGAACGAGTCAGTTTTTTACAAATACAGTCTGATAATCTTATAGCATATACAGAAATTTGAGTACATAATTATATAAAAACTTATACAGTAAATACTTTGGGCAGCAATATAGAAAAAGAAAATACATATTTTCTTAGAATTATTAAAACACTACAGAAAACAGATACGGAGCACACACAGATACAGATCTCAGGTTAAATCAAATTCGTAGTGGCATTATGTCAACTTGTATTATATAATATTAAAATATTACAATTTATTTAGTTAAAAATTCATCTAGACTGTAAAAAGCTTTTTCTAGCAGAAACATTTTTAGTGCTTTCTTAAACTCGCTATTGTTATGAATCTTTGTCTTTATTTCGGGAGGAAGAGCATTGAAGAGTTTTGCTCCAGTGTAATGGACACCCTTCTGTGCCAAGCTCAAATTTCTGTGTTCACTGTGTATGTCATTCTTCCTCCGTGTGTTATGCTCATGATAATTACTATTTGGTTGAAATATATCTACATTTTTACAAACAAAACGCATGAGAGAAAAAATATATTGGCATGTAGTTGTGTATATTTTAAGATTACGAAAACTATTTCTACAAGAGTCTCTTGGGCGCAATCTACATATAATTCTTAAAGCTCGCTTCTGTGCAATGAACACTTTCCTTGCTAATGGCTGGTTGCCCCAAAAAATAATTCCGTACTCAATGAGACAATGAAAATAGCCATAATAGGCCACTTTTGCAGTGTTAGGTTCAACACATGTAGTGACAACCCGTAAAGCATAGGTAGCAGAGCTAAGCCTCTTACAGAGATCAATAATATGTGAAGACCAGTTCATTTTCTTGTCAATGTCCACTCCAAGAAATTTTGTTGTTTCCATTCTGACTATTGGTTGATTACCACATGTCACACTTGTCTCTCTCTCTTTTTCTGTTTTTGTACAGAATTGAATAAAGCTGGTCTTACTGGAATTTAATGAGAGACCATTCACCTTGAACCAATTAACCATATCTGAGAGTATGTGATTACTGAGTTCCTCAAGATTGTTGACTGTTCTACTGCTCATAAAAATGGTGGTATCATCAGCAAATAATGTAAATTTACACGGCAGGCTTGTACATGATGGTAGATCATTTATAAAAATCAGGAATTATAGTGGCCCAAGAATTGAGCCCTGGGGCACTCCACATGTAATGGAACTCCATTCAGAATCTGAGGAAGTGTCACATACTCCACCCGAGCTATTCAACACAACTTTTTGTTTTCTGTCTTGGAGGTACAACTGTAGCCAATTGCCTGCAACACCACTTATTCCTACTAATTTTGCTTTTTGCAAGAGAATCTGGTGATCAACACAGTCAAACGCTTTGGATAAATCGCAGAAGTCACCAAGTGCTAGCATTTTTTCATTAAGGGTTTCTAGAACTTCATTTGCAAGTGTGTAGACTGCGTCTTCTGTTGAACGGCCCTTTTGAAAGCCAAACTGGCTTTTGCTGAGAACTCCATTCTTCATGAGATGATCAGTAATTCTTACATGTATTAGCTTTTCTAGAATTTTGGAGAAAGCTGTCAGCAAAGAGATAGGTCGATAGTTAGTTAGTTCAGCTTTATCCTCCTTTTTGTACAGGGGCTTCACAATGGCATACTTAAGTCTACTGGGAACAACACTTTTCTGAAGGGAAGCATTGAAAATATGACAGAGAATGTCCTTTATCCACACACAAGAATATTTCAATAAATTACTAGATATATTAACACCTGCAGAATTCGTACTTTTTAGAGACATGATGATTTTTTGAATTTCTTCTACAGTGACAGGATTAAGGTGCATTTCTGAAATTGTGTTAGAATATACAGCTTGACAAAGAGTTACAGCTTCATCAACAT
The DNA here is from genome assembly GCF_021461395.2 of Schistocerca americana. Lineage (NCBI taxonomy): Eukaryota > Metazoa > Arthropoda > Insecta > Orthoptera > Acrididae > Schistocerca > Schistocerca americana. Next base: position 95,679,731 of record NC_060125.1, on the reverse strand, counting down.
CGGGCTTGCAACCAATCTGTTGAGATACTGATAGGAAGTGTTTATTAAAAATCTCAGCCACCCTTTTGGGGTTATCTATTAGGATACCTTCATATCTGATATTATTTATATCCTCTTTACTTGTTGCATCTCTTCCTGTTTCTTTTTTTACAATGCTCCAAATTGCTTTTATTTTATTATTAGAATTATCTATTTTCTTCTCATAATAAAGGGCTTTTGATTTCTGTATTAGTTTCTTCAAAATTTTACAGTATATTCTATAGTGTTCCCATTTTTCTACATCTTTACAGAATCTTATTGCAGCATAAGTTTCCCTTTTGGTTTTACATGACTGTTTTATACCTTTTGTAATCCAAGGCTTGCTTACAGAATTGGAAGCACTGTTTCTGACCCATTTCTTGGGAAATATTTCTTCAAAAAGAGCACAGAATTCATTTATAAAACAGTTAAATTTAGTATCAACATCATCATGGCTATATACTAAAGACCAATCCATTTGCTGCAACCTGTGGTTGAAAGTTCCTTTCGCCTTTTCATTAATTACTCTTATGACTTTCCATCGAGGAAATTCTTTTTTGAACAGATTAACGTCATAAATAGTGAGAATTTGTCCATCATGATCTGAAAGCCCACTTATAACCTGCCTGACAATATAGTTCTGATGTCTATTTACATCTAAAAAAAACGTTGTCTATCATAGTTTGGCACTCGGATGTAATTCTTGTTGGGAAATTTATTACTGAAGTCAGATTGAGTAAGTTTATCACAATCTCAAAGTCTATTTTATTCTTATTTTCTGTCAAAAAGTTTATATTAAAATCACCTAATACTACAATATCCTTCGCTTTTGAAAGTAACCATGACAGAAGGAGTTCCATTGAATGCAGAAAAGTTTTTATGTCACCTGAAGGAGCTCTGTAGACAGCCAACACTATTATTGGATAGAATTTAGTTGTTATTTCTGTGGCACATGCCTCAAATTGTTGTTCCACACAATATTTCTTAATATCTATAGCTTTGTATGCTACACTATCCTTAACATAAATTGCTACTCCACCTTTATCTTTACTTTCCCTACAGTAGTATGTTACTAAAGTATAACTTACTATAGATGGCAAGGCACATTTATCAGTAACATGGTGCTCAGTTAAGCACAAAATCTGGGCATTATTTATACTGTCCTTTTCACTAATGTTAATAAGGAGTTGATCTATTTTGTTTAAGAGGCCCCTTATATTTTGATGAAAGAAAGAGATGCCTTCCTCTTGCTTTTTCATTCTATTAGTGCTGTTACCTGACTGAGAATCCATTGGAGTCTGCCTTGAGACAGGAGAGAGGAGACACCTGACACTACCTACTGTTGTCCCTTCTTTTTCTTCGGGCCACACATAAAAAATCGTTGAGATGAGAAGGAGGCTCAGCATTTCTTCTGTCCAACAGCCTTCTATTTGTTGTTGTTGATGGTGGTGCTGTTTCTGACACTTCAAATGTTGGTTCTACCACTACTGCTGTGTTTCCTTGTGAACTTGGAGTCTTCTCGTTTTTGTTATTTTCGTCTAAAATAATACTTGGCTGATGAGGAACAGTAGTTCTTTTGTTGTTGAAATCGATGTCCACTGTTCTTTCTGTTAAAATTTGGTCTTTTTTTACATGTTTTGCTGCTGCTGATGAAGTTTCTAATGAATTTTTTTGAAGTGTTTTCGTAATGGAGTCAGGCGATGGCAATGCAATTATCGTTTTGGTTTTGAATTTGTTTTGGTGGTTTTTTATTACCCTGGTTATCAGGCTTGTCAGATATTCTTTCCCCAAGCCATTCAGGTGAAGTCCGTGTTGCGTGTGGAATCTACGTCCAATACTGCTTATATCTACGCATTTCACGTTTTTAAAATGTTTGCAGATTTTTGCAAACTGACTGTTGGCACTTTCTATTTCCCTGTTAACACATGACCATCTTACAAGATCATAGCGATGCGGAATATTGACAAGTATTACTTTAGTGTGAGTGAGGTTCCTCAGACACTGTTTAAGATTGCGCGTTGCACTCAATGTTTCATTTTTGTAGACATCGTTTGCGCCTCCCATAAGTACAACGAAGTCTTTATCATGCAGATTTTTTGCCTCTGCGGATTCGGTCATTTTTTAATTTCGCTAAGTGGGGCTCCCGGTTTCACTATACCACACGAAAATGTTTCAGTTGTTTCTTTTAGTTTACTAAGAAGTCCACGACCATGGCTGTCTGAAAACACAAACAGTTTCCTGTTATTGGAGTTCACAATTTGCGAATCGTTTTGTATTGTTTTACCACACACTTCGACACAATTTTTGGTCGGCACATTTATATTGACCTCCTTCACAGTTGTTTGCGTCAGTAAATTTTCTTCTCTTACCTTATTCCCCAAAGTGCCATTTTGCTTTTCCCAACGTTCATGCGAACTGCAAGTTGCATTTTCACTGTCGGCGATCGAAAGTACTTGAAATGTGTTTTCGTGCACAAAGCTTGCGTAACTTTCGCAGGTTTTCCGAATTTGCACTTTGGACTTGCTGTTTTTGCACTTTACATTTGACCACTTTTCCGTAACGGACGAACTATCTCGCACAAGTTTTAGCGTGTTCAGTTCACTATTTTCTTGTTGTATTTTCGAAATGTCCGTTTTCAAACTGCCGATTATGAACTGTAAGCTCGTTATGCGTTCATTCAGTTTCTTGATTTCGTCTTTACAATTTTCACACGATTTCTTTTTTACGGCAAAATTTAAGTTTTTCTGGAAGGACACTTGCTTAACTTTTACTGTAGCCGCCATCTTGACAGTCTCACATGGCTATTGGCCTAGGGGTTGACAGTTAAATTTCTTGAACTGGTAGCAACAATGTCACTATGGAACAACACAATAGGATACTGATAATATCTCAATAAAAAGCTTTAAAATAAGTATGAAGCAAAAAAGACACAATTTGAAGATTAAAATAAAAGCTGTTATACTGAAATGCTCCTTACTTTGATCTTTCGTTAGGGCACTGGATGCCAGTTCAAAATGGCTCTGAGCACTATGGGACTCAACTGCTGAGGTCATTAGTCCCCTAGAACTTAGAACTAGTTAAACCTAACTAACCTAAGGACATCACAAACATCCATGCCCGAGGCAGGATTCGAACCTGCGACCGTAGCGGTCTTGCGGTTCCAGACTGCAGCGCCTTTAACCGCACGGCCACTTCGGCCGGCCACTGGATGCCAGTGTTCTTCAATCAAATCAGCTCTTGTTGGAGATTCAGAAGTGCTCTACCTCATGAGAGTGGTTCTAGAATGTTTCTAGAAGATACTTTTTGCAACATGGGATTGGAAAAAACCTATTTTTAGCCTTTTTACAATAATTGTAAATGTTACACTAACTTCTTAAAGTAACAATACATTATATAAGAATAACTTCCTGAGATACTATGCATAAAATTTGACATCTATTATTTAATTAGTTACATGCAACTTTGAACTTTCAAAATTTTAGAGTGACAATTTTATGGAAGACTTTGATACAATTTATCTACTTCTGGTGTACATTGAATTAATTATTACTATTATTACCATTAAATAGAGCACAGAAGTTGTATGAACCAACTAAGTTTCAAATAAAAAAAATGAGATATTAGGTCTCAATGTTGGTGAAATCTGTGTCATACTGTATGTGGTCAGGGTACAGGGTCAAACAAACAGCTGTATCTTGGCAAGTATTCCACTGGTGAATCAAAAACTTAATCAAAGTCAGTTTGAAACATGTGGTACTCTACATACAAAGTTTCAGCAAAATCAGATATGGTTGAGCAGGGAGCCCTAGACCACTTGACACAGAACAATCCTTTATCCATTGCCTTTTGATAAGTCATTGTGCTCATTGTTGACAACCTCCAACAGTTTGCCATTTCGTGACTGAAGGCCCTTTTTTTTTTTTTAAATGCTTAAGTTACATGTAGTTTTGCCTTCAGAGCTATCGGCCATTTTAGTGAACAGTGCATGGTCTGTTGACTGTGTTTTCCTTTTTATCCATCATAGCATTATGGAGAAGGACATTTAATCTTTTTTTTGGGACCTTTGCTGTCTGTGCTGCATATTTTATGGACTTCTCTCCATGAAGCAGTCCTCATTAGTAGCTCACTTTCCTTCTTTCAATTGGGCTTAACTTACTCAACTTAAGGTTCTTTCAGTTCTCAGTGATCTAAGGTTATATCATGGGTGCATGTGACATTGGTTTGTTTTGTGTCCTAAAACAAACAAAACAAACATTGTCATGCAAGAGTGTAATACCTCTCATCAACATCCCATGTGTTTCACTCCGGATCACTGTCTTCAGATTTTTGTACATTTGACAATACAAGTCAGCATTTACAGTCTCCCCTCATGGTAAAGACTCCTACAGGAGGAAACCATGTCAATCCCAGAAGGCATTGAACATCTGTTTTTGACACTCTCTGTCTGCTTAAAATTGGGTTTTACATGTGAACCACTAAGCTGCCAATGTGTGGATTGTTGTATTGTTTGTGGTGTGCCATTTGACACACATTTCATCTGCAGTGACAGTACAGTCAAGAAATTTGTCATCTCTTTCTGCATACCACTACATTGCCTCGGTACCAATCCTGCACTCACTGTAAGAAAACCAAGCCACCAAGAGACAATTTCACATGACGATGAGTGAGACATTTTGGGAATTGGCGAGAGTCCTGAAACGGTGAAGCATCAGTTCCGCAAAATTTCCTATCACACTTTATAGCAGTTCTTGTGTGACTGTGGATGGCTGACCACTACAGTCTCTACCATGAATATCGGTTCACCCTCCAGTGAACTGCCCATACCACCATCTGACTGTACTGTCACTCATAATGTCCATAAATGTGGCACAGTCGGTAATGGATTTCTGCCAGAGGCTTCTTCTGAGCATGCAAATATTGGATAACTACACAAACATCACAGCTGGCAGGAGGTAATGTTGAGCAGTCATTTTATCCTATGGCTGTGCAGTAAACACTGCTGTCACAAGGCTGAAAATGCACTGCATTATTCCCCCATACTCCCTCTCCACTCCTGTGCATGTGCATTCCTATCAGACTGTTTGCACCATGTGTGGACATAATCGGAACATACTTTCTGGATGCACCTTGTTTGTTGTTAATCCTTATAATATTCAGCTTGAATATGTGTGGTTCTGACATTAATAATCACTTTCACCTCCATCATAATGTGCCAGGAAATACTCAAATATCCTTGGCTGCTTTCTGCAGATAACAGCCAAAAGACATCATCTGCATTGACGTAGAAGCATCAGGGAAGGTAGGTCACTGGATTGTGTTCGTGCATTTCCTCGGCAAACTGAAGATGGAGCCAGTGATTCCCACTCGATCTACCCCACTATGTCACAAGAAGCAACTATGGGGCATTCCATAAAGTTATACTGACCCTCTCAATGCACCTTACGAATCTCTAGCATCACAGTGCACAAACATGTCTAGGGAATGTCTATTGCTCAAAAAATGTGTTAATACTACATTGAAAGGGAGCTATCAGTTCCTAGTAACACTAACATAAGAAACACAGACAGATACAATCTGTGTAAATATCTGCACAATGTTCTATAGTGCTAGATCAGAAATTGAGTTTTAGCCATCCGTTATGGCAGCTTGGTGTTTTTTCCAGGAAGGCAACTTCCACCACTACAAGGGGGTGCTCAACTGACAGTTCACAAACTACATCTCCCCAGAAATTCCTGTTCAGTTCTCTTATCTGAGTAGACAAAGCAACATCACTAAGCTCATGTTCGTGTAGTGTTGTTTCCAGTTTTTTGAATAAGTATTTATTCTACATCTGTATTTACATATGTACTCCGCAAGCCACCATATGGTGTGTGGCAGAGGTCTTACTTGTGCCCCTGTTCCACTAACAAATTGTGAAGAAAAAATGACCACCTGGATACCTGTGTATGAGCCCTTACTTCACATACCTTCACAGTCCTTACACAAAATGTACATTGGTGGCAGTAGAATCTCTCTACAGTCAGCTTCAAATGCTGATTCCCTAAATTTTTTCAGTACTGTTCCTTGAAAAGCATGTCCCTTCTCTCCAGGAATTCTCGTTTGAGTTCCCAAAGCATCTCTGTAATACTTGTGTGCTGTTTGGATGTAATGGTAACAAATCTAGCAGTACACCTCTAAACTGCTTTGATGTCTTTTTTTGAATCTGAACTCCAGCAAATCCGAAACACATAAGCAGCCTCAAAAGCAGTTTGCACTGGTGTCCTTTAGGCCTCCCATTTATAACTGAATCACACTTTCCTAAAATTCACCCAGTAAACTAAAGTCAGTCATTCAGTTTCCCTATTACAATCTTTCCATGCTCATTCCACTTCATATCACTTTGTAACATTACACCCAAATACTTAATCAACTTGACTGTATCAAATAGCACACTATTAATATTGTATTTGAATATTATGAGGGACTTCTTCATACTCATCTGCATTAACTTACATTTTCTACTTTTAGAGCCAGCTGACATTAATCACACCAGCACTTCATCTTGTGTTCTCCTACAGTCACCCAGTGATGACACTTTCCCATACCCCACAGCATAATCAGTGAACAGCCTCAGATTTGATAGGACCATTACAATTTTCTATATACGTAAATGACCTTTTGGACACGGTGAGCATCACTTCCCCGAGCCACACATCGCTACACTGTTGTCTCTAATGAATACTCACCATTGAGGACAGTTAACTGGGTTCTGTTATTCAAGAAGTCTTCTGGCCATGCACATATATGGAAACCTACTCTGTATACTCCTATCTTTAACAGTCTGCAGTTGGCCACAGTGTCAAATACTTTTCAGAAATCTAGGAATAAGAAATCTATAACCCTTCATCCACTGTCCACAGGATATCGTGTGAGAAAAGGGCAAGCTTTGTTTCACATGAGTGAAGCTTTATAATACAGTACTGATTTGTGAACAGAACTTTTCCATCTGGAAGAAATTTGTGTTAATATTATGAAAAGGACAGTTGCTACTCACCATATACTGGAGATACGGAGTTGCAGATAGGCACAACAAAAAGTTTCTTTCTTGTGCCTATCTGCAGTTCTGAATCTCCACTACATGGCTAGTAACAACCATCCTTTTCATTATATTGTCATTATTCCATCCTGGAATTTTCCATTGTTCAAAGAAACTTATTATATTCGACTTGAAAATATATTCAAGAACTTTGTAACAAAGCAATGTTATGGATATTGACCTCTAATTTCGCATCTCTGTTCTTCTACCATCCTTATATACAAGTGCCAACAGTGCATTTTTTCTGTTGCTTGGGAGTTTGTGGTGGGCAAGAGATTTGCAATAAATGCAAGCTCAGTAAGGGACCAATGTCATAGAGTACTTCTTGTAAAACGAAATAGAGATTCGATGCAGTTCTGGTGACATACTCATTCTAAATGCTTTCCGTTGTTTCTCTATACCAGGATGCCTATTACTGTGTGTTCATTGTGGGAGTCTGTGCAAAGGCCAAACAAAGTTGCTGGTATGTTTAAACAATACTTAAGCATGAACAATTTCTTACATATGAAATTTAAAACTGTGTGGAGGTGGGGGGCAGACAACTATCCTCGTGAGAATCCCTGCTGAAAGTAACATATTTGGCCATGTTTTGATAGGACGTGAGGGTGTGGTTGTAACACTGATGCTGGTAGCAAAGCATCTTGTTTGGAATGTATGGTCAAACCATGAAGACTTGTAGCCTGCTTTGATCTTCAATGGAAGCACTACGCGATCTAACATAATTGGGTCTAAGCATACAGGTAGACAATCATCATATTCACACGAATGTGTACCAAATGTGAGTGGAATAAGACTAATGATTCAAAGACCCTCCCAGCTGCACCACTGTTCACAGTTTCATGTATGATGATCGTCAGTCCTTCACTATGTTAAATCCATTTGTTCTCCAGAAAGGTGTTCATGAAATCTCTCAGCTCGTGAAATCCTGCACTTGTTTACATAATGGCACTTTGCTTTTGGAGGCTACTCCTGATTCTTGACCACAACTACCACTTGCAGCTGCACTCCTCCACGGTTATTCTGTTCCTGTCATGGCCCATTGAATGCTGAATTCTTCCTGTGGTGTTATTTACATTAGGCTGCTAGATGGTCTGACTGAGGAATAATCACAAAGGTACCTCTGGTCAGGGTGTCATTAAAATCCAACAGTACTGTGTATTCATGACAGATTTCAGGCATTGCATTTCTTCCCAGTCTGCCTTGGCCTTCTCCCAGAGGACAGCATTCCATCTCATGAAGAAGTCCTCTGGGATGATGTCCGTAGTCAACACATCTCCTGACTACCCAGCTTAAAGCTGTTGAACTCCACATTTTCCTTCCTCAGTTTACCTTTTCCCTTTCCTTCTTTTCCCTTTGCACTGTTTACATCCCTCCATCATTCAGTGACACCAGTGGACACTTCCCCAAGCTTATTGGGCAACTCTCTCACCCATTTCAGCTGCCTGATGACTTTAATGGCACCATCTACTTCGTGGCTTGTTAAGAACCTATCATAAAGGTGCCCTGTTTGCTGACCACCTCAATCAACTGAACCTCATCCACCTCACTATGGGAGCAACCACACTACTTTCAGCCACCACTCACACCTACTCCCTGCACTGCCCATCTTTCCCATCATCTTGAAGGGTCCATTCTCTCTAACACATACTTGAGCAACAATTTCCTGTGTGCTATTGGATTGCTAAGTCCTATCACACCTATGTGCACACAAAAAGTTTAGCTTTCTAAGGCTGACTGGAGGCTTCTCTCCTCCCGGGCAACCTTAGACAAATATTTTACCAGTTTTGTTGACCAGATAGAATATCTTAAACATGTTACCCTTATCACCACAGAACGTTCCATTCCTCATGCTTAATCTATACCGTGCTGTTTTCCGGTCCCTTGGTGGACTGAGATGTGCCGCGATGTAATTTGCATGCAAAGACATGCTCCCCACATTCTTAATCATCCTACAATGGCCAACTGCATTCATTACAAACAGTTGCTGGTACATTGTTGTCATGTTCTTTGAGATAGCAAAAAAGGTAGCTGAATGTGCTTTACTAGTTCTTTCAACACCTTCCCACCATCTTCAGTTGTGTGGGCCAAGCACTGATGGCTCTCTGGGACCAAGGTCCCTTCCTGACTTTCTGGCTTGACAGTAGCAGATTTTGTCATTGTGGATCCTACTGCTATCTCAAACACCTTGGACCTCTATTTGTTGAAGATTTTGAGCTCCGCCCATTATCTACCTGCCTTCCTCCATTGGAAATGCATGGAGGAGGCTCAGGCAATACCCTTCTCTTCATAGAATCATGAAAGCTACAATACCGCCTTTACTGTGAAGGAGCTAGATCATGCTCTCACTTCATCCTGATCCTCCAACATGGGGCCAGATGTTTTTCACATTCAGATGTTGCAGAACCTTTCTCTTGTGGGCAAGCACTATCACCTTCATATGTACAATCGCATCTGGGCAGAGGGCACATTTACCAGTCAGTGAGGTGCTGCCAGTGTCATACACATACCTAGGCCCAGTAGGGACAAACTCCTTCCTTATAACTACTGCCCCATTTCTCTCACCAGCTGTGTTTGCAATTTGATGAAACATATGATTCATGTCCAGCTGGTACGGTGGCTTGAGTCTCACAATTTACTAACCACTGCACAATGTGGATTTTGAGTGCACTGTTCTGAAGTTGACCACCTCATCACTTTGTCCACGCATTACATGAATGGTTGTCTGTGGAAATACCTGGCTGTGCCATGTTCTTAGATTTGGAGAAAACCTGCACTACCTACTGGAGGACAGGTACCCTCCATACTCTCTACGCATGCGGCTTCTGTGGCCACCTGTCGCATTTCCTTCAGGAGTCTTGTAAATATGTAGCTTTCAAGGTATGTGTGGGTTCTGCCTTGCAGACAGCTTTGTTCAGGAAAATGGTGTGCCTGAGGATCCCATTCTGAGTGTCATCCCCTTTGCTATCGCCATTAACCTTATTATGGCCTGCCTCTCACCGGCCATCTACAGCTCTATATTCGTTGACAATTTTACCATCTATTGCAGTTTTCCATGAACTTGTCTCCTTGAGTGGCATCTTAGATGACATCTTGATCATATTTACTCAAGTATCATTGACAATAGCTTTCGCTTTTCCACTGACAAAATTGTTGTAAGACTTTCTGGTGGCTCTATGGGTTTCTTACACCATCTTTACATCTTGGGCCTGTTGCTCTTCTGTTTGTTTGAAAATGCAAAATTCCTGGTGCTCATGCATGATAGGAAACTTTCTTGGCACTCCCACATGTCTGACCTGGCTGTCCACTGTGCACAGTCCGTCAGTGTCGTACATACCAGAATGAGATTTTCACTCTGCAGCAGAGTGTACGCTGATATGAAACTTCCTGGCAGATTAAAACTGTGTGCCCGACAGAGACTCGAACTCGGGACCTTTGCCTTTCGCGGGCAAGTGCTCTACCATCTGAGCTACCGAAGCACGACTCATGTCCGGTCCTCACAGCCTTACTTGTGCCAGTATCTCGTCTCCTACCTTCCAAACTTTACAGAAGCTCTCCTGTGAACCATGCAGAACTAGCACTCCTGAAAGAAAGGATACTGCGGAGACATGACTTGGCCACAGCCTGGTAGAGCACTTGCCTGTGAAAGGCAAAGGTCCCAAGTTCAAGTCTCGGTCAGGCACACAGTTTTAATCTGCCAGGAAGTTTCAGTGTCATACATGTTCTCAGTGGTACTTCCTGGGAAGTGAACCAGTCCACCCTACTCAATTTGTATCAGTCCCTTGTCCAATCAAAACTAGCCTGTGTGTTTTGTTTATGGATCTGCATGTTTGCCCCTCTTACACTGTCTCAATAGGGTCCACCATCATGGCTCCCCCCTGCGGGTTCGGGGGCAAGAATAGGCCCGCGGTATTCCTGCCTGTCGTAAGAGGTGACTAAAAGGAGTCTCAAATGTTTTGGCCTTAATGTGATGGTCCCCCTTGGGGTTTGACCTCCATTTTTCAAAATTCTACAGAAGTACGAGCCTTTTGGGGAAGGACACCTTACATGGTGTACCACTGGTCCTAAGTGCACTAAGACCTTGGCACTCAGCATTGCACCGGCGTTGTCACCATACCCATTATTCCTCAAATTGGGCCTAAACGCCTGATGGGTTGTCCAAGTTACGCCCATAGTGCATCTCCATCTGCACCAGCGATCATGATGGACTTTCCATGGCACCAGAAATCCAGCACGGTAGCCAGCCCGTTGTGGTGGGGTCGTCATGTACCCTCTAGGTTGTAGCCCCCTGACAACACAGGGATCGTACTGCCGATACCTGAGCTGCACCCTCCCCACGTTGGCCAAGGAGTAGATGCCCGTCTCCTTGGGGCATCAGGACTCCCGGCAATGGTCATCCTGCCAGGTGGCCCTTGCTGCGGCTGGGTGGCGCCCGTGGGGAGAGCCCCTGGTCGGAGTGGGTGGTATCGGGGCGGACGTTTCGCACTTGAAACGTCAACACGTATCAGGTCGCTCTGCGGCCGAGTCTTCCAAAAGAAAAGGTACCGTTTCTAGTTCTGGTTCTCCTGCCCTTTCCCCCTTGGCCACTCCATGGGAGGAGGGACAGGCCCGCCAGCTTGGGGCGAAGTACTTCCCCCGCTATTTGGTCTGTTCTCGAACAGATGGGGGGACGTTCGCCACCTCCAAGCCCATGTTCTTTGTTCAACACATTGAGGACGTCTTCGGGGAAATCGAGGCTCTCAGCAAGATGCGATCAGGGTCCGTTCTTATCAAGACCACGTCTGCCACACAATCGGCGGCACTCCAGGCGTGCGACCGCCTAGGGGACATCCCAGTCAACATTGTCCCACATCTGGCACTAAATAGGACGCAGGGGGTTATTTTTCATCGTGACCTCCTGCTACAATCTGATGAGGAGCTCAGGGCCAACCTGGAGCGCCGCGGCGTGCATTTCGTCTGGCGAGTCCAGCGCGGCCCCAAAGACCGTCGCATCGACACCGGGGCCTTTATCCTCGCCTTCGAGGGGGACGTTCTCCCGGAGAAGGTAAAGGTGATGTGCTACCGGTGCGACGTGCGACCTTACGTCCCGCCTCCTATGCGCTGTTTTAGGTGTTTGCGCTTTGGGCACATGACGTCCCGGTGTGAGGCTGAGCCCCTTTGTGGCGACTGTGGACGTCCTCTTCGTGAGGAACATACTTGCACCCCACCACCTCGGTGCCCTAATTGTCCTGGCGTCCACTCGCCTAGGTCCCCAGACTGCCCCGCCTATCAGAAGGAGAAAAAGATACAAGAAATCAAAACTTTGGATCGGCTCTCTTATTCTGAGGCCAGGAAGAAGTATGACCGCTTTCATCCCGTGTCACTGGCCACTTCGTTTGCCTCAGTTGTGTCCACTCCTTCCGCTGTATCCTCACCTGTATCATGTCCCCCCTCCGCCTCCTCTGCCCGTCAGGGGGCTCTGCCTCCGCCTCCCAAATCCCTCCCTTCCAACTCCTCCTCCCCCGCGGCCCCTACCCCCCCTGCCCCAGGGGCCACCCTTCCTCCTCCTCCCCCCACGCCACCTGAGAAGCGATCCTCTTCTCAGGCGTCCATCGGGGAAACGTTCCGGACCCCAGCTTCCGAGGTCCGGCGTTCCAAAACGGACCCCGCGCGTGAGGACCTTCTTCGGGTCCAGCCCACCATCCCTGTGCCTCCTCGGCCTTCCAAGAAGGCCTCCAAGAAGAAATCTCTATCCCCCTCTCCACCCCGGCGCGTATCATCTGACGCTTCATCCGTGAGTCGCTGCTCCCGGCCGTCCTCAGTTTCGCCGGGACGCTCTGCTGCCAGGCGTTCCGCCGGCCTTTTGTCGGCAAATGATGCGGCCCCTCCTACACAATCAGGGACAGCGGCCGCAGCTGGCGACGAGTCGATGGAACCGGATCCGCCTGCCGTCAGTTGTAGCGTTGTTGCCTCGCAACCTGGCCCTCCGCGGCCATCGAGGTGACCAGCTCTTCCCCGTCTCGTTCCCCCAACTTTTTGACTAGCAATGGCGTTGTTTCATTGGAACATAAGAGGTATTCGATCTAATCGGGAGGAATTACAACTGCTCCTCCGCCTGCACTGTCCGCTCGTCCTTGGTCTCCAGGAAACCAAGTTGCGCCCGACTGACCGTATTGCCTTTTCCCACTATACCTCGGAGCGGTATGACCTCGCCCCTGTGGACGGTATCCCAGCTCATGGTGGGGTCATGTTGCTCGTTCGGGACGATGTCTATTACCATCCCATCCCATTGACCACCCCACTCCAAGCAATAGCTATCCGCATTACTCTTTCTGCTTTTACTTTTTCCGTTTGTACCGTCTACACTCCACCGTCATCTGCTGTTAGTCGGGCTGACATGATGCACCTGATCGATCAGCTTCCCCCGCCGTTCTTATTGTTTGGCGACTTCAATGCCCATCATCCCCTTTGGGGCTCTCCTGCATCCTGTCAAAGAGGCTCACTCTTGGCGGATGTCTTCAACCATCTCAATCTTGTCTGCCTCAATACCGGCGCCCCGACTTTCCTCTCGGACTCTACTCATACCTACTCCCACTTGGACCTCTCGATCTGTTCTACCACTCTTGCCCGTCGGTTCGAGTGGTATGTCCTTTCTGACACCTATTCGAGCGACCACTTCCCCTGTGTCGTTCGTCTCCTGCACCACACCCCATCCCCACGTCCTTCGCGCTGGAACATACTGAAAGCTGACTGGGGACTTTACTCCTCCCTGGCGACCTTTCCGGACCGCGATTTTTCCAGTTGTGACAGTCAGGTCGAATACCTCACGGCTGTTATTATCAATGCTGCCGAGCGTTCCATACCTCGTACTACTTCTTCTTCACGTCGCGTTTCCGTCCCCTGGTGGAACGAGGCTTGTAGGGACGCTATCCGTGCTCGACGACGTGCTTTACGCACCTTTCGCCGCCATCCTACGTTGGCGAATTGTATTGAATACAAACGACTCCGAGCGCAATGCCGTAGAGTCATCAAAGACAGCAAAAAAGTTTGCTGGGCCTCTTTCACGAGCTCCTTTACCAGTTTTACTCCCTCTTCCGTTGTTTGGGGTAGCCTGCGCCGGCTGTCGGGCATTAAGGCCCCCTCGTCAGTACCTGGCCTGACCTCAGGTAATGAGGTCCTTGTTGATCCTGTGGCTGTCTCCAACGCCTTTGGCCGCTTTTTCGTGGAGGTTTCAAGCTCCGCCCATTACCATCCTGCCTTCCTTCTCAGGAAAGAGGCAGACGAGGCTCGGCGACCTTCCTTCCACTCGCTGAATCTGGAAACTTACAATGCCCCCCTTTACTATGCGGGAACTCGAACGTGCGCTTGCACTGTCCCGGTCCTCTACTCCGGGGCCAGATGCCATTCACGTTCAGATGCTGGCACACCTTTCTCCGGCGGGCAAAAGCTTCCTTCTTCGTACCTACAATCACGTCTGGACCGAAGGTCAGGTCCCCATGCGTTGGCGTGACACCGTTGTTGTTCCTATACCCAAACCCGGGAAGGATAGACACCTTCCTTCTAGTTACCGCCCCATTTCTCTTACAAGCTGTGTCTGTAAGGTGATGGAGCTCATGGTTAATGCTCGGTTAGTTTGGATTCTTGAATCTCGACGACTACTTACTAATGTCCAATGCGGCTTTCGTCGCCGCCGCTCCGCTGTTGACCACCTTGTGACCTTGTCGACATTCATCATGAACAACTTTTTGCGAAGGCGCCAAACGGTAGCCGTGTTCTTCGACTTGGAGAAGGCATATGATACCTGTTGGAGAGGAGGTATCCTCCGCACTATGCACAAGTGGGGCCTACACGGTCGTCTGCCCCTTTTTATTGATTCCTTTTTAACGGATCGAAAGTTTAGGGTACGTGTGGGTTCCGTATTGTCCGACGTCTTCCTCCAGGAGAACGGAGTGCCTCAGGGCTCCGTCTTGAGCGTAGCCCTTTTTGCCATCGCGATCAATCCAATTATGGATTGCATTCCACCTAATGTCTCAGGCTCTCTCTTTGTCGATGACTTCGCGATCTACTGCAGTGCCCAGAGAACATGCCTCCTGGAGCGCTGCCTCCAGCGTTGTCTAGACAGCCTCTACTCATGGAGCGTGGCAAATGGCTTCCGGTTCTCTGAAGAGAAGACGGTTTGTATCAACTTTTGGCGATATAAAGCGTTCCTTCCGCCATCCTTAAATCTCGGTCCCGTTGTTCTCCCATTCGTGGACACAACTAAGTTTCTAGGGCTCACGTTGGACCGGAAACTGTGTTGGTCTCCACATGTCTCTTATTTGGCGGCCCGTTGTACACGTACCCTTAATGTCCTCAGAGTTCTTAGCGGTTCATCTTGGGGAGCGGATCGCACTGTCCTGCTTCGCTTGTATCGGTCCATAGTCCGATCGAAGCTGGATTATGGGAGCTTCGTCTACTCGTCCGCTCGGCCATCCCTCTTACGCTGGCTCAACTCCATCCACCATCGGGGGATACGTCTTGCGACCGGAGCCTTCTACACTAGTCCTGTCGAGAGTCTTTATGCTGAAGCTGCCGAGTTACCATTGACCTACCGGCGTGACATACTGCTGTGTCGGTATGCCTGCCAGCTGTTGTCTATGCCCGAACACCCCTCTTACAAGTCCTTCTTCGCCGATTCTCTCGACCGTC
Source organism: Schistocerca americana (assembly GCF_021461395.2). Classification (NCBI taxonomy): domain Eukaryota; kingdom Metazoa; phylum Arthropoda; class Insecta; order Orthoptera; family Acrididae; genus Schistocerca; species Schistocerca americana. The sequence goes on along the minus strand of NC_060125.1, from coordinate 95,663,974 downwards.
AGTACGAGTTGTATGTGTCTGCCCTGCTGCCCCCCGGAGTCCGCTTCCGTCGCCTGCTTCGACAATTGGATTTTGCCCTCCCTACCACCTTCAGAGAGGGTGAGAGCCCAACACCACCTTGGCTCCAGGCTCCGGTTCTTATTTATATCGACCTCAGCTCACTCCCAAAGGAGGGTACTCCGGCTGCAGTGTATTGCTCACGGTTTGTCGAACTTCGTGCTCGACTTGCTGGTCACACCTTTATTTACACCGATGGCTCCAAAACAGACGATGGTGTCGGCTGTGCCTTTGTCGTCGGGACCGCCACCTTTAAATACCGGCTCCTTGACCAATGTTCCAGCTTTACGGCCGAGCTTTTTGCTCTCCATCAGGCCATTCAGTATGCCCGCCGCCACCGCCATTCATCGTATGTCCTCTGCACTGACTCACTCAGTGCTCTTCAGAGCCTTGGGGCTCCCTATCCGGTCCATCCCTTGATTCAACGAATACAGCAGTCCCTCCATTCTTTCGCTGATAATGGCGGTTCTGTCAGCTTTCTGTGGGTCCCCGGACATGTAGGAGTGCCTGGGAATGAGGCTGCGGATGCTGCAGCCAAGGCTGCAGTCCTCCAGCCTCGGCCAGCCTCCCATTGTGTCCCGTCATCTGACGTTTATGGGGATGTATGTAAGAGGCTTGTGTCCTTGTGGTGGGATGCTTGGTCATCCCTCCAAGGAAACAAGCTCCAGGCAGTAAAACCGCTCCCAACTGCTTGGACAACTTCCTCCCGACCATCTCGGCGCGAGGAGGTCCTTCTGACCAGGTTGCGGATTGGGCATTGCCGGTTTAGCCACCGCTACCTGCTCTCTGGTGACCCAGCCCCGCAGTGCCCTTGTGGTCAGGCATTAACGGTGCGCCATGTTTTATTGTCGTGTCCCCGTTTTAGTCAATTTCGTGTTGTCCTGTCCCTGCCATCTACCTTACCGGATGTTTTAGCTGATGACGCTCGAGCAGCTGCTCGTCTTCTGCGTTTTATAACTTTAACTGGCTTGACCAAAGACATTTAACCTTTTACTTATTTCATCTGCATCTTTGTCAGGTCCTTTTGATGTCCCCCCATTCCCTTGAGTTTTAGCAGGTTCCTTGTGCTCTAACACCAGTGACTGGGCGCTAATGACCTCAGAAGTTGAGCGCCCTTAAACCCTACCAAAAAAAAAAAAAAAAAAAAACCATCATGGCATCTATCTGGTCATCGGCAACGTTCACACTAGCCTTGTTGAGAGTCTGTATGCACTGTTATACTACCACAACTTTATCCTCGGCTGACATGCATGCCACTCGTCTGCCATGCCTGGCCACCCATCCTAAGCCTCCTTCTTTGATGACTCTTTTGATAGCCAGTTTGGGACGCATCCCTCCTCTTTGTTACTTCCTTGATTCAATTTCTGGGTCTTGCTCCAGCTGCTTGAGGTTACCTGCTACTTCACAGATGGGTGTGAACCCTTCACCACCTTGGCTTCATGTGGCAGCCCGAGTTCACCTCAGCCTTCTTTCACTTCCTAAAGGTACTGCTCCAGCTTTGCTCTATCACCATAAGTCACAAACTTCACAGAAACTTCGTGATAATACTTTTGTGTGCAATGTCTTTTGTGTCTGACTGTGGTTTCTATGTGCCTGTATCATTGGCACCGATGATTTTTGGTATCAGCTTCCAGAACACTGCTCATTATTTATGGCAGAGCTCTTTGCTCTGTATCGGGCCTCAGAGTACATCCAGTGACACAGGCTTTTCAATTAGGTCGTCTGCTCACACTCTGTGCCCTTTGGAGGCTCAGTGTGCTGCACACCGTCCATCCACTGGTGCTGTGGGTACAGGAAGGAAGTCACTTGCTCACTCTTGATGGAGTTACTGTGGTATTTATGAGGGTTTCTTCTCACCTCAGTCTGATGGGGAACCAATTCTGAAGACGCTGCTGCCAAGGCTGCAGTCCTCATACCTTGACCCACTAGTTATTCCACTACCTCTGATGATCTCTGTGTTGCTGTCTGTCAGCAGGCGGCGTCACATTGGTATAACTACAGGTCCTTTCTTCATAGGGATAAGCTCCAGGTAATCAAGCCTCTCCCATTGGCTTGGATGACCACCTCTTGGCCCTCTCCATGTGAGAAGATCATTTTAGCTAGGTTGCATATTGAGCATTTTCTTTTTAGCCATCACCATATGTTAAGTGGTGCTCTCCCTCAATCTCTTACGGTTCATCATTTCCCAGCAAACAGGTTGTGAGTCATGCTTAGGTACCTCAGTCAGTAGAGCACTTGCCCGGGAAAGGCAAAGGTCCTGAGTTCGAGTCTCGGTCTGGCACACAGTTTTAATCTGCCAGGAAGTTTCATATCAGTGCACACTCTGCTGGAGAGTGAAAATCTCATTCTGCACACATTTTGGTAACTGTCTAAACCATGAATGCTAGGCAGATGTGCAGTCAGAACCAATTGCAAATAATGTGTAATACCTGTTCTTCTACATACATGCTACAATCTGAAATGTTTCACTAAGAAATTAGTGATGTCTAAGTTTTAAGAACAAAAAATACATAAACACTGAATAACTACAGGTATTAGGATTTCCAGTGTAACCATGAGACGACCGGATCAACTCTGATAACAAATCGACTACTATATGGGAAATTACATGAACTGAAACTGCTATAATTTGAAAAAGGATGAAATAACACTCAAAAAGTGAAAATCATAATACTAAAAAGAAGGAAATGATACTACAGTAATAACTACTTTTAAATAAATGGCATTCACTAAACTCAAAATTTATCCCAAAGGGTTGCCTGTAACATAAACATTACTTTTAAAAAATGGATAGGAAGTAATTAGGGTGACTAGGAGCTTACAAACAAAAATGTCATCAGGTGTAGATGAAGTCTCATTTCAGTCATCATGAAGACTACAGTGAAGATCGCAAAGCCTTTAGCAGACATTGCAATGCCACCCATTAGTAAAGATGTGCTTCCTCAGCAGCTAAAGGTCTCAAAAGTCAGGCCACTATTTAGAAATGGGGCACACATAAAATAAACAAAAACTGTAGCATACCACTTCTTTCTCCTTTCTCCAAAATACAAGCAAAACTAATGAAATTTAGTCACTGTTTAGCTAGACAATAGTGAAATTAGAAATTCCAGTTAGCAAGGTTTTTGTAAAAAAAAAAAAAAAAAAAACACTGCACTGAAATTGCAGTCTTACACTATGCCCAAGAAATATTTAAAAATTTCAAGACAAACAAAAATGTAGTAGGCATCAGTTTAGATCTGTCTGAAGCTTTTGATTCCATCTTCTTCCTTGATTAGCAGGAATCAATTAGGTATGAGAGGAAGAGCTAAAATGTGGTTTGCCATATCTAAAGAAACAGATTTCAGGTTGTAGGTCTCACCATTGACAATCCAAATGAAACGAATGTCTGCTTCAAAAACAAAAGAAGTTCTCTTAGGAGTATCCCAGTCCATCATCTTATGACCACTACTCTTTCCCATACACGAGTATGATTTGTCGCTATAATATAATGTAATACAATCAAAATTGTAAATAAACTTTTACTAAATTCAAGGAAAACAAATTTCATAGTGTTTCGTAAAATGTTTCGAGATGGAGAAATTAATCTAGAACTAGATGATATATATGAGTTGGCAAAACTGTTACAAATGTGTATGTGTATAGATAAAGCTATGAACTGGAAATGTCATGTCAGATTCCTTACACACCGATAGCTCAGCCAGCTTTGGGCTTAAGATTTACCACAGCTGTTCGTGCTTTAAAATATATGAGAATGGCATGATTTGGATATTTTTGTTCCATTGCCTCATGTGGAATGACATTGTGGAACAGCTCAAAATCAAATGAAAAAAAGAGTTAGAAGTACAGGCTATTCAAATAATTACCCACAGCCCTAAACAAGCTCGCGCAGACCTCTTTTTCCAGGAATTAGCAATACTTAACCTGCCAAAGCTTCAGATTTGCTTTAATTAAGAGTAAACATTTAAATATATAAACAATCTCCACACAAATGCTTACTGCCCAACTATAACACTAGGAAAAGGAATGATCTCTACATAAAACAAACAAACAGAGCATGAACTTGGAAGCATGTAAGCTATATGGGTATTAAGCTCTATAATGTATTGCCTCAGTACGTTAAAATGTTACTTGTCAGTACATAAATACATAAAAGATAACAAAAATGATGTTATAAACTAATCTGTGACAAAGTTAGTGCAGTTTTGTTATAAATCATGTGAGAAGGTTCTATTTTTGTGTTTCAGTTCATGCTATACTTCTATATTACTTCACTGTCTACATTACTATTTATTCTTATGTAGTTATTACTAAAAAACAAATTCTTTTATGTCTTTCACATGAAATTAAATTTTAAATGTACTTTTATGTTCCAGGAAAACTAATTCTGTACACTCAACATTTTTAATTTCTATATAAGACAAGTCCACTATAAGCAGGAAATCAGGGTGTGATTCTTGCCATTGGTAAAAATTTTCATTCACTGCTTCAATGTAGGTACATATTATTATATCTGTATGATACCAGTAAGGTCCTACCCCCATGAACCATGGACCTTGCCGTTGGTGTGGAGGCTTGCGTGCCTCAGCGATACAGATGGGCGTACCGTAGGTACAACCACAATGGAGGGGTATCTATTGAGAGGCCAGACAAACATGTAGTTCCTGAAGAGGGGCAGCAGCCTTTTCAGTAGTTGCAGGGTCAACAGTATGGATGATTGACTGATCTGGCCTTGTAACATAAAACCAAAATGGCCTTGCTGTGCTGGTACTGCGAACGGCTGAAAGCAAGGGGAAACTACAGCCATAATTATTTCCCAAGGGCGTGCAGCTTTACTGTGTGGATAAACGATGATGGCGTCCTCTTGGGTAAAATATTTTGAAGGTAAAATAGTCCCCAATCGGATCTCTGGGTGGGGGCTAGTCAAGAGGACGACGTTATCAGGAGAAAGACAACTGGCGTTCTACGGATCGGAGTGTGGAATGTCAGAGCCCTTAATCAGGCAGGTCGGTTAGAAAATTTAGAAAGGCAAATGGGTAGGTTAAAGTTAGGTATAGTGGGAATTAGTGAAGTTCAGTGGCAGGAGAAACAAGACTTTTGGTCAGGTGAGTACCAGCTTGTAAATACAGTTGTCTTCAGTCCTGAGACTGGTTTGATGCAGCTCTCCGTGCTACTCTATCCTGTGCAAGCTTCTTCATCTCCCAGTACCTACTGCAGCCTACTTCCTTCTGAATCTGCTTAGTGTATTCATATCTTGGTCTCCCTCTACAATTTTTCCCTCCACGCTGCCCTCCAGTACTAAATTGGTGATCTATTCTCTTCTTTTCTAAACTATTTATCGTCCATGTTTCACTTCCATACATGGCTACACTCTATACAAATACTTTCAGAAACGACTTCCTGACACTTAAATCTATACTCGATGTTAACAAATTTCCTTTCTTTAGAAATGCTTTCCTTGCCATTGCCAGTCTACATTTTATATCCTCTCTACTTTGACCATCATCAGTTACTTTGCTCCCCAAATAGCAAAACTCCTTTACTACTTCAAGTCTATCATTTCCTAATATAATTCCCTCAGCATCACCCAAGTTAATTTGACTACATTCCATTATCCTCGTTTTGCTTTTGTTGATGTTCATCTTATACCCTCCTTCCAAGACACTCCATTCCGTTCAACTGCTCTTCCAAGTCCTTTGCTGTCTCTGACACAATTACAATGTCATTGGCAAACCTCAAAGTTTTTATTTCTTCTCCATGGATTTTAATACCTACTCCAAACTTTTCTTTTGTTTCCTTTACTGCTTGCTTAATATACAGATTGAATAACATCGGGGAGAGGCTACAATCCTGTCTCACTCCCTTCCCAACCACTGCTTCCCTTTCATGCCCCTCAACTCTTACAAATACCATCTGATTTCTGTACAAATTGTAAATAGCCTTTTGCTCACTGTATTTTACCTCTGCCACCTTTAGAATTTGAAAGAGAATATTCCAGTCATCATTGTCAAAATCTTTCTCTAAGTCTACAAATGCTAGAAACGTAGGTTTGCCTTTCCTTACTCTTTCTTCTAAGATAAGTCGTAGGGTCTGCATTGCCTCATGTGTTCCAACATTTCTACGGAAGCCAAACTGATCTTCCCCGAACTCTGTTTCTACCGGTTTTTCCATTCGTCTGTAAAGAATTCGCGTTAGTATTTTGCAGCTGTGACTTATGAAACTGATAGTTCAGTAATTTTCACATCTGTCACCACTTGCCTCCTTTGGGATTGGAATTATTATATTCTTTTTGAAGTCTGAGGGAATTTCGCCATCTCATATATCTTGCTCACCAGGTGTTAGAGGTTTGTCAGGACTGGCTCTCCCAAGGCTATCAGTAATTCTAATGGAATGTTGTCTACTCCCGGGGCCATGCATCAACTTAGGTTTCTTCAGTGCTCCGTCAAACTCTTCACGCAGTATCATATCTCCCATTTCATCTTCATCTATATCCTCTTCCATTTCTGTAACACTGTCCTCAAGTACATCACCCTTGTATAGACCCTCTATATACTCCTTACACGTTTCTGCTTTCCCTTCTTTGCTTAGAACTGGGTTTCCATCTGAGCTCTTGATATTCATGCAAGTGGTTCGCTTTTCTCCAAATGTCTCTTTAATTTTCCTGTAGCCAGTATCTGTCTTACACCTCCTGAGATAAGCCCCTACATCCTGACATTTGTCCTCTAGCCATCCCTGCTTAGCCATTTTGCACTTCTTGTCAAGCTCATTTTTGAGACGTTTGTATTCCTTTTTGCCTGGTTCAGGTACTACATTTTTGTATTTTCTCCTTTCATCAATTAAATTCAATATCTCTTCTGTTTCCCAAGGAATTCTACCAGCCCTCGTCTTCTTACCTATTTGATCATCTGCTCCCTTCACTACTTCATCCCTCAAAGCTACCCATTCTTCTTCTAGTGTATTTATTTGCCACATTCCTGTCAATTGTTCCCTTATGCTCTCCCTGAAACTCTGTACAACCTCTGGTTTAATTAGTTCATACAGGTCCCACCTCCTTAAATTCCCACCTTTTTGCAGTTTCTTCAGTGTTAATCTACAGGGATGCAGGAGTAGATAAATAATAAAATAAGAGTGCGGGTAAGCTACTACAAACAGCATAGTGAACGCATTATTGTGGCCAAGGTAGACACAAAACCCATGCCTACTACAGTACTAGCTCTGCAGATGATGAAGAAATTGATTAAATGTATGAAGAGATAAAAAATTCTTCAGGTAGTGAAGGAAAATGAAAATTTCATAGTTATTGGTGACTGGAATTACAGAGTAGGAAAAGGGAGAGAAGGAAACATAGTGGGTGAATGTGGATTGGGGAAGAGAAATGGAAGAGGAAGCCACCTGATAGAATTTTGCACAGAGCATACCTTAATCATAGATAACACTTGGTTCAAGAATCGTAAAAGGAGGTTGTATACTTGGAAGAATCCTGAAGATACTAGAAGGTATCAGATAGATTATATAATGGTAAGACAGAGATTTAGGAACCAGGTTTTAAATTGTAAGAAATGTCCAGGGACAGATGTGGACTCTGATCACAATCTATTGGTTATGTACTGTATATTAAAACTGAAGAAACTGCAAAAAGGTGGGAATTTAAGGAGATGGGACCTGGATAAACTGAAAGAACCAGGGATTGTACAGAGTTTCAGGGAGAGCGTAAGGGAACAATTGACAGGAATGGGGGAAAGAAATACAGTAGAAGAAGAATGGGTAGCTCTAAGGGATGAAGTAGTGAAGGCAGCAGAGGATCAAGTAGGTAAAACGATGAGGGCTAGTAGAAATCATTGGGTAACAGAAGAAATATTGAATTTAAATGGTGAAAGGAGAAAATATAAAAATGCAGTAAATGAAGCAGGCAAAAAGGAATACAAACGTCTCAAAAATGAGATCGACAGGAAGTGCAAAATGGTTAAGCAGGCATGGCTAGAGGACAGATGTAAGGACGAACAGGCTTATCTCACTAGGGGTAAGATAGATACTGCCCACAGGAAAATTAAAAGGGACTTTTGGAGAAAAGAGAACCACTTGCATGAATATCAAGAGCTCAGATGGAAACCCAGTTCTCAGCAAAGAAGGGAAAGCAGAAACGTGTAAGGAGTATATAGAGGGTCTATACAAGGGCGATGTACTTGAGGACAATATTATGGAAATGGAAGAGGAGGTAGATGAAGATGAAATAGGAGATAAGATACTGCAGGAAGAGTTTGACAGAGCACTGAAAGACCTGAGTCGAAACAAGGCCCCGGGAGTAGACAACATTCCATTAGAATTACTGATAGCCTTGGGAGAGCCAGCCCTGACAAAACTCCACCATCTTGTGACCGAGATGTATGAGACAGGCGAAATACCCTCAGACTTCAAGAAGAATATAATAATTCCAATCCCAAAGAAAGCAGGTGTTGAGAGGTAGGAAAATTAGTGAACTATCAGTTTAATAAGCCATGGCTGCAAATTGCTAATGCCAATTCTTTACAGACGAATGGAAAAACCAGTAGAAACAGAGTTCGGGGAAGTTCAGTTTGGATTCCGCAGAAATGAGGCAATACTGATGCTACAACTTATCTTAGAAAATAGATGAAGGAAAGGCAAACCTACATTTCTAGTGTACAGAAATCAGATGGCAGTTATAAGAGTCGAGGGGGCATGAATGGGAGGCAGTGGTTGGGAAGGGAGTGAGACAGGGTTGTAGCCTGTCCCCAATGTTATTCAATCTGTATATTGAGCAAGCAGTAAAGCAAACAAATGAAAAATTTGGAGTAGGTATTAAAATCCATGGAGAAGAAATAAAAACTTTGAGGTTCACCGATGACGTTGTAATTCTGTCAGAGACAGCAAAGGACTTGGAAAAGCAGTTGAACGGAATGGTCATTGTCTTGAATGGAGGATATAAGATGAACATCAATAAAAGGAAAATGAGGATAATGGAATGTAGTCGAATTAGGTTGGGTGATGCTGAGGGAAATAGATTAGGAAATGAGACGCTTAAAGTAGTAAAAGAGTTTTGCTATTTGGGGAGCAAAATACGAGTAACTGATGATGGTCAAAGTAGAGAGGATATAAAATGTAGACTGACAATGGCAAGGAAGGCGCTTCTGAAGAAGAGAAATTTGTTAACATAGAGTATAGATGTCAGGAAGTCGTTTCTGACAGTATTTGTATGGAGTGTAGCTATGTATGGATGTGAAACATGGACGATAAATAGTTTGGACAAGATGAGAATAGAAGCTTTAGAAATGTGATGCTACAGAAGAATGCTGAAGATAAGGTGGGTAGATCACGTAACTAATGAGGAAGTATTGAATAGGATTGGGGAGAAGAGGAGTTTGTGGCCCAACTTGACAAGAAGAAGGGACCGGTTGGTAGGACATGTTCTGAGGCATCAAGGTATCACAAATTTAGCTTTGGAGGGCAGCATGGAGGGTAGAAATTGGCGAGGGAGACCAAGATATGAATACACTAAGCAGATTCAGAAGGATGTAGGTTGCAGTAAGTACTGGGTGATGCAGAAGCTTGCACAGGGTAGAGTAGCATGGAGAGCTGCATCAAACCAGTCTCAGGACTAAAGACAACAACAACAACAACCAGTAAGGCCTCTGAAATTGTCATTTCAAGTCCTATATCATTTTTATGATGACAGGGATACTAAATAAATCAATAAAAATAAACCAATATGGGTGAGGGGAGAGAAGAGTGATGTCTGGTGTAATGTGGAGGGGCTAGATCACATTACGATAATTCTGCCATCAACCACAGGGTCATGTGGATGTGTGGCATTTTTTCCTGCACCACATTTATATGTAAAGACACGCAAAAGCAAATATACACACAAATATGCAAAAATTTGTGCAAATGGACAAAAATGCATAGAAAACATACAAAAAATTAGAAATGAAAGTGTTGGATGAGGCATAGCCGTGTGAGGGAAAGAGTAGGGGATGGAGGATTGGTTAGGTCAGTGTTCACAAGGCTGTGTAAATTGGTAGGTTTGGAAAATAAAACACAAAAATCCCTGAAGATGAAAGGGGGGGGATTGGATTAATGAAAGTAATTATAATTATTGGTGGGAAGAATGTGTGGCCTCAGATGCTTCACTGGCAATCTGCCCATCATATAGCTGGGTCTTGAACTTGGGTGAGGTCATCGATACACAGTGGTTCAGATGTCTGAGCATGTGCGGTTCGGAAGGTGATGAATAAACACAAGAGAAAAAGGGAAAGAATGGACACTGGGAAGAGTGATGCTGTAGAGAACTGTAACAAAGAAAAACATCATGGGGTCATGGGATGGAAGATAAACCATTTGGCACATAATCATACAAGGAAAATCCACGATGAAATATTGACAATAAAAAGAAAAGAATAGATTTCTGACATGAAGATAACATATTTAGTTGCAGACAGGCACTATTGAAGGACTGTTACCCATTTAACTTTTGGCCAAACCCTTCTTCAGAAAAGGAAACTCACAAATTCATGCTCGTGTTCATGTGCACATTATGATAGACTGAAGTTGCTAGAAATTAGTGCATCTGTAAAGATACATGTGAGGTATATGACTTCCACTGTAGTACTTTTGCAAAAGAACTTGCAGAGAATCTGGGAAAATTCTGGTCCTATGTAATATTGTGACTAGTCTGATGTGGCAATAGAAGACAGCAAAAGGAATGCTGAAGTTTCAAATTTTGTTTGAGGAATTACTCAAAGAGGAGAGACATACACACACACACACACACAGTTGTTTGACTGTTGCACAGACTCCAGTGTAGAGAACATTTACATGTTTCCCTGGTGTACAGAAGCAACTGAAAGGGTTGAAAACAAAATAGTTAGTAGGTCTGAATGGAATCCCTTTCCAGTTTTACAGATTGTACTCTGTGACATTGGCCCCTTGCTTGACTTGCACTTGTCACAAATCTCTTCTCTAGCACAGTCCTACACGACTGAACATAAATATAGGTGACATCTGTGTCTAAGAATTGTAAGAGAATGGATCATCAAACTTACAGACCAGCACCTTTGTCATAAGTTTCATGTGAAATTCTTGAACTTACTGTGTGTTCAAATATTGTAAGTTTCCTTGAGATGAAACAGCTTGTGCCTGGATAGCAGCATGGATTTAGAAAGTGAAACACAGGTTGTCCTTTCTTCACATGATATCCATAAATGTGGATGAAGTGAAACAGGCAGTTTCCATATTCCTACGTGTCCAGAAAGCATTTGATATTGTGCCACACTGCAGAATGGTAATGAAAGCTGGAGCATATGTATTAGGTTCCCAGATATGTGAGTAGCTCAAAGAATCTTAAGGAATAGAGCCAAGTACATTGTCCTCAACAGTATGTGTTCTTTAGACAAGGGTAAAGAGTATTGTCAGGGGTGCCTCACAAAAATGTGATTGGACTGCTATTATCTATCTAGCTAGCTAGCTAAGGATGAAATTTCTAGTTAGTGTGATGAATGGCAGCTGGCTCTAAATGTAGAAAATTAAGTTAAAGCAGATGAAGAGAAGAAATGCCCTGTAGTGTTCAAATATGGTAGTAGCGTTGTGTTTCACACAGTTATGTCAATTAAATATCTAGGTTTAACATTGCAAAGCGATGTATATGTTAGTAGGGAAGGCAAATGGTAGACTTCTGTTGTGTTGGCAGAAGATCCAACATCGTGTTACTAGAGGAGGCTGAAATGCATGCGTTTTAGCTCGCGCAGGCTGGCGTGAGGAGGGAAGAACCATGCTGACGTGTGGTCTGGAACATGACAAGGAATGAGAATTCAGAAAGCGGACGTAATTAGTTTCGTACTTAACTTTAATCCATTAATGATGAACGTTGGTCTTGACAGTACAAGAGTCACAATATTATCTGTTCAGAAGACATAGTAACTGAATATGGCACCTTGCTAGGTCGTAGCAAATGACGTAGCTGAAGGCTATGCTAAAATGTCATCTCTGCAAATGAGCGTGTCTGTAGTCAGTGAACCATCGCTAGCAAAGTCAGCTGTACAACTGGGGCGAGTGCTAGTGAGTCTCTCTAGACCTGCCGTGTGGCGGCACTCAGTCTGCAATCACTGATAGTGGCGACACACGGGTCCGACATATACTAACGAAACACAACCGATTTAAAGGCTACCACCTAGCAAGTGTGGTGTCTGATGGTGGCACAACAACTTCCATTCATTGGGATAATTTTGTGGAAGTGTAAATCATCTGTAAAAGAGACTTCTTGGGGGTGTTCAAAAAGTCTTCCCCACAGTGCCTTATGATTGTTAACCATGCGTGCCGTATGTCTTGGTGAATATACTGAAATGAAACTTGGTGAAATATAAGTTACTAATCTATTGAATATTCATTATTTTTTACTTTCAACATTTAATGTGAAAATTTGTAAGTGTCCCCCACTTGAAGGGAAGTAACCCAGGCAGGTGAACAATCAAATGGCATGTGCAGCTAACAATCACACGGCACTGTGGACAGACTTTTTGAATACCCCTAGAACACTACTGTGATCCATTTTTGAGTACTGATTAAATGTTTGGGATCCCCATCAAGTCAGATTAAAGGACAATCTGAAGCATTTGTTACCTGGCAGTTCAGTCAACACACAAGTAATACAAAGATCGTTCATGAACACAAATTGGAATACCTGGAGGGAAGACAATTTTTATTTAATAAAACACTATGAAGAAAGTGTAGAAGCAGAGTTTGAATCTGACTGCAGAACAATTCTGCTGCTGTCAACATATATCATTTAAGGACCACAAAGATAGAAATGAGCCCTTGTATGAAGGTATATAGATCATTGCTTTCCCCTCACTCTATTTGCATGGGGCCTACAAAATAATAAACTAGCTGTGGTAGAAGGTACCCCCTGCCACACACTGTTTGTTGGCTTCAGGAGCATGGATGTAGACATAGACTTTAATGACAGTGAACTATGGGTTAAAGCTAACCAGTTTTATTTTTTTTCAGAGTTGTATCAACAGGACTTCTGGTAGTGAATGAAATTAACTTTAATAATCAATACAGGTTTCTGGGTCAGTTATGAGCATAGTTCATTTTCAACATAGGAAGCAGTATATTACCTGCTGTCGTCTTAAAAGATGCCTTAAGAGGACTGCCGCTCCCTTCATCTTATAGATCTATTCATGTAAATGAATTGGTAAAGAATCTACTCAGAAAGTGGCAGAAGGGGAACATGAACACAGAAAGGTTTAACTTTTACAAGCTTCTGGAGGCAGTGGCTGCTTCTTCTGGCAGAAGAATTTAAGGGGAAGGAAGAGGGGTGAAGGAAAAGAGCTGGAGAGGTTTGCAGAAAGGGGTACAGTTCAGATAAGTCACCCAGAGCCCCAGGTCAGGGGACACTTAACGGACAGGATGAGAAGGAAAGAAAGACTGTTGACTGTGCTGGATGAGATTTGAAAACTTGAGAGCTTGTAGGTGGAAGATAGGGTAAAATACAAGACAGAGCTTACTACTAAAACAGCATGCACAACTTAATAAGTGTGGAAAGCTCAGTACACTGTATACGACAAAGGTGGGAAGGGGGACAGTAATAAATAACAATAGACAGCCCAGAAAAAGCAAGATGTAGAAAACTAAACAGGGTGAAGAAAGTAGTAGTTACCGTGTAGAAATGCTGAGACAGAAGGAATTAATGCACATAAATGCCATGAGGGTGGCAAGAAACTCGTTCCCACCTGCAGAGTTCTGAGAAACTGATGTCTGGGGGAGAATACAGTTGATGTGTGTGGTTAAAGAGGCATCAAGATCAGACTGTCAAGTTGTACAGCTTGCTCTGCAACATGATATTGTGTTTTGCCTGTATACATCCTCTGGCTATGCCCATTCACCCTAACTGATAATATGGTGGTAGTCGTGCCAATGTAAAAGGCCAAAGGGTGTTCAAGTAAGAGCCGGTATATAACATGTATTGTTTCACATATGGCTCTCCCTTTGATAGTACATGTTTTGTCAGTTACAGGGCTGGAATAGGTGATGGCAGAATAGTGCATAGTGCATAGTGCAGGGACGGTCACTGGGATAGGAACCATAGGGCAGGCAGATGGGTGCAGAATGAGCATAGAGTCTGATAAGGATATTATGGAGATCAGGAGTGTAATGATTTGAAAAGCTGTTCTAAGTGTGGTGGGCAAAATCTAAGACTGAATGGATCTTACTTCAGCCCATGTTCAGTATTTTTACACTGGCACTCAGTTACGTCAGGATGAATGGTCATAGACAGAGGGTGGATGTGGGCAACACACAATATCCTGTTGCAGAGCATGCTGTACAACTTGTCATGAGCTCAGTGCCCGTTTCACCACACACTCTGCCTTGATTCTTCTCCCAGGCACCAGTTTCTCAGAACTCTGCAGGTGGGAACTAGTACACATGTCCTTGGTTCTTGCCACAAACATGGTGTTAATTCCTTCTGTCTCAGCACTTATCACTCCATTTTAGTTTTCTGCCTCTCTCATTTTCTGACCTGTCTATTTCTTGCTGACCTCCCTCCCACCTTCATTACATACACAACTGGCCATTAAAATTGCTACGACTAGAAATGCAGTTGACAAACGGGTATTCATTGGACAAATATACTATTCTATAACTGACATGTGATAACATTTTCACGCATTTTGGGTGCACAGATCCTGAGAAACCAGTACCCAGAACCACCTCTGGCCATAATAATGACTTTGATTTGTCTGGGCATTGAGTCAAACAGAGCTTGGATGGTGTGTACAGGTTCAGCTGCCCATGCAACATCGACACGATACCACAGTTCATCAAGAGTAGTGACTGGCATATTGTGACAAGCCAGCTGCTCGGCCACCAATGAGCAGATGTTTTCAGTTGGTGAGAGATCTGGGGAATGTGCTGGCCAGGGCAGCAGTCGAAAATTTTCTGTATCCAGAATGGCCCGTACAGGACCTGCAACATGCAGTCATGCATTATCCTGCTGAAATGTAGGGTTTTGCAGGGATCGAATGAAGGATAGAACCACGGGTCATAACACATCTGAAATGTAATGTCAACTGTTCAAAGTGCTGTCAGTGTGAACAAGAGGTGACCAAGACATGTAACCAATGGCACCCCATACCATCATGCTGGGTGATACGCCAGTGTGGCGATGACGAACACACGCTTCCAATGTGCGTTCTCCGCGATGTTGCCAAACATGGATGTGACCATCATGATGCTGTAAACAGAACCTGGATTCATCCAAAAAAATGATGTTTTGCAATTCGTGCACACAGGTTCCTTGTTGAGTACACCATCGCAGGCACTCCTCTCTGTGACGCAGCATCAAGGGTAACCGCAGCCATGGTCTCCGAGCTGATAGTCCATGCTGCTGCAAACGTTATCGAACTGTTTGTGCAGATGGTTGTTGTCCTGCAAACATCCCCATTTGCTGACTCAGGGATTGAGACGTGGCTGCACGATCCGTTACAGCCATGTGGATAAGATGCCTGTCATCTCAATTGCTAGTAATATGAGGCCATTGGGATCCAGCACGGCATTCCATATTACCCTCCTGGACCCATGGATTCCATATTCTGCTAACAGTCATTGGATCTCGATCAACATGAGCAGCAATGTCGTGATACGATAAACCGCAATCATGATAGGCTACAATCTGACCATTATCAAAGTCAGAAACTTGATGGTACACATTTCTCCTCCTTACATGAGGCATCATGACATCGTTTCACCAGGCAATGCCGGTCAACTGCTGTTTATGTATGGGAAATCGGTTGGAAACTTTCCTCATGTCAGCACATTGTAGGTGTTGCCACTGGTGCCAACCTTGTTTGAATTCTATGGAAAGCTAATAATTTGCATGTGACAGCATTTCTTCCTGTCAGTTAAATTTTGCATCTGTAGCAAATCATCTTCGTGGTGCAGTAATTTTAATGCCCAGTCGTATACAATGCACTTAGCTTTTCACTCTTATTAAATCATGCACAATATTTTAGTAATAATGTCTGTTTTGCATATTGCCCTGTTTTCCACCTTGAAGCTCTTAGGTTTCCAAATCTCATCTGGTTCAGTCACTAAAAATCAGTCATTTGTTCTCATCCCATCCATTAAGTTTCCCCTGGCCCAGGATTATGGGTGACCTTCTGGAACTGTACCTCTTTCCCTAAACCACTCCAGTTAATTTCCCTTAATCCTTATTCCTTCCCCTTAAAATATTCTGCCAGGAGGAGGAGCCACTGGCTCCAGAAGCTTGTAAAAGTTAAACCCTTTTGTGTACTTGTACCATTTCCACCACTTTGTGAGTAGATATTTTATTCATCCATTTACATTATATTGTCAATAATTGATTATTTTCATTTATATAGATAAATTTGTGTGTAAATCACCACAGGTCATATACATTGAAATTATCGTCACAGGTCTGATTCACTTCTCCAAATTATTTACTGGCCCAAGGCAGAAACATGCAGATTTACTGGTCATCACTCATGGCAATAAGCAGCATTACTCTGGGATAAAGTACATTTCTTGGCCTATTTCATCCCAATTAAGTAAACACCATGGTGGGCAACATTTGTTGTAGATGCTTGAATAAATTTTACATGTAAATATGTGATTCACATGGCAAACTGTGGCATGCAGTTAGAAGTGAATGCATAAAATTGACAGTCCATATAATTATATTAACCCTTTTTTTTATAAAAAAAGTTGCTTTTCCACTAGTCAGTATCGTTTTTAGTATTTGCCGACAGCTGACCCACAATAATTGGGGACGCTTGATAAATATGTTACTTGTAACCCACATTACATTACACCCTCGTGATGACAATTCTACTCTCGCTCCACACTTGGCACACTAGTGAGTAACAAGGATGTCACTGTGTATGATGTATTCAAGTATCTAATTTAACCCAGAGTAATCCTGTTTAACACCACGAGTGACTTGCAGTAATTCTGCATGTTTCTGCCTTGGATCAGCAAATAATTTGCAGAAGTGAATAGGACCTACAATTTAATGTGCAGTTATTTTATCACTCATGTTCTATGCAAAATAAATAAATCTATATACATTAAAAAACAAAGATGCTGTGACTTACCAAACGAGAAACTGCTGGTAGATACACAATAAACACACACACACACACACACACACACACACACACACACACACACACACACACACACAAATTTCAGGCAACCCACAGCCCACAGTTGCTTCATCAGGAAAGAGGGAAGGAGAGGGAAAGACGAAAGGATGTTGGTTTTAAGGGAGAGGGTAAGGAGTCATTCCAACCCGGGAGCAGAAAGACTTACCTTAGGGGGGAAAAAGGTACAGGTATACATGCACACTCACAGGCACAGGCACACACACATATACAGTCACAGGTACACACATGTAAAGGCAAAGAGTTTGGGCAGAGATGTCAGTCGAGGCGGAAGTACAGAGGCAAAGATGTTGCTGAGTGACAGGTGACGTATGAGGGGTGGCAATTTGAGATTAGCAGAGGTTGAGGCCTGGTTGGTAACGGGAAGAGAGTATATATTGAAAGGCAAGTTCCCATCTCCAGAGTTCTGACAGGTTGGTGTCAATGGGAAGTATCCAGATAACTCATACGGTGTAACACTGTGCGAAGATGTGCTGGCTGTGCACCAAGGCATGTTTAGCCACAGGTTGATCCTCATTTCCAACAAACACTGTCTGCCTGTGTCCTATGTGGGAATGACCAGCAACAAACTGTCCATTCGCATGAACGAAACCTTCACAGTGTAGGCAGGTCAGTTGGTAAATCACGTGGGTGCTTTCACACATGGCTCTGCCTTTGATCGTGTACACCTTCCGGGTTACAGGACTGGAGTAGGTGGGGGTGGGAGGGTGCATGGGACAGGTTTTACACCGGGGGGCGGTTACAAGGGTAGGAGCCAGAGGGTAGGGAAGGTGGTTTGGGGATTTCATAGGGATGAAGCAAGAGGTTATGAATATATAATATGTATGTATGTATGTATGTATGTGTGTGTCAGTGTTTTTAAACACTGAAACATTGTTTGTGTGAGATTTCTCATGGCAGTTTGCATGTTCCTTGAAATTATTCTTGCGTGATGTAAGAGACTCTATTCAGGAAAATTTTTATCGATTTTGAACGTTAATAACGGCATGTTTCAATGCAACACCTCTCAAGAGTTTGCTATGTGGAGATCCTTCACTACGAAGGTTGGAGACGTATGTGAACATGTGAAACTGCAGCATTTGACTTAATATTTCAGTTGACTCTCTCACCTCAAACTCTGTTAACCTCGATTGTAAACAGTTATAAATAAATTTCTTGTACCAACAAGTGAGTGAAGTGGTTTGAAATATTACCTTGTTTCTACTCCATAAATGTATGACAGTTAAGTCACTAGCAGCAGACATTCTTGTAATTGCAAACTTGCTGCCCAGCATTACTTTAAATTTAATGGAGGGCTATTGAGGATTCCCTCATTCACACATTACGAAACATACATTTACAAATATAGGAGTATCTCACTAACTGGCCTTATTCTCAATTTGGGCTTGTGTTATTCTCTGAGCACACCTCAGGTCACTGAATATTTTAATTGTGAGGCAGGCAATCCATTATTGAAATGCTGCTGTTGTTACACCTTTCAACAACAGAACTGATTAAATGTGACAGAGAGACAGAGAGAGAGATTGAGTAATAGGAGTAAGTTCTTTCTCTACCCCATTGAAGATTTGGAATCTCTCTATATCTCCTTCTCAAATAAGCATGAAATTATCATGTGTGGTCATCTCCTCAAAATCATCATCTGCGTCAAACTGTCAGCCAAAAACCTGCTCAGCTTTACACAGTTGTAGTCATTCTAAATCAGTATCAGACTACTACTTATACAGCTGTATACAGTTTTAGAGTCCTGCTGAATCAACATTTGCATGTGGGGGATGCAACTACTCTGTAATTCCTATAACAGAAAGCAATATACCCCCAGGGGGGTCTACAACTCTCTTGTGGATACATGCGTGGCGAGCACGGGGCCCCGAGCCATTGCAGCCTTCTTTCTCTCCAGGGCTGTATTTCCTTTTCTTTCCCTTCCCCTCCTTGCTCCTTTCCCCTCGCCCTCTTCTCTACCTCTCTTGGTGTCCTTGCTTATGTTGGCCCCGCTATCCTCCTGGTTCTGTTGATTTTCCAATTCGGCTTTGTTGCATAATCATCTTCCCCTTTTGGCATTACTTGGTCCCCCTCTGGGGTTTGACCTCCATTCCAAAATTTCTCCTCCGTAGTGTGAGCCATTTGGGGAAGAGCACCTTACCTAGTGTCTCTGACGTGCGCCCTCCTAGTACATTCCACCTCTTCTTTCACGTCGTTGTCTGATACTAGGGTGCATAGCCAGCACGGTAGCCAGCCCATGTGGTGGGGTCACTATGTACCCTTTTGGTTGAGCCCCCTGAACACACAGGGATCACACTTCTGATACCTGAGCTGTGACCTCCTCATGCATGCCTTGGAGTAGTTGCTTGTCATCCTGGAGCATCGGAACTCCTGGCAATGGCCGCCGTGCCAGACAGCCCTTGCTGTGGCTGGGTGGCGCCCGTGAGGAGAGCCCCTGATCGGAGTGGGTGGTATCAGGGCGGACGCTATGCAGATGAAACACATACGAGTCCAAAACTCTGGCCGTTCTTCTGCGGCCGTCTCTCTGCGTGGAACTGAATCCTCAAGTGCTGCTTCTCTTGCCCCTTCGGCCTTCCCTTCCATGGCTACACCCAGGGAAGAGGGTCAGGCCCATCGTCTAGGGGCAAAACCTTTCCCCCGTTATCTAGTTTGCACCAGGACTGATGGAGATACTTTCACCAGTGTCAAACCTTTATTCTTTGTGGAACACATTGAAGACAAGTTTGGCGAAGTGGACTCCCTGAGCAAGATGCGGTCAGGTTCGTTGCTGATAAAAACTGCTTCAGCTGCCCAATCTGCGGCCCTTCGTGCCTGTACCCATCTTGGCGCAATTCCTGTGTCCATTACCCCTCACCAGTCTCTAAATATGGTACAAGGTGTAATTTTCACAGGGACCTCATCCTTCAAACTGATGAGGAACTTCGGGACAATCTCGGACGGCGGGGTGTTCACTTTGTTCGGCGTGTTCAGAAAGGTTCTAAAGACAATCGTATTGATACTGCTGCCTTTATCCTGGCCTTTGAAGGGGATACCCTCCCTGAGAAAGTTACGATTATGGTCAATCGCTGTGATGTGAAGCCGTACATCCCACCTCCTATGAGGTGTTTTAAGTGGTTGCGTTTTGACCACATGTCTTCTCACTGTTCCCAGACCCCTCTCTGTGGTGACTGTGGACGTCCACTCCATGAGGGGAGTCCCTGTGTTCCCCCTCCTGTATGTGTAAATTGTCATGGTAGTCATTCTCCACGTTCACCAGATTGCCCAGTATATAAGAAAGAAAAAAAGATACAGGAGTATAAGTCCCTCGATCGTTTAACCTACAGAGGCCTGTAAGAAATATGCATGACTGCACCCTGTGTCCAAGACATCTAGTTACGCCTTGGTTACATCTTCACCCCTTTCTCCCCCTTTCTTACCCCCATCCCGGACCCCTCTCCTCCCCCCCTCCCCTGCGGCTCCCACACCTTCTCCTATGGGTGCTGCTCCCCCTCCCCAGCCGGAGAAGTGTCCCACTCCTTCGGTGTCTGCCGGTCAAGGGCGCTTCTCCCGGGATGCCCCTTCCCAGCACCTTTCAGGCCAAAGGTCTTCTGCCACGCGACGACCGCGAGAGCCGCGGTCTGTCAGCCCCCAGGTCGCCCAGTCTCTTTCTGTTCCCGATCTTGCTGCAGCTGGCTCCTTTATGCCACACAGCCCTCCTCGATCTCAGCCTGAAAAGAAGAACATACATAAGTCCTGGGACAAAGAGCCTCTGGTGTCACCGGAGGTCCCTTCCCCGACTTCACAACCGGATTCTGACCTGTCGTTCATGGATGTCGCCCCCTCCTTGTCGGTGACGGATGGGGACCCGGCGGTATGACTGGATTTAGCATGTTCAGCCCCCATCTAAACCATCGTTCTGTGGTTCTCCAATGGAATTGTAATGGATACTATCGTCACCTTCCGGAAATGAAATCCCTTCTTTCGTCCTACTCTGCAGCTTGAGTGGTTCTCCAGGAATCTCATTTTACTGATGCTCACTCACCGACCCTCCGTGGGTTCCATGTTTTCTGTCAAAATTGGGTCGGACCCTTGCGGGCTTCTGGTGGCGTTTGTACGTTGGTCCGTACAGACATTGCTAGCATGTGGATTCCTCTCCAAACTACATTGGAAGCGGTTGCTGTTAGGGTCCACTTAGACTCTGCAGTCACAGTTTGCAATCTTTATCTCCCTCCTGACAGGACTCTTACACCTGCTGCCTTAACCGCCCTTCTTCAGCAACTTCCTCCTCCTTGGAGATTTTAATGCTCATCATCATTTGTGGGGCAGTGCCTTTCCATCTAGACGAGGTCTTCTTATAGACCAATTTATTGCAGACCACGACCTGTGCCTTCTTAATGATGGCTCCCCTACTCATTTCAGTGCCGGTCATGGTACATTTCCTGCCATTGATCTTTCTCTTTCTTCTCCCTCTCTCCTCCCTTCATTACACGGGTCGCCACATGACGACCTTTGTGATAGTGACCATTTCCCGTTGATTATCACGCTCTCTTCCCGCTCCCCGATGGACAGGTTACCTTGTTGGTCTTTCCACCGCGCCGATTGGCCTCTATACACTGCACAGGTCGAGTTTTCTCCCTCTTTGTCAGGTTGTATTGATGACGTCCTACGTGACGTGTCTGACGCGATTGTTCGCGCTGCTAGCCTTGCTGTCCCGCGCTCATCTGGACCATTTCGTCGCCGGCAAGTCCCGTGGTGGAATACGGCCATTGCCATTGCCATCCGTGATCACCGTCGAGCTTTGCAACACTTTAAGAGGCACCCATCCATAGCCAGCCTTACTACCTTTAAACGCCTCCGTGCTAAAGCCCGTTATATAGTCAAACAGAGTAAGCAGATATGTTGGGAACGATTCGTTTCTTCCCTTGGTTCTACTGTCCCTCTGTCACGGGTATGGGCTACAGTTCGTTCTCTCCAAGGTTGCCATCGGCAGTCCACCCTCCCAGGCCTTCACCTCCCAGATGGCATTTGTACGGACCCATTAGTTCTTGCAGAACATCTTGCGACCCATTTTGCAGTGGCATCAGCGTCAGCCTCCTATCCAGCTGCTTTCCTTCATCAAAAACAGCTGGCTGAAGCTTCCACCTTATGTTTCACCCCTTGTGAGTCAGAATCTTACAACGAACCTTTTACTGAATGGGAATTTCTTTCTGTTCTATCTTCTTCTCATGATACGGCCCCTGGCCCAGATTCCATTCATAACCAACTGCTTCAACGTCTCAGTGCTCCAAAACGGCAACATCATCTTCGGGTGTTTAACCGTATCTGGCTCCAGGGTGACTTCCCTTCTCAGTGGAGGGATAGCATTGTGGTTCCTGTCCTTAAGCCTGGTAAGAACCCCATATCTGTTGACAGCTATCGGCCAATTAGTTTGGCCAATGTTGTTTGTAAGTTATTTCAACGGGTGGTAGCCCGTCGGCTCAATTGGGTCCTCGAATCTCGGGATCTATTGTCGCCTTACCAGTGTGGCTTTCGAGAGGGACGGTCTTCAATCGATCATTTACTTCGCCTGGACTCTGCAGTTCGGCAGGCTTTTTCCCAGCGCCGCCATTTGGTTGCAGTGTTTTTTTACCTTCACAAGGCCTATGACATGGCCTGGCGCCATCACATCTTACTAACCCTTCATCAGTGGGGTCTTCGGGGCCCACTCCCGATTTTTATCCGCCAGTTCCTGATCCATCGGTCATTCAGAGTTCGAGTTGGTACTGCTTTTAGTTCTCCACGGACCCAGGAGACGGGCATCCCACAGGGTTCTGTCTTGAGTGTCCTTCTTTTCCTCATTGCTATCGATGGACTTGTGGCCTCTGTCGGTCCCTTGGTCGCCCCTGCCCTGTATGTGGATGATTTCTGCATTTGGGTTAGTTCCTCCTCGATGCCATCTGCAAAGCGGCAGCTCCAGGTAGCTATACGGCGTGCCTCTGCATGGACCCTCTCACACGGGTTTCAATTCTCTCCTTTAAAATCGCGAGTGGTCCACTTCTGTCGCCGTACTACGATCCACCCTGATCCAGAGCTCTATCTCGCTGCACAACGATTGCCTGTGGTCCCACAGTTTCGTTTCCTGGGTCTTCCTTTCGACAACAAGCTCACTTGGCTGCCCCATATAAGACTCCTGAAGGTAGGATGTTTCCGTAAACTCAATGTCCTACGCTTCCTTGCCCACTCCTCTTGGGGTGCGGACCGTTCCCTCCTCCTCCGTCTTTATCGTGCTCTAGTTCTGTCTCGCTTGGACTATGGTTGTCAAGTTTATGGTTCGGCTGCTCCTTCCATACTGCACGTGCTGGATCCAGTCCACCATAGTGGTATCCGTTTGGCCACCGGTGCCTTCCCTACTAGCCCTGTTGATAGTCTCCTGGTTGAAGCTGGGGTCCCCCCCTTTCTGTCCGGCGGTCCCATCTTCTGGTGTCTTATGCACTCACTATCTGTTCCTCTCCCACTCATCCTTCCTATTCTATCATGTTCCCAGACCATGGACGTCGCCCGCCCGACTCCCGCCCTTGGGCGGGTTTACCGGTTGGGCTGCGCCTTGCGTCTCTTTGCCGTGATTTTCAACTTCCTTCTTTGTCCTGTCTTCCTTGCTCCCTCCCCTCCACCCCTCCTTGGTTAGTTCCTCGGCCTCGACTTCGGATGGATCTCCGCCGCGGTCCGAAAGATTCCATCCCCCCGGTGGTGTTCCGTTCCTTTTTCTGCCAAATTTTATGGGAGTTTCGGGATGCTGTTGTTTTTTACACTGATGGCTCTAAATCTGCTGATCGTGTTGGGTATACCTTCACGTCCTCTGTTGGAACGGAAAGTCATATGCTGCCACCTACATGTGGGGTGTTTACTGTGGAATTGATGGCAATTTCCCAGGTCCTTACCTTTATTAAACGGTCTCAACACAACTGCGTTTTGTTATACATGGACTTGATGAGTGGCCTTCTTGCTACTGACCGGTGTTTTTCACGCCATCCCTTGGTCTCTGCCATCCATGACCATCTCGCTGATATTCACTGTGCTGCCTGTTCCATTGACTTCCTTTGGGTCCCTGGCCATGTGGGTATCCCGGGTAATGAGCTCACTGATCGTTTGACTGGGGGAGCAGTTACTTACCCCCCCCCCCCCCATTTTCTGTAGCCCCTCCTGCAGCGGATTTACGGCTTCACATCAAATCCCACATCGCACAGTCATGGGCCAATTCTTGGGAGGCTACTCCCCTGTCTAATAATCTTCGTGCAATTAAGGTGACACCAGGCCCGTGGCATTCTTCCTTTCGCATCTCCCAAAAGGACTCGACCACACTGTGTCTTTTTTTTTTTTTTTTTTTTTTTTTTTTTTTTTTTTTTTTTTTTTTTTTTTTTTTTAAGGCTTGGTTAGTCTTTCTATTCCCATACATACTTTCTACATTATAGCAGTTGTACCTTTTAAGTCACAGGTGGTCTTGCCTACGCTGCTTCAGCATAGTGTTGGGTTCGTTCCCTTGCCGACTTCCCTCATTTTGTTTTTTACCAATGACAACATGACTGCCTTTTTACGTTTTTTCCCTTTTTCCGTTTTATTGTTCTGTTTACTGAGTTGTCCCATTAGCGGAATGGCGCATATTTGAAACAAGGGACTGATGACCTGCTGTTTGGTCCCTTAAACCTCAAACAACCAACCAACCAAAAAGCAATATAAAATGTATGATAAACAATTGATAGTACAAGACTAGTACTATACTCACTGGCAACTCAAACTTGGAAAGTTATTAAATTTGGCTAGCTATGTACCACATACATTTGAAGACTTAACCTGTTTCTTTTTCTTCCTATCTTCCCAGTACTTAATTTTCTCTCAGGCTGCTCGTCTCTGAACGGGCCGTTGTTGCCAAGCAGTTGTAGGTGCTTCAATCTGAGACCACACGACTGCTATGGTCGCAGGTTCGAACCCTTCCTCGGGCATGAATGTGTGTGATGTCATTAGGTTAGTTAGGTTTAAGTAGTTCCAAGTTCTATTGGGCTGATGACCTCAGATGGTAAGTCCCATAGTGCTCACAGCCTTTTGCTCATCTCTGATCATCTGTCCACTCTCTCTTTGGTTGAGTTTTTGGCTTTTCTTCAGAGGTAGCATTTTCTGTGAGTAACTTGAAGTGATTCCTATTGTGTATTATTTCTTTTGTATCACCTATGTTGTTTGCATCTTTCTTCAATACTTCTATCTGGGCTAGAATTTTCTTCGGTTTATTAACATAATTAAAAATTCTCTTTGTAATCAATGTTTCTTCCTTTCTTTTTAAATGTCCATACTATTTTAGCCATCTCTTCCTCATTGTATCTGTGATTTTTTTCTGTACTTTTACATATATGTCCATTTCATCTTTAAATCCATATGTTTTCATTGTTTTCCTAAGGACCTAGAATATTTATTAGCATTTTCCGCTCTTTTTCTTTTTCTAGTTCACTTAGTTCACCTTTCTTATTCAATGCTAGGTACTCCAATCCATATGTTATTTGTGTCATAATAACTGAGTTATTATGTGTAATCTTCACTGGGATGGCTATTGATTTTTTATTGTAGTAATTTAGTGTAAATTTGTACGCAAATTCTTCTTTCTTTACACGTTGTTTATTTGTTATGTTATCAGTATGGAAAGGATGGATGAGTGCTTATTTCCAGTCACTGGGTATGATTCCTTTTGTAGGAATTTCTTCAATTACCATGTGAATTTTCTGCAATGCAGATACATTCCCTAGTTTGCACATTTCTTCTATCATCCCATCCTCACCTGGTGCCTTGTTATTCTTCAGCAACTTAATCTTTTCTATTTCTTGTATTTTAGGTGGCTCCAATAGTGGATCTTTATGTTCTGGCTTTTGAAATTGTGATCTGCCAATAAGCTCATCACAGTTTAATAGAGTTTAAAGTGTTCAGCTAAAAGTTGACGGTTTCCTTCATTGCTGAAATCCATGTTTCCATTTTTATCTTTAAAGTGTAAACTTGGTGACTGGAATCCTGTTAAAACTTGTTTGAAAGAGTAGTGTTTCTTTTAAAGTCTGGATCCATTTCATCTTGCCTGTCTTTGCCATATATTCTTTTCACCGTTCTGATGATTTTTTAATCTCTATCCTATACGTTTCTTATAGCTGTTCCATTTTTCCATGCCCTTAGTTCATTGTCAATTGCTTCATCACACAACTCAGTCCACCATCTGTGTCTTGGTATTCTTAATGGTTGTCCCATTTCTTTAATGACTCCTATAATTGTTTCTTTAATGTCTTCCCAATCTCCCATTTTTCATGTATTTAATAAGCCACAAAATTTACGCAGGTTTTGTGTGAGAAATTTAGTGTCTACTCTTGGAATTCTTTTTGGTTTTAGTTTAGGTTTGCTTGGTTGAAACTTAGTCTTTCTTCCAGTTAGATAATGGTCAGAGTTTGTTAGTCCCTTCCTCACTCTGACATCCAAGATTTCTCTGTGGTTATTAGTAGTTATTGCCAGATAATCTATTTGATATTCAGCTTGATTTGGATTAGGTGATAACCCATGGTTTTTTTTCCATGCACGTTTCCTGAAAAATGTTGTCTTGAATTTTAGGTTAAACAGTTTACAAAAGTCTGAGCCTTTCCCCATTTCTGTTTGTTCCTTCATTTGTCGGATAGTCTCCAACTACTGATTTAAATTTACTTTCTTTACCAACTTGTGCATTAAAGTCTCCCACTAAAACTTTGATATATTTTATGGTAGTTAGAATGTTTTGTATTTTAGCATTTCCCAGAAATATTCCACTTTTTGAACATCTGTTCCATTACATTGGTTAATAGGTGTATGTGCATTTGTAATAATATAATGTTTATTGCCTGATTTAAGTCAGAAATGAGGTTTGTTCTGATGGAGAGCTAAAATTATTGATTGAGTAGGTTCCTATTTGACCATAAGTCTTGCCCCTAACAGTCATATTATTGGAATGTCTAGTGGCTAGTTTTCATTTGTAAATTCTGTGTCCACCAAAATCAATTGCATTTTCATCCAGATGCCTTGTTTCTTAAAGTGCTAATATATGTTGCATTTATGAAGGTGTCAGTTAGGTACTTGTTTTCCAACTTTCATAAGTGAGTTGATGTTAAATGTGCTCAGTAGGTGTTTTTCCTTGGGTCTTTATCTCTGAAGTAGTTGTACGAAAATCCAACTCTCCTTATATGATTTGCTAAGCTCTCCATAATCCAAAGGCCTAGTTGCACCACCATGACTAGGGAAGGAAGATTAATTATTTCATGGAGAAGTTTTCCTATTGAAATTTACCATCATGCCTTAGATTAAAGTTAAGTTGGAAGAAAGATAGTGGAATCTTTCTGTGATTTAAATTCAAGCATTTAGCTTAGAATTACAAATGAGGCCACCACTAACACATGCTTTCGTAGTTGCTCACTGTTGGAACCAGAGGTGTACAAATTCCCCTTGCAGCCTGCTTGCCCCTAGCACCTCTGCAACCATTCATGCTGGTCAGCCTGCCGCGATGTAAACACAAGAGTGCGCGTGTACTGAGGCATAGTGGGCAATGCGGGCGATACGGGCTCCCGCAAGCCCGGGCTACCTGGGTTCCCGCAAGCCTGCCAAGCTTCACGGGACCCGCTCAGCTTGCTGCGCCTGACAACAGGTTGCGCTGTCAAGCTACCGTGACTAGAGTAGCCAGGTAGTTAGCCTGCAGTTCATTTATCGCAACGGTGGAGGCAGCACAATGAATAGGTCGAACTTTAGTGAGATTGAAAAAAAATTGACAACTGGCGAATACATGCTGGTAACGAAACAGAGCACAAGTGCCGCATGGGAAACGTTTTCGTGTGTTTATGAGGCCGCTTCAAATAAATCGGTCGGTGTGTCTCAATGCAAACTATGTAAAAAGCTCTTAAGTACTTATTCGGGAACCTCGAGTATGTTACGACATGTGTGCAAATTTGACAAGCAGTTCCCTCACTCCGTAAATATCTTGAAAGAGGACAAAGATTTAGTGGCCGAAAAGTGCGTCGAAATGTGTGCTAAGGACCTGAGACCATTTAGCAGTATAGAGGGAGAAGGATTTCTTAATTTAGGGCAGACACTGATTGACATAGGTAAAAAATATGGCTCAGTTGATATTAAAAATGTTATGCCTTCCCGAGTGACAGTAGCTAGGAAAGTTCAAATCTTAGCTGATAAAGTGCGCAGCAAAATGCTCCCAGATATAGTGCATGCGATTCGTTCTGGTATATGTGCCAGTACAATTGATCTATGGACAGACAATTACAAAGGGGTGCATTACATGTCCGTGACAATGCATTACATAAATTCAGACTGGCGTTTTAATAAATATGTATTAATGTGCTCTGCATTTCCTGACTGCCCAAAAACTGGCTCGAATATTCGAAACGAGTTGGAAGATGGCTTAGAAACTATGGGTGTTTCTCGTGAAGACATTGCCAAAATTACGTTTGTCACAGACCAGGGCAGTAACATTGTCAAAGCTCTCGAAGTATATCAGCGTCTTCCATGCATGGCTCATAGTATAAACACAGTCTTGAAACATGTTCTGAGCGAACAGTTTTTGAAAGAAAATGTTCCAAATATATTAGCCATTCTTAATACAGTGCGGGCTACGGTTTCGTACTTCAAGAGAAGAGGTCTCTGTGTGAGACTGAACTCATCTTTAAAGCAGTGAGTTTCAACTCGTTGGAATAGTTATTTTGACATGCTTGTATTAGTCCATTCTCAGATTGATTCAGTGAAGGCTGTTTTACATAATGAAGGTGCCTCTGATAAGATGCTGGGTTATGACCACCATATAACTGGCCAGCTTATAGAATTTCTTAAGCCGTTTAAAGAAGCCACAGTTGATCTAGAGAGTGACAAGGATCCAACCCTACATTTAGTTCTACCGTGGTTTTACGCCTTAAAAACTCACTGTACCGTACGGGATAACAATGAAGAGGTTTGTAATTTTATTCCATCTGAATATTATAGAACCACTTGTGAAATATGTATGTTGAGAAAATGTATTTTCAGGACATGAAACCTTTGAAACAAGCCGCTGATGCCTTCCTAGAACAGAAAATGTGCGTTAGTATGTTGCATAAAATTGCAACGTTTATGGTGGCTAA
The DNA here is from genome assembly GCF_021461395.2 of Schistocerca americana. Taxonomy (NCBI): domain Eukaryota; kingdom Metazoa; phylum Arthropoda; class Insecta; order Orthoptera; family Acrididae; genus Schistocerca; species Schistocerca americana. The sequence continues at coordinate 95,634,600 of NC_060125.1, read as the reverse complement.
CTACTGCACATTAAGAAAGTTAACCGAGAATGAAAAAATTGAAGTTTACCAAGCAGCATGACAGATGTGTGCTAAAGGTAAGCTCCTAAGATAATGCATATATTCTTCATCTACATGTACATGGTTACTCTGCAAGACACATGCAAGTGCTTAGTTGAGGGTTCATCGAACCACTTTCAACTTATTTGTCTCCTTTTCTCGAATTTCGCGCGGGATAGAACACCTACAGCTCTCCGTCTGAGCGCTGCTTTTTTGTATTTTATTCTGATGATCATTTCTTCCAATGTATATGGGACTCAACAATATCTCTTCGAATTCGGAGGTGTAAGTTGGTGATCGAAATTTCATATATAGATCGCGCCACGTCAAAAAACGCCATTGTTGAAATGATTACCACCCCAACTCTTGTGTAATTTCCGCGACACTCTTTCCCCTGTTTTACGATAATACCAAACCAACTGCCCTTATTTAGACTCTTTCGACCTCTTCCGCCAATAGTAAGGCTCTCCAACTTCGTAGCAATGCTCCAAAAGAGTGTTTTGTCATTAAAATGCCTACAGCATTTTCTGTGTGTCCATTCCTATTTAAGTAGGTCGTAATTGTAATCAGAGGTATTAAGTAGAATCTACAGCCTTTAGATTTGACTGGTTGATCTTGTAAATGAAGTTTAACGGACTTAGTTTAGCACACACAGGGATAACCTCGCTCTTGTCATTATTTATTGCCAACTGCTAATTTTCACACCAAAAATATATACCTTATTTAAATCGTCCTGCAGTTAGTTTTGATCTTCTGGTGACTTTACAGGACGATAAATGATAGCATCATCTAAAACCTATTATAATTTCAACTATGTGTAGTACGATCTTCACATTATTCTGCAAATATTAATTGGAACCTTTACAGTTTCAGTACAAGTGCCCAATCACAGCAACCAAGAAACAAATCCAGGGCCGTACAAAATGGCAAAATTTGAGGACTGGGCAGAAGAGCCTCCTCTCCTACATGATGAAGTCAGCAGACACTTGCAAGAACACTGTGTGAACGAGGGAGATATTCTACAGTGGAGGAAAAATAACTCCCAACGACTTCCTCGACTTGCGTGTGTGGCAAGAAAAATATTAAATATACCAGCCACTAGTGCGTCTAGTGAGAGAATTTTTAGTTGCGCTGGAAACCTAATTAGCGAAAAACGATCACGTCTTAATGCAGACAGACTTAACGATCTAGTCATAATTAATTCAAACACTAATCAGCAGACACATTGAAAATACAGTAGAACATTAAACTTGAAACTATGAGTTTGAGCGCAAATTTACTAATTAAGAGTGCAGATTTCTTTCTTGTGCTTTCTGGGCGTCAATTTCTGAGATAGAAATTTTGTAATGCATACAGTTCATTTTTATTTTAGACTAAAATTTTTGATTTCAATCCTTCCAAGTGACATTAATTATTGTTAGTAAACCATTTTCTGTTACTTGGGTCTGCAAAAGTAGCCAAATATTTTTAGGAGTATCTGGTTTGGCCTAAATAATACTTTCAGGGGAACTGAAGGAAAATTTGTAAAGATTTTATGTTGAAAAGTGTTCTGCAAAATAAAATATTCATTTGTGGAGTAAGGCAATACACATTATGAGTTTAAATTACAATTTATTTTGTTGAGTTCCACACACATTGCAAAATGTAATTTTATTCATGTATTTCTATATTAAGGGGAATCCCACATGCAGAGTCAAGATGCTGAAAACCTAGACACTACAAATACTCCTAAAATGAAGAGCGTCTTTTTCCATGAATGTATTGTAGTAGGAATATAATGGAAACTCTGAGCCACTCTCCACAGCGTCTATATCTGCGTCATGAGGATTCAGACTCGTCGTTTAGGTCTGTGTTATGAGGGTCTAGAGTCGTCGTTTAGATTTGCATCATGCAAGTAAACACTCGTCGTCTTAGTCTGCATCATGATGGTCCGAAATATGGTCCCTCATGATGCAGACCTAGACTACAAGTGTGGACTCTCATGACGCAAACGTAGGAGCCGCGAAAAATGGCTCGGGGTTGCCATTGTATTCCCAGTACTATAGTTTTTAGATGAACTGGATACGAAACAAGTCCTTCGATTTTGTTAAAATGCATTTTGGCAATTTAGAATGATTTTTCCAACTTCGAATGAATTTACAGAACCAGTAAAATACATCCTGGAAACGTAGTTAAATATTTATATAATTGGTGTCATACTTGGCTGAAACATACTAAAGTTAAAGAATCTAGACTTCCAAAATCTTAATTTGGTTCTCATTGCAGTACAGTGATTAATAGGGGCGTAGAAAATTTATTCTTCTGGGGAGGTGACCAATCTTCTTTTTGGGGGGTGGAGGTTCACTTCTTTAGTACAAATATCCATCCGTTTCGGTGTTGAAAAGTGCAGCACAGACTGCATTGCGTTGCCTGGGCATTTATTTATTCCATACTCTCGTAGTCCATCTTCCCTCCCGTATTTTCTCTCTATCCATTTAGTCCTCTCCCACTATCTCTTTGATCACCTCCCCCTCCTTCCCCATCCCTTGTCCGGCCGAAGTCGCCAAGCAGTTCTAGGCGCTACAGTCTGGAACCGCGCGACCGCTACGGTTGCAGGTTCGAATCCTGCCTCGGGCATGGATGTGTGTTATGTCCTTAGGTTGGTTAGGTTTAAGTAGTTCTAAGTTCTGGGGTACTGATGACCTCAGAAGTTAAGTCCCATATTGCTCAGGGCCATTTGAACCATTTTTGAACCCATCCCTTGGCCCATCTCCCCCCCCACCCTCTATCCTTCTCCTCGTCCTCTCTCTGTTGGATTCCGCCACCTCAGTTCATCTCCTCTTCACCTATCTATGAAAACTCATATATATCTGTCAACTTTTGTGGTGATCAGTGAATCAGTGTCAAAGTTTATTGCTAGGTAGCATTTATTGTAATACTTTTTGATACGCAGCATTGATAGTTTTGTTTTCTGGTTCGTAAACAAATGAAGTTGAAGGTGTCCCGACAGGGCAATATGGGACATACAAATAGCCATGTGAAAAACATGATTTTCAAGATTGATGCCACAAACATATAACAACTGCCCCTGCGATTTATCTATCGACATGGCAAATGTAAGCTGCACTGGAAATTATAACCGTTTAAAGTCGAATGGCATGTTGGTCGGAATCTTAGTGATATTGGAATCAAACTGTCCTCACCTTTGTACTTTCCTTTTAAAATTGTGGCTTCGATTACGTTGTTCTTTAACTTCTTCCCCGCAAGCCGGGTGCCATTACAAAGACGTGGCTGGTTTACCTTTCGCAACATGATTGCCGATCCGACTTAATTACAGATTGGGAGGCGGTAATCCGGGGAAATCCAGCGAATTTAAAAATTCCGTAGGATAGTTGACTACATCATCTTGGTTAGTAACGGATTAAACCGACTTGTATGTCAGCAATTCGACAGGTGTCATATTTTGAATCTGAAAATTCATTTCGTTAGCATCAAGGTTTTTTGCAGCCAATATAACACGTTCACTCAACCAAAAATGGTTTGCAACTGTTAAACGACATTTGCTGTGCGCGAATTGTCCAACACGATGACTGTGAATGTGTCAGACAGCTCTCAAATTTCAAAAAGATCATAGACATTTCGTTTAAAAGAAATGTGTATATATATATATATATCTTTTAAACGAAATGTCTATGATCTTGAAGAGAGTACCTTACAAAAGATTTTGACATCGTTTGCGGGTTACCATGAAAGTTCACTATGTACGCATGTTTCCATGGAGAAGGTTTTTGAATATTTACATGTGTGTGTGTGTGTGTGTGTGTGTGTGTGTGTGTGTGTGTGTGTGTGTGTGTGTGTGTGTGTGTGTGTGCGTATATGTGTATATGTATATATGTATATGTGTGTGTGTATATGTGTATATGTATATGTGTATATGCGTGTATATATATATATATATAATCTTTTGTAAGGTACTCTCTTCAATGTACTGTCCGAAATATTATGTAGACAGTGATGTTCCTCTTGATGGTCAAGTGTGCAAAATTTCTTCAAGATCGGAATAAAAGTGTAGGTGTGTGTGTGTGTGTGTGTGTGTGTGTGTGTGTGTGTGTGTGTGTATGTGTGTGTGTATATGTGTGTGTGTATATGTGTGTGTGTATATGTGTGTGTGTATATGTGTGTGTGTATATGTGTATATGCGTGTGTATATATATAATCTTTTGTAAGGTACTCTCTTCAATGTACTGTCCGAAATATTATGTAGACAGTGATGTTCCTCTTGATGGTCAAGTGTGCAAAATTTCTTCAAGATCGGAATAAAAGTGTAGGTTGGTGTAGAAGTGTGTATGTAAAGTACCCTCCGCCATGCACCATTCAGAATTTTAAGCAGGCAACACCCTTTATCCTGCTTTGAATATCAAGTGTGCCAAATTTCATCAAGATCGGGATAAATACGTACAATTTGTCGAGTTCCATTATGTAAAGGAACCTCTGCCATGCACCATATGAAATTTTATGTAGACTGTGACCTTCCTCTTGGTTTCAAGGTATAGTGTGCAAAATTTCATCAAGATTGTATGCAATACAAACACACGGACACAATGAAAACGCACTTTCAGTTTTTGTCAAATTTTCCAATTTTTCGGTCGATTTTCGAAAAATTTTATTTCATAAAAACCTTGTCCTGAGAATTACGAACACAGCAAAAAAAATTTAGCCGAACTGGTCCAGGCGTTCTCGAGTTTTACGCTTATCAACACATTTGGCAATTAATTTTTATTTATATAGATATAGATAAGAAGCCCGAAATATACGCGTAAAGGAAGAATATACAAATAAAACCAATATTTTTTTACCTGAAATTAATACATATATATATAATGTTGGGGTTTGTCTTTTGGTGTTCAGGTAAAATAAAAACTTTTGATTAACGTCCATAATACGACAATGACGCGCGCAGACTAAACGGCTGCGTAGCGCAGCTCAGCAGTAATATGGGCAGGCAAGCAAGTTTCCCGCAGCCTGCCCGGGTTGGGTTCTGCTTGGCTTGGCTGGGAGTGAAGCAGCCTGCCCGTTCTGTTGACAACAAGCGGCGGTCTGCCCGCCTGGCCACCGGGCAAGCATGGGCGGGTTAAAAGCGGGACATTTACACCTCTAGTTGGAACAGAGACTACAGTCTTGTGCTTTTTGTATAAAAGCCTGCCTCTTCCACCATTTTTGTCATTCTGTGAGTCTTAATCTCCACCTTAACTGCTGTTGAGATGTTCACTATCATCCTGGCAAGGAAACGTTGCAAGGTACTACCACGTGGGTCTGGTGAACCAACAAGGTGTTAAATCACCCCACGTTCTTCAATCAGCTCAGTACTGGATCTGTCAGAGATATTAAAGTATTGTCTGTTATGTAAAAAACAGAAGCAGCATGGAAGAACAGCACCTCCACAGAAAAGAAGTGTCAGGTAGTACAGGGTTTTGTAGCTCTCCCTCAGATATATTTTCATGTGTGGAAAAGAAATATGTATGTTAGAATATGCAGTTAAATACTATTTTAACATGTCTATAAAGTAAGTGTACTACCTACATGATAAGGGTACAAGCATTCCAGTAGCATTAGGCAGCAGCTGGTGCTGGTGGTGCTGCTGCTGGTACTGGTGCTGGTGAACATAAATTTAGAAAAAAATGATCATTTAGTAATTTCACACACACCATCAAGAACAGAATATACCCAGTCAAGACCGTCGAAGCATGGGAACAATGATGACTGAAGAGAATACTTCAACATGACAGAAGTCCAACCCTTCTGCTAATTGCTGCAGAATTCAGTGCTGGGCCATCAACATCATCAATATAGGCTTATGAGCCAAAAGCGCACTCAGGTAATCTTCATGACTGCATGATGTAAGGCATTATGACTTGCCTGGGCATGTCAGCACCAGCATTGGACTGTTGATGACTGGAAACATATTGCCTGGTCAGACAATTCTTGTTTCCAATTGTATCAAGCAGATGAACATGTATGGGTATGGAAACAACCTATGAATTCTGGGACCCTGCATGTCAGCAGGGGAATTTTCAAGCTGGTGGAAGCTCCATAATGGTGTTGGGTGTGTGCAGTTGGAGTGATATGGTACCTCTGATACGTCTAGATAAGATTCTCACAGATGATACTTACATAGTCATCCTGTCTGATGACTTGCCTCCATTCATTTGCATTGTGCATTCCATCAGACTTGTGCAGTTCCAGCAGGAAAGTCTGACACCCCACACATCCAGAATCCCCCCCAGGGGGTCCACAACTCTTTTTGTGGATTTGTGTGTAGCAAGCACGGGACCCTGAGCTAATGTGGCCCTCCTTCCTTTCCGGGCTGCATACCTTCCTTTTCCACATCCTTCCCTATCCCCCATCTTCGCCCCCCCCCCCCCCCCCCCCACACCTCTGGCTCTTTCCTTCCCTTTCTCCCCCTCTGGGAATATGGTTTGTGCCTACGTCCGGAGACGGACCCTCGTAAATGTAACGCATTCTTCGCCTTCTCTGCTTGCATGTCTTCCTCCTTCCTTTGTCCTTCTCTTTTCCTTACCTCTTCTCTTTAACCTTTTCTCCACTGCAGCATTTGAGACCTCTCTTCTTTCCTTTCCCTTTCTTTGATTTTCCCTTTCTCTTTCTTCCTCCCTGTGCATGTCTGAAGGCTGACCCACGCATTTTCGTGCGTAGCCGGTGACGGGGTAACGCGTAATTCCCCGCCCCGGGTAGACAGGTAGGGCACATACGTACCCCCTGGTAGTGGCCAGGCCCAGGGAGGGGTGATTACCCGAGCTGATACCTACCGAAAGTGCCGATCGGTCCCTCCGTCCATTTCTCGGGAGGTGTGACCTGAGGTGTGAACAATCACCTAAGGCAGGAGTGCTCTCAGAGAGGGCCCCCACAAGGGAGGAGCACGCCATCGGAGACACCGGTAATCATGGGGGATTCTTCCGCAATGGTTTCCTCATCTTCCACTATGTCTCCTCACAAGCGTAAGTTCACTGAGTCTCAGCCACAGACAGTTCTACCATCATTGCCACAGTTCCTTGTTGTTTCTTGGTCTGACGAAGGTCATGACTTCTCCACGGTCAACCCTTTCATTATTCAGAAAGGTATCGACGCAATTGCGGGTCCTGTAAAGTCTTGCTCCATATTACGGAATGGCACCTTGTTGTTAGAAACAGTCAGTGCCCTCCAGGCACAAAAATTGCTGCGTACTTCTCTGCTCCACACCTTCCCTGTCCGGGTGGAACCGCACCGTACCTTAAATTCCTCGCGTGGAGTCGTTTATACACGCTCCCTCGATGGATTGTCTGACGAAGAAATTCAGCACTACCTGTCTGACCAGGGCGTCACAGCTGTTCATCGGGTTATGAAAAGGGTTGACTCGAACATCATTCCAACCCGCACTGTCTTCTTGACATTTGACAAAGTTCAACTCCCATCAAAAATCAAAGCAGGCTATGAGATAATTTCCGTTCACCCCTATGTCCCAAACCCTACGCATTGCTATCAGTGCCAGCAGTTCGATCACACCAGCTAGTCCTGTTCCAACCCAGCCAAATGTGTTATGTGTGGCAAGGATGCCCATAAGGGTGCTTGTCCACCTCCATCCCCCCGTTGCATCAACTTTATGGGTGACCACGTTGCTTCCTCTCGAGATTGCCCCATTTTTAAGGACGAAAAGCTCATTCAGGAAATCAGAGTGAAGGAAAAGGTGTCGACCTTTGCTGCTTGAAAATTATTCGCAAGTCAAAAGCCCACTGTGCCTCAGACAGGAAAATACAGCACTGTCCTTGCCTCTCCTCAGCCAACAAAGGAGGCGGCCACGCAGACTTGTGATATCACCTTTAGTGACACGGTCATTAGATCGGCCAGCACAAATATCGCCCGTTCAACCTCCCCACATTCGCCTGCTCAATCTATGGCTCACCCTTCATTGGGTTCTGCTAAATCTTGATCCCAAAAGTCAGACATCCGGACTTCCAAAAAAGAGCATACTCGTGAAGATTTTTTACATACCCCAACTTCACACCCATCAGTTCTTCCTTCATCTAAACATCATGTTTCCAAGAAGGCTAATAAGAAACCCAGTTCCTCTCCTTCTCCGCCATGGCGTGTCTCATCTACAGCACCACCTGGTGGTAACCACCCTCGGCCGTCTTCTGTGTCGCAGAGGCGCACTGCTGGTGGCTGATCAACAGGCCAATCGCTGGTGGCAGGAGCTGCTCCTGAACAACCTATGGATCAGGATCTTTTGCCTTCGGCTGAGTGCCGTTCCACACTGTCAGTCGCAAGCTCTGAGCAGTCGTTGAGTTGATAGCAACCTTGGTCACATTCTTTCATTTTCTGTCCACCCTATGTCCATTATCCATTCGAATATCGAGGCATTCAAGCCAATCGGGATGAATTGATGATCCTCCTATGATCCTCCTATGATCCTACTCACCGGTCATCTTCCATCTTCAGGAAACAAAGCTGTGTCCCCATGACCGCTTTGTCTTCCCCCATTTTCAGTCAGTCCGATATGACCTCCCCTCTGTTGAAGGCACTCCAGCACATGGAGGACTCGTGATTCTTCTCCATAGTACTCTACATTATCACCCAATCCCCTTAAACACTTCCTTCCAAGCAGTCGCTGTCCGTCTTTCCCCTTCTGGATACACCTTCTCTCTTTGTACTGTATACATTCCATCGTCCACATCAATGGCACGAGCTAATCTCCTTCATCTTCTTGGTCAGCTTCCACCCCCCTATTTGCTGGTTAGGGACTTCAAAGCCCACCATCCACTTTTGGGATCTCCACATCCTTGTCCGCATGGCTCACTATTGATAGACATCTTCCACCAAGTGGATCTTGTCTGCCTCAACACTGTGGACCCTACATGTCTGTCTGCCTCCACGACAAATTTATCTCATTTGGACCTTTCGGTCGGTACTGTTCCGCTAGCTCGGCGCTTCGAATGGTTCACCCTCACTCGAGTGACCACTTTCCATGTGTCCTTCGATTGCAATCACAACTGCCATATATGCGCCCGAGATGCTGAAGTTTGCCCAAGCCGACAGGATACATTTTTCGTTTCTAGCTACATTCACTGACCGTCACTTTCCTAGCATCGACGATGAGGTCACTCATATTTACGGCATATTCTTGTGGCTGCGGAACATTCAATTCCTCGCACCTCTGAATTGCCCCGGTGCCCCCCCAGTTCCTTGGTGGAACGAGGCATGCCGTGACGCAATACGTGAGCGGTGGCGTGCTCTTTGCGTTTTAAGACACCATTCTACTCTGGCCAACTGTATCCGCTATAAGCAGTTCTGTGCGCAGTGTCGTCACGTCATCCGCGATAGCAAGAAGGCAAGCTAGGACTTCTTTACTGTCTCATTTAACACCTTCACTCCCTCCTCGGAAGTTTGGAGTCTGATTCGACGGTTCTCAGGCGCGCCTAGTTTCTCCCCGGTCTCTGGGCTCGCTGTCGTGCATGATACATTAGTGGACCCCGTTGCAATTTCTAACGCATTGGGTCAACACTTTGCTGAGACTTTGAGCTCTTCAAATTACTCACCAGCGTTTCTCCCGAAGAAACGTGCAGCGGAAGTGCGACCTCTTGCTTTCTCCTCTCAAAATCGCGAAAGCTACAACACTGTTTTCTCCATGCGGGAACTCCAATATGCACTCTCTTCTTCTCGCTCCTCTGCCCTAGGACCGGATGGTATCCACATCCAAATGTTGCTGAATTTATCATACCATAGTCTGCGTTACCTCCTTCGCCTTTATAATCGAATTTTGACCGACAGTTCTTTTCCCAGACGATGGTGGGAAGCTATCGTCATTCCTGTTCCAAAACCTGGAAAGGACAAACATCTCCCCTCTAGCGATTGCCCCAATTCTCTCACGAGCAGTGTATGTAAGGTTTTGGAATGTATGGTGAATTGCTGTTTAGCTTGGTGGCTGGAGTCCCGCAGTCTTTCAACACATGCCCAATGCGGTTTCCGAAAGCATCTTTCTGCAGTTGCTCTCTCTACTTATATCATGAACAATTTTCTCTGGAAATGCCAAAGAGTAGCAATATTTTTTGATCTGGAGATAGCATACGATACCTGTTGGAGGACAGGCATCCTCCGCACACTGTTCTCTTGGGTCTTTCACTGTCGGTTGCCCCTTTTTTCACGAATTTATGGCAGAGTGCACATTTAAAGTGTGGGTGAACACTACTCTCTCCCGTACTTTCTCCCAAGAAAACGGGGAACCCCAGCACTCTGTGCTAAGTGTTGTACTGTTTGCCATTGCCATCAATCCAATTATGGATTGTCTCCTTCCTGATGTGGACGATTTTGCGATCTACTACAGCTCTCAATGGACCAGCCTTCTTGAACGACGTCTTCAAGGCTGTCTCGATCACCTCCACTCTTGGAGCATCGGAACAGGCTTCCGCTTTTCTCCCAGTAAGACCATTTGTGTTAATTTTTGGCGTCATATGGAGTGTCTTCCACCTTCCTTACATCAAGGACCTGTCAACCTTCCGTTTTCGGATGTCGCTAAATTCTTGGGTCTTATGTTTGACAGAAAACTGTGCTGGTCCTCCCACGTTTGCTATCTTTTGGCTCGCTGTCTGCGATCCCTCAACACCCTCCGTGTCCTGAATGGTACCTCCTGGGGAGCGGACATAGTGGTCCTTCTCCGCCTCTATCGCGCCTTAGTGTGCTCGAAATTGGACTATGGCAGCATAGTTTACTCCTCTGCTCGGCCATCTATTCTTCGGCGTCTCAACTCAATCCAACCCCGTGGATTACGTTTAGTGTCTGGAGCTTTTTACACCAGCCCTGTGGAAAGCCTTTATGCTGAGACTGCTGAACCTCCACTGTCCAAGCGGTGAGCTGTCCTTCTGAGTCATTATGCTAGCCATCTGTCTTCCATGCCTGCTAATCTGGCCCATGACATTTTTCTCGACGCCTCCTTGGATTTAGGGTATGCAGGCCACCCTTCCTCCCTACTACCACCGGGAATTCGCTTCCATCAACTGCTCCATTTTCTTTCCTTCCGCTTTCCTAAATCTTTCTTGACAACTTGGGGTACAGCACCACCTTGCCTCCATCCCCGGACCTGCCTGCTCCATGACCTTTGTCAGTTTCCCATGGATGGTACCCCATCACTTGTTTATCGTCAGGCATTTTCTGCTCTATGTGCACAAATGAATGCAGCCACATTTATTTACACTGATGGCTCAAAAACATCGTTTGTTATAGGGAGTGCCTATATTGTTGGCGACACCCCAAATCAATTTCGGCTTCCCGACCAGTGTTCGGTTTATACTGCGGAGCTTTACGCTGTTCTCCAGGCTGTCCAATACATCTGTCGCCATCAGCGGATACAGTATGTTATCTGTTCAGATTCTCTCAGCTCTCTCCTCAGTCTCCAAGCTCTCTACCCTGTCCACCCTCTGGTCCACCAGATTCAGGACTGCCTCCACTTGCTCCACTTGGGGGGCATCTCGGTGACGTTCCTCTGGATCACAGGACACGTTGGTATCTGTGGAAATGAGGCAGCCGATATAGCGGCCTAGGCTGCAGTTTCTCTTCTTTGGCCCGCTATTCACACGATTCCCTTCGCCAATCTACAGAGTGTTTTATGTTGTAGTGTTGTACTTTATGGCGTACACATTGGTCGACACTTCCCCATAATAAATTGCGAGATGTGAAAGCTCTTCCCTGTGCTTGGACCTCTTCTTCCCGAACGCGTCATCGGGAGGAGGTAATTTTAACTAGACTCTGGATAGGGCACTGTCTTTTTAGCCATTGACATCTTTTAAGCGGCGATCCTCCCCCACTTTGTCCCCACTGCTCTCAGCTGTGGACGGTAAGACACCTTTTACTTGAGTGCCCCTATTTTACTCTGTTATGCGCCCGTCTACAGCTGTCGCCTGAAATATTGTCCATTTCAGCAGATGACACGCGCTCAGCCGATCGCGTTCTCGAGTTTATTAGTGCCAGTGAGATGACGTCAGTCATTTGAAGCTCTTTTTGGGGACAACCAACCCCTTTCTGTAGTGGTTTTTTAAGCTTTCCATCTGCTTTTAGTTTCTCCAATTTTTTGAGTTTCGTTCCAATTGCTGCTGGTTTCCATTATCGTTTTTTACCTTTTCATAAGTCACAGACCGGGTGCTAATGACCATAGCAGTGTTCCGCCCTAAAACCAAAACAAAAAGCATCCAGAATCAGTGCAGCGTGACTCCAGGAAAACTCTTCAGAGTTTAAACACTTGGACATCATTGAGCATATCTGAGATACCTTGCAACATGCTGTTCTGAAGAAATCTCCACCCTCTCATACTGTTACGGATTTATGGACAGCCCTGCAGGGCTCATGGTGTCGAATCCCTCCAGTACTACTTCAGACATTGGTAGAGTCCATGCCACATCATGTTGCAGCACTTCTCCATAGTCGTGGTGGGAGGTCTTACACAATATTGGGCAGGTATACCGGTTTCTTTGGCTGTTCAGTGTAGATTAAGCTTTGTAGCTTGACATGTCTATAAATCAAGAGCATGAATAAATAAATAATGATCACGAATATGACAATGAGTCCAGGGATTTGCCTTCATTGTCACTTCATGATGGGAAATGGTAACATCACTGCCATTGAGTAGTCTTATGCACTTATCATTGCAGGCCAAAAAAATTCCAGCTAAGGAGAGGGAGGTAATCCTTTGCAAGAAGTTCTGTAAAAAAAAGAAGTATACAGATATCTGAGTATATGTACTGTACTTCAAAGAACCTAATGTGTGTGTAGAATTACTTGTGATCTATATTCATTGCAGAGTTTATGTCCTATTTTTTCTCTTGCAATTAGCATTTGATGCTGCAACAGGGGTGAGTATGAACACAAGCTATTCAACTTTGAATAACTCGGATACAAAGTACCAATGTTCCACAATAATATTTATTGGTTTGTTAGGAATCAGCTTTCAGATTCTTAGACCATTGTCAGATATTTTAATACTAAGTCGAAAGTCCACACAACTTCAGCAAGAATTTATAGCTGTACAAAGACATGTGGTAATTTATGAGTATATCAGTAGAGAACGACAAGTATGATGCAACACCTTAAGAGACTGAACAAATAAACCCTACATTACAGAATATTCAGGTATTAAAACAATGTGAATGTTGTTGTTCTTGTTGTTGCTGTTGTTGTTGTTGCGGTCTTCAGTCCTGAGACTGGTTTGATGCAGCTCTCCATGCTACTCTATCCTGTGCAAGCTTCTTCATCTCCCAGTACCTACTACAACTTACATCCTTCTGAATCTGCTTAGTGTATTCATCTCTTGGTCTCACTCTACGATTTTTACCCTCCACGCTGCCCTCCAATGCTAAATTTGTGATCTCCTGATGCATCAGAACGTGTCCTGCTAACTGGTCCATTCTTCTAGTCAAGTTGTGCCACAAACTCCTCTTCTCCCCAATTCTATTCAATACCTCCTCATTAGTTATGTGATCTACCCCTCTAACCTTCAGCATTCTTCTGTAGCACCACATTTCTAAAGCTTCTATTCTCTTCTTGTCCAGACTATTTATAATCCATGTTTCACTTCCATACATGGCTACACTCCATACATATACTTTCAGAAAGGACTTCCTGACAGTTAAATCTATACCCGATGTTAATAAATTTCTCTTCTTCAGAAACACGTTCCTTGCCATTGCCAGTCTACATTTTATATCCTCTCTACTTCAACCATCATCAGTTATTTTGGTCCCCAAATAGCAAAACTCCTTTACTGCTTTAAGTGTCTCACTTCCTAATCTATTTCCCTCAGCATCACCAGACTTAAATCGACTACATTCCATTACTCTCGTTTTGCTTTTATTGATGTTCATCTTATATCCTCCATTCAAGACAATGTCCATTCCGTTCAACTGCTCTTCCAAGTCCTTTGCTCTGACACAATTACAATGTCATTGGCGAACCTCAAAGTTTTTATTTCTTCTCCATGGATTTTAATACCTACTCCGAACTTTTCTTTTGTTCCCTTTACTGCTTGCACAATATACAGATTTAATAGCATCAGGGATAGGCTACAACCCTGTCTCACTCCCTTCACAACCAATGCTTCCCTTTCATGCCCCCTCAACTCTAATAACTGCCATCTGATTTCTGTACAAATTGTAAATAGCCTTTTGCTCACTGTATTTTACCTCTCCCACCTTTAGAATTTGAAATAGAGCATTCAAGTCAACATTGTCAAAAGCTTTCTCTAAGTCTACAAATGCTAGAAATGTAGGTTTGCCTTTCCTTAATCTTCCTTCTAAGATAATTCGTAAGGTCAGTATTGCCTCACGTGTTCCAACATTTCTATGGAATCCAAACTGATCTTCCCCAAGGTCAGCTTCAACCAGTTTTTCCATTCGTCTGTAAAGAATTTGCGTTAGTATTTTGCAGCCGTGACTTATTGAACTGATAGTTCACTAATTTTCACATCTGTCAACACCTGCTTTCTTTGGGATTGGAATTATTATATTCTTCTTGAAGTGTGAGGGTATTTCGCCTGTCTCATACATTTTGTTCACCAGATGGTAATGTTTTGTCAGGACTGGCTCTCCCAAGGCTGTCAGTAGTCCTAATGTAATGTTGTCTACTCCCGGGGCCTTGTTTCGACTTAGGTCTTTCCTTGCTCTGTCAAACTCTTCACGCAGTATCATATCTCCCATTTCATCTTCATCTACATCCTCTTCCATTTCCATAATATTGTCCTCAAATACATCGCCCTTGTATAGACCCTCTATATACTCTTTCCACCTTTCCACCTTTCTGCTTTCCCTTCTTTGCTGAGAACTGGGTTTCCATCTGAGCTCTTGATATTCATACAAGTCGTTCTCTTTTCTCCAAAGGTCTCTTTAATTTTCCTGTAGGCAGTATCTATCTTACCCCTAGTGAGATAAGCCTGTTCGTCCTTACATCTGTCCTCTAGCCATGCCTGCTTAACCATTTTGCACTTCCTGTCGATCTCATTTTTGAGGCGTTTGTATTCCTTTTTGCCTGCTTCATTCACTGCATTTTTATATTTTCTCCTTTTGTCAATTAAATTCAATATTTCTTCTGTCCCCCAAGGATTCTTATTAGCCCTCGTCTTTTTACCTACTTGATCCTCTGCTGCCTTCACTACTTCATCCCTCAGAGCTACCCATTATTCTTCTACTGTATTTCTTTCCCCCATTCCTGTCAATTGTTACCTTATGCTCTCCCTGAATCTCTGTACAACCTCTGGTTTAGTCAGTTTATCCAGGTCCCATCTCCTTAAATTCCCACCTTTTTGCAGTT
This sequence comes from Schistocerca americana, assembly GCF_021461395.2. NCBI lineage: Eukaryota > Metazoa > Arthropoda > Insecta > Orthoptera > Acrididae > Schistocerca > Schistocerca americana. The sequence goes on along the minus strand of NC_060125.1, from coordinate 95,619,243 downwards.
TCTTCAGTTTTAATCTACAGTTCATAACCAATAGATTATGGTCAGAGTCCACTTCTGCCCCTGGAAATGTCTTACAATTTAAAACCTGGTTCCTAAATTTCTGTCTTACTATTATATAATCTATCTGATACCTTTTAGTATCTCCAGAGTTCTTCCATGTATACAACCTTCTTTGATGATTCTTGAATCAAGTGTTACCTATGATTAAGTTATGCTCTGCGCAAAATTCTACCAGGTGGCTTTGTCTTTCGTTTCTTACCCTCAATCCATATTCACCTACTACGTTTCCTTCTCTCCCTTTTCCTGCTACCGAACTCCAGTAGTGGATGACTATTAAATTTTCATCTCCCTTCACTATCTGAATAATTTCTTTCATCTCATCATACATTTCTTCAATTTCTTCGTCATCTGCAGAGCTAGTTGGCATATAAACTTGTACTACTGTAGTTGGCGTGGGCTTCGTGTCTATCTTGGCCACAACAATGTGTTCGCTGTGCTGATTGTAGTAGCTTACCCGCATTCCTATTGTTTTATTCATTATTAAACCTACTCCTGCATTACCCCTATTTGATTTTGTATTTATAACCCTGTATTCACCTGACCAAAAGTCTTGTTTCTCCTGCCACTGAGCTTCACTAATTCCCACTATATCCTACATTAACCTATCCATTTCCCTTTTTAAATTTTCTAACCTACCTGCGTGATTAAGGGATCTGACATTCCATGTTCTGATCCATAGAACGCCAGTTTTCTTTCTCCTGATAACGACGTCCTCCTGAGTAGTCCCCTCCCGGAGTTCCGAATGGGGAACTATTTTACCTCCGGAATATTTTACCCAAGAAGACACCATCATCATTTATTCATACAATAAAGCTGCATGCCCTCGGGAAAAATTACAGTCATAGTTTCCCCTTGCTTTCAGCTGTTCGCAGTACCAGCACAGCAAGGCAGTTTTTGTTAGTGTTACAAGGCCAGATCAGGCAATCATCCAGACTGTAGCCCCTGCAACTACTGAAAAGGCTGCTGCCCCTCTTCAGGAACCACACGTTTGTCTGGCCTCTCAACAGATACCCATCCATTGTGGTTGCACCTACGGTACGGCTATCTGTATCGGTGAGGCGCGCAAGCCTCCCCGCCAACGACAAGGTCTATGGTTCATGGGGGGTGGGGGGAATGTGACTGTACAACACAGAAATGAGGAGTGGCAGAAGCCACCCTGTCATATGGACAAACTGATGAATGTGATAGAGAGACCAAATAAAGGGAGGTGGAGAAAGAATTTTGTGGTATATGGATGTGGAACAGTTATAACACGCTTATTATCTAATGGTAAGAGGAGTAACAAGTGGCTGCTACCTTGAGAAGAGTGAGTAATGCAACTGTTTTTGGTAATTAAGGACCACGTCAGGATTCTTTGATTGGTGTGTATTAATGACTGGAATTTCAAGTAATGTAGTAAATTAGATAATAAGATTGGTACAACTATTCCTGTCCCACATTCCATGGATGTCTTTCTCCCCGTCCCTTTATTTTCTCTGTTGATCACATTCACCAGTTTGTCAGTATGACGTGGTGGCCTGTGCCACTGCTTACTTGTCAGACATTTCTGTGTTGTACATTCGCATAGTATTATTATTTGAATATACTGTAATGTAGGGTTTATTTGTTCAGTCTCTCTAGGTGTTGCATCATGGTTGTGTTTTGTGTCAATATACTCATAAATTACCACATATCTTTCTACAGCTATGAATTTTTGCACAACTTACGTGGACTATCCGTTTAGTGTTAAATTAAAAATCTGGAGATGACCTGAGAAGCTGAAAGCTGGCTCATAACAAACTATTAAATATTATTGGGGGACATTAGTACCCTGTATTCAAGTTATTAATGTGTCTACGTTCCTTCAAGAACAGACATAATATTACAGAAAAGTTAAATTTTTCTAAAAACTTTCTTGTTGTTCTGGAAAAGCATTCTCAGTTGCTTCAGAAAATGTCTAAGCCTTGTTAAGTGTACTTGGAGTGAAAAGAGGGTCGCATTTTTCCAGTCACTTGCTTACAGGCTTGAACCGGGTGTATGAGCATGTTGAGTAAAACAGTTTTAAACAAAAAAAAAAAAAGAAATTCTGGCCATTTTAGCAGTAGTTGTACATTATTATATGCAATCTTAAATTTCACTTAAAGATGTCAAACTGTGTAGTGTCAAACATCCTTCATCTTTTATGTTGCACACTTCAGCTCACTGAAACATAGTAGCCCATGACCAACAAGCTTTTTGCCTCCTTTTACACAGAAAATACTAAGTGAATGATCATAGGTTTTGAACATGGATACCATCGGTGTCCCATTCAAGTCTATGGAAATTGTCTGCGTGTCAGTGAGCTGTGTGTCATCTGTTTGCACACTTGATTACACTAAATGGTATTCATCTGTTAAGACTGTGTTGTATGTTGGGATAATACATCTCTCCTCTCCAAGCACCATGAAAGAAACACTTCTAAGGCTAAAACCTCACATTTTCACTAACGGAACTTTGTACTGATGTATTTAGCTAGTGCTAACTGAATAAACACTCAAGTATAATTAAAGCTTATATTGATGTTTTTGAAGAAAAGTGTTTATTACCTTCAAACAAAATTATTACTTCAGTAACATAGTTTTTAAAGATTTGTTCTGTTTGGAGCAATCAAATACAACACTAGGTGCTGCATTCCTTAACCCTCTAATGTTTGACATTGTAATCTTACTCTCCCACACATCACCATTAAATTCTTCTTAGTGTCTTCATTAGTTTCAAAAGCTTTGAGAGGTTTAAGACATACAAAAGAGAAACTTTTTACTTACCTTCATTTTCTCTTCTTGTTGGATGCAGTACTCACATCTAGGGGTACATTCTTGAGGCTACAATTTTTTTGTAACATTATGCAGTCCTGTTGAACTGAACAGTTGATGAAATTCTTTCTGTTGCTATGACTATTTTACCCCATTCTTCTATGTCACACTGACTCCACAATCACCATTTTCAAAAATTCAAAGATTACATTGTTGTTCACAAAAATGAAAAATAAATGCATTTCCATCAGAGGCATGACCACTACTACTCACTCATTCTGAGGTACTTACAGTACTCAAGACAGTTTACAAAGCAAAAGAATTTACAAAATTTCTTGACAAAAGTAGTATTTCACAAAGTTAAATCATTATTTTATAAATGGTTCCAGAAGTAAACTCAGTAATTAGTGTTAGAATGAGCAATGAATAATATGAATTTTAAGTATGCCAGACATTCTGTAGTTTCAAATATTTCTGAAAGGAGTAATTTTAACTGTACATATTTATTTTAACAATTAATTTCTTTTTATACATTTTAGCCTGAAATACGAGGGCGGTTCAGAAAGTAACCTCCGATTGGTCACAGTGCGGGTTGTGGGGGGAGTAGCGACGCCATCTGTGCGTTCACGCACTCAACAGGTCAGTCGGCATCAAGCCGTGGTCGAGTGAACGTCGTACCTGCGCTAGTTTAGTTTTTGTGGCAGTTTGAAATGTGTGCTGCAATAGAAAACCCCGCCAAATGTGAAGTGTGTGCTGTCATAAGGTTTTTTACAGCCAAAGGATATTCTGCAGCAGCTATTCATCATGAGCTTTGTGCCATGTACGGACCAAGAGTTATGAGTGAAGGAGTTGTCCGTGAATGGGTACGTTTATTTAAAAGGGGACGAGAAAACGTTCATGATGAAGAGAGGAGTGGTAGACCATCATTGGTGACTGACGAACTCGTTCAGACAGTTGATGCAAAAGTTCGTGAAAATCAACGTTTCTCAATGTTGGAGTTGTCTACTGGTTTTCCACAGATTTCTAAGACTCTCTTGTACGAGATAGTGACAGCAAGATTGGGTTACCGTAAGTTCTGTGCACGATGGGGGCCCAAAATTATTACCGACCACCACAAAACTCAAAGAATGGCCTCTGCATTAGACTTTCTGTCACGTTATGAGGACGAAGGAGAACCATTGTTAAACAGAATCGTGACCGATGACGAAACCTGGATTAAGTACGTGAACCCTGAGACAAAAGAATAATCAAAGATGTGGGCACATTCAAATTCGCCTACCAAACCAAGAAAAGCCTCGCAAGATTTTTCTGCCAGAAAACTGATGGCAACGGTGTTTTGGGATGCCAAAGGGGTGTTGTTGGTTGAATTCATGGAACGTGGTACGACCATTAATCAAGACGTGTACTGTGAAACAATAAAAAAGTTACGACGGGCTATACAGAACAAACGCCGTGGTATGCTGACTTCTGGTATCGTTTTTTTGCACGATAACGCCCGTCCTCACTCTGCTCGCAGAACAACGGCCCTTCTTGAGTCCTTCAAGTGGGACGTTATCAACCATCCACCTTACAGCCCAGACCTGGCGCCAAGTGATTGTCACCTCTTCATGCATTTGAAGAAATGGCTCGGGTCACAGCGGTTTGATGACGACGAAGAGCTCAAAGATGCGGTCACAGGCTGGCTCCAGGCACAAGCGGGTGATTTTTATGCAGAAGGAATTTCAAAGCTTGTGAAGAGATACGATAAGTGCCTCAATCGCTATGGAGACTATGTAGAAAAATAGTGCAAAGATGTAGTTGTAAGATGTATATATTAAAATATTTTTATTTAACTTAGTGTATTTTTTTAAATCAACCGGAGGTTACTTTCTGAACGGCCCTCGTATAATACATCATACAAAAATTGTATGAAATTCTTTTAGTGAAACAGCTGAGATAATTGTAACCTGTGTAAGATTTACCATACCTTTTGGTATTACCTATTTATACAAAGAAGGTTGTTAGAAAATAGTGTCCTTTTAGAACACACATCAATCATCTTTAGCACTTCCTAATACAAATTAGGAAATTTTGCATACATGTTGTATATCTGAGTGTAAATGTTTCTCTATAATCGTGTTGAAGGTTAACAGATGGTTAGGAAGCATTGTTCGAAAACATCTTTGCATCCATTCACTTGCAGTGATCAAATTTACCAGAATTATTTGCAGGATTCATTTTATGGCTTGTCTGATATATCAAGGTGATATATGAGTATGATATATGAAGGTGATTAAAACTGCAACACTGCTTTTAAAGTCCATACATCACTTGAAGAAGGCAGTAGTGGTACATGTTTGAGCAAATCCCATGAAATAAAGGTTAATGGTAATGCAACCCATCTGTTGATAATGTTTAATAATTTCAGACAGTCTTGATCATTTACAGAAATGGGTGGGACCCTCCATATTGATTTGTGAGTTACAAGATTGTGTGTTTCATCAGTGCCTTGGATGTAAAAGTTACTCCCTGTAGCATTTTCTGTGAGAATTAATTCTTGTTTCTTGTTTCATGTTAAGAGGAACTTTCTGCATATCTTCAAAGTATCCCATTAAAATTTCAGCACATTAAAGTCATATGTGGATGCTGAAACGTAGGTCTTGGGAGTTGATGTCACAACCACAGGAGAAAAATCAATCTATCTCCACCCTGTTTGGTTCCTTCAAAAAGAAATACAAAAGTATTATGTATTAGATCCGATGTTTTTGTATCAGATCCATCCATGTGTATGATTTCCTTTTGATCTATAAATAGAATAGAATATTCATGCTAGATTGTTATTCTTATCTCATCAAAATTACTAAACATTCTTGATGTATAATGTTGGTGTGAAACGTACTCGTACCACATAACTAACTCATTCATCATATTCTGTGGGCAGTGCCATAGAAAATGATACATGTTTTCAGACTTAATGATTTAAGGTACCACGTGTAGTTTACCTGTGCTAATACAATCTGTGTACATCTACATATACATCCATACTTTGCAAGCCACCTGACAGTGTGTGGTGGAGGGTACCTTGAGTATCGGTTCTCCCCTCTATTCCAGTCTCGTATTGTTCATGGAAAGGAGGATTGTCGGTATGCTTCTGTGTGGGCTCTAATCTCTCTGATTTTATCCTCATGGTCTCTTTGCGAGATATACGTAGGAGGGAGCAATATACTTCTTGACTCCTCGGTGAAGGTATGTTCTCGAAACTTCAACAAAAGCCCGTACCGAGCTACTGAGCATCTCTGCTGCAGAGTCTTCCACTGGAGTTTATCTATCATCTCTGTAACGCTTTTATGATTACTAAATGATCCTGTAATGAAGCGCGCTGCTCTCCGTTGGATCTTCTCTATATCTTCTATCAACCCTATCTGGTATGGATCCCACACTGCTGAGCAGTATTCAAGCAGTGGACAAACAAGTGTACTGTAACCTACTTCCTTTGTTTTCGGATTGCATTTCCTTAGGATTCTTCCAATGAATCTCAGTCTGGCATCTGCTTTACCAACGGTCAACTTTATATGATCATTCCATTTTAAATCACTCCTAATGCGTACTCCCAGATAATTGATGGAATTAACTGCTTCCAGTTGCTGACCTGCTATTTTGTAGCTAAATGATAAGGGATCTTTCTTTCTATGTATTCACAGCACATTACACTTGTCTACATTGAGATTCAATTGCCATTCCCTGCACCATGCATCTATTCGCTGCAGATCTTCCTGCCTTTCAGTACAATTTTCCATTGTTACAACCTCTCAATATAATACAGCATCATCCGCAAAAAGCCTCAGTGAACTTTTGATGTCATCCACAAGGTCATTTATGTATATTGTGAATAGCAATGGTACTATGACACTCCCCTGCGGCACACCTGAAATCACTCTTACTTTGGAAGACTTCTCTCCATTGAGAATGACATGCTGCATTCTGTTATCTAGGAACTCTTCAATCCAATCACACAATTGGTCAGATAGTCCATATGCTCTTACTTTGTTCATTAAATGACTATAGGGAACTGTATCGAATGCCTTGCGGAAGTCAAGAAACACGGCATCTACCTGTGAACCCATGTCTATGGCACGCTGAGTCTCGTGGACGAATAGCGCAAGCTGGGTTTCACACGAACGTCTTTTTCGAAACCCATGCTGATTCCTACAGAGTAGATTTCTAGACTCCAGAAAAGTCATTATACTCGAACATAATACGTGTTCCAAAATTCTACAACTGATCGACGTTAGAGATATAGGTCTATAGTTCTGCACATCTGTTCGATGTCCCTTCTTGAAAACGGGGATGACCTGTGCCCTTTTCCAATCTTTTAGATCGCTACGCACTTCTAGAGACCTACGGTACACCGCTGCAAGAAGGGGGGCAAGTTACTTTGTGTACTTTGAGTAAAAAAAACTAGTATCCCGTCAGGTCCAGTGGCCTTTCCTCTTTTGAGCGATTTTAATTGTTTCTCTATCCCTCTGTCATCTATTTCAATATCTACCATTTTGTCCTCTGTGAAACTATCTCGAAAAGGAACTACAGTGCAGTCTTCCTCTGTGAAACAGGTTTGGAAAAAGACATCTAGTATTTTGGCCTTTAGTCTGTCATCCTCTGTTTCAGTATCATTTTGGTTAGAGTGTCTGGACATTTTGTTTTGATCCACCTACCACTTTGACATAAGACCAAAATTTCTTAGGATTTTCTGCCAAGTCAGTACACAGAACTTTACTTTCAAATTCATTGAGCACCTCTCACATAGCCCTCCTCACACTACATTTCGCTTTGTGTAATTTTTGTTTGACTGCAAGGCTTTGGCTATGTTTATGTTTGCTGTGAAGTTCCCTTTGCTTCCGCAGCAGTTTCCTAACTCGGTTGTTGTACCACGGTGGCTCTTTTCCATCTCTTATGATCTTGCTTGGCACATAATCTATTGCATATTGTACAATGGTTTTGAATTTTGTCCACTGATCCTCAACACTATCTGTACATGAGACAAAACTTTTGTGTTGAGCAGTCAGGTACTCTGTAATCTGCTTTTTGTCACTTTTGCTAAACAGAAAAATCTTCCTACCTTTTTTAATATTTCTATTTACGGCTGAAATCGTCAATGGAGTAACCGCTTTATGATCGCTGATTCCCTGTTCTGCGTTAGCTGTTTCAAATAGTTCTGGTCTTTTTGTCACCAGAAGGTCAAATATGTTATTGCCATGAGTCGGTTCTATGTTTAACTGCTCAAGGTAATTTTCAGATAAAGCACTTTGAAAACATTTAAGTGTGTGTGTGTGTGTGTGTGTGTGTGTGTGTGTGTGTGTGTGTGTGTGTGTTGGTTGGTTGGTTAGTAATATATGTATAGGCAGTTCAACTCATACACCTTCTCAGCACTCGCTGCTAGATAACCTATTGAACCTTCCTTTGTAAAGTCAGTACCTTGTACAGCTGCTCATACCTCTGCTTTAAATGTATTGGTGTTAGCGCACAATTTGAAGACTTTTATTTTCTGTTTTGAGTATGTGTTTAAATAATCATCATCATCATACATAACACATGGAATCTGAACATCATCACTTGTTAAATGTAGTTTACAGTTTGATGATGTGATATTTGGAATAGTTATATGCTTCAAAAGTTCTCAATATAGTATTAAATATTTCTTTGCTCAGGTCTAATGGAGAATGAACTTCCTTTTAATATTCATTCGTTTGAATCCAGTTATCATGTGATGATGGGAATCTGAACCACTGAACCAGTTTTCCATTTCATACTCACCTAACAACTGTTTCAGTGAGAAACACACCTATTTCATTTATTTCCTGTGTTTACTCCATGTAGAAACTCCTCCACTATTTCATCACCTTTTCTATCTATCAGACTAGAAGTCTGGGGTTTCTTCACTGTACTTTCAAAACTGTAAATATCTCAGTCAATGAGTGTGGTAAATAGGATTCATCAAATGGTGTCCTTAATGAGGACATTCAGATGAAATTGCTGACATTAAATCTCTGACTGCGTAAATCAGCCATTATGACTGTATACTGTATTTAGAAGTGTGTTACCATGAGTATGAAATGATTTCACACACCCATATGATGTATGGTGAGGTTAAGCTGTAGAGATAAGTGAGGAGGTATATTAGTCCATTTCTACTATCAATGTAAATTTAGTTGTTGCCGCATAATGGCATTTTATAGTTCTATTCAATTGCTCCATGGTGGATACTTTCTGTGTGAAAACATTGAATTGTAGGATATTCCATAGTATTTCATCACAGTTGCAAAGCAGTGATTGTAAAATCCTCCACTGTGATCTTTCTGAAGATCTTCGGAACTATATTGGTTCCAGTGTGATATAGTTGTTCCATTATCCACGCAGCTAAATTTCTTGTCTTTAAATTAACATGGGCTGTACTTGTAAAAACAAAGTATGTTTCAATGATCATAATAATATATTTGAAACATCAGTTTTTTGTTTTTCTTTTATTTATTTTGTTTCCCATGTACAAGATCTGCCTGCCATAAATTGTCCAATTGCTGTATTACAGGACTTCATGAAAAGTTTTTCAATGCACGTCGGTGAAGTTTGTTAGTTATAGTGTCCATATTTATTCAATAGTGTTTAGTTCTCATAGTTTGGAAATATCTTAAATGTTGCACAAACTTATTGGGATTGTAGTAATATATGAACTGTGCAGGGAAAGTATTCAGTTTCTTATGCTGAGTGTCAATAACTGTACCACCACCACCACCACCACCACCACCACCACCACCAAGACCAACATACTGTTCAATGCAGGATTAATAACTTTTTTATATTTGTTGCTACGCTTGCTTTTTATTTAATTCTTGTCTTCTCATGTACTTTTTCCATGTGTAATATCTGGCAAAAATTTTTACCTATTCTAGTGTGTAGCTATTGAGTTCTGATAACTTTTTTAAGAGTATCAGGCTAAGTAAACCAAGTTTAGATACAAACTCGGTCTCCGTTATATATTGATTTCCTGCCTAATTTTATTGGACGTTTGCCATGTCTATCTGGTCTTTCAATGCCCGCACTATATGTACTAATTAAATCTGCAGCTCTATGCTGTTTATTATATTGACTGATCGTTTCACCATCCTCATGATTAGTTGTGTTATTAAGTGACATGTTCAGTGCTTTCGGTTACAGGTTAAAATTTTTCTTTGGGGTACTCATCTCCAGTCTGCTGTTCATGTGTTAACAACCATAATTTTTTTTGTATATGTGACAAGAATTTTCTATTATGTTGACATGCTGACGCATACTAAACTATTATAGCATGTCATCAATTGTTTAGGTATTTTGAATGTCTCAGAAATAAGAAATACAGCTGTCTCTCAAAGTGGGAATAATTCTTAATCTGATTATGTTTCTTGCATGGAACATAGTCACACATAAAGACTGAGTTTGGTTCCACCTTATCAGGTAGTGGTGCTGCTGTGTTATCATGATATAATTCAAATGTTGCTACTTTAGTTCCTGTCCCAATTTCTTTTAATAGCTGATACTAGGTCTGTAAAAAATATTCTGGAGCTTTGTCCACAATTTTTTTTCTACACTTACCCTTTACTTACAGTGCATGGACCCCCATGATATACTCTCCTCCACAGTTGATACACCACTCGCAATGCTGTTAACACTTCCAGAACCAGTCTCGGTGCACCTCTTAATGGATCACATGAAGTGCCACCTGGAAACTTTTTTATCTCATCTATTGTCACAAAGCTTTATCATTTCATAGAGGTGTTCTTGTACCATGATGCGTAACGGTACCTTGTTGTTAGAAACTGAGAGAGCCTTTCAGGCACAAAAACTGCTTCGGGCCACACTCCTGTACACATTCCCTGTCCAAGTGGAGGCTCACCACACTTTGAATTCTTCGCGTGATGTGGTATATATTAGATCACTCGACGGATTGACTGACGAGGAGATTCAGTCTTTCCTGGCTGAGCAGGGCATGACGGCTGTCCATAGTGTCATGAAAAAGGTCAACAATGACCTTGTTCCCACCCGGACACTTTTCTTGACATTTGACAATGTTCAGCTGCCATCGTGCATCAAAGCGGGCTATGAGATTATTTCTGTTTGCCCCTGTGTCCTGACACCTACGCACTACTGACAGAGTCAGCATTTTAATCACACTCGCCAGTCGTGTTCCAATGTGGCTAAATGTGTCACTTGTGGCAGGTTACGCCCATGAGGGTGACTGTCCACCTCCGTCTCCTCGTTGCGTGAACTGTCAGGGTGACCATGCAGCATCCTCCCGCGACTGTCCCATCTACAAGGATGAATGCTGTATACAGGTAATTTGGGTCAAAGAGAAAGTGTCCACCTCAGCTGCTCGCAAGCTATTTGCTAGTAGGAAGCCCACGCTGCTCCCAGTGGGGAAATAAAGTACTCTCCTCGCATCTCCTCGCACTACCAGGGGGGTGGCAATGCAGACGTGCGATCTGACCTTCAGCACTACAGTCGTCAGTTCGGCCAGTGCTAAGATCGCCCAGTCAACATCTCCTCTTCCTCCCATCACCCCTAAGAAACTAGCACCTTCATCAGCTTCTGCCAAGACTAAGATCCAGAAGTCAGATGCATGGGCCTTCAAGAAGAAACCGTCCCGTACAGACTTCCTACGCACCTCAAACTCCCAGCCACTGACCAGTACTTCCACTAAACGACCTTCCAAGAAGGCTCATAGGAAGCAAAGTTCTTCTTCTCCGCCATGGCGCATTTCTTCTCCTGTGCCACCCAGTGGTTGCTGCCCCAGGCCGTCATCCGTTTTGCCTGGCCACACCACTGGTAGGCGAACATCTGGCCATTCACCGGTGGAGGAAGCTCCCCCTCCCGGCCATCTTAACAAGATGGCCGACTAACCTATTGAACCAATGGATGATGACTCTCCGCCTATTGATAGCAGTGGCAGTGCTCGCTTGAAGCCAGGCCCTCAGCGGCCTACGAGATGACCCCTTCTTGCTTCTCCTTTTTCTTTTTCTTCTCAGGATGGCACTTCTTCATTGGAATATTCGTGGCATTTGCTCCAACCAAGACGACTTGAAGTTGCTGCTACACTTGCACTGTCTGCCCATCGTAACTCTCCAGGAAACGAAGCTACGCCCATGCGATCAAATTGACTTGGCACACTATGCCTCTGTGCGTTTTGACCTACCCCCTGTGGCAGGTGTTCCGGCTCGTGGAGGGGTTATGTTGCTGGTCCAGGAAGATATTTATTACGATCCCATCACATTGTACACTGGTCCGCAGGCAGTTGCCGTCCAATTTACTCTCCCCACTTTTACATTTTTCATTTGTACCATTTATACTCCATCGTCGTCTGCCATTACAAGGGCAGACATAATGCAATTTATTGCTCAGCTACCTGCACGATTTTTGTTTACTAGAGACTTCATTGCCCACCATCCCCTTTGGGGTGCTCCAGCATCCTGTCCAAGAGGCTCCCTGTTAGCAGACCTTTTCAACCACCTCAATCTTGTCTGCCTCAATACTGGCACTCCTACTTTTCTTTCGGACACAACTCGCACCTATTCCCATTCAGACCTCTCTATATGTGCTACCCAACTTGCACGTCAGTTTGAGTGGTACACTCTTTCTGATACGTATTCGAGTGACCTCTTCCCTTGTGTTATCCATCTCCTGCATCATACCCCCTCTCCATGCTCAACTAGTTGGAACATCTCCAAAGCAGACTGGGGGCTCTTCTCTTCCAGGGCGACCTTTCAGGATCAAACCTTCGCGAGCTGCGATAGTCAGGTCGCACACCTCACAGAAGTCATTCTCACTGCTGCTGAATATACCATCCCTCACACTACTTCTTCTCCATGTTACGTACCAATCCCCTGGTGGACCGTAGCATGTAGAGATGCTTTGTGTGTTCGTCAACATGCTTTATGCACCTTCAAACACCACCCTACGATGGCGAATTGTATCAATTATAAACGATTATGTGTGCAGTGTCGTCGTGTTATTAAAGAAAGCAAGAAAGCCAGCTGGGCTGCTTTCACAAGCACCTTCAACAGTTTTACTACCTCTTCTGTTGTCTGGGGTAGCCTGTGCCGGCTATCTGGCACTAAGGTCCACTCACCAGTTTCTGGCTTGACGGTCACGAATGACGTCCTTGTGGTCCCTGAGGATTTCTCCAATGCCTTCGGCCACTTTATCGCAGAGGTTTAGAGCTCCGCTCATTACCACCCTGACTTCCTCCCCCGAAAACAGGCAGAGGAGGCTAGGTCACCTAACTTCCACTTCTCGAATCATGAAAGTTATAATGCCCCATTCACCATGGGGGAACTCGAAAATCTACTTGCCCGGTCACGGTCCTCCGCTCCAGGGCCTGATTCTATTCATATTCAGATGGTGAAGAACCTTTCTCCTGTGGGTAAAGGTTTTCTTCTTCGTACTTATAATCTCATCTGGATTGAGTGTCATGTTCCCACATGCTGGCGCAAGTCTTCCTAAGCCGGGGAAGGACAAGAACTTGCCTTCCAGTTATCGACCCATCTCGCTTACCACCTGTGTCTGTAAGGTGATGGAGCAAATGGTTAACTCTCGTATGGTTTGGCTGCTTGAATATTGATGCCTACTTACCAATGTACAATGTGGATTTCATAGGCGCTGCTCTGCTGCTGACCATCTGGTTACCTTGTCGACCTTCATTATGAATAACTTCTTGCAGAAGCACTCGACTGCGGGTGTATTCTTTGATTTGGAGAAGGCTTAAGACACCTGTTGGAGGGCGCACATTCTCCGCACCATGCATACATGAGGCCTTCGTGGTCGCCTCCCTCTTTTTATTCTTGCCTTTTTAATGGATTGACAGTTCAGAGTACGTGTGGGTTCTGTCCTGTCCGACGCCTTTCGCCAGGAGAATGGGGTGCCACAGGGCTCACTTTTGAGGGTCGCTCTCTTCGCCATAGCCATCAATCCAATAATCGATTGCCTCCCAGCTGATGTATCAGGCTCCCTTTTCGTGGACGATTTTACCATCTATTGTAGTGCACAGCGTACATGTTTCCTGGAGCGCTGTCTTCAGCTTTGTCCTGACCGTCTTTACTCCTGGAGTGTCGCCAATGACTTCCGTTTTTCTGCCGAGAAGACGGTCTGTATTAACTTCTGGCCTACAAAGAGTTTCTCCCACCATCCTTATGACTCGGTCCCATTGCTCTCCCATTTGTCGAGACAACAAAATTTTTAGGTCTTACATTTGACAGGAAACTTAGCTGGTCTCCACATGTCATATTTGACTGCCCGTTGTACCCGTTCTCTAAATGTCCTCCGTGTTCTCAGCGGTACGTCAGGGGAGTGGATCGAACCATCCTACTTCACCTATATCAGTCGATCGTCCGCTCAAAGCTGGATTATGGGAGCTTCATATACTCCTCTGCACTGCTGTCCATTTTATGCCGCCTCAACTCTATACAATATCGGGGTTTAAGTCTTGCGATCAGAGCATTCTATACTAGTCGTGTCGAGAGTCTTCATGCCGAAGCCAGTGAATTGCCACTAACCTACCGGCGCAATATACTGCTTTGTCGGTATGCCTGTCGGCTATTGTCAATGCCCAAACACCCGTCTTATCATTCCTTTTTTGACGACTCTCTCGACCGTCAATACGGGTTGTATGTCTCTGTCCTGCTACCCCCTGGAGTTCGCTTTCGTTGCCTCCTTCAGCACCTTGATTTTTTACTCCCTGCAACCTTTCGAGTCGGCGAGAGCCAAATGCCACCTTGGTTCCAGGCTCAGGTTCGCGTTCACCTTGACCTCAGCTTGCTCCCAAAGGAGGGTACCCCAGCTTCGGTATACTAGTCCCATTTTGTTGAACATCGTTCAAAGTTCATTAATATGATCTTCATTTATACAGATGGCTGTAAGACCAATGATGGTGTCTGATGTTCTTTTATTGTCAGGGCCCCCCCTGCGGGTCCGGGGATTAGAATAGGCCCGCGGTATTCCTGCCTGTCGTAAGAGGCGACTAAAAGGAGTCCATCCCCCTCACGGGGGTAGTTCGCGCCTGCGTCCGGAGACGGACGGTTCCACGACCTATCATCGTGGTCCTTTTGGTTTTTTCACTTCTCGTTTCTTCCTTCCTTTTGTTGGTTCCTTTCTTTGCTCTTCTCCACCTCACTGTCTTCCTTACTCTTTCCCTTGCCTTCTCCTTGCCTTCTCATTGCCTTTTTCTCCTTGCCTTCTCATTGCCTTTTTCTCCTTGCCTTCTCATTGCCTTTTTCTCCTTGCCTTCTCATTGCCTTCTTCTCCTTGCCTTTTCATTGCCTTCTTCCCTTTGCTTTCTCATTGCCTTCTTCTCCTTGCCTTCTCTGGTCTCCGCCTCGGCGTTTGAGACAGTCTGTCCTCTTTCTCCCTCTCTCTCTTCTTTTTCCTCTTCTTCCTTCCTCCCTGTGCGTGCCTGAAGGCCGACCCACGCGTTCGCATGCATAGCCGGTGACGGGGTAACGCGTAAGTCCCCGCCCTGGGTAGACATGTAAGGCACGCGCGTACCCCCTGGTAAAGGCCAGGCCCGGGGAGGGGTGATTGCCTGAGCTGATACCTTCTGACCATGCCGATTGGTCCCTCCGTCTGTTTCTCGGGAGGTGTGACCTGAGGTGTAAACATTCACCTAAGGCGGGAGTGCCCTCTGAGAGGGTCCCCACAAGGAAGGAGCGTGCCATCGGAGACGCTGGCAATCATGGGGGATTCCTCCGCAATGGATTCTACTCCATCTCTTTCGACTTCGACCCAAAAACGGAAACGTGACCAGCCAACAGTGACAAAAGTACTACCGCCTGCCCCACAGTTCCTCGTAGTTTCTCGAACTGAGGACGGAAAGGATTTTTCCTCTGTCAACCCTTTCGTTATTCAGAAGGGCGTAGATGCCATAGCCGGATCTGTCAAATCCTGTACCAGGTTGCGTAACGGCACCTTATTACTAGAAACTGAGAATGCCTTTCAGGCACAAAAACTGCTTCGGGCCACCCTCCTGTACACGTTCCCTGTCCGGGTGGAGGCCCTCCGAACTTTGAATTCGTCTCGTGGTGTGGTCTATACTGGCTCCCTCGACGGATTGACTGACGAGGAGCTTCAATCATTCCTCGCTGAGCAGGGCGTGACGGCTGTCCATAGGGTCATGAAAAAGGTCAACAATGACCTTGTACCGACCCGGACAATTTTCTTGACCTTCGATAGTGTTAAGCTGCCATCGCGCATCAAGGCGGGCTACGAGGTTATTTCTGTTCGCCCCTATATCCCGACACCTACGCGCTGCTACCAGTGTCAGCGTTTCAATCACACTCGACAGTCTTGTTCCAATGCGGCTAAATGTGTCACCTGTGGCAGGGATGCCCATGAGGGTGACTGTCCACCTCCGTCTCCTCGTTGTGTGAACTGTCAGGGTGACCATGCCGCATCCTCCCGCGACTGTCCTGTCTATAAGGAAGAACGCTGTATCCAGGAAATTCGGGTCAAAGAGAAAGTGTCCACCTCGGCTGCTCGCAAGCTATTGGCTAGTAGGAAGCCCACGCTGCTCCCAGCGGGGAAATACAGTACTGTCCTCGCCTCTCCTCGGACTACCCGGGAGGTAGCAACCCAGACATGCGATCTGACCTTCAGCACCACGGTCGTCCGTTCGGCCAGTGCTAAGATCGCGCGGTCGACGTCTCCTCTTCCTCCCATCACCCCACAGACACGAGCACCTTCTTCAGCTTCTGCTAAGACGAAGACACCGAAGTCAGATGCACGGGCCTTCAAGAAGGAACCATCCCGTGCAGACTTCCTCCGTACCTCGACCTCACAGCCTTCGACCGGTACTTCCACTACACGTCCTTCCAAAAAGGCGCATAGGAAGCACAGTTCTCCTTCCCCGCCACGGCGCATTTCTTCTCTTGCGCCACCCAGCGGCTGCCGCCCCAGGCCGTCATCCGTTTCACCTGGCCGCACCGCTGGTCGCCGTACATCTGGCCGTTCACTGGCGGAGGAAGCTCCCCCTCCCAGCCATCCTCCCGAGATGGCCGATGACCCTATAGACCCAATGGACGATGACTGTCCGCCTACTGATAGCGGCGGCAGTGCTCGCTCGAAGCCAGGCCCTAAGCGGCCTTCGAGGTGACCACTTCTCTCATCTTTCTTTTCTTACGATGGCACTTATTCACTGGAATATTCGCAGCATTCGCTCCAACCGAGAGGACTTGAAGTTGCTTCTCTGCTTGCACCGTCCGCTTGTCGTAGCCCTCCAGGAAACGAAGCTACGTCCATGCGATCAAATTGCCTTGGCACACTACACCTCTGTGCGTTTTGACCTACCCCCTGTGGTAGGTATCCCAGCTCATGGAGGGGTTATGTTGCTGGTCCGGGATGATATTTACTACGATCCCATCACGTTGCACACCGGCCTGCAGGCAGTTGCCATCCGCATTACTCTCCCCACTTTTACGTTTTCCTTTTGTACCGTTTACACTCCATCATCTGCCGTTACCAGGGCAGACGTGATGCAACTTATTGCTCAGCTACCTGCACCATTTTTGTTAACTGGAGACTTCAATGCCCACCATCCCCTTTGGGGCACTCCAGCATCCTGCCCGAGGGGCTCCTTGTTAGCAGACCTTTTCAACCAACTCGATCTTGTCTGCCTCAATACTGGCGCCCCTACTTTTCTTTCGGACACATCTCACACCTATTCCCATTTAGACCTCTCTATATGTACTCCCCAACTTGCACGCCGGTTTGAGTGGTATGCACTTTCTGATACATATTCGAGCGACCACTTCCCGTGTGTTATCCATCTCCTGCAGCATACCCCCTCTCCGTGCTTCTCTAATTGGACCATCTCCAAGGCAGACTGGGGGCTCTTCTCTTCCAGGGCGACCTTTCAGGATCAAACCTTTACAAGCTGCGATCGTCAGGTCGCACACCTCACGGAAGTCATTCTCGCTGCTGCTGAATATTCCATCCCTCACCCTCCTTCTTCTCCACATCGCGTACCGGTCCCCTGGTGGACCGCAGCATGTAGAGACGCTTTACGTGCTCGTCGACGTGCTTTACGCACTTTTAAACGCCACCCTACAGTGGCGAATTGTATCAATTATAAACGATTACGTGCTCAGTGTCGTCGTATTATCAAAGAAAGCAAGAAAGCCAGCTGGGCTGCTTTCACAAGCACCTTCAACAGTTTTACTCCTTCTTCTGTTGTCTGGGGTAGCCTGCGCCAGCTATCTGGCACTAAGGTCCACTCACCAGTTTCTGGCTTGAAGGTCGCGAATGACGTCCTTGTGGCCCCTGAGGCTGTCTCCAATGCCTTCGGCCGCTTTTTCGCAGAGGTTTCGAGCTCCGCTCATTACCACCCTGCCTTCCTCCCCCGCAAACAGGCAGAGGAGGCTAGGCCACTTAACTTCCGCTCCTCGAATTGTGAAAGTTATAATGCCCCATTCACCATGCGGGAACTCGAAAACGCACTTGGCCGATCACGGTCCTCTGCTCCAGGGCCAGATTCTATTCATATTCAGATGCTGAAGAACCTTTCTCCTGCGGGTAAACGTTTTCTTCTTCGTACATACAATCGCATCTGGATTGAGGGACATGTTCCCGCATGCTGGCGCGAGTCTATTGTTGTCCCGATTCCTAAGCCAGGGAAGGACAAGCACTTGCCTTCCAGTTATCGACCCATCTCACTTACCAGCTGTGTCTGTCAAGTGATGGAGCGAATGGTTAACTCTCGATTGGTTTGGCTGCTCGAGTCTCGACGCCTACTTACCAATGTACAATGTGGATTTCGTAGGCGCCGCTCTGCTGTTGACCATCTGGTTACCTTGTCGACCTTCATTATGAATAACTTCTTGCGGAAGCGCCCGACCGCAGCTGTGTTCTTTGATTTGGAGAAGGCTTACGACACCTGTTGGAAGGCGGGCATCCTCCGCACCATGCATACATGGGGCCTTCGCGGTCGCCTCCCTCTTTTTATTCGTTCCTTTTTAATGGATCGACAGTTAAGGGTACGTGTGGGTTCTGTCCTGTCCGACACCTTTCGCCAGGAGAATGGGGTGCCACAGGGCTCAGTTTTGAGCGTCGCTCTCTTCGCCATCGCGATCAATCCAATAATGGATTGCCTCCCAGCTGATGTATCAGGCTCCCTTTTCGTGGACGATTTTACCATCTATTGCAGCGCGCAGTGTACACGTGTCCTGGAGCGCTGTCTTCAGCGTTCTCTTGACCGTCTTTACTCCTGGAGTGTCGCCAATGGCTTCCGTTTTTCTGCCGAGAAGACGGTCTGTATTAACTTCTGGCGATACAAAGAGTTTCTCCCACCGTCCTTAAGACTCGGTGCCGTTGCTCTCCCAATCGTGGAGACAACCAAATTTTTAGGCCTTACATTTGACAGGAAACTTAGCTGGTCTCCACATGTGTCATATTTGGCCGCCCGTTGTACGCGTTCTTTAAATGTCCTCCGTGTTCTCAGTGGTCTGTCGTGGGGAGCGGATCGAACCGTCCTACTTCGTCTATATCGGTTGATCGTCCGCTCCAAGCTGGATTATGGGAGCTTCGTATACTCCTCTGCACGGCCATCCATCTTACGCCGCCTCAACTCCATACAACATCGAGGTTTACGACTTGCGATCGGAGCATTTTATACCAGTCCCGTAGAGAGTCTTCATGCTGACGCTGGCGAATTGCCAGTCACCTACCGGCGCGATATACTGCTTTGTCGGTATGCCTGTCGGCTACTTTCAATGCCCGACCATCCGTCTTATCGTTCCTTTTTTGACGACACTCTTGACCGTCAATATGGGTTGTATGTCTCTGCCCTGCTACCCCCTGGCGTTCGCTTTCGTCGCCTCCTTCAACACCTTACTTTTTCCCTCCCTGCAACCTTTCGAGTGGGCAAGAGCCGCACGCCACCTTGGCTCCAGGCTCAGGTCCGCGTTCACCTTGACCTCAGCTCGCTCCCAAAAGAGGTCACTCCCGGTTCGGTCTACCACTCCCGTTTTTTGGAACTTCGTTCGAAGTTCATCGACATGACTTTCATTTATACAGATGGCTCTAAGGCCAATGACGGGGTCGGGTGTTCCTTTATTGTCGAGGCACAAAGTTTCAAATACCGGCTCCACGGCCATTGTTCGGTCTTCACAGCTGAGCTCTTTGCCCTCTACCAGGCTGTTCTTTACATCTGCCGCCACCGACATTCTGCTTATGTCATCTGCTCAGATTCCCTGAGCGCCATCCAGAGCCTCAGTGATCCGTACCCGGTTCACCCTTTCGTACACCGGATCCAACGCTCTCTTCAGCAGCTGGTGGACGTCGGTTCTCCAGTTAGCTTTATGTGGGTTCCGGGCCATGTCGGTATCCCTGGGAACGAAGCTGCAGATGCCGCGGCCAAGGCTGCGGTCCTCCAGCCTCGGACAGCTTCTTGTTGCGTCCCTTCATCCGATTTTAGCACGGTGATTTGTCGGCGCATCTTATCTCTGTGGCATGCCGATTGGGCTGCAATTACCGACAACAAGCTTCGGGCCTTAAAACCTCTTCCCGTGGCTTGGACGTCCTCCTCACGCCCTTCTCGGCGGGAGGAGGTCGTTTTAGCCCGGTTAAGAATTGGACACTGCCGGTTCAGCCATCG
This sequence comes from Schistocerca americana, assembly GCF_021461395.2. Taxonomy (NCBI): domain Eukaryota; kingdom Metazoa; phylum Arthropoda; class Insecta; order Orthoptera; family Acrididae; genus Schistocerca; species Schistocerca americana. The sequence continues at coordinate 95,598,768 of NC_060125.1, read as the reverse complement.
CCATCTGCTGACGGCTGCGCCGGTGCCGTTCTGCCCATGTGGGCACTTGCTGACGGTTAGACACATTTTAATGTCCTGTCCAGATCTTAACACACTGCGCCTCGATCTTAACCTGCCAAATACTTTCGATGCCATTTTAGCGGATGACCCACGAGCAGCTGCTCGTGTTCTTCGTTTTATCAATTTGACACACCTCGCTAAGGACATTTGATGATGCTGTTTTTTAATCCTATGCCTGTCCGTCTGTCTTTTATCGTGTTTTCCCTTTTAGTTGCTGTGGTCAACTTGTGCCTCGCGGTGCATTCTTAGAGTAGTCAGGGCGCTAATGACCATTGAAGTTGTGCGCCCTAAAACCACAAAAAAAAAAAAAAAAAAAAAAAAAAAAAAAAAAAAGTTATTGTCAGGGCACACAGTTTCAAATACCGGCTCCATGGCCATTGTTCGGTCTTCACAGCATTGCTATTTGCCCTCTACCAGGCTGTTCGTTACATCTGCCACCACTGACATTCTGCTTACGTCATCTGCTCTGATTCCCTGAGTACCATCCAGAGCCTCAGTGATCCGTATCCAGTCCACCTTTTCATGCACCGGATCCAACGCTCTCTTTAGCAGCTGGTGGACGATGGTTCTCCGGTTACCTTTATGTGGGTTCCTGGCCATGTCGGTATCCCTGGGAACAAAGCTGCAGATGCCACAGCCAAGGTTGTGGTCTTCCAGCCTCGGACAGCTTCTTGTTGTGTCCCTTCATCAGATTGTAGGAGGGTCATTTGTCAGCGCATTTTATCACTGTGGCATGCTGATTTTGCTACACTTACGGACAACATGCTTCGGGCCTTAAAACCTCTTCCCACAGCTTGGACGACCTCTTCACACCCTTCTCGGTGGGAGGAGGTCGTTTTCGCCTGGTTACGAATTGGACACTGCTGGTTCAGCCACTGCTGGTTCAGCCACTGCCATTTGCTGATGGCTGCGCCAGCATTGTTCTGCCAATGTGGGCAATTGCAGACGGTATGCCACATTTTAACATCCTGTCCAAATTTTAATACACTGCACGTTGATCTTCACCTTCTATGTACTCTGGATGCCACTTTAGCAGATGACCCAGGAGCAGCTGCTCGCGTTCTTCGTTTTATACACTTGACAAACCTGTCTAAGGACATTTGATTATGCTGTTTTTTTAATCCTTTGCCTGTTAATGTCTTTTATAGTGTTGTCTCTTTTAGTTGTCTCTTTTAGTTGTCTCTTTTAGTTGTCTCTTTTAGTTGTCTCTTTTAGTTGTCTCTTTTAGTTGTCTCTTTTAGTTGTCTCTTTTAGTTGTCTCTTTTAGTTGTCTCTTTTAGTTGTCTCTTTTAGTTGTCTCTTTTAGTTGTCTCTTTTAGTTGTCTCTTTTAGTTGTCTCTTTTAGTTGTCTCTTTTAGTTGTCTCTTTTAGTTGTCTCTTTTAGTTGTCTCTTTTAGTTGTCTCTTTTAGTTGTCTCTTTTAGTTGTCTCTTTTAGTTGTCTCTTTTAGTTGTCTCTTTTAGTTGTCTCTTTTAGTTGTCTCTTTTAGTTGTCTCTTTTAGTTGTCTCTTTTAGTTGTCTCTTTTAGTTGTCTCTTTTAGTTGTCTCTTTTAGTTGTCTCTTTTAGTTGTCTCTTTTAGTTGTCTCTTTTAGTTGTCTCTTTTAGTTGTCTCTTTTAGTTGTCTCTTTTAGTTGTCTCTTTTAGTTGTCTCTTTTAGTTGTCTCTTTTAGTTGTCTCTTTTAGTTGTCTCTTTTAGTTGTCTCTTTTAGTTGTCTCTTTTAGTTGTCTCTTTTAGTTGTCTCTTTTAGTTGTCTCTTTTAGTTGTCTCTTTTAGTTGTCTCTTTTAGTTGTCTCTTTTAGTTGTCTCTTTTAGTTGCTGTTTTAACCTTGTACCTCATGGTGCATTCCTAACTTAGTCTGGGCGCTAATGACCATTGTAGTTGTGTGCCCTAAAACCACAACAAAAAAAATAGAGGTGTTCAGCTTTGGAAATAAAGTATTCTGCAGGGACTAGGTCTGGAGAGTATGGAGGATGATGCAGCACAGAGACTTTGTCTTTTCTGTAATAGTCACACACCGATGGGAATGAGTGTACATGTGAGGTATCGTGATGCAAGAATCATGAATTATCTGACCACATTTCAGCCTATTTCCTTGTCACATTCTCTCACGGTCATTGCAACGTGCCCCAGTAGCATAGTTGATTAACAGTTTATTCCTGTGGCACAAATTCATTATGAACTAGTCCTTCAAAGACAAAGAAATCTCTTTCCCGACCCATTGTGAAGATTGAACCTTGGTCTCAACATGATAACGGTAGAGCCACATCTCATCACCACTTACACTTCTCTTAAGGAATGTCTTGTTCTCATTTGCACAATCCAAAAGCTCTTCACTGCTTGTGAGGTGAAGGTCTTTCTGTTCTTGACTCGTGAGCCATGGGATGAAATTGAAAGTGACAAAATTATGCATTCCAAGATGCTGCTGAAATGTTACTCTTTGGCAGTCTCTTGGACAGCCAGTCTTTAGTTGGCACACAAATTTTTATTGATGTTCCTGACACGAGCACCATCAATGGGTGTGTCAAAGGGCGTAATGAATGAGGCTCATCTTTAACTTCCAGCAGGCCATTTTTAAACTGTGTGAACTATTTGTAATGCCAAGTATGGTCTAAGCACTTACCACTGCAAGCTTTCTCCACCCTTTGGTGTAGCTCTGTAAAGATTTTCTTGAGTTCCATGCAAAATTTAATGCAGATATGTTGCTCCTCTAACTCTGACATGTTAGCATTCTCAAACTGTGTGACAGTGCTCTCCTCAATAGAGCACTGAACAGCAACTAACAGACATACGACAATGAAACTTGTGGAAGTTACAGGCATGTGCAGGAATGCTGACCACATCTCATTTCAACACACCATTGCTGCAAAATTGCAAATGTTCTGGAAATTTTTGAACAGGCCTCGCATGAAGATGTGGAAAAGTTTTTTAAAGAAAATATATATGTATGTTCAAAACAAAGTTGATATGAGTGAGTTGATAATGTCAGGATATTTTGTTTGCTATAGTCAGCCAGGCCTAATATAACTGAGCATATATTATTAGGTAGAAAGGGATCATTTCTATTCAAATTCTTTTCCCAAGTACTGACCAGTCAGTTACAATAAGTTCTTATTTTCTTTTGTGAGTTTATGTAGAAGACACTGCAATTTCTGTAAAAATTAGTCACATCACTGCATGCAATCATGTATACTAAGACAATAATAATATTATGTTGTTGTAGCTATACACAGCAATTTATTTATATATTTATTTATTTATTTATTCATTCATTCCACATGATCTGATGGTACACAGTGTGTTGCAGATCTCGGAAAATATAAGTTAACATTGTTAACATAAATTGACAAAAATTATCCTAATGTATTAAATTGCAAATATTGGTTAAGTTTACTTCACTCAAACTGAGCAATTTCTTCAATATAACACAGATCGCAATATTGCTGTTTTTAAGTATTCATTTATAGAGTAAAAACTGTGACACAACAAATATGACATCACAGCTTTGCTAAATTTTATGTTGTCTTCGGTGGACTCAATACTAGTGGGAAGATTGTTGAAGAGTTCGAAGCCCATATGGAAAGATTCCTTCTTTCACAGTTGAGTGTTTCTCATTAAAACATGCAGATTTGTGTTTTTCCTGGTGTTGTGGTTATGTATTTCATTATTCTTTGACTCTGGAGTCAGTTGGCACTATGTGGTTTCTGAAAAATTTGAGTCTCAAGAATGTGTAGGAAAGACAGTGAGAGGATTTCCAACTTTTTGAAGATGGATTTGCAGGAGTCTCTGGGTTTGCTCCCAGTAATAATCCTCATTGCTCTCTTCTGGATTTTGAATGTGCTCAGAGCAGTTGAAGAATTTCCCCAGAATATCACATCATATTTTAGGTGGGCGTGTATGTAAGCATAGTACGCGCTGGGTAATGTTTTCAGGCTAGCACACGATTTCAGTACACTCAATGCATAACAGCCAGTACTAATTCTGGCATTTACCTTTCTTGTATGTGTGTTCCATTTCAGGTTATCTTGACCCACAGATCCAGGAATTAGAAAACAGCATCAGTATCTTTTGGCTGGTTATTTACAGTGATAAGTGGCTGAGAGGAATTTGCATTTTGTGTTGTGTGAAGGTTCATGGAAGCTGTCTTTTTGGTGTTGACAGTTAATCTGTTGATTTTAACCCAGTTGCTGAGTTGTTCAGTGGCCAAGTTCACTGTTTTTTGCACAGCCTCTGTATTATCCCCTTTGAGGAGTACAGTTGTGTAATCCCAAATGTTATTGTTTTGTGTGCATCTTCATTCAGTCTCAAGTCATTGATATACAAGAGGTAAAGTAGGGGTCCCAATACTGAGCCTTGTGGCATACCTTGCCTTAAAGTTTTATTACTTGATAGGATTTCGGGTATTGAGTTGGTTTTTTCTATTAGTGTATTTCATGCTAACTCTCTGCATCCAATTGGTTAGGAATGAAGCAATCCAATTGTTTGCAATTCTTCTGATACCATAGTGTTCTATTTCTTCCAGCAATATTTTGTGGTCAACAGTGTCAAACGCCTTGGACAGATCCAGAAATATGCCTGTTAAGGGTTGTTTTCTATCTAACAAATCTAATAGCATATTTATGCAATCATATACTGCAGTTTCAATAGATTTTTTGCTTCTGAACCCATGTTGAGCTAATCTTAGTAAATCTTTTTTTTTTTTATAATGAAGTTCATCAGTTTGTTTGTATATTATTTTTCCAAAAACTTCAGAAAAGCAGGATGAGATTGAGATAGGCCTGTAGTTATTCATATCTTTATTACCACCTTTTTTGAAGATATGAATTACTTTAGAAAGCTTCAGAGCTTCAGGGAAAGTACCTGCCAGGAAAGAACAGTCACAGAGGTTAGTTAATGGTTCAGCAATTGTGTGTACACAATTTTTGATTACAGTTGCTGGGATACCATCAGTTCCAGCTGAATATAAATTTCTTAACTCTCTCAGGGCTTTTGCAACATAATTTTCAGTGACTTTGGTAATGAAAATTGACTTTGCATATGTGATATATTTGGTTTGCTGGTTGGTAGTTTGTGTTAGGATTATTTTTGACCAATTTTTCAGCTATGCTCATAAAGAAATTGTTGAGAGTTCACCACAACTTCCGGATTAGATACAGATTCATTGTTGAGTTTGATTTCTATGTTCGTGTGTGTAGCTTTCATTTCCCCTCTTTCCCTTTTTATGATATTCCCCGTTGCTTTTACTTTATTACTGGATTTGTCAATGTACACATCATTTTGCATCCTTTTGGCTTGTCTTACCACTCTTCTTACGATACATGTGTAGTTTTTATAGTATTCTGTTAGATGGGGGGTCATTACTTTGTTTACATAACATGTGGAGTATTCTTTTATGTTTGTAAGAGATTTTTATAGCTGATGTAATCCAAGTCTTGTTTCTCTTATTATTATTTATTCTTACTGGTTTTTGTGGAAAAGCCTCTTCCAAGTGGTGAATTATTTTGTCAAGAAATATGTTGAATTTCATGTGGACATCATTGGCTGTGTACATCTCTGTCCACTTTTCTTTACTGAGGAGCTTATTCAAGTTATCTTGAGTGAAAAACCTTCATAAAGTTTTAGGTGGGACTGGGTTTGAGGTATCTTTGCTAACATCAACCTTTAGAATGACAGCTTGTTGGTCGCTGAATCCTGCATTGTATACTTCAAAGAGTTGGGTTAAGTTTATTTCTGTTTGCAAATATTTGATCTAGAGCTGTCTTGGTTGTGGGTGTTATTCTAGTGGGCTCGCTTACAAGGCCATGCAGATTATAAGTTTTTGCAATGTTAATCAATGTCTCCCTGTTTCTGTTGTGGATGGGAGAGTCTATATTAAAGTCACCATGTATAATCACATCCTGTTTGCACTGACTTACTTTGGATAGAAACAAGTCCATTTGTAACAGAAAATCGTTAATACTACTGGAGGGGGACGGTAAATTGTAGCTACAATTTGATTTAGATCTGTAAGCTTTATGGCTGCACATTAAACGAACTAGTCTGTTGTTATTTCCTTTAAGGTAGGAAGTAGTCTATATTCAACGTCTTCTTTTAAGAAGATGGCAACCCCACCATGTCCATCATTTGATCTGGAGTAGTGTTCACACAATTTGAAATTTGGTAGTGAGGTTAACTTAACTAAGTGCAGAGCCAGTGCTCTGCTAGGCATACTACTGAGATACCACTGAATCACTGGTCAGCAAAATGCTTAAGTCATCAGTTTTGTTGCTCAAGGACATTGTGATAACAGATTTTCAGGTCTGAGTGGAGTTTACTCAGGGGGCTCAAAGTCATATTTACTGTGGCACTGACCTTGAGTTTAAATTGTGCTGTATATGAGGTAAGCTGAAATCTTGTCATGAACTGATGGACTATTTATGCAGCTTATCTCAGATAGTAGTTCATTATAGATAACTGTGTCGTCTGGAAAAAGCCTGATTTTACTATTAATACTGTCTGCAAGGTCTTTAATATATAACATGAATGGCAGGAGTCCCAAAACAGTTCTCTGGGGCACACCTGAAGTTGCTTCTTCATCTGATGATGACTTTCCATCCAGGGCAACATTCTGTGTCCTCACTACCAAAAAGTTCTCAGTCCACTCACAAATGCCACTTGATACGACGAGACAAATGCTTCTTTGAAATCAAGAAACACTGCATCTACCTCATTGTCTTTACCCAAAGCTTTCAGTACATCATGTGCGAAAAGTGCGAACTGGGTTTCACCTGATCAATATTTTCAAAAACTGTGCTGGTTTTTACTGGGGAGGTCATTGTGTTAAAGATACCTCATTATGTTTGACCCATAGTATGTTCAAATTTCCAACTATAAATCAGTGCGAAGGATATGTGACAGTAGCTTCTTTGTGGGTGACTTTTACTATCCTTCTTGTAGATGGGTATGACCTGTGCCTTTTTCCAAGAACTGGGCACTATTTTTTTGTTCAAAGGATCTATGATAGACTATAGTGAAAACAGTTCCTAACTCAATCACAAAGTCAGTATAGAATCTTGCAGGAATTCCATTGGAGCTTTGTTCAGCTGTAATGGTGTCAGCTGTTCAACACCACTGACATGAATAATTATTTCATTCTTGTTTTCAGTGGTATGATGATTAAATTGGACAGTTCTCATTGGTTTTCCTTGGTAAAGAAACAGTTGAAAATGTAGTTCAGCATTTCAGCTTCTGCTTTGCTATCCTGAATTTCAGTTCCAGTTTCATTTTCTAGATACTGGACACTAGCTTTGATACTAGTAACAGCCTTTACATACGACCAGAATTATTTTGGGCATTTTGTGACATATCATTTGATAATATTCTTGTATGGAAGTCATTGAAGACATATTGCATTGCTATCTTGACTGCCAAATGTCCATTCATCATCTCTCTACCTATAGTCCATTGCTTTGTTTTACTTCTATTATGCGGTCAGCTCTGTTTCTTTCGAAGTTTCTTTGGAGTGGACTGTATGTCATGGAAGCTCTCTCGCATTATGAACTGTTCTATTAGGTACATAACCATCTAGTGTGTGGTCAACTATTCTTTTAAACTTGAGCAATAGTTTATCTACATCTTCCTGACCTGTGCTGAAAGTTAAAGTTCCTCACTGAGCTGAAACATTACTGATTATTTTTTTTCTAGTTTACTTAACATATGTAACTTTCTGCTAGTTAGAGTGGTCCTTTGTACTTCGGTAATAATTGTAGTCACAACTGCTTCATGCTCACTGATATCAGTTCTGATGTGACCATTCTCAAAGAGGAAGCATCTCATATATGTAATATGTGTGTGAGATTACAGCTCTCAGCAACCTCTGGAATGTGAACTATTAACTGCCTGAGATCTGCTTTACACACAAACTGTTAGCCTGTATTTTCTTGCCAAAACTGAATGCTTTTGGAGAAAATTAAACTATTTGTGCATGGTGACATAGCTTTATGGTCAAACACTATGGGTCTATGGGCCCCAAGCAGGCAACACATACCCCAAATGGGGATAAATATGTCACAGTATTTTACACATGACAGAGCCAATTAAAATGTTTTTACTTGATACCATGTTTTTGTGTTAATTAATTAATTTAATTAATTAATTTAATTAATTAATTAATTAATTAATCAACACAAAAGAAATGCTAATTTTTTATTAAATTACATGATAATTAAGATAAGACCACATGCTGGAGCTCAAACCTGGAACGTTCAGGCTCAAGAGCTTAGAAATAGTTTGTGGTATTATATGCACTTGAGCACTTGAGCTATAAGATTGCATAACATTTCTTATGACGGTGCGGGTCAGTTGCATGGATATGAAAGTAGGTCAGGCCAGAAGTGGAGGCAAATTGCCCAGATGTGAAAGCAGTTCAGGCCAGAATGTCCTGTCAAACTCCTAGTGATATGTGCATCTCATTCCATGCACACACAGCATGAATCCCAGTAAACCAGATAGTGGACCAATGAGATTCATCTGACTCTCATTATGTCAATAGCTTGTTTATTGTGAAGCAGATAAACATATACTGTCTAAGTTGTGTATGCTTTTTCAGCCATACATAATGAATAGCAGTCATCATAGAACAGTCATAAGCTATTAATTCATAAATTCCAGAAGGTTTCATAAATGTGCAAAATTGCATGAGAATTTCAAATGGAATAAAGATGCACTTGAAAAGTCAAGTAATTTGGTAAACATTGTGACAAACCAAATGAAAAGTGTAGATAACTCATAAATTAGCATCTTGTGAAACTATTACACACTAATCAAATGATTCTTGCATTTTGTTTTGTATGAAAAATGACTTGCCTTTACGAGAAAAAACAAACTGAAATGCTATTTTTGATGACTGATCACAGTTTAGAGGAAGGGCAAAAATTTCCAGAATTTTCTAAGCCATTTTGCTGTTGTCGAATTCACTGTGTCTTATGAAATTACAAAAATTACTCCACAGAAGTAAGAGTGCTCGAAATGTGAAAAACTGTTCCAAAGTGTCTTGTGTTGATGTACATATGAAGAAATGTCCTATTCAAATTTAAGTGTTGTAATTGAGAAATCTTGTTAATAATGTATTTGATAGTCTGTTTTACATTAATAATCTACCACACACCAATAATAAGTAAGAGATGCCATTTTAGGAAGTAGCATTATCAAAAATTAGTTAAAAGTAAAAAATACTGTGAAACAGAAGCTTTTGGCAACTAACACAAATTTCCATTTTCTAGACAGGAAAAATTTTTAGACATGAAAGAAACTGTTTGTTTGCAAATATTGCTACAGTACAAGTCCGCCTTCTGTGTCGAGGTAAAAGACGGCATGCAGCTGATGATGTGTGGGCAGACAAGTCTGCCTGCTATGTAATATATTTTAAGAACTTATTAATTATATTCACCACAGGCCTCTGTAGCTGAAGAATGAAAAATTTCTTCCAAATACCTATGAAACATTATACATCACTTAAATATGTAGAACTCATAATATTTACAAAATTTGCACTCATGTCGGAAAGCAACAAAACTAGTCAAAAATGGCTGGATCAGCTTATGGCAGATTCTACTGCACATTCATTTGTGTGATTTTAAAATCACTTGCGAGACTGAAACACTGACCAGATCAGAAAACATTAGTAATTAGGTATAATATGCTGCAGATACGACTGTCTTCAGCAATTGGGTAATGAAATCTTATAGAACCATTTTGAGAGCAGCTCTAAATATGCCAAATGTATTTCTAAATGAACCCAAATAGAATAACATTCTGAAAGCAACTATAGAGTTTTGTTATGCATTAACCTACTGGTTGAGCATGAGCAAGAAGAGAATTTGATTTCCTGTAAATCAACATGCAAATTGATGTTGAAACTTGTGGTAGTGGTTGAGAAGTGCAAAAATTGTAATGGTAGGAAAGAGAGAGAACCGGGGTTATTATGGGACCGATAGGAAATAATGTAGATGCTTGGAAAATCTGGGAATCTAAAAACAATTTACACTGATGTCATACTTTCAGCTTGTTTATATTTATGATCTTAACCAGGTACTAAGAGATTTGTAGGAACCAATGGAGAAAAGATGCATGTCCTAAAATTTCTAATATTTTGTGGCTACTGAGGTGAAATTGCACCTCCAATATTTAATGCCACAATTGTGGGAAAGCATTTGTACTGGAGAAACAACAAGAGCTCTGGAACCAGTGGAAAGTATTCTCTTATGTGTTTCTGGGTGCCATGCACTACAGATAAAGTGCTGAAATTGTAGATACATTTTTATAATCGACTCATACCCAAGGTGTTACCATTTGGACATAAAATGTGTTCCTAGACTGAACTACTTTCAAATCTCTGACTACATGGTACACACAAACTGAGAAGAGCATGTCATTGTCAGTCCCTGTCATAATTATGACACTGCATACTATTTTCATATGCCAAAAACAGTGGCTGTGAGAATGTGGTATATTTACAGCTAGGAGGGTAATTAGTGTTCTGTGGACATCCTTCACTCTTGAGTTGAAAGAGTACCTCCTTCATCACTCAGAAGGGAACCCAGTGAAAAATACCCAAAACATCGTCCACACGTTGGGCTCCTGTTTGGCCCACAGAGCAGAGGTACTCATTTCTGTTATTTATGTACCCTGAAGCAGGAGATTTGAAAGTGCTGCAGTTCTCAACTCAAGTTTCATCATTATTACGTTTCAGTGAAGTACTTTGTACTTAAATTTTCCTATTATTTTCTTTTCTTGCATGTCATTTACAGTAAAGTAATGTACACATCTAATTCTCTTTGTGATGTTCATTAGATACATTGGCAGAAACAAAACAAAATACCTGGCTGCAGCTGTGACATCAAGAGTGGGTCAGAGCTGCAGTCAGGTCAGGCTCAGTGGTGGCAACACCTGCCAGCTGATCGGTGAACTTCATGATGTTCGTAATTGTAAGTATTCCAATAATTACATATATCATAAGCAGCTGTACTTTTTAGAAATGTTTGTATTTGGACCTTGCTGTCTTTCTCCTGTTCAACTTTTTATTTGTCAATTTTTCTTAATCCTACTATAAATTTACTCATTTGTGTAATGATGTCTGAGAATTAAAAAAGTTTACAGATGGGAAATTAGGAAATGCTGAATAAGTAGGTAGATAACCAGGTACTTGCGTTTTCTTTAGCATCCTGCAAGTTGATCAGGATCAGAGCTGACTAATGTTAATTTGCAGTTGTGTAGTAGGCTCTTCCAACTCATAGCATTGGTGTCTAAAATTACAAGCTGGAAGGTTTCCAGCTAGGGAACTTGCTGCAAAATGATAAGGAAATTTTGAACAAAATATCTAATGCCAGACAGCTGTGTATGATAAGAAACTGGGATTAATCCAATGAGGTAATAACACAATGAGTTTGTATAAGGTGTGATCAAACATTGGGAATTTCTTAATTTTGTAGGCTTTATACATCGTATTTTCATCTTTTATCTTGTTAATACACACAGTTCCTGATGTATTTTTGAATTTTCAACTGTTTTGAATATTTAGTTTCTTGTTGACAGCTGAAAAAGTGATACATATTTTCTAGTAATCAATGAAAGATGGATAAATGAATTTGCATTAAAATTAGTTTTAAAACAGAATGAAGTACAACAAAATGTTGGCTGTGGGTTTTGGCAAATCTACTACCAAATAGGAAAGAATTTAAAAGTGATTTAAATGTTTCAAAGAGCGTTGAAGGTATTGAAGACAATGACCACCCTGGATGCCCAACCACACCAATAACTGATGACAGTGTGAAAGAAGCAAACAAAATGGTTCTGCAAAATCTGAGAGTTTGCTGATGATGTTGGCATATCCTTTGGCCCATTCCAAGCAAATTCTTTGAATGTTTTGGGCATGAAACCTGTAGGAACTAAGTTTTTCTGTGAAGTTGTTGAATTTTGACCAAGAAAGAAATTGTGTAACACTGCTCAATAATTGTTGAATTGGGTCAGCAATGATCCAGAACTTCCAAAGAAAGGTATAATGGATAATGAAACTGAGGAACTGTGGCCCAGCAAAGAAAACTGCCTGAAGAGCCAAGACTGAAAAAAATTCTAAAAATTTAATCTCATGTGAGAGTTCCCCCACTCTTTTCTTAGATTAAAATGGGATATTGCATCAAGAGTTCCTGCTTCATGGTTGTACAGTCAGTAAGTAATACTACCCACAAGTTAAGCCCCATTTGTGTGAAGCAATACACAGAAAATGACCAGAACTGTGGCAAAACTACTCACGGAAATTGCATCATGATAATTTTCCCACTCGCACCTCAATGCCTGTTTACGGTTTTGTTTTTTCTTGCCACAAAATTGTGGTGTTTACTCAGGTAGGGTATTTTCCAGACATAGCCCCTGCAGTGTTTTCCTATTCCTGAGGCTGAGGAGAACTGTGTAAGGATGTTGTTTTGCCACTATGAGGTAAAAACAGAATTGCTGAAGGACACAACAGAAAGTGAATTCCATAAGAAGTTTGAAGATTGGATAAAGTGCTGGTACATGTGTTTTATAGCTGAGGGCAAATACTACCAAAGGGACAAATTTGAAGTTGATGAATAAATAAATATTCTGTGATAAAATCAAGAATTCCCTTTGCTTAAACATCTTCAATATTGTACAATCCTGTTTCTACCCTGTGCATCTAAGTGCTGTGAGAAAGTTAGCCCCACTCCAGAAGCAGAGCATAGCAGTTCCTGTGTCTAAGGCAAGCAGTCATTTGAATACCTCACAATGCCTGTTGCAGTGTTTATATTGGCTCCCAAATGTGACACCTATGGATTGCATGCTGCATATATCACCTGGGCTTCTTCCATCCCAGCTTCACTATTTATTGCCATGTAGTCTTACTGTCCTTAGCCAAAGAACAGTTTCTCAGCAACCTGGTTGAAATAAAGTTTCACTTCTGCATGTACACATTATGCCATATTATTCTTTGAAACTACTCAAGGTACCTAATGTAAATCATTTTCAATACTTGCCCCTTGAGAGAAAGTCTTGTAGTCTGTCCTTGGACTCCAAAAATATTTCTGTCAGTTTTATGCAGGACACACACACACACACACACACACACACACACACACACACACACATTTATCTTCATTACATAATTAATTTTTAATTGCTCTATAAATCCTTTAATATACGGATTAACCTCTCTATACATTTAATTCATCTCTTTCCAGTAAACCTAAATCTTTCACCATATAAATTTACCAGTATGCATAATGAATTCATCTTTTTCAGTTAATCATAGTCATTCAATACATGAATATATTATAAAATGCAATCTTTTATCTTGAACATAAAAATAATTGTTTAATCTGATTTGCATGTAAACATCTTCAATACATAAATCTACAAACATTTATCATTCTCTTATCATGAATAACACACAGTACCCATATACAGTACAGGATTATTGTGATTACAATATGAATACACTCAAGTCTTTTAAAACCACTTATTTTCGTCTCTTGCCTATTCTTGACATAAACATCGGTGGTTCACTTCTCTATACATCCCCTAAATATTGCCTTGACACATTGTTTATTTCAGATGTTAGATCACTACTACATACTTCATATCTAATGGGTGTTCTTCCAAACACTTCTTCCCTATTCTCTCTGAAATGTCTTCAGCAGGTTTATATTTGATCATTTCTCTTTTAGGACAGTGATTCACTATTGTACCTCCCCACATTTAATGGAAATGAAAAACCCCCTCAGGGGGCTTGCCACTCCTTGGCGGGTTCGTGCATGGATAGCATGGGGCCCCAACCTTTGCAGCACTTTTTCCCTTCTATGCTGTATTTCTATCCTCTTCCTGTTCTTCTTCTCGTCCATTGGGGAACATGTCTGAGGTAGTACTGGGAACATTCTGCATTCTGTCGCTGACCTGTGAATGCTCTTGACTTTATTTTAAACTCCCTTTTCCTTTATTTTTTCCCTTCACCCTCTAGTTCCTCCACTTCAGCATTAGAGGATCCTTTTCTTCTTGTTCTTCCTCCCTGTGCACTTCTGAAGGCTGGCCCAAGTGTCTGACACACAAAAGGTGACTGGGTAATGCATAATTCCCAGCCTCGGGTCAACAGGTAGGTTTTGCACGTACCCCCAGGTACAAGTGAGGCCCAGGGAGGGGACTGCCTGACCTGTAACCTTCCTGACTTGCAATTGGTCCCTCCATCAGTTGTTCAGTAGGTGTGACCTGATGTGTGAACAATCACCTAAGGTAGGTGAGCCCCCTTGTGAATGGGTCCCCCAGTTGGAAGGAGCATGCCATTGGAGACGCTGGAAATCATCTGGGATATCCTCATGATGAGTCAATCATCCTCTCCATTGACATTGAGGAAACGTAAACTTACTGAGGCTACTGATCTACAGATCCTTCAGACTACACTGCAGTTCCTTGTCATATCACATACTGAAGAGAGTTGGTCCTTCGCCCCAGTCAATCCGTTTATTATTCAGAAAGGTGTTAATGCCATTGCTGGCTCTCTGAAATCCTGCTCTCATTTATGAAATAGCACTTTGCTTTTGGAGACTGCTTCTGATTCTCAAGCACAACAACTGCTTGCTGCCTCGCTTCTCCATGGCTACCCTGTTCGTGTCAAGGCACATAGAACTTCGAATTCTTCCCATGGTGTCATTTACACCAAGCTGCTTGACGGTCTAACCGAGGCTGACTTACTTCTCTGATCAGGGTGTCGTTGCTGTCCATAGGTGGTGCTGCAGTCCAAGATTAAAGCAGGCTCTGAAATTATCACAGTCTGCCCGTACATTGCGAATCCAATGCACTGCTATCAGTGACATTGTTTAAACATACTCAAACATCTTGTCAACACCAAGCCAAAGGTATAACCTGTGGCATGGATGCACACAAGGGCAAATGTCTGCCTCATCCTCCCCGCTGTGTGCAAAGGTGGCCGTGCCGCCTCGTCCTGGGATTGTCCCATTTATCTACACGTGTGGGCTGTTCAGGAGATATGGGTAAAGGAAAAGGTGCCTTACCCACTAGCTCGCAGGTTACTGGCTAGTTGCAAACCCTGTGTTCTCCTGTCTGGCATCTATAGTTCCATTTTTGTTACCCCCCTCGCTCCATGAAGGATGTGGTCATGCAGACATGCAACCCCAAATTTGGCTCTGATATTGTGAAGCCACTCAGTGTCAAGGTAGCATCACCTTCCCCCCCAACCCACTGAGCACCTAACCATTAAACTCTCACCTAAAGGGGCAAAGCTACCCACTATGCAACTGGCAGGCAGAAAAGGACGGGAGTAGTACTCCCTCCAGCCAAACAACACCAAAGTCTTCCTTTGACCAGAAGGGCTTGAAGAAGTGCACTAAGGGCAAACAGTCTTCTCCTTCACCCACTCAAAGGTCCTGCTTGACAGTCTCGCCACGTGATCACATTGCCTGGAAGGCCTCTGTCTCTCGTGCACACCACTGACCGTTTCTCGGCACTGGACTCCACAGACTGACCTCACAAGCATTCCAATGCTTCTGTGGAACATGTGGAGCAGGATACTTCTGCTTCTGTGCCCTGTAGTAGCAACTCCACACCAGCTGTCCCTCGGCAGCCGCCGAGTTGACACCCCCTACGTCCTTTGACCTCATGACTGTCCTCCAATGGAAAGTTTGCAGCCTTCAGTCCCACAGAGAGGATTTATGGCTGCTTCTGGCATCAGAGCATCCCCTTGATTTCTGCCTTTAGGAAACAAAATTTCACCCTCAAGACGGCTTCGAGCTTCCACATTACTTATCGATCCATTTTGATCTTCCCCCTGACATTAGCATCCCATCTCATGGGGGTGTCATGCTGCTCATACGGGATTACCTACGCAGCCATCCTGTCTCCCTGACTACCCATCTTCAAGCTGTTGCCATTTGCCTTTTCCTTCCACACCTGACTTTCTCCCTCTGTACCATTTATGTACCTCTATCCTTCGATGTCACCAGGGCAGACTTTCTTCAGCTTATTGGGCAGGTACCTCACCAATTTCTGCTTCTTGGTGGCATTAATGGGCAGCACCCCTTTGAGGTTCTCACAGAACCCATCCAAGAGGTGCCCTCTTGGCTGATCTTCTTCATCAACTAAACCTCTTCTTCCTGTCAATGCAATTTGTGCATGGAGATGTGCCACTCTACACTGGAAAACTGCATTTATTGTAAACAGTTGTGTGCAAAGTATCGAGTTTTTCAGGATAGCAAAATAGCTAACAGGATTTCATTCACTAGTTCCTTTAACAGTTCCACACCTTCCCCTGTAGTGTTGGCCAGCTTCTGATGGCTCTCTGGAACCAAGATGCATTCCCCCATTTCTGATCTGACAGTAGGTGCCAATGTCATCGTAGGCTCAGGCAATACCCTTCCCTTCTTCAAATCATGAGTGCTATAATGACGCATTCACTATTAGGGAGCTAGATCATGCTCTCAGTTCATCTCAGTCCTCCGCCCCAGGGCCAGACTCTATCCACATTCAGATGCTGCGGCACCACTCTCTTGCAGGCAAGTGCTTTCTGCTTAACACATACAACCACATACGGGTTGAGGGCACATTTCCAGGATGCTGTCATGAAGCCACCATCATACCCATACCTAAGCCCGGTAAGGACAGAAACCTTCATTCTAGCTACCACCCCATCTCTCTTACCAGGTGCATTTGCAAGGTAATAGAACATATGATTCATGCCCAGCTGGTGTGGTGGCTGGAGTCTCGCCACGTACCCACAAATGCACAGTGTGGATTTCGTGTTTTCTTTGCGCATTTTTACAATACTGAGTTTTCAAGTTGCGTGAGTGTTGTGCCTTGTTGGACACCAATATTCAGGAAAATGGTGTTCCTCAGGGTTCCGTCCTGAGTGTCATCCTCTTTGCTATCGCCATTAATGCTATAATAGCCTGTCTCCCACCAGGCATCTCCTACTCCCTTTCTGTCAATGACTTTGTGATCTTTTTGCAGTTCTCCATGGACCTGTCTAACTGAGCAATGTCTTCAGTGCTGTCTTTATCATCTTCACTCCTGAATATCACCAATGGCTTTCACTTTTCCACTGACAAAACTCATCTGTATGAATTTCTGGTGGCACAAATGGTTTCTCCAACCATCTCTACATCTTGGGCCTGTTGCCCTTCCATTCATTGACACTAAGAAATTCCTGAGGCTCACGCACATTAGGAAACACTCTTGGTCCTCCCATGCCTCTTATCTGGCAGCCCGCTGTATGCTGTTCCTCAATGTCCTCCATGCCCTCAATGGTACTTCTTGGGTTACCAATCGAACCACCCTCTTCTGTTTATACCAGCTCCCTCCAGCGTCTTTGTGCACTGTACACTCCTCATCCCTTAGTGTGGCGGGTACAGGAAAACTGTCACTTGCTCACTCTTGGTGGAGCCAATGTCTCTTTTCTGTGAGTCCCTGGTGACGTTGGTCTGCCAGGCTGCAGTGCTCAGACTGCCCCCCCCCCCCCCCCTCCCGCCGCACACCATGTGGGTCGAGAGGCTAGAATAGCCTGAGGTATTCATGCCTGTCATATGAAGTGACTAAAAGGGATTTCACACATTTCGGCATTTATGTGATGGTCCCCTGTAGGGTTTGACCTCCATTCTTCAAAATTTTTCTGAAGAGTTAGCCAATTCCGGAAAGGCACCTTAAAAGGTGCATTGTGCCCATCGTGCATTGAGATCTTTAGCCAACTTTCTCATTGTCACATTGCAGTCCTGCCCATTCCTCGTCTCTTGGGTGAGGACACTTTCCTGGGTGTGTTTTCCACCATGCACTACGCAGTGTCGATTTCTGCGTCAATACTAACCATGGAGGTATTTGCACCTGATATCCAGAACGGTAGCCAGTCCATTGTGGTGGCACCACCATGTTCCCTGTTAACTGTACCCCCCTGACCACACACGGATCACTCTGCTGATGCCTGCGCTGTTAACTCCACGCATATGCCAAGGGGTATATGCCCACTCCCTAGGGCATTGCATTGGGACTCCCAGCAATGGCCATCCTGCCAGGTAGCATTTGCTGCAGCTAGGTGGCGCCCATGGGGAGGGCCCCTGGTCGGAGTGGGTGGCATCATGGCGGATGATGCTCGATGAAGCATAGTCCATCATCTCTTGCTGGTGGTCAAACACCAGCAGTCTCCAAGTGATCATGAGCTCAATTCAGCGCACAGAAGTACAAATCATTCCCCTCCCTGGCCACACCGTGGGATAAACGTCAGGCTAAGGATGGCAACAGATCTTTTTTGTCCCGGTACCTTGTATGTTAGAGAGCTGATGGGGAATCTTTCATGACGATGGAGCTTCAGTTTTTTGTCGAGCATTTAGAGGACAAGTTCGACGAGGTGGAGGGCTTGTCGAAAATGAGATCTGGGTTAGTCTTCATCAAAACAGGATCCTCTGCCCAGTCATGGCAGTTAATCACTTGTGCCAATCTGGGGGATGTTTCTGTAACCATCACGCCCCCCTAAGAGCTTAAATATGGTCCAGGGTATCATATTTCACAGAGACATTCTTTTGCAGTCTGACTATGAGCTGCACACCAATTTAGAGGGGTGAGGTGTACATTTCATCCAGCGTGTCCACTGGGGTCTGAAGGGTTGTCAGGTTGCCACCGGTACCTTCATCTTGGCCTTTGAGGGTGATATATTGCCTTAGATGGTCAAGGTGATGGTGTACCGGTGTGATGTAAAGCCCTATATCACTCTCCCAGTGTGGTGCTTTAAGTGCTAAAAGTTCAGCCATACGTCTTCCCGCTGTATTTCCAGCATCACATGCTGAGACTGCAGACACCCATCACTTCCCAATACTCAATGTGCCCTGCCTCCCATCTGTGACAGCTGTGGAGAGCACCATTCGACTTGCTCACCTGATGGCAGGATTCTCAAGAAAGAAAGGAAAATCATGGAGTACAAGACTCTGGATAAACTCACCTACACTGAGGACAAGACAAAATTTGAGCCTCTGCGTATGACATCGTCTTTCGCCGCCGCTACAACAGCTCTGGCACCATCAGCTCCGCCAAACCAGGTCACCTCTCAGAGCTGAAACACTACATCTTCCCCCTTGATGGTGGGGGAATTTCCCTCCCTGTTGCTCCTGCATCATCTACTACGGGAGAATTACCCCCCAGCCTTTCGCACACTCAAACGGTGGCTGGAAGGGAATGTCCTCTCATTCACTACATGCTGCATTGATTCCTAGAATGCCCCATTTACAGAGTGCGAGCTCCTCAGTGCCCTTGCACATTGCCCCAACACAGCTCCTGGGCCTTATCATATCCACAGCAAGATGATTAAACATCTCTCGTCAGACTACAAACGACATATTCTGTTCAGCTTCAACTGGATCTGGTGCGATGGCATCTTTCCATCGCAGTGCCGAGAGCAGCTTGATGTGTATAGCTATTGGCTCATCAGCCTCACCAACGTTCTTTGTAAGCTGCTGGAATGTATGGTACTTCGGCGGTTGGGTTGGGTCCTGGAGTCACGTGGCTTGCTATCTCCATGTCAGGGCGGCTACCGCCAGGGTCGCTCTACCACTGATAATCTTGTGTCCATTGAGTCTGCCATCCGAACAGCCTTTTCCAGATGGCAACACGTGGTTGCCATCTTTTTTGACTTACGTAAAGATTACTACACGACTTGGCGACATCATATCCTTGCCACATTTTATGAGTGGGGTCTCCGGAGACCACTTCCAATTTTTATCCAAAACTTCTTGTCTCTCCGTACTTTTCATGTCCATGTTGGTGAGTCCCAGAGTTCCATCCATATCCAGGAGAATGGAGTCCCGCAGGGATCTGTATTGTCTCTCTATTTTTAGCGACCATTAATGGTCTAGCAGCAGCTGTCGGGCCCTCCGTCTCACCTTCTCTGTATGAAGAAGACTTCTGCTTTTCGTACTGCTGCTCCAGTACTATTGTTGCTGAGCAGCGCCTCCAGGGAACCATCCACAAGGTGCAGTCATGGGTACTAGCCCACGGATTCCAGTTATCAGTTGCAAAGTCGTGTGTCGTGCACTTCTGTCGGCATCGTACCATTCATCCGGAACCCGCACTTTACCTTAATGATGATCCACTCACTGTAGTGGAGACATATCAATTCCTAGGGATGGTTTTCAATGCTTGATTGACTTGGCTCTCTCATCTCCGGCAGCTTAAGCAGAAGTGCTGGCAATACCTCAATGCCCTCCGTTGCCTGAGCAACACCAATTGGGATGCAGATTGCTGTACACTACTACAGCTCTACACAGCCCTTGTCCAATCCAGAATTGACTATGGGGGTGTGGTTTATGATTCAGCAGTGCCTTCAGCATTGCATTTACTCAATCCTGTGCACCACTATGGGGTTCGATTAGCAACAGAAGCTTTTAGGACCAGTGCGGTGATGAGTGCACTGGTGGAGGATGCTCGCCAGTTACGCAGCACACATTTGTATTTCCTCTGAGCATCTGAATCACTGTCTCCTTTTCCTGCCCATGGTAGTCCATCTCCCATATTGGCGGCCCAGATCAGGGCTAATGGTTGTGGTTCGCGTACCGTCCCTTCTCTCCGTACTGCAGTCCTTCCCTTTACCATCTCTACATGCAGTCCGTTCACGTACGCCTCCATGGTGTATGCCTTGGCTGCAGCTTTGCCTGGACCTTTTGCATGGCCCTAAGGACTCTGTTAACCCTGTGGCTCTCTGCTGTTACTTCCTCTCAATTCTTGATGAGTTCGGGGGCCCTGAAGTGGTTTACACAAACAGCTCAATGGCTGATGGTCACGAAGGCTTCACATTTGTTCATGGAGGACATGTTGAGCAGCAATCCTTGTCAGTTAGCTGCAGTGTTTTCACTGCAGAGCTGGTGGCATCATCTCATACTCTTGAGCACATTCGCTCATGCCCTTGTGAGTCATTTATCCTGTGTACTGACTGAGCAGCCTACAAGCAATTGACCAGTGCTACACTGACCACTCTCTGGTAGCATCCATTCAGGAGTCAGTCAGTGCTGTGGAACAGTCCTGCCATTCTGTGGTGTTTGTGTGGACCCCAGGACATGTCAGAATCCCCGGCAACGAACTTGCCAACAGGCTGGCCGAACAGGCAATGCAGAAACCGCTTCTGGAGATCGGCATCTCTGAAGCCGACCTGCCCCCCTGCGGGTCCGGGGTAAGAATAGGCCCGAGGTATTCCTGCCTGTCGTAAGAGGCGACTAAAAGGAGTTTCAACCGTTTCGGCCTTCTATGTGATGGTCCCCCTTGGGGTTTGACCTCCATTTTTCAAAATTCTACAGAAGTACGAGCCTTTTGGGGAAGGACACCTTACATGGTGTACCACTGGTCCTAAGTGCACTAAGACCTTGGCACTCAGCATTGCACCGGCGTTGTCACCATACCCATTATTCCTCAAATTGGGCCTAAACGCCTGATGGGTTGTCCAAGTTACGCCCATAGTGCATCTCCATCTGCACCAGCGATCATGATGGACTTTCCATGGCACCAGAAATCCAGCACGGTAGCCAGCCCGTTGTGGTGGGGTCGTCATGTACCCTCTAGGTTGTAGCCCCCTGACAACACAGGGATCGTACTGCCGATACCTGAGCTGCACCCTCCCCACGTTGGCCAAGGAGTAGATGCCCGCCTCCTTGGGGCATCAGGACTCCCGGCAATGGTCATCCTGCCAGGTGGCCCTTGCTGCGGCTGGGTGGCGCCCGTGGGGGGAGCCCCTGGTCGGAGTGGGTGGTATCGGGGCGGACGTTTCGCACATGAAACGTCAACACGTATCAGGTCGCTCTGCGGCCGAGTCTTCCAAAAGAAAAGGTACCGTTTCTAGTTCTGGTTCTCCTGCCCTTTCCCCCTTGGCCACTCCATGGGAGGAGGGACAGGCCCGCCGGCTTGGGGCGAAGTACTTCCACCGCTATTTGGTCTGTTCTCGAACAGATGGGGGGACGTTCGCCACCTCCAAGCCCATGTTCTTTGTTCAGCACATTGAGGACGTCTTCGGGGAAATCGAGGCTCTCAGCAAGATGCGATCAGGGTCCGTTCTTATCAAGACCACCTCTGCCACACAGTCGGCGGCACTCCAGGCGTGCGACTGCCTAGGGGACATCCCAGTATCCATTGTCCCACATCTGGCACTAAATAGGACGCAGGGGGTTATTTTTCATCGTGACCTCCTGCTACAATCTGATGAGGAGCTCAGGGCCAACCTGGAGTGCCGCGGCGTACATTTCGTCCGGCGAGTCCAGCGCGGCCCCAAAGACCGTCGCATCGACACCGGGGCCTTTATCCTCGCCTTCGAGGGGGACGTTCTCCCGGAGAAGGTAAAGGTGATGTGCTACTGGTGCGACGTGCGACCTTACGTCCCGCCTCCTATGCGCTGTTTTAGGTGTTTGCGCTTTGGGCACATGTCGTCCCCGTGTGAGGCTGAGCCCCTTTGTGGCGACTGTGGACGTCCTCTTCGTGAGGAACATACTTGCACCCCACCACCTCGGTGCCCTAATTGTCCTGGCGTCCACTCGCCTAGATCCCCAGACTGCCCCGCCTATCAGAAGGAGAAAAAGATACAAGAAATCAAAACTTTGGATCGGCTCTCTTATTCTGAGGCCAGGAAGAAGTATGACCACTTTCATCCCGTGTCACTGGCCACTTCGTTTGCCTCAGTTGTGTCTACTCCTTCCGCTGTATCCTCACCTCTATCCTGTCCCCCCTCCGCCTCCTCTGCCCATCAGGGGGCTCTGCCTCCGCCTCCCAAATCCCTCCCTTCCAAATCCTCCTCCCCCGCGGCCCCCACCCCCCCTGCCCCAGGGGCCACCCTTCCTCCTCCTCCTCCTCTCCCCACGCCACCTGAGAAGCGATCCTCTTCTCAGGCGTCCACCGGGGAAACGTTCCGGACCCCAGCTTCCGAGGTCCGGCGTTCCGAAACGGACCCCGCGCGTGAGGACCTTCTTCGGGTCCAGCCCACCATCCCTGTGCCTCCTCGGCCTTCCAAGAAGGTCTCCAAGAAGAAGTCTCTATCCCCCTCTCCACCCCGGCGCGTTTCATCTGACGCTTCATCCGTGAGTCGCTGCTCCCGGCCGTCCTCAGTTTCGCCGGGACGCTCTGCTGCCAGGCGTTCCGCCGGCCTTTTGTTGGCAAATGATGCGGCCCCTCCTACACAATCAGGGACAGCGGCCGCAGCTGGCGATGAGTCGATGGAACAGGATCCGCCTGCCGTCAGTTGTAGCGTTGTTGCCTCGCAACCTGGCCCTCCGCGGCCATCGAGGTGACCAGCTCTTCCCCGTCTCGTTCCCCCACCTTTTTGACTAGCAATGGCGTTGTTTCATTGGAACATAAGAGGTATTCGATCTAATCGGGAGGAATTACAACTGCTCCTCCGCCTGCACTGTCCGCTCGTCCTTGGTCTCCAGGAAACCAAGTTGCGCCCGACTGACCGTATTGCCTTTTCCCACTATACCTCGGAGCGGTATGACCTCGCCCCTGTGGGCGGTATCCCAGCTCATGGTGGGGTCATGCTGCTCGTTCGGGACGATGTTTATTACCATCCCATCCCATTGACCACCCCACTCCAAGCAATAGCTATCCGCATTACTCTTTCTGCTTTTACTTTTTCGGTTTGTACCGTCTACACTCCACCGTCATCTGCTGTTAGTCGGGCTGACATGATGCACCTGATCGATCAGCTTCCCCCGCCGTTCTTATTGTTTGGCGACTTCAATGCCCATCATCCCCTTTGGGGCTCTCCTGCATCCTGTCAAAGAGGCTCACTCTTGGCGGATGTCTTCAACCATCTCAATCTTGTCTGCCTCAATACCGGCGCCCCGACTTTCCTCTCGGACTCTACTCATACCTACTCCCACTTGGACCTCTCGATCTGTTCTACCACTCTTGCCCGTCGGTTCGAGTGGTATGTCCTTTCTGACACCTATTCGAGCGACCACTTCCCCTATGTCGTTCGTCTCCTGCACCACACCCCATCCCCACGTCCTTCGCGCTGGAACATACTGAAAGCTGACTGGGGACTTTACTCCTCCCTGGCGACCTTTCAGGACCGCGATTTTTCCAGTTGTGACAGTCAGGTCGAATACCTCACGGCTGTTATCATCAATGCTGCCGAACGTTCCATACCTCGTACTACTACTTCTTCTTCACGTCGCGTTTCCGTCCCCTGGTGGAACGAGGCTTGTAGGGACGCTATCCGTGCTCGACGACGTGCTTTACGCACCTTTCGCCGCCATCCTACGTTGGCGAATTGTATTGAATACAAACGACTCCGAGCGCAATGCCGTAGAGTCATCAAAGACAGCAAAAAAGCTTGCTGGGCCTCTTTCACGAGCTCCTTTACCAGTTTTACTCCCTCTTCCGTTGTTTGGGGTAGCCTGCGCCGGCTGTCGGGCATTAAGGCCCACTCCTCAGTACCTGGCCTGACCTCAGGTAATGAGGTCCTTGTTGATCCTGTGGCTGTCTCCAACGCCTTTGGCCGCTTTTTCGTGGAGGTTTCAAGCTCCGCCCATTACCATCCTGCCTTCCTTCCCAGGAAAGAGGCAGACGAGGCTCGGCGACCTTCCTTCCACTCGCTGAATCTGGAAACTTACAATGCCCCCCTTTACTATGCGGGAACTCGAACGTGCGCTTGCACTGTCCCGGTCCTCTGCTCCGGGGCCAGATGCCATTCACGTTCAGATGCTGGCACACCTTTCTCCGGCGGGCAAAAGCTTCCTTCTTCGTACCTACAATCGCGTCTGGACCGAAGGTCAGGTCCCCATGCGTTGGCGTGACACCGTTGTTGTTCCTATACCCAAACCCGGGAAGGATAGACACCTTCCTTCTAGTTACCGCCCCATTTCTCTTACAAGCTGTGTCTGTAAGGTGATGGAGCGCATGGTTAATGCTCGGTTAGTTTGGATTCTTGAATCTCGACGACTACTTACTAATGTCCAATGCGGCTTTCGTCGCCGCCGCTCCGCTGTTGACCACCTTGTGACCTTGTCGACATTCATCATGAACAACTTTTTGCGAAGGCACCAAACGGTAGCCGTGTTCTTCGACTTGGAGAAGGCATATGATACCTGTTGGAGAGGAGGTATCCTCCGCACTATGCACAAGTGGGGCCTACGCGGTCGTCTGCCCCTTTTTATTGATTCCTTTTTAACGGATCGAAAGTTTAGGGTACGTGTGGGTTCCGTATTGTCCGATGTCTTCCTCCAGGAGAACGGAGTGCCTCAGGGCTCCGTCTTGAGCGTAGCCCTTTTTGCCATCGCGATCAATCCAATTATGGATTGCATTCCACCTAATGTCTCAGGCTCTCTCTTTGTCGATGACTTCGCGATCTACTGCAGTGCCCAGAGAACATGCCTCCTGGAGCGCTGCCTTCAGCGTTGTCTAGACAGCCTCTACTCATGGAGCGTGGCAAATGGCTTCCGGTTCTCTGAAGAGAAGACGGTTTGTATCAACTTTTGGCGATATAAAGCGTTCCTTCCGCCATCCTTACATCTTGGTCCCGTTGTTCTCCCATTCGTGGACACAACTAAGTTTCTAGGGCTCACGTTGGACCGGAAACTGTGTTGGTCTCCACATGTCTCTTATTTGGCGGCCCGTTGTACACGTTCCCTTAATGTCCTCAGAGTTCTTAGCGGTTCATCTTGGGGAGCGGATCGCACTGTCCTGCTTCGCTTGTATCGGTCCATAGTCCGATCGAAGCTGGATTATGGGAGCTTCGTCTACTCGTCCGCTCGGCCATCCCTCTTACGCCGGCTCAACTCCATCCACCATCGGGGGATACGTCTTGCGACCGGAGCCTTCTACACTAGTCCTGTCGAGAGTCTTTATGCTGAAGCTGCCGAGTTACCATTGACCTACCGGCGTGACATACTGCTGTGTCGGTATGCCTGCCGGCTGTTGTCTATGCCCGAACACCCCTCTTACAAGTCCTTCTTCGCCGATTCTCTCGACCGTCAGTACGAGTTGTATGTGTCTGCCCTGCTGCCCCCCGGAGTCCGCTTCCGTCGCCTGCTTCGACAATTGGATTTTGCCCTCCCTACCACCTTCAGAGAGGGTGAGAGCCCGACACCACCTTGGCTCCAGGCTCCGGTTCGTATTTATCTCGACCTCAGCTCACTCCCGAAGGAGGGTACTCCGGCTGCAGTGTATTGCTCACGGTTTGTCGAACTTCGTGCTCGACTTGCTGGTCACACCTTTATTTACACCGATGGCTCCAAAACTGACGATGGTGTCGGCTGTGCCTTTGTCGTCGGGACCGCCACCTTTAAATACTGGCTCCTTGACCAATGTTCCAGCTTTACGGCCGAGCTTTTTGCTCTCCATCAGGCCACTCAGTATGCCCGCCGCCACCGCCATTCATCGTATGTCCTCTGCACTGACTCACTCAGTGCTCTTCAGAGCCTTGGGGCTCCCTATCCGGTCCATCCCTTGATTCAACGAATACAGCAGTCCCTCCATTCTTTCGCTGATAATGGCGGTTCTGTCAGCTTTCTGTGGGTCCCCGGACATGTAGGAGTGCCTGGGAATGAGGCTGCGGATGCTGCAGCCAAGGCTGCAGTCCTCCAGCCTCGGCCAGCCTCCCATTGTGTCCCGTCATCTGACGTTTGTGGGGATGTATGTAAGAGGCTTGTGTACTTGTGGTGGGATGCTTGGTCATCCCTCCAAGGAAACAAGCTCCAGGCAGTAAAACCGCTCCCAACTGCTTGGACAACTTCCTCCCGACCATCTCGGCGCGAGGAGGTCCTTCTGACCAGGTTGCGGATTTGGCATTGCCGGTTTAGCCACCGCTACCTGCTCTCTGGTGACCCAGCCCCGCAGTGCCCTTGTGGTCAGGCATTAACGGTGCGCCATGTTTTATTGTCGTGTCCCCGTTTTAGTCAATTTCGTGTTGTCCTGTCCCTGCCATCTACCTTACCGGATGTTTTAGCTGATGACGCTCGAGCAGCTGCTCGTCTTCTGCGTTTTATGACTTTAACTGGCTTGACCAAAGACATTTAACCTTTTTACTTATTTAATCTGCATCTTTGTCAGGTCCTTTTGATGTCCCCCCATCCACTTGAGTTTTAGCAGGTTCCTTGTGCTCTAACACCAGTGACTGGGCGCTAATGACCTCAGCAGTTGAGCGCCCTTAAACCCTACCAAAGAAAAAAAGCCGACCTGCGTTCTGTCTTACACTGCAGTGTTTTCTGGCTTTTGGAGATGGAATGTCATAACAGCACACATAATAAACTGTGTGTCATTAAGGAGACTATGAATGTGTGGAAGTCTTCCATGGAGGCCTCTCGCAGGGAATCAGTTGTCCTCTGCCGGCTCCGCATTGGCTATACGTGGCTAACCCATGGTTACCTACTCCATCGTGAGACCCACCTCAGTTTCACTGTGGCTCCCAAATGACAGTAGTCCACCTCTTGCTGAACTACCTACTTTTAGCGGCCCTGCAGTAGAATTTTAACTTTCCCAGCACCCTTCCTTTGGTATTGGGTGACAATGCCTCCACAGCTTTAGTTCTACGTTTTATCCATGGGAGTGGGTTTTATACTACTATGTAGGTTTCGGTGCATGTCCCTCTGTGTCCTCCACCCTAGTACTTTTAGGGTGGAGGTTTTAATGTATTGCAGAGTGGATGGCTTTCCCTTTTTATTCTCGTGGTTGGCCAGCCACTGTAATCTGCTTTCATGTTTTACTCCCTTCTGTTTCTAGCTTCTGTTTTCTTGTCCTCTTTTGTACGTTTTAGTATTTGTTGCCTTCCTTTTGTTCTTGTGGCTTTTCCTTTCTTTCCGTTTTGTGTTATATGTTTCATCCATTTTACTCTCACACTTGTGACATTTATTTTTTAGGACCAAGGAACCAATGACCTCATGGTTTGGTCCTCTCTCCCACCCCTAAACCAACCATCCAACCAAACTTGTACCTCAGCCCACGAGTACCTCTATTCCCTCCAGTGATCTGACTTTCCGTCTGTCAGGAGGTGGTGCCGATTTGGTATCACCAGTGTTCCTCCTTCATGAGAATAACCTTAGGCTTTTTAAGCCTCTCCCAACACCTTGCATGACCTCCTCTCGGCCCTCTCACCGGGAGGAGATTATTTTAACTCGGCTGCGTATTGGGCACTGCCTTTTTAGTCGCTGTCATTTGCTCAGTGGTGCTGCCCCACCACTTTGTACACATTGCGCCCAAATTTTAACTGTCCACCACTTCCTGCTGGAATGCCCCTTTTTTTTTTTTATACATTGACATTTCACTATGGATTTGCCATCTGATTTACCAGCCGTTCTAGCGAATGCCTTGTGGGTGGTCGACTGCATGCATTTCACTTTTTGTCTACTGAAGCAATACGGCAAAGGCCATTTAATTTTTAGTTTTAGACCTCCACTTTTGTATACTGTTTTTTAGTCCTTTTATCACATGCCTTTTTTAGCTGTCTCCTAATGTCCGTTGAAACTGATGCAGTTGCTTCCTTCGTGAAGTCAGGAAAGCAGCCAACTTTCAGAATGACTCTTGAGCTTTTGAAGAGTTCCAGAAAGCAGTCATTGCTTAATGAACTGTTTATTTCATCATAAAGGGATCCAGCAGTTTCTGTGGCCAGTTTTTTATTAAACAGTCAAACAAACCATCAGTACCACAAAAGCATGAGATATTTGTTTCTCTGATAATTTTTATAACCTCTGCAGCTGGCGTTGGTGTTAATAAGATTGACCTGTCTGATTTTTTTAGCATTATTTCAAAAAGGTTTTTTTGTTGTTTGGTCATTCCTGAAGAAGGAATACTCACATTATTTGTGGCATGTGCATTAAAAAATTTGCTTATTTCTTTATAATCTGATATTCTTTCCCATTCTCACTTAGAAAATAAGGCAGTGGTTGTTTAGGCTTTGTTCTTGTAGTACCACTGACAACTTTCCACACAGCTTTATTCGTGTAGATTGAATTTTTAATGTACTGGTTGACTGAGAGCTTAACTGACTTGGATATCAGTTTCTGAAGAACTTTCTCATATTTTTTGAAATAATTAAGAAAACTGGGGTGTCGATTACTTTTTCTTTCCTTGTACAGTCTTTGCTTAGTTGTGTAGGAGCTGAATATTTATTGTGTTATCAACCCTTCATTTTCAGGTTCAGAGTGTCAACAAAATTCTTAGCCTTTTTATGAGTGAGTGTCTTCTTCCAGGTAAACATTTACCAAAGACTGTGTTTTACCAAATTCTTAAATAATTGCTAACTATCAGGATCATAAATGCACCTCCAGTGAATTATTTTGAGTGAGCTGGACATGGAATTTGCTTCATATTGTAGGCTTACATCTAACAGGAGGCCTTGGCCATCAGAGATACCATTTGACAAGTTCTCAAGTTTTATTACTGGGGCAGAGTAGGTATTTACAGTGATAGTGTCAATGGAAGAAGAGAAAGTTGGAGTTAGTCAAGTAGGTTCTTTTAGAGTATTTTCCATTGAGAAAGTTGCTAGTTCTTTTCTTAAATCACTGGCTTCACGTGACACCACTGCTAATTTACATTAAAATAAAAGTACACAATAACTTTTTTTGCTTTTTGAAATGTAATAAGTAATTGCAAATTACAGACTTTTAGAAAGTGAACAACGTTTCCATCTGTTGATCTGTAGCTGCAAGTAATAACTGTTTGCTGTATTATTCAGTCACCACCCCTTTCAGTGGCTCTGCAATATCTAGTGCCACGAGATAATTTGGAAAATTAAAAATGAGAGCTCATTAGCCTTCATCCAGTGCTCAGAAAAGAATATAATACCTACAATGGGAAGATTGGACAAGCAATAAGTTTCAAATTCTAGGAAATTATCTCATGGTGCCTTAGGGTGTTGGGGGGGAGGGGGGGGGGGGAGGAGGAGAAACAAATATTTGCTTGCATATGCTATTCTGATCACTTTTAAGTGATCATTACTTAATGATGCTTGCTTCATTTTGTGTATTGACATTTGGCATCATGAATTAACATCATTTCCTTGCCTTGGGCTGTATGAGTACAAGAAGTTACTGTTTTTTTGCGTCTACTTCAATAGGAAGTGACAAAATTTTGTATAAAGGAAACACACCCTTGTCTACCACAGGAATTTTAACATATAGCTTACGGTATTGCGAGGAATGCATATATAAAGATCAATTATTTTAGGCACCTGGGGTAACTGTTGTACCCTGCAAGTTCTATTAGGAATGATTTGTCTCAAATGTCATCCTTCACAAGTTTCCAATATTAAATAATGGAACATGAGTATAAATGGGGGTTATAAAATATCCTATTGAGTATTTACAGTTAATGTAATTAGCAGGTAATATTTTATAGTTTAACAATGAAAGTAATCAATTTAAATTCTCATCTGGTGCAGTCTCAAGTCCTCTTCCTTCACTGCTCTTCCCACAAGTTCAAGTCTTCCACTGGAAGGAGTTACCACTGGCATTGAAAGCTTCTATAAGTTTAACCTCTGTGTGTGTGTGTGTGTGTGTGTGTGTGTGTGTGTGTGTGTGTGTGTGTGTGTGTGTGTGTGTGTGTGTGGTGTTCTGCCACTGCTTGGTGAGTAGATTTCAGTTTTTAAATATACATCAGTGGTATCAATATAACAGCCCTTTGCTGCATTTGATAAATGATGTTTTTGAATTGTATTGTATGCAGACTGAGCCTTTTCGGTCCTTGACTAATAATCTGTTCACATCCTTCCATAAAACTTACCATATAATTGACAATTGTTAATGTGGCCCTTGCTATCAATATCTGTTGCCTGGTCAACCTCAACTGGAATACATATGACTGTGAGTCGTACCAGTGCTTTCCAAATGCATAAAAAGTGGTTTTTCCAGGGCTCTGACTTTGGGGTCTATTGGTGACAGAAAGTTAGGGTCAAGTGTTTTGCATAGCCCTTGGGCTAGGAGGCATTTGTGTAACTATAACTATCCTGCAGTACAGGGTCAGTTTTTTAAATATTACACAAGTTTTTCAAGTTAGGCAAATGGAGCAAATGGGTTGATTGTTTTTGTGTTCAATGTGGTCTACAGTGTGCCTTAAGAAGCTCATGGAGGCACCAATTAGATCATTTGTGGTTCCTGCAAAGACCCAAAACAAAAACAAAAAAGTTTCTTAGCATTTGTTTGTCAGCTCTGGATAAATTAAATAACTAACAAGAGCAAACTGCTGAAGTTTTAAGGATATAATCTCTATGCATTTATCTAGAAATACCATCTTCCTGTTTTCAAATATCAGTATCAGTGATTTTTGAGTATAAAATCCAAGCCACGGATTCCAAGATGGCTATGTACAAGAAATGGCTGTAATTTTTATGACACATTCTTAAGATTCCAGCCCTGAAAAAAGTTGAAAATTTTATAGATATCTGTAACCATTTCCAAGATACTGTGTTTCAAAGTTAGCATACCTGTGCTTGTAAAATATGCACATAAAATGCAGTGTGAGGCAAAAAACATTGTTTACAAAGTCAATAAAGTGACTTAGTAATGGAGAAGTGAAGTGTCTGTTGTCATCAGAAGGGTTCTGGAACCTAAACTTGTAATATTTGAGCACATATGAAAGTTTTGTGCATGTAAATTCTGGACTGAGGTGTAAATTTACATTTGACTTACTCGGTTTCACAGAAGCAAAATCTCAAAATGTTATTGCCCCATGAAATACTTGTCATACAAATGACATTCGTTTCAATAGCAGGGAAAGAAGGGAAACAGCAGTTAAATGCTGGAAAAGTAATAAATAATGGATGATATTATACAGTGGTTGTGGTATAGAAAGGGTGGAGTGAAATAGACAATGAGAGTTTGAGAGAAAGAGAGGAACAAAGTGGGAGTGGAACACACATGACAGTGGCAGAAGAGTGCAAAGAAAATAGTAAAAGACAGTTCTGTTAGGAGAAAAATCCACAGAAGAAGAAATTAGTATGAGTGAGAACCAGTGATAATCAGAGACAGTCAACAACAATGGCACCAAAGAAGAGAGAAGATAACAGTAGTGAGAAGACATTTGCAATTGAAAGGATAGAATGAGACATTAGCAGTAAGAGGGAGGCAGTGGCAGTGGCAGTGAAAGGAGATAATAGCAGGAGGACAGAAGGAAGGGAACTATGACTATGACACAGGGGACAGTTAGAGAGATAGAGAGAAAATGACAATGACAATGACAATGATTGATGGGTATAAGTGACTTGGTGTGATGGCTAGTGAGTGTAAGCAAGTTACAGTTAAGGGAGCTTGTGGGAGTCAGAGGTGAGGTGCATGTGAAAAGATAAGGATATGTTCAAATGCCAAAATTTTTGGGAAAATTTTTAAAAGTGGTGTGGAAGATAGAATGTGGCAGCTAGTTCAAAAATGGCTCTGAGCAGTATGGGACTCAACTTCTGAGGTCATTAGTCCCCTAGAACTTAGAACTAGTTAAAACTAACTAACCTAAGGACATCACACACATCCATGCCCGAGGCAGGATTAGAACCTGTGACCGTAGCGGTCACACGGTTCCAGACTGCAGCGCCTAGAACCGCACGGCCACTTCGGCTGGCTGTGGCAGCTAGTACCTCACTTTTTAATCATTTTATTAAACAGGAGCATATTTGCCTTTTTGTGCTCAGATAGGAGCATTTTTCTGTTGGCAAGTGATTTTGTTGCCCTCGTATTACCCCGGTCTATGCTTCAAAATAAGATGCACCATTTTCATCTAGAACTCTAAATTGAGTTTACATATTACTCAGGGGGAATTCATTGCCCCCCCGGTTTCTTAATTTTTCACATGTCTACCTGGTTGTCCAATTATATTTTGTGACTTTCTCTCTTTCCACCAGTGCCATTTTGAAGTCTGTTTTGCACCAGCACACTCAAAGGTATTCATGATAATTACAATGATTCTCCTGACAAGAGTCTACTGCTCTCATGGCAAGTACCCCCATGGTTTCAAATTAGTTCCTTAATTTCACCAATTTAAAATTACTTAGGACACTCTATGATAGGGGGTTATATCAATTTATTTTTCAATATGATACCCATGTACACTAATACATATGTGGGCACACTCAGATAACTTCTGCAAACCATTCAAATAAAAATTCTTTAATTTCAAATCCAACCAAGCATTCACTGCATCATCATTGTAAAATCATTGTCCTTTGAGGTCATTTTCAGGTTTGGAAAAAGAAGACTTATGGAGCCAAATCTGGTGAATGGGGCAGATGATGTAAAAATTCAAACCCACCGTCACAGTGTTGCAAGGGCTTTGTGTGCTGATGCATTGTCCTGATGGAAAAGAACTCCACGTGCCAATTTTCCACACTTTTTTTCCTTTATCTCTTCTCTCAAATGGTGCAGGAGGGTGCAATAGTATGATCCACTGATAGTTGCACCCTTTCGCAAGTAATCCGCCATGTTTACCCCTTCTGCATCCCAGAAGACCAATGCCAATAAGTTACTGGCTGAGTTTTGCACCTGGAATCTTTTTGGGGTAGGGGATGAAAGATGTTTCCATTTTTGTGACTACTATTTTGTCTTGGATTCAAAGTGGTGAACCAACATTTTGTCCATTATCACATTCCTTGCAAGAAAGCTGTCTTCATCCACTTCAGATTGGTGGATGATTTCTTCATAATGCTGCACATGTTCCCACCTCTGATCTGCATTCAAGTCTTCCAGGACCAACCGAGATGAAACTTTGCATTCCCAAAATATGAACAAGAATGTTGTGAGCATGCCCATGAAAGATTCCAAATGTGGTTTCAGTGTGCTGCAATGTTGTTCGATGATCCTACAAAATCGTACCATGAATTGCAGTCACTGTTTCATCAGTGGCAATGGCGATAGGTCTTCCACTGCTTGTCATGTCTTCAACACTCGTTCTTCAATGTTTGAAGTTGGACACCCAGTTTCTCACTGTTTCATAAGACAGAGCACTGTCCATACGTATATTCCACATGTCCTCCACAATTTCCTTGGGTGTCACTCCCTTCAAATGAAGATACTCAGTCACAGCACAGTTCCTTATTCTCTCAATATTCACCATTTTGCTTACACTAAGATATAAAACACATTCAAGTGGCAAAACTAACAAAGCTGGAGATGCAAAATTTGACTTGCATACCAAGAAGGGGTCACCATAAAAGTAGGTGGTGGTATTTGTGCAAGGCACTATGGTAACTAACTCAGGCTATAAACTTTTTGACCACCCCTCGTGTATCTTGCTGTAAACACCGACTCCGCTACTGATGATGTAGTGTGATCCTGGGGATGAACGGACTATGATAACTTACAGATCTGGATGATACTCCACAATTGGAGCAAAGTAATTCTGAATTCTGTTACGGTTATTCTCACTTCCAGAATGTGCCTCTGCCTGTGACTATAAGAAATCTTTTTAGGTCATTTGTTTGCCCCATAAGATATATATTCTCTCATATTAGAATTACTACATTGGATCATTTAATGTGTTTCTCAGTATAAGGGCCTTACAATGGCTGATTTCCCTGATGTCCTATGTCACACAGTTTCATCAAATAAAAAGAACGTTTCTTCATTTTGGATACTGTGTATTGTAGCAAGTTGTTTTTCCATTGGCAACTCTCATTTGTGGCTGTTCTGAGGTACCAACTGTAACCTAAGACCTGACACTTTGGACGACATGACTACAGAACTCTCTTCAGATGCAGGGGCAACTGTATTGGGACAGGACAAGAGATTCCCAGTGAGACTGGCCAAGGGCTTATGAAGATTATGCGTAAAAGACATGAAGATCACAGAACTAATGGCAAAGATAAAAGCTTTCTGTCATTTAAGCTCCGATTGAGATAGAAAAAATTTAGTTCTGTTGGAGGGGATAAAAAGAATCAAGATAGAGTTAACGGCAGCAGTTTGGATAATTCCCTTATTTTTGAGTGAAAGAACGAATACAGCCTGTTACCTGGTTGAGGGCAGGAAACTGATTGAGATCTAGAAGAAAGTAGGGTGCAGCATACTATTAAATTTTTATTATGATGCACATCAGAAATGAGGTGAGCAGGAAAAGCTAGATCTCACTGGTAGGTAGCAATCAATTGGGAGGCGTACATTTGTGTGCGTTTGAAAGAGAGAGAGAGAGAGAGAGAGAGAGAGAGAGAGAGAGAGAGAGAGAGAGAGAGAGAGAGAGAATAAAAGGTGTCTTGTGAACAGAGGTATATTGCAATTGCACCTTTGGTTAAAAACGCTGTATGCAAGGTAACATAGCTTAAACAATGTTCATACATTTGGTCTGACATAACATGAACCCAGTTTGACAGTTGAATGACAGTTCTAAAATTGACTGGCCTAACACACATCTTCAAGACAGGATGCTGTAGCACAGAATAATGTAATGCTCTGCAGGCACTGTGCTGTGAGTTGTCCTGAGGCTGCAAGTACTATTCTGTCTTGAACAAGTGTGGTGTCCATCCCTATCAGTTTACATACATGAAAAATAACAAAACTTCTGACCAGTCTACAAGCCTAATTCCATTAATAGGTATATGTTGGGTAACACATAACATTACCAAAGTTATCTAAATATTTCATTCAAATACACCGCCTTAAGACAAGTCCAGATAAATGAATCATTATACACAAAAGAAACTTATTTGAGTAAGCTGTGATGCATCGGATTGTTACAGGCCCCAATAGTCTGTCCAGCATAAGGAAAGTTCTTGTAGTTTGGAATGCTTTGGACAGTTTAAAAAAAAATCAGAATGATAGCCTTCAACAGAGTAATAACAACACACAGGCTTCTCTGTAAAGATGTTCACATGTTTGACCCATTTGATCTCGTGAGGTAGGTGGGTGTGCTGTGCACAGCATTTGTCCACAATCCAATCCAGCATTTTTCCTGTGACCCTGCTTGCACCTACATCTGCATCTGACACATACATACTCCCCATTTCCCCCCCTCCCTCCACTCTGTCTACATCTACCTCTACCTCTACCTCCACCTCCCACACTTTGACCACCTTACACTCAAACCTGTACATGTACATTTCTTCCACAACTCCTCCCTTCCCTCTCTCCATCTCATCCTCCCTGCCTCTGCCTGCCCATGTACTGCACCTCCAGGAGCCAAAGAATTGAATAAAGAGACTGATACTACACAGACATGACATGCCAGCTGTGCTATCTGCCCACATCTCAGCCTCAGTGTCAGCTAGGGGTTTCTAACACCCACACTGCAAATACCTGTGAAGCTTGTTGTTGGTGTGCCAAATGTGGTTGGAACTGATCCAGGGGTTTTGGACATCATGTAAGTTTGCAGCATGTTGCTTTATCTTTGACTGAGAATGTGTATTGGTGATATAAACCTAACTCAGTCTGCAGCCTAGTTAGTGGTCACATTTGAAGCCACCAGACTTGCCAATAAGTCAAGCTGTTGAGCTAGTTCAGTGGTAAATATAAGTACACACTTCTGACCTTGAAATGGTCATCTAAATCCAGTTGGTTCTCATACTGAAGCAGAATTTCAAGATAAGAAAGCTGACAATACATGTAGATAAATACAGAAACCCAGTTGATAAACTATTCAGTGGCACACATTAATCAGTCAAGTTGTATGTTCACAAGAAGCTAGTTACATTCAGATTTTCCTAATTCTTTTTTTTTTCTGGTTGGAGTCGGAGAACTATTATAAAGCAGAGAGATTTATTAAATCGGCAATGAGATTGGAATAGACAGCTGAAACAACATTCTTTTCACAAAGTGACCATGTAAACTCCAGTTAGTGACTGACTGCTGCATGTGCCCTCTCCCATCACCATAGTGATATCACACATTTCAGGTGTGAAGTAGAGCAGCCAGCCACCAAAACAACTGCACACCAAAGTGCTGAACTGAAAGGCCAACAGGTTCTGTCTCTATTTCTATGATCATGATTAGGGACTAATGCATATATAAGAACATTCCTTGTACTGAAAATTGAAAAGCTCAATGGCCAGGTGTGATATGCTGTTTCGTAGAAACACCGGTGGTTACACTGTAAACATTACAAATAAATAAACTAATTTGTTTTTGATTATTATATGCTGTAAAACAATTTCTGATGAGGGTAATTTCATTGGCTCTGTCCCAAAAATGAAGGAATTCAAATGAAAAGACAGCACATGACAGCAGACAGAATGCGATTTTCTGCAGAGAAATTTTTTAAGCCATGAAGAACACACATTTTCAAATCCAGAAAATGGACTGTGCAGGTCAACTGTGCATAATGACAAAAAAGTTTGGTTCAAAAAGCCATTGAGAAATGAAACCAGTAAATTTGTGCAGTCCAGTTTCATGCCAGCATCTGTTGTGATGAAAGCATGAAGGGGAGTTGCCATTAGAAAATGTAAAATGGATCACAGAACACTGACACAAACTTCTAGAATAAGCCATTTGTAAGCAGAGCTGCCATTTGCTCTATGGTATGAGGAAGTGGTTGTAAAATTCTAATTATTCCCTCAAAAACTATACTCTTCTTGGTTCTATATTTACCACATAGTGTCTGAAGAAGACACAATAGCTTTAGTGTCTTAATCAGCTCTACCAGTGTCATTCCTACTATTATTGCTCATCTCTTTTGACTTATTGATCACTGAAAGTGCAAACAACATGTTCAGCATCTGAAGCAGCAGCATCTTTCTTACTTGGAATCCATTCGTCTGCAGAATTTTCTTCTCCGACATCCGTAGTTCCAACAGTAGACAATTACTTTACGGTATAGTCTTCTTTGATTTGTCACTTAATCTGCTGTATTCGGATTCAGAGAATCCTTGTATACTGTCCACGAGAGTAGCCAGCAACAATTTGACTATGTTGTTGTAACGATTTTGTACATACACAATTGTGCATGTACAGTAACTTACTTGGTTTACAGTGCTGAACTGATTATAGAACAAGGCATATTTTTTTTGTGTTTAGGCGGAAAAGTTGATGTAACATATTTTTTCCAGTTACATATTTCTTGACAGAACCTCAGTTGTAGAAGTCTGCATTTTGATTGTTCAGAAAATGTTCCACCCTAAAAATTTACTCCGTTCCATTTGAAAAATGGCTGCCACCCAATGGTTTCTATGTCTGAGGAAAAAATCACTAAGTGGAGAATATGGGGATGAGGCAAAATTTGTTAGCTGAAAGAGACGACATGTCTGTTCTGTACAGAATGAGCTGATACATTGTCATTGAGCAAAAATATGACCTCATTAAGCTTCTTGTGACACTTCACCCTGACAGCCTTGCATTACCTCATTTGGAGATTTCACCAGTATGTGGAGGTTTTCTCCTTATCGTTATAATCTGATAGCAACACACAATGGAACTTCCAAAGAACATTCTGCATCAACTTACCTGATGATGTTTTCATCTTTGCTTGTTTTATTGGTCATGAATCCATGTTTACCCTGCTTTCTATGCTTCTTCCTTTTGGGGTAATGACTGGAAGTGGTGCAATATGCCTTCACCATGCACTGTGTGGTGGTGTGTGGATTATGTGCTTCAGTTTGGTGGGCTTTTTCAGTAAGTGTTCTTCACACTATAGCAGCCAGAGACTGTGTGTGTGTGTGTGTGTGTGTGTGTGTGTGTGTGTGTGTGTGTGTGTGTGTGTGTGTGTGGGGGGGCTAATATAATGTGTTCTAATACAATTTCTCATGACCTGAAATGAGATCCATTGTATCTAAAATTTTGTTCTCCACACCTCGAACAGCTTTTTGCCACTCTCCCAATATCTGCAATATTCTTGTCAGACCCTGTGCTCCTTTTGCACCCATCTCCCTACCCTATGGCTCCTACCCTTCAACTGCTCCAATGCAAGATGTACCATGCTCCATGCACCCTCCTACCATCAACTGTTCCAGCCGACACATGTCATACACAAACTGTTATGTAAACACTGTTTGCCCTTTTATCAACAAATTATCAATTAGGATGAATGGGAGTAGGTAGAGGGTGTATACTGGCAACACACAATATAGTGTTGCAGAGCATGTGCTACATCACAGTTGTGACCTCGGTGCCTGTTTCACCACATGTACTGTTCGGAATCTTCCCCCAAACAACAGTTTCTCAGATTTCTGGAGGGGAAAACTAGTGTCAAAACATGTCCTTGGTTCTTACCACCCACCTGGCATTAATTTATGTTAATTTCTTCTGTCTCGGCATTTCTTCACAGTAAGTTCTCCTTCTGTCACTCACTTTTAGTTTCCTACATCTTTCATTGTCTTACCTGTTTATTTTTCACTGCCCCATCTGACCTCTGTTACATACAATCCACTTATCTTTTCACTGTTATTAACTCATGTGTGATGTTTAATCAGTAATCTGCATCTTGCATATTATCCAGTCTTCCACCTTTCAGCTCAAAAATTATTAAATCTCATACAATGCAGTCCCCAACAATCAGTCTTTCCTTCTCACCCTATGTGGTAAGTCTCTCCTGACCCGCAGTTCCAGTTGACCTTCCCAAAATCTACCTTTTTTTCTAGACCTCTCTAGTCCTTTCCCTTAAGCCCTCTTCCTTCCCCTTCAACTGTTCTGCCCGAAGGAGGAGCTACTGGCTTCAAAAGCTTGCCTAATTACAACCTTCTTTTATGTGCATTTTCTGCCACCACTTGATTAGTAGATTTATATCTATGTAATTAAATTATTGTCATTTTCATACTGTGTGAAAGTTATTTGTTGCTAGCCAACCATTCAGGTCATGGATTACACCTGTTTCTTATAGAATCAATTTTTATTCTAGGTTTTAATGGGACTCAATATATGGCAGTACAGATTCCTTGACACACTGGTATTATAGTGGTCAAAAGTCTTTAGCCAGTAGACTGTCACCTAGGTAGCATACAATAGTGTTTTCTGATTTACACAGTAACATTTGGCAACTGCCTCTTAAGTCTCCTTCCTATTCATCAGGGCATTGTGCAAATTCCTCCTTAGGGTGGAGAATGCTTACATAAAACAAATGAAGAAGGATGAAAACACAGTCTTAGTACTTCTAGAACATACACACCTCTGGAATAATGTATTTTATGGGACTGACAGTGAGTGATGGATCTTCCTATAATAGTTGTATAAACCATTTAACTCCAGTGAGTACATGTTTCATTGTAGTTTCACCTTAAATTTGGGAATATTTATTTTCTACATGGTTGTTTTTTCACTGAAGATGCAGCCGGAAGTGTTCTGAAACTGATAGTGCCTAAGAATAAAAGGGTTTCACAGCTTAAGCAGTTTCATTTCTCAGCATGGTTTGTCAAGGCTATGGTCTACATCTACATCCATACTCTGCAAGCCACCTGACGGTGTGTGGCGGAGGGTACCCTGAGTACCTCTATCGGTTCTCTCTTCTATTCCAGTCTCGTGTTGTTCGTGGATAGAAGGATTGTTGGTATGCTTCTGTGTGGGCTCTAATCTCTCTGATTTTAACCTCATGGTCTCTTCGCGAGATATACGTAGGAGGGAGCAATATACTGCTTGACTCTTCGGTGAAGGTATGTTCTCGAAACTTCAACAAAAGCCCGTACCGAGCTACTGAGCGTCTCTGCTGCAGAGTCTTCCACTGGAGTTTATCCGTCATCTCCGTAACGCTTTCGCGATTACTAAATGATCCTGTAATGAAGCGCGCTGCTCTCAGTTGGATCTTCTCTATCTCTTCTATCAGCCCTATCTGGTACGGATCCCACACTGCTGAGCAGTATTCAAGCAGTGGGCGAACAAGTGTACTGTTACCTACTTCCTTTGTTTTTGGATTGCATTTCCTTAGAATTCTTCCAATGGGTCTCAGTCTGGCATCTGCTTTACCGATGATCAACTTTATATGATCATTCCATTTTAAATCACTCCTAATGTGTACTCCCAGATAATTTATGGAATTAACTGCTTCCAGTTGCTGACCTGCTATTTTGTAGCTAAATGATAAGGGATCTTTCTTTCTATGTATTTGCAGCACATTACACTTGTCTACATTGAGATTCAATTGCCATTCCCTGCACCATGCATCAATTCACTGCAGATCCTCCTGCATTTCAGTAAAATTTTCCATTGTTACAACCTCTCGATATACCACAGTATCATCTGCAAAAAGCCTCAGTGAACTTCCAATGTCATCCAGATTGTAAAGTTTTTAAACAAAAAACTCAGAAAGTGTCTGTGGCATCTGATAATTGCATCCTGTGATGACACAATGTCATACACTTCCACTAAATTTCGGATTGTAGCAACATTGTCCTCCTTTAAATGTAGAAAATGATACACAATTTATCAGGCCTGCAGAGATTTGCCTGGAAACAATCAAACAGTTATTATGTGATTTTATTTTTTTCAAGATGGTGATTAAAATGTCATGACTGCCTCTTCTGTGCTGGTGTCAGATACTGCTTCCCAACAAATCTTTACTAATGTATCTATGGCAGCTGACATACTAGGGTTCAGTTTCTACTGTTACCTCATCCAATGTGCACTTTTCTGACAACATAATGCGGTACTAAAACTGATAATAGTGCCATA
Source organism: Schistocerca americana (assembly GCF_021461395.2). NCBI lineage: Eukaryota > Metazoa > Arthropoda > Insecta > Orthoptera > Acrididae > Schistocerca > Schistocerca americana. Next base: position 95,557,202 of record NC_060125.1, on the reverse strand, counting down.
CTTGGCAAAAAGAAAAAGAAAAACAATAAGAAGAAAGAACCTAGGTTTTTTAGTTGTACATTTCTTCTTCCTTGGAGTAGGAAATATTGGTTAGTGAAGGTTGAGGAAAATGGGGCATCTCACTCAGATCACAGACTGAGTGGACTGTGCTGTGAGGAGAAAGTGTCACAAAGTTTGGTTTGGTTCCATTTTTTACATGTTCTGTGGATAACTTTTGTGAGAGCTTGTCATGCTTGTGTTGGTTCAAGGTGATGGTGGTAGTGTTTGGAATTTAATGCAGGACTTTCACACAAATAAGTCTGCAAGACCTTCATGCCTCCACCTCTTCTCTCCTCGCCGGCCAAATACTAACACTGAAGTTCTTCTCCACCACCAGGATTCAAACCAGCAAACCTTAGCATTGAGCTCCTACACAGATGTGCATTAGCTTTCTTGCCTACAGAGGTAAATAAATCGGATAATATTCTTACTACACATGTCTGTGAAATACATTGTGTATTGCATAGAAGTGACCCAGAAAATTATTTCATTTGACACCAGTGAATGGAAGTAGGCAATGAAAGCTTCACAAAATTAGCTTACTTCACAAAAGTCTGAAATGATGCAGAGAGCAAAGTTTCTGAAACTGAGGGTTACTGAACATCTATAACATGTGATTTTCAGTTAAAATTAAAAGGGCACTGAGGAATTTTCAACAGCTGGTTGTGCAGTTATCTAGCCTGATGTCCCATATTTTTGATTGCTATGATGTAACTTAACTTGTACATAACTGAATGAACTGTACCTTATATAAGCTATGTGATAGACTTTTACTAAAAATCAGTTAGTGATACCTTTTAACATTTAATTTATGGGACATGGTGTTGTAGCTTGGATTATGACTTTTGCATCATACAAAAACAGTACTCTTTCTGCTTTACCAGTGTAAAGTGGAAGATCAGATACATGAAACAAGAACAGGAGTGGTTCTGCAGTTGAATCCTACAGGACAACAGTAGCAATTTGTCCCCTCTCCACTCAAGATGTTATCATGATGAATCTTCTATCTGACACAGTACTTTGCGTCCTTTTGGTTAAGTAAGAAGTGGACCACTTACTCATTGTACCTCAAAAGCATCTCAGTTCCTCATGTTGTTGTTGTTTTCATTGTTCTTCTTCTTGTTCTTCTTGTTCTTGTCTTGAGCCCGAAGAGTGGTTTGTTACAGCTCTCGATGTTAATGCAACCTACATCCTTCTGAATTTGCTTGTATTCATCACTTGATTCTTGGTTCTCTTCCCAGATTATTACTAGCCCCCTCCCCCGTGCTTCCCTCCCCACCATACTGGAGACACCTTGATGACCCCAAATGTGTCCTATCAACTGATCCCTTCTTTTAGTCCAGTTGTGCCCCAAATTTGTCTCCCCAAATATGTTCAGTACCACCTTATTAGTTACATCATCCACCCACCTAGTCTTCAACATTTTCTGTAGGACCACATTTCATAAGCTTCTATTCTTTTTTTGTCCCAACTGTTGATGGTCAATGTTTCACTTCCATACATGGCTGCACTCCAGACAGATAGTTCCAGGAAAGACTTCCTCACACTTAAAGCAATGTTCAATGTTAACAAATTTCTCTGAAATGCTCTTCTTGCCATTGCCAGTCTACATTTTGTATATTTTGTATCCTCTCTACTTTGGCCACCATTAGTTACTTTGCTATCAAAATGGAAAACTCGTGGAGTACTATAGGTGCCTCATATCCTAATCTGATTCCCTTAGCATCACCTGATTTAATTCAACTACCGTATTTACTCAAATCTAAGCCGCACTCGAATCTAAGCTGCACCTGAAAAATGAGACACAAAATCAAGGAAAAAAAGTTTTCCCAACTCTAAGCCGCACCTGAAATTTGAGACTCGAAATTCAAGGGGAGAGAAAAGTTTTAAGCCGCACCTCCAAATCGAAACAAAGTTGGTCCATTGAAATATGAGACAATTTAGGTCGAATGAATGATGATACAGCTATAGTAGTTTGGTTCGAGTTGTAAGCTTAGCAGTTAAGCTTTACCAGGTAGCCATTGCTTTGCGTCAGGCGCTCCGTCCATATTTATACAGGTACCTTTCCTTTTTCACATGCTTCATCTGGTTTGAATTGATTGCTTATTTTTCTTTGGTCTGATAAGTGCCGTTCTCTTTGTTATAGGTGTTTACTTCACTTTAACCTGAAAATGCATTACTGTACTGTGTCATGCATTGTTTGTCGCTTCTGATAAGAGTATTTACGGCCTGTCACCGCTCATGGCATGGCTTGCTATTGCGCACACTACAGCTGCTTACAATAAAAACAAGAAAGAGAGAGAGAGAGAGAGAGAGAGAGAGAGAGAGAGAGAGAGAGAGAGAGAGAGAGAGAGAGAGAGAGGAATGATCTCATTAGCGAAACAATGGCAAGAGACTGCTATTTGTTGCTACTTAACACTGCTGCGTTCTTTGATAATGATCAAAAAGAACCAAATAATAGACTGCGTATGATAGATGATGTTCTGAACGAGAGTTTAGCTAAAATTTTTCGCCGTTTCAAAATCTTTGCAGATGCCTCTTTAGTACATTGAATTCTGCACAGAAATTAGAGGCATCTTAGATTTAAAATCTAGTCAATTGCCATTCTTCATTTCTAACTGTATCACTATTAGGCATAAGAAGAATACGCGTTTCATGACATGATATGTATATTCTTTCACGTTTGCTGTTGTCTCACTCTAGTTTCGTAGTTTATTAGACACAGGATTTAAATGAGATAGCAGCAAACACGAAAGAATACGTGGCAAAATGTTTATATTCGTATTATTCTTATGGTGAAGAGAATACCGCATGTGATTCACAATTCACGGAAGTTCTTATTAGCAACCATCTCTTCTCACAGGTAGGAAAAAATTCAGAACGTAGAGTTAGCCATATTGACAAACATCCCAAACAGTCTTGCCAGTCAGATTTTTGTAGTACATTGAAATGCTGCTACATTCGAAGATGAACAATACAGAATTTGTCCTATTTCATTGGATAATGTATGAAAATGCAGTGGTCGAAACTCGGGGTGGAGAAAAAAAGCTCGTCTTCCACCGTTTTTTTATTTTTTAAAATTTTTTTAAAAATTTATTTACTGACGCAGAGATTTGTGCCTGCAAAGCGTGCCTGTGTAGCGCTACATATATTCGACGCAGAAGTTAGTTGTAGCGGCACCTACCAATATTTTTCAGAATTTCCGCTTACTTTGCACTCAATTCTAAGCCGCAGCCAGTTTTTTGGATTACAAAAACTGGAAAAAAGGTGCGGCTTAGCTTCGAGTAAATATGGTACATCCCATTATCCTTGTTTTGCTTTTGTTGTGTTCATCTCATATCTTCCTTTCAAGACAGTGTCCATTCTGTTCAGCTGCTCTCCCAAGTCCTTTGCTGTCTGACCCAATTATAATGTCATTGGCAAACCTCAGATTTACTCTCCTTGAACTTTAATTCATACTCCAAATATTTCTTTGATTTCCTTTACTGGTCATTCAATATACACACTGTATAACATCAGAGATTGGCTACAATTCTGCCTCATTCCTTCTCAACTACTCCTTGTCTTTCACGCTCCTTGACTATAGCTTTTCACTCCTTGTACTTTACCCCTGAGGTTGTTGGAATTCCAACGAGAGTTTCCCAGTCAATATTGTCGAAAGCTTTCTCTTAGTCTATAAATGCTATGAACATAGATTTGCCTTTTTCTTAATCCATCTTCTCAGGTAAATATTAGGGTCAGTATTGCCTCATGTGTCCCTACAGTTCTCCAGAATCCAAACTCATCTTCCACGAGGTCAGCTACTACTAGATTTTCCATTCTTCGGGAAATAATTCATGCCTCATCCAGATAACAATAAAAATAAAAATACTGCAAATGAATTTCTCATTCAGGCATTATAATACATAGTGAGTGAAATTGGTATTGTATATGGCACTTTCAGTGGGGAGACCATCCTAAAAGAAAAAAGGCAACCAAAATAGAAACTTTTGTTTGCAGTTTTATATAATCTTCAAACTGCTGTTAAGTGCATGGCACAGGATACTTAACATTGTAATATATTAAGTTTTCTTGCCATTCAAATCGTATCTGAAGTTCAGGTAGACTGACTACTTAAATGGCTCTGGAGTTTAACTAAACTAATCTTGCTTTTGCAATCCCTACTGGTGTGGTACATAGAGGGATCAGGAATATCCCCATATTCTTCACTTAATTCTGGACCTGAAAACTTCATAATTAGGCAGTTATGGGGTGAATCTAGCAATTTGTGTGACGCTATCCAGTAAGTCAAACTAACCTGAAAAAATACCTGCTATCATCTTTGTATACATTCCATATCCCATGTTAATCCTATTTGGTATGAGTCCCACACAAATGAGCAGTATTTGGACTTGAGATGGACTAATCAATCGTACAGTGTCTCTTTTGCAGATGGACTCCATTTTCCTAGTACCCACTCAATGAAGTGACATGTACCATGTGCCTTACTTATTATTAAGCCTAATGCCCATTCCAATTGGTACGCCCAATGAACTGATACACTCAGATATTTTGTCTGAGTTAACTGATGGCTGTTTTCTGTAGTGAATGTCATAGTCATAGGATACAACATTTTGTTTTGTGCAGGACACTGTTTTACATTTCTGGACCTTTATTACAAGTTACCTGTTGTTGCAATGCTCTGAAATCTTGCCAAGATATTTCTGGATATTTGTGCAGCTTTCTCCAGACAATACTTATAGATACCTGCACCATCAGGTTACTAGTTCTAATGTATTCCATATCATCCATACACAATACAAGCAGCAACAGACCCAACACACTTCCCTGGGGAAAGCCTGAAGTTCCTTATAATTCTGTTGATGTGACTCTCCATTCTACATAACATGCTCCTTCTTTCCTACCTACATATCATCAATACGGAAACAAGTTTTGTTTAATAACCCCCACTGTCACACTTCCATTAATAAACATTCATGGTGTAGAGAGTCAGATGCTTTTCAGAACTAGAGATACACTGCATCTACATCTACATCTACATGGTTACTCTGTAATTCACACTTAAGTGCCTGGCAGAAGGTTCATCGAACCATTTTCATACTACTTCTCTGCCATTCCACTCTCGAATGGCGCGTGGGAAAAAAGAACATCTAAATCTTTCCATAAGAGCTCTGATTTCTCTTATTTTATTATGATGATTGTTTCTCCCCATGTAGGTGAGTGTCAACAAAATATTTATGCAATTCGGAAGAGAAAGTTGTTAATTGAAATTTTGTAAACAGATCTCGCCGTGAAGAAAACCGCCCATGTTTCAGTGACTGCCACCCCAACTCGCATAGCATATCAGTGACACTCTCATCACTATTGCATGATAACTCAAAACGAGCTGCCCTTCTTTGTGTTTTTTTGATGTCTTCCATCAATCCTACCTGGTAAGGATCCCATACTGTTCGGCAATATTCTAGCAGAGGACGGACAAGTGTAATGTAGGTTTGTTGCATGTCCTCAGTGTTCTGCCAGCAAAGCGCATCTTTGTTTCACCTTCCCCACAATATTATCTATCTGGTATTTCCAATTTAAGTTGCTCGTAATTGCCATAGTCCCTGGCTTTCAGGACACAATGTAACAAAAGGAGAAATTGATGTTATCCCCATCAACCAGTGTCCATATAATGATGGTGCTAAGTTCATGCTCTTTGAACTCAAACATGACATATCTCAGTGTTCTACAACAGAAGGGTATTAGTAGATTGGATATAAGTTTTGTAGGTCACATATGCTACCCTTCTCAAGACAAATTTTACCTGTGCTTTCTTTCACTAGCTGATTACATGTTTTTTGTTCAAGGGATCTACAGTATGTAACAACTAAAACAGGAGCTTACTCAGTTGTGAATTTTGTACCAAATCTTACAAGGATTCCACTGAGTTCTGGAGTTTTGTTTGGTTTACTACCCATTTCCCATTCCTTTCATGCATAAGTCTCTGGATACTAATGTTGGTGCTACTAACAGTGTTCATGTATGAGCAGAATTAACATTGGTTTTGTGAGAAGTCTTTCAATAAAGTTTGACTGTGGTAGTTTTTGATGGCAGCATGTCTCTGTTTATAGCTCTAAGCTTTGTTCTACATGTTTTTATGCAGTAATCTGTTAGTTTTGAAGTTTTCCCACAGTGGCTCCATACCATCAAGTGTCCCTCCATCGGGAATGGTTCTACTATGTACATATATAACCAGCAAATGGTTGACTTTCCTTCTAAACTTCAGCCACAGCCCTTCTATATTCTCCAGCCCAGAGGCAATTCTTTTGAAATCCTCTTAGAGATATGACACGGCAGCGACTCTATCTAGTTGGTTGGATACATAGTGTTTCCTGCTAGTTCTAGCTCACCTTTGTAATTTGGGATTTGAGACTCCATGAATGCGAAGCAGTCGTAGTGACAAAAGATCATAACAAGTGTAATCTCTTCTAGTTAAACCTATATTTTCATCATGAGTTGGCTTTTGTGGTGGTTAACAGGATGTTATGTCATACTGACATATTACAAAATGATGATTTTCTCAAATGGTTGGTGGGTGTTTAAAGATTCCCCCAGCAATGACAGTGTGATTGAGTAATTTATGCGCTAGTGAACTGTGTTCTCTGAAGTTTTTGTTAGATATGAGGTACTTTGGTGATTGACGGGAAAGTCTAATTACATGTATGTGCTCACACTAGATACCAAGTCTTGCTCAATCAATCTTGCATGCATATTCACTTCCCACTTGGCTAGGTTTGATTGTCAACTTTGACAAATATACCACCCCAAACAACTGAAATTCTAGGTTGGAATATCAACAACATTATAGAAAAGACAGAATGCTACTTACCATAAAAGTGACACATTGAGTGGCAGACGGGTACAACACAATTACAGTTGCACTTAACTTTTGGCCAAAGCCTTTTTCAGAAGAGAAACTGAACACACATTCTCACAAGCAAGAACATATTGCCCAGTTGTAAACACTACCTCTGGCTGCTGTGGCCAGAATGTGATAATCGTGTTGAATGAAAACAGCAATTCAAAGTGGGCTGTGGAAGGGAGAGGGATAGCAGTCTGCAGGTGGGGTGAGAGAAGAACGTCATTTGGTGGAGCAAGCAGAGGCTAGATGGCGGCACAATAAGGATACCAGGTGCACTATCAGACAGCTGTGGGGAAGGGAGCCTGGAGAAAAGTGAGTGGAGGTGGTGTGCAGCAGAGAAGGCGAAAAATACTGGTGGGCACATTTTCAGAGAACAACACTCTGACCGAGCGAGGTGGCACAGTGGTTAGACACTGGACTCGCATTCGGGAGGACGACGGTTCAATCCCGCATCCGGGCATCCTGATTTAGGTTTTCCGTGATTTCCCTAAATCGTTCCAGGCAAATTCCGGGATGGTTCCTTTCAAAGGGCATGGCCGACTTCCTTCCCCGTCCTTCCCTAATCCGATGAGACTGATGACCTCGCTGTCTGGTCTCCTCCCCCAAAAACAACCAACCAACCAACAACACTCTGAGAATGAGGGGACATGATAATTTCAGAAGTGGAGATTGTGTTGTAAAGATAATTCCCATCTGCCCAGTTAAGAAAAGCTGGTGGTAGAGGGAAGAATCCAGGTGGCCCAGGTTATGAAACAGCCACATTAAGCTGCATGTAGCTTCACAGGGAGGTCCACATAACTCTTGGCCACAGTTTAGTGGTGGCCTTTCATCCTGGTTGACACCACCTATCAATATATGTGGGGGGTACCCAGAAAAAAACTGAAATAACTTTGCTGTGGGTTGAGCTTATATATGCCTAGCAGCAGAATTGTATACTACATAACACAACTAATTGCCAGTTCAGTGCCATTTGTGTTGTTCAACTAGCTTGTTCTGTACATCTGCAGTGATTGGTTTTGCTGGCACTGATTTGTTCTTGGATCATTTTTTATGATGGCAAGTTTAAATGTGTTGGGGACTGAGAAGTGGTGTAGGGATGCACTAAGATGTTGCAGGTGTAGGGTGGGCAGTGGAGAACTGTTCTGGATAGGTAGGAGGGGTCTTGGGTAGGAAGTACCTCATTTCAGGGCATGAGGAGAGCATAGCCCTTTAACAGGGCTTTGATTGTCTATCATTGTGCTGTGAAATGAGGCACATCCTAACACAGATTTTTCCCAACCCTCCTAAAGTGATTTTATGTGCCAACAAAATCTCCACAACATCGTAGCCCATTCCCTTAGCACACCCAATTCCACCTCTTTTCTGCAGATATATTACCTCTGGGGTTGACCTAGGTGCAAAACCTGCCCAATCCACCAACAAAGCACTTGCAGTTCCAGTCCTGTCACAGGCTTATCACACCCAGCAGAGGACAGGCCACATGTGGAAACAGCCTTATCAGATACCAGCTTTGCTGTTGTCATTGCACAGCTTTTTATATTGGTAGAACTAGCGACCAGGAGTCAGCCTGAATGAATGGCCACATCCCATCTGTGGCTGAGCGATATGTGGCTCACCATGTGAAATGACATGCAGCTGTCTATAACATGCTCTATTTACTGTATGTGGCTACTTCACAACCTGTGCCAACAGGATCATGCTCTCCATCACCAGCATCCCTGCACTGGTAGTTACCCTTTCAACACTTTATCCACTCTCACAATTATCCTTTCCTCAATCTTCTGTTACCTGTTGTTCCCACACACTCTACCCAAGAGATTCTGCTGCATCTGTCCCACACCACCCTGTATTCATGTCCCCTCACCTTCATTGTGTGCTGCTCTCTGCCAGTGCACCCACTGGTATTTCTCCCCTTCTCTGCTCCTCTTCTTTTTCCACCCTTTCCTCCCATATCCTTCCCCACCCACTCCACAACAGCCTCCAGATGCTGTTCCAGCAGCCTTGTCCTGCTACCAATTAGACCCTGCACACCCTGTCAGACAGTGCTCTTCCCTCACCACATCTGTATGCTGCTATTTGTCACCCTTCCTGTTCCTTTTATTTGATGTGACTGCTGAATTATGGCTGGAGCAGCCAGACACAGCAATAATGTATGCTTGCTTGAGTGAATGTGCATTATCTTTTCTGAAGGTGGCTTTGGCTGAAAGCAAACATTCTCCATTGTGATCATCTACAGCTCAGTGTGTCATCTTTATGGTGAGTAGTGCAAATACTACCTCCATTTTCCACTTCATTATCCTCTGGATTGGGTCAAATTTACCCCCAAAAGTACCGCTGTTGTGAGTTTTGGATTTTGTAAGTTTCTGTCTGTACTCTCTGTACTTTGTTATATGAGCTGTACCCCTTAAAAAAAGAATATGAGGAAGGCGAGACATGAGTAATACAATCAAAAATGGGAGTGGGTGAGAAGAGTTGGATAGAGAAAGGGAGGAAAGGCGTGGTGGTGGTGGTGGTGGTGGTGGTGGTGGTGGTGGTGGTGAAGAAAAAGAGGTTGTGTAAATGGAGGGATGTACAGATGTGTGGGAGGCAAGGTCTCATCTCTGGAGTCGATAAGAACCACTGTCTAGTGAGAGGATCCAAACAGCCCACGTCTTACAGCAAGCACTGAGGCTCATGGAGTACACAGACCCTCCTACCTTATAGGTTTCCATGGACTCTAGAACTGGGAAATTACCCTGCAACACATCCCTACATACCTATATCTTACAGTACTTAACCTCTGTTAACATATTCCTGCCATAATTCTTCATTATCATCATTTCAATGGGTTTCACACATGTTTCCTTTTTATTAAGTCTTATTATTTAGGTTATTACTTTTCTGCCTTTGTTCTTCTCCCTGCCCACCCAGTGTCTCTTTCTTTTCTCACTCATAAAAACACTATTATGCCTCTCCCACATAATCCATGATTACTTATCAACCTGTCATCTCTGCAGTGAACCAGGCACAGTGTTTACCAGTGTACTATCTATAATGTAGTCTCTGGCAACACCCCTCTCCATCCCCTCCTTTTCCTACTCTCTTCATCTTTGTATCTCCTCATCCTTACAACAATTGATTCTCAGTTCAGTGATCCACACTTCGTACCTTCCTCAACCTGTATCAGTTTCCTCCCTGAGGGAAGAGGTAACAGTTCAGAAAGCTAGGACAGAAACACTTAGCTGTCAGCACTACTAATACCAACACTACTTAATGTAGGTGCTGGCCAGATTTTCTCTCATATTTTTGTAATAGTCTTGCATGCGCTTTACTTTCAGTGAAATATACTATGTAGGAAAAGGGAGGTTAAATGAAGAAGGGTAGGGGTGTGAGACTATATGCTGACGAGCATACAGATGGTATAGAGAGAAAACTACGAAATCCAAAACTCGCAGCAGTGCTGGGTCTGATCCAAATGACCCATAGTTGCCACTCAACTCTGTAGAGTTGTACTATAGAGGCTCATGCAACTGCATGGCAGATGACCCAGAGGTGGGTAGTCCTCATATGTCTGTTCCTGAATTTGGCCTATTTGATGGTTGTCACCTGTATGTAAAGGTGCAATGTTGGGAATCTCAGTTAGAGAGCAATATCCCATTTCTCCCTCTCCCACTAACATACCTTCAGATACTTAAAGCCAACTGCTTCTACTACTTCTCATGTGGCTACAATAAACTGCAGAATTTTAAGCTATGGCTTATTGCTATCTAATTAAACACACTGTAGTGAGGTACACGTGATGGAGGAGCTGCATGTGATTGGAGATTTAAAGCTGTTGCCTGAGTTCCCCCACACTGTACTTTCTCCTGTGTGAAATACTGCATCAGAGGAGCATTTGTGGGATGATAGGGATGCTGGTAACTCTGCTTGTGATATACCAGTATGCAATGACCAGCAGTTTTAGAGAGTTATGTGAGCAGTGCTGAGCCTTGACGGAGCTGTGTTCAAATGATTTTCAGTCCAGGCAGAAGTGTTTGTAAAATTCGGCTCCAAGTGTCAACATTACCAGTATACAGGCTGATTATGAGCTGACAAAGCTTTCAAGATGTTGTTGTCATTTGATGATCTGTCTGTCTTTGTGTTACCCATACCACATCAGTGTGGAGGTAAGGAGATAATGACTCCTCACTGTGTTGTCAGTAGTGCAATTGTCAAGTAGCTCATCTTAATTGTTTTCCATGAAGTACCCATATGATCCTAGAGACAGTTACCCTGTGGTCAGCTGCATGACTTTGAAACAGTTTACATTTTATCAGTTAGAAATCTTGTATAGCTCCTCCAGCATCACAGATGAATCATTACTAATCATAATTTCAAATACATTTGACATACAATAAAATATTCTAAAGTGACACCTGTATAGTGACATTAGGATATTTGTATTGACACTAATGTGTCCCCTTCATCCTTACTGAGGTATTACAAGTTCTCCTCGTATTAATTAATAACCTGCTTTCGTAGCACAGTGAGAAAGTATGATACCTGAACCAACAATAGGATGTCTGAAACCTGTTTAAAAGACATGTCAACCTCAACTGTGCTGATGGGGGTGAACTGCAAAGTTATAGCAGTTGTTTGTGAACAATCTTTATGTGCAGTACACATGTTGTACTGCTCTTGCTCAGGTATTCAAGGCTAAATTTGATTGGGTTAATGTTTGCTGTGCTGCAAGTAGGTATGAGATCTTTTTTGTTTTATTATTAAAAAAGCTTAAACTACAAAAAGAGAAAGATAAAACCACTCTCAATGCACAGTATGAATTAGTGGTGAATATTAACATACAAGAAGTTGAGAGATGAACTATAGCTGGATGTGGTAAATATCTAACATGGTACTGTTTCATATTACTTTGATGAATTTCTTAGGGAGGACCAATCAGCAAAGGCAGAACTATAATCTGATGTGTGTTTCTGATAAACTTGTCCGCTTCCATTATATCTTTAATGGGTACAACTAAATTGTTAACAGCCTTACATAACTAGAGCTGACAAAACAAAAACTATAAGTGGACTGTGCCTACTCACACAATGTTGAAGTATTTTTAGACATTCAGATTGCTTGCAGTGTTACTCACAGAGAGAAACTTTAAAATAATATCACAAATAGGTTTTTATAGCAGCTTTTTAAATAAACAGGAAATATGCACCTAAATGTGTTCAAACCATTGCACAGAATCTGTTTTTGATTTTTAGCATGTTCTCCAAGCTTCTATGGAATGTAACTAGCAGTTGTATCTCATTGGATCTAAGGAATGTGCAAAAGCAGTGATTTTCTAATTTTTGAAAGAAAAGGTGAGACGTGGTTTTAAATGGTACTTCAACTTACACAATGGAAACTCCAATGAGGAATATTTAAAGTGTTGGGAAAGACAGATAGCTACTTCCTGTAAAGAAGACACATTAATTTCCAGACAGGCACAATTGAAAGGCACTAAAATAAACCTTTTGGCCGCAGCCTCAATCAGTAAGGGAGACACACTTCATTAGTATACACAAATAAGGACACTTCATGTACACGACTGCCGACTCAGGTATCTCAGGCCAGAGTGCTAGCATGATGGAGTTGGCAGTCATGTATCTGTCTTTTCCTACATTGTTGATACTTTAGCTTAGGGCAGTTACATTTGACAGGAAACACATGTGACTTCAAATGAGGATTGTGCAGTAAGTTTCTCCATGATAGGCCATGTGGATAGACAGATCCTAAATGTTAAATTTTTGTAATGATTATCCAGTATACCACTTAGACTGTGGCTGTTTTTATGATTTTGTGTGATCTATTTACCTGAAGATACCATCCAGTATAACAGAATAAGGTGACAGTTGAGACCTATAGAATGGCATTCATTCTTGGCCCGTTCACAGAAGTCTTCTCAAAATAATGGAAGCAGTTTATGTTGATGCACAGACAATACTCAGTGTGTCCAGACCTTGTATCTCCTAATGTACTCTGACACTCTGGTCATAGAGCTCACTTCAGAGCAGGACTTCATCACTGAAGAAAACTCTAATCCTGTCAATGAGATCACAGGAAAAAGACATGTCAAGAGATGCTGAACACTAATTTTTCAATCTTTATCCCAGATTAAATTCCAGATCTTCCCACAGTGTGAGGACAGTCTACAGCCTTCTGTCAGATGGGGACTTGATGCTTGGTAGTCCTGTTGGTGTCAGTGGAGAGTTGTAGGCTATGTGCCGGTACTGTGTTATTTCTTCTTCTTCTTCTTCCTCCTTCTTCTTTATTTCTCCTTACTTCTTCTTCTTTCTTTCTTTCTTTCTTTCTCCTTCTCCTCCTCTCATCATCATCAAATATCTCTCTCTCTCTCTCTCTCTCTCACTCACTCACTCACTCACTCACTCACTGAGAACCAGCGACACCCAAGCAATGTTGCTGTAGGTTTACTGCACCTGGAGCAATCATTTTCATTGATAAATGATAGTTCAAATTTTTTCTACCCAAACATCCACTGAATTTTCTCTTCCACTAGTGAAAACAAAACATTCACGAGAGAATGTAGGCAGGAAGTCGACTTTAAAAATTAAGTACACAAGGTAGAAAGCTTAACAAAACAGGAATCTTTATTAAAACCAAAGAGTGAACAAAATGAGTACAGAAGATCAAAATGTTATCTTAAATGAGTCTCAGTGTTAAAAAGTGGAGGAGGGTGATGATAATGACAATAATATAAAAGCTGGGTTTGTTAATGCCCTGTTAGTGTCAGTGGTATCTAGGAATGATAAGCATTTCCCATTTGTTGTACATGATGATTGTTTTGTTGTTTCAGGTGAGGACTGATCACAGAGGGGTAACTTTTTAAATGAAAGGTTTGGTACCAGATCACTGATTACTCGTTCATTTATTTAATACAGATCACTTGCACTTTTACTGCTATGAACAAATTTTCATAACTGGTGAATGGGCTGACTAGTATAAAATTCTGGTTGAATTAATTTGTGCATATCTTGTCTGCTACAACTCTTTGTTTTGCTAATGGGGGAACTCTGTATTCGAAGTATTTGTCACCTTTTGTTTCTTTTTATGTCTGTCTGGCACAAAGCATAATTAAGCTCTGAGTGTTGTTGCTAATTATTGATACATCTTTATTTACATTTTCAGGTTTGCCTAATGAAATTAAAAATAAATTTAAATTCGGAATACCAAGATTCTGGAAGTTGTATACAGATAATTGGAGAAAGAATGAAGGTAATTAAATTAATTTTTTGTTTTTGCTATTTTGAAGGTCATTTATTTACAGTTTGTGATGAACTCAGTATTGGCAAAACATTCTGGATTACTCTCTCATTTTGATCTGCCAAGGGGAAGGACACTGTGATAAAATGATAGAATAACCAATTCACTGTAAGGCTTACATTAAGATTTTGTATCACATGATACATACACAAAGATTACTAAACTACTACATACCATCATTTCAACACAGGTCTAAAATATAATACTGTACAACACAAACGGTGCTGGCTATAGGTGAATATTAGGTTCTGTTATACAATTCACTAATCATCAGTGTCAGACCCATGGCCCTTCCCTGTATGTCATAAGAGACAACTAATAGGAGTTTCTTCAGATTGGGTAAAGCTTTTTACCTTGACCATGTGACAATTCTTCAGACATTCGAAGGTTTCACTCTTTTTCACTTTTCCCTTTTTTATCTCTTTTCCCCCTCACATTCTTTGGTTTCTGACATTCTGGTCACCTTTTTGGGTTTGACATGTGCTTTCCAAATGTGCAGGCCATTTGGGGAAGGATGCCTTACTATGGTGCATTACCTCTCCACTGTGTGTTGTTGTCATTTGTACTTATCAATCAAGTGGATCTACCTCTGCACCCAAAATCCAGCATGGTAGCCAGTTCATAGTTGTTCAGTTGTCATGTACCCTCTCAATGGTAGCTCCCTGATAACACAGAGATTTCACTGCAGATGTCTGAGCTGTGAACTCCACATGTCAGCCTAGGAGTAGGTGCCTGCTCACTTACGAGTACTGAGACTCTGTGAAACGGCTATTGTGCCAGGTGGCCTTTGCCTCAGCGGTCTGCCACTCGTGGGGAGTGCCTCCAACTGAATTAAGCAGTATTGGGGCGGATGATCTGCAATGAATGAATCGAACTTAATGGTGTCTGTGCAAACATGGCTCTCTTATAAATCAGTAACAGTGATGCTAATGTAGAAGTTTACAATCCTACTGGATTTCTATCATTGACCAAGCCTCAAGACGAGAGCCAGCTGAGGAGAAATGGAAGTGGACATTGTGCTGAGATCTCAGTTCATTCCCAAACCGATGGCAGCTCTATCCCTGTGATGGGGCCAGTCTTTTTCATTGAAAATATTGAAGATTGGTTTGGAGAGGTTGTAGCAATAGAGAAGATGAGAAATGGACCTTTGCTGATCAAAACATCACCTGCCAACCAGTCAAGGGCCTGTGTCAAGTTAAGAAAGATACCAGTCACAATTTCTCCTCGTAATAACCTCAATAGAATTCTAGATGTGGACTTCCATTGGGACCTAATACTACAAATTGATGAAGAGCTGCATACTAATCTGGCATGGCATGGAGCCCATTTCATTCGCCACATCCAGAAGGGACCCGATAATAAAGCACACTGGAGCTTTTATCCTTTCCTTCAGTGGGAACATTTTACCTGAGGAGTCTATGGTCACAGTTTGTAGGTGTGATGTCAGGCCTTGTATCCCTCCTCTAATACAATGTTTTAAGTGCCAAAGGTTTGGTAGGGTGTGTGGATGTGTGCCCCATGAGGGCAACTGTGGTGTCACCGCCAGACACCACACTTGCTAGATGGAAGCCTTTAAATTGGCCGCAGTCCGTTAGTATATGTCGGACCTGCGTGTCGTCACTGTCAGTGATTGCAGACCGAGCGCCACCACACGGCAGGTCTAGAGAGACGTCCTAGCACTCGCCCCAGTTGTACAGACGACTTTGCTAGCAATGCTATACTGACAAACTACGCTCTCATTTGCCGAGACGATAGTCAGCATAGCCTTCAGCTACGTCATTTGCTACGACCTAGCAAGGCGCCATTACCAGTTTATATTGAGATTGTAATTAATGTATCATCAAGAGTGATGTTCTCCAATTATGGATTAAAGTTAAGTATTCAAGCAACTACGTTCTTTTCTTTATAGGATAATTACTTTACCTTGTTCCAGACCTCACGCCAGTCTGTGTGAGCTTAAACGCGTGCATTTTGGCCTCCTCTAGCAACACGGTGTTGGCTCTTCTGCCAACACATCAGCAACCATTGTGACAAACCCTCTGTGTGTGTGAACTGTCCTGAACTGCATCCTCCTCATTCACCATAATGGTTACTGTTAGAGAGGGAGAGGAAAATTTGAGAGTATAAAACATTGATCACTTGTCTTACCAAGATGCAAGGAAAAAGTTTCAAAGACTTCATATGACTAATATGGCTTCAAATTTTGTGACTGATGTCCACACCTCACATAATAAGGTCTTGGATGACACCTCCTTGTCATGGTCCTATTCCAGCGACTGTCCCACATTTTGGAGGAGGGAATGTCAGTTACATTATCTACCCCTATGCCACTCACTCTCATCGGAGGCTCTCCCCGTGAGTGCCACTGTGCCGTGTCAGAGGCTACCTGGCATAGTAGCTGTTGCCCGGAGTCCCAGTACCCCGAAGTGGACAGGCACCTACTGCTTAACTGACACATGTGAAGGTGGCACACTCACAAGACAAGAAACAACAGCCACAGGCTGCTGGCTAAAGGAAAGTATGCTCTTCTTCTACTGGGAAATAAAATGGGGAAATCTTCACAGAAATCAGTCTCAGAAGGATAAGCAGAAAGATAAGCTACTTTCTGAGGCTTCAAATTTTCTACTTCCCAGCCCTGCAGCAATCAAGCCTATGCACATTGACAATGTATTGTGGTGGACCACTACCTGGCAATCTCACACCTCTTCTATTCACCACTTTCTCAGACCAGAGCTGACACTAACACTCATTCAGTGGAACTGTAATGGCTACTATTGCCATTCAAGTGAGTGAACTCCATCATTGAATGGCTTCTTTGTAAACAAGCTCCAGGATGCACATTTCAAGGCAACACACCTGCCTGCTCTGTAAAACTACTAACCCCACTGTAAAAATTGTGTTAATGTCAAGAGAGCATCTGGTGGGGCCTGTATCCTCACATATTCTGATATTTTCAATGAGTGAGTGCCACTTACTACTGTACGGAGACCACCACGGACGTCAGTGTCTACCTGTCAGTTCAGATGACAATATGTAATGTCTCTCTACCACCGGATGAACCTTTTCATTATCATAAGCTGTTTGAGTTAGTGTTGCAGCTCCCTGGCCCCCTTCCTCTTATTGGGGGACTGTAATGCCCATAATCCTCTCTGGGGCAATGATATTGTATCACAGAAACCGAGCACTAGAACACCACCTTTCACAATTGGTTGTCTGCCTACCCCACACTGGTGCTGCAATGCATTTCAGTGTGGCGCACAGAATGCTTTCAGCTATTGAACTCAGTTTCCAGCAGAATTATCTTAACCCTGATTCAAAGGCACATCCATGGTGATCTTTGCGACTGCAACCATTTTCATATAGTTCTCTCCCTCTGCACTCACAGATATCTAGAATATTCTCACCGTTGGTCATTTTGGAAAGTTGATTGGCAGGCCATCTCCTCTGCTGTCACTTTTGCAGCCAATTGTGTGATGGATATTGACAAATTGGTATAGGACACTGTCACCTGTGCTGCATCAGCAACAGTACTCTACTTCTCAGGCTCATCCTGATGGCCACCAGTGCTGTGGTGGTATCAAGATGTAACTGCAGCTATCAGGAAATGCTACAGAGTGCTTCAGTGGCACAAGCACCAGCCCTCTATGGATAATTTAGTAGCATTTGAGAGACTTCAGGTGAACGCATGGTTTTTAATAAAGAAAAGGAAGCAGGAATGTTGGGAACAACATACCTCAACTATGCAATCCCACAGCCCATCGTCCCAAGTATGAATTAAACTCTGCTGTATATGCAGCTATCCACTACCCATGGTGTCTTTGTCAGTGGTAACACTTGCACTGATCCAGTGGTACTTGCTAAAAGTATTGCAGCACACTTCACTGAAGTGTCCACTTCCAGTAATTACAATCCTCATTTCCTGGCCCGGAAACATCTTGTTAAGTGCCACCTGCTATCTTTCCAAGTACATCTCTATCATACAGTGTCCCCTTTATTGAATGGGAGCTTCACAGTGCTTTGGCAGTGTGTAGAGATACAGCCTCTAGACCTGAATAAATTCATAAGCAAATTCTCAAACATCGTCTGGCCAGCACCATGAAACATATCCTCAGGCTTTTTAATTGGGTTTGGCAGGAGGGAGTATTTCCCTCTGTGGTGGAAAAGTGTTATTATTCCTGTCCTGAAACCAGGAAAGGACTCGCATATTTTCAAGGAAAGACTAACTATTGACCAATCTCCCCGTTAAATGGACTGTGTAATTTATTTGAATGAATGGTCCATCATTTTGTTGGTGCCTTGAAACCAGAGGACATATATTGTGATTCCAAAGTGGCATTTGGGCTTTCCAGTCTACCACAGATATGGTTCATTTGAAATCCATAGTGTGCAGTGCTTATGTGAATCACCATCATCAGATTGCTGTGTCCCTTGACCCACAGAAGGCATCTGGTGACATTACATCGTATCTATGCTGCACGAGTGCATATTCCAGGGAAGTTTACTCACTTCTATCCAGAATTTCCTATCTTTCCAATTTTTTCAGCTCTGGATAGGTTAGACCTTCAGTATCCGATATGTGCAGGAAACTGGAGTTGCTCAGGGATTGGTTCCTAGTGTAATGCTGTTTGCTATCACATCAATGGTATTGTAAATTCAGTAGGCCTCACAGTCTCTGCATCAGTGTATGTGGACAATCTTGGCCTTCAGGGGCTGTCTGGAGAGCACATGGTTGGGACCTGAATCACAGGTATCAATTTTCTGCTGCAAAATCACAAGTTATTCATTTTTGTCAACTTCGGTCTGGGCACCTGCACCCATAAATTTACCTTGGTGACCAGTTACTTCAAGTCATTGAAGCTTTCCAATTGTTAGGTATTTTATTTCACCACAGGCTAACTTGGCTGCCACATGTCTGCTGACTTGAGGCAACTTGCACGAAGAAGCTGAACAATCTCTGTTTACTTAGTCTCTCTTTGTGGGGCACGGGCTGCACAGTACTTCAGAGATTTTACAAAGTGCTGATTTTATCCCACTTGGACTACAGATGTGCTGCCTATGGGTGAGCAGCACCATCTGTACTGAACTTGCTTCACCCTGTTGTACACACAGTTGTGCGGTTGGCTTTAGGGGGCTCCTGTATGAGTCCTGCTGACAAATTTCTAGCTCCGGTCACTCAGCTCTGTTCCACAACTAGCAGTCCAAACTGTTTTTGCGTCACCCAAAACTGGGAAGGTTAGCTGTGTTTTGACTTGATATTCTAATGAAGGACCTCCAACAGCATCCATTAGTCTGTGTCCCTAGAGCTCCCTCTCAACACACCTGTAGCCAGTATTCTGTCCAGTGATATGGATGGTCCTCCTTTGTAGCCCCAAGTAGGATGCTGATCCTACACTTCTCAGACACCTTTTTCTTTCAGTCTTTCATGATTATTGTAATTAAATATGTACCCACACATATGGCCCAAAAGTACATGACAGAATCAGTTAGTTTTGCACATGAGGGGACATGAGAAGCGCTGGTGTTTGTGTTGCCTTCATCATTATTCGTGAATGTGCTGAGATTGGACAGTGTAATGACTGGGAACTTGTACAGGTGCTGATAACTGTGCTTTTAAGCACCCCACAAACCAGTAATCATTATCATAATCATCATCATGAGAAGCACTCGCTACCAAGGGCCTGCAGTGTATTCACTGAAGAGGTGGTTGCTATTTCTCAGGCTTTGCAGTACATCAAATCCCAAGCCACAACAAACTTTCTCATCTGTATTGATTCCATCAGTTGCTTAAAGGTAATAACCCTGTGCTATCCCAAGAATCCTTTGGTCACCAAATCCAGGCACTACTTGCCGATCTCTGCAGCTCTGGAAAGACTGTGATCTTTATCTGGCCACCAAGACCCATAAGTATTCCAGGAAATGAACTTGTCAACTGTCTAGCTAAAGATGGAACTACAGGAGATCAATTTGATGTCAAGATATCAGGCACAGACCTGAAGATTACATCTTCAACAAAATATCACGAAGCACTGGGAAGGGTTAAACAAATTATTGGGAGACCTGCAATCAAATAATGCCGGTGGCACATGTAAAATTCTTTTGTAAGTCCTAAAATCACAAGAGGAGCGGGTTGCAGTGTTGGAAGGGGGCAGGGAACTGTACATTTGGAACAAAGAATTGTATAGAAGACAAATACATACTGTCGGAAAACCAGAAATGAGAAGAATCAAAGTGTTTGAGATGTGATTCTACAGAAGACTATTGAAAATTCAGTGGACTGATGTCATAAGGAATAAGGAGTTTCACCATAGGAAAATAGACAAGAAGGAACAAAATGATCGGCCATGTGTTCAGAGAGCAATGAGTAACTTCCATCATACTAGAGGAATCTATAGAGGGTAAAAACTTCAAGGAGAGGGCAAATATTGGAATATATCCAGAAAATAATTGGGTGTGTTGCACTCTGTGATGAAGTTGTTGGAGAAGGAGACGAGTTCATAGTGGGCTACACGAAATGACTTGGAGGACCGTTGAATGTCACCATTCTCTGTGAACTCTCATGAATCATGTGCAACAAATTTTATAAGATACGTCTTGTTCTGTAAACCTTAAGATAAAATACCTAACACCTTAATCAGTTGTCTAAAAGACAATCAAGGGGGAAAATACCGCATGTTATTCTTATGCCATCCTATTGTACAATTAACTCAAGGTTGTTGTTGTCTTCAGTCCTGAGACTGGTTTGATGCAGCTCTCCATGCTACTCTATCCTGTGCAAGCTTCTTCATCTCCCAGTACTTACTCCAACCTACATCCTTCTGAATCTGCTTAGTGTGTTCATCTCTTGGTCTCCCTCTACGAATTTTACCCTCCACGCTGCCCTCCAATGCTAAATTTGTGATCCCTTGATGCCTCGGAACATGCCGTACCAACCAGTCCCTTCTTCTTGTCAAGTTGTGCACAAACTCCTCCTCTTCCTAATTCTATTCAATACCTCCTCATTAGTTATGTGATCTACCCATCTAATCTTCAGCATTCCTTTGTAGCACCACATTTTGAAAGCTTCTATTCTCTTCTTGTCCAAACTATTTATCATCCATGTTTCACTTCCATACATGGCTACACTCCATACAAATACTTTCAGAAACGACTTCCTGACACTTAAATCTATACTCGATGTTAACAAACATCTATTCTTCAGAAACGCTTTCCTTGCCATTGCCAGTCTACATTTTATATTCTCTCTACTTCAACCATCATCAGTTATTTTGCTTCCCAAATAGCAAAACTCCTTTACTACTTTAAGCGTTTCATTTCCTAATCTAATTCCCTCAGCATCACCTGACTTACTTCGACTACAATCCATTATCCTCGTTTTGCTTTTGTTGATGTTCATTTATATCCTCCTTTCAAGATACTGTCCATTCCATTCAGCTGCTCTTCCACGTCCTTTGCTGTCTCTGACAGAATTACAATGTCATAGGCGAACCTCAAAGTTTTTACTTCTTCTCCATGGATTATAATACCTACTCTGAACTTTTCTTTTTATTTCCTTTATTGCTTGCTCAATATACAGATTGAATAACACGGGGAGAGGCTACAACCCTGTCTCACTCCCTTCCCAACCATTAATTCAATTTCATCCCCCTCGACCCTTCTAACTGCCATCTGGTTTCTGTACAAATTGTAAATAGCCTTTCGCTCCCTGTATTTTACCCCTGCAACCTTCAGAATTTGAAAGAGAATATTTCAGTCAACATCGTCAAAAGCTTTCTCTAAGTCTACAAATGCTGGAAATGTAGGTTTGCCTTTCCTTTATCTATTTTCTAAGATAAGTCGTAGGGTCAGTATTGCCTCACGTGTTCCAACATTTCTGCGGAATCCAAACTGATCTTTGCCGAGCTCAGCTTCTCCAAGTTTTTCCATTCGTCTGTAAAGAATATGTGTTAGTATTTTGCAGCTGTGACTTATTATCTGATAGTTCAGTAATTTTCACACCTGTCAACACCTGCATTCTTTGGGATTGGAATTATTGGATTATTCTTGAAGTCTGAGGGTATTTCCCCTGTCTCATACATTTTGCTC
This sequence comes from Schistocerca americana, assembly GCF_021461395.2. Lineage (NCBI taxonomy): Eukaryota > Metazoa > Arthropoda > Insecta > Orthoptera > Acrididae > Schistocerca > Schistocerca americana. The sequence goes on along the minus strand of NC_060125.1, from coordinate 95,534,890 downwards.
ACTAGATGGTAGTTTTGTCAGGACTGGCTCTCCCAAGGCTGTCAGTAGTTCCAATGGAATGTTGTCTACTCCTGGGGCCTTGTTTTGACTCAGGTCTTTCAGTGCTCTGTCAAACTCTTCACGCAGTATCGTATCTCCCATTTAATCCTCATCTACATCCTCTTCCATTTCCATAATATTGTCCTCAAGTACATCCCCTTGTATAGATCCTCTATATACTCCTTCCACCTTTCTGCTTTCCCTTCTTTGCTTAGAACTGGGTTTCCATTTGAGCTCTTCATATTCATACAAGTGGTTCTCTTTTCTCCAAAGGTCTCTTTAATTTTCCTGTAGGCAGTATCTATCTTACCCCTAGTGAGATAAGCCTCTACATCCTGATATTTGTCCTCTAGCCATCCCTGCTTAGCCATTTTGCACTTCCTGTCGATCTCATTTTTGAGACGTTTGTATTCCTTTTTGCCTGCTTCGTTTACTGCGTTTTTATATTTTCTCCTTTCTTCAATTAAATTCAATATTTCTTCTGTTACCCAAGGATTTCTATTAGCCCTCGTCTTTTTACCTACTTGATCCTCTGCTGCCTTCACTACTTCATCCCTCAGAGCTACCCATTCTTCTTCTACTGTATTTCTTTCCCCCATTCCTGTCAATTGTTCCCTTATGCTCTCCCTGAAACTCTGTACAACCTCTGGTTTAGTCAGTTTATCCAGGTCCCATCTCCTTAAATTCCCACCTTTTTGCAGTTTCTTCAGTTTTAATCTACAGGTCATAACCAATAGATTGTGGTCAGAGTCCACATCTGCCCCTGGAAGTCTTACAATTTAAAACCTGGTTCCTAAATCTCTGTCTTACCATTATATAATCTATCTGATACCTTCTAGTATCTCCACTATTCTTCCATGTATACAACATTCTTTTATGATTCTTGAATCAAGTGTTAGCTATAATTAAGTTTTGCTCTGTGCAAAATTGTACCAGATGGCTTCCTCTTTCATTTCTCTCCCCCAATCCATATTCACCCACTATGTTTCCTACTCTCCCTTTTCCTACACGCAAATTCCAGTCACCCATGACTATTAAGTTTTCGTCTCCATCACTACCTGAATAATTTATTTTATCTCATCATACATTTCATCAATTTCTTCATCATCTGCAGAGCTAGTTGGCATGTAAACTTGTACTACTGTAGTAGGCGTGGGCTTCATGTCTATCTTGGCCACAATAATGCATTCACTATGCTGTTGGTAGTAGCTTACCTGCACTCCTATTTTTTTATTCATTATTAAACCTATTCCTGCATTACCCCTATTTGATTTTGTATTTATAACCCTGTATTCACCTGACCAAAAGTCTTGTTCCTCCTGCCACCGAACTTCACTAATTCCCACTATATCTAACTTTAACCTATCCATTTCCCTTTTTAAATTTTCTAACCTACCTGCCCAATTAAGGGATCTGACGTTCCATCTCCGATCCGTAGAACACCAGTTTTCTTTCTCCTGATAATGACGTCCTCTTGAGTAGTCCCCGCCCGGAGATCTGAATGGGGGGACTATTTTACCTCTGGCACATTTTACCCAAGAGGACGCCATCATCATTTAACCATGCAGTAAAGCTGCATGCCCTCGGGAAAAATTACGGCTGTAGTCTCCCCTTGCTTTCAGCCGTTTGCAGTACCAGCACAACAAGGCCATTTTGGTTAGTATTACAAGACCAGATCAGTCAATCATCCAGACTGTTGCCCCTGCAACTACTGAAAGGCTGCTGCCCCTCTTCAGGAACCACGTGTTTGTCTGGCCTCTCAACAGATACCCCTCCATTGTGGTTGCACCTACAGTACCGCCATCTGTATCGCTGAGGCACGCAAGCCTCCCCACCAATGGCAAGGTCCATGGTTCATGGGGGTAGGAAGTATTGCTTACGTAATCTAATTCTCTCAGAATCACTATCTTCAATAAAACAACAACCCCCCCCCCCCCCCCCCCCCAGGGGGTCCAAAACTCTTTTGTGGACACGTGCGTAGCGAGCACGGGACCCCGAGCTAATGTGGCCCTCTTTCCTTTCCGGGCTGCATACCTTCCCTTCCCTTTCCGCATCCCTCCCCGTCCCCCATCTTCGCCCCCCCCCCCCCCCCCTCACCACTGTCTCTTTCCTTCCCTTTCTCCCCCTCTGGGAGTATGGTTTGTGCCTACGTCCGGAGACGGACGCTCGAAACTGTTCCAAATTCCTTGCTTTTACACTTGCAAGTCCTCGTCCTTCCTCTGTCCTTCTCTTTTCCTTCCCTCTTCTCCTTGCCCTTTTCTCCGCTGCGGCGTTTGAGACCCCCTTTTCTTTCCTTTCCCTTTCTCTTTTTTTCTCCCTGTGCGTGTCTGAAGGCCGACCCACGCACTTCCATGCGTAGCCGGTGACGGGGTAACGCGTAATTCCCCGCCCCGGGTAGACAGGTAGGACACGTACGTACCCCCTGGTAACGGCCAGGCCCAGGGAGGGGTGATTACCCGAGCTGATAACTTCCGAAAGTGCCGATTGGTCCCTCCGTCCGTTTGTCGGGAGGTGTGACCTGAGGTGTGAACAATCACCTAAGGCGGGTGTGCCCTCGGTGAGGGCCCCCACAAGGGAGGAGCGCGCCATCGGAGACGCCGGTAATCATGGGGGATTCTTCCGCAATGGTTTCCTCACCTTCCACTATGTCTGCTCACAAACGTAAGTTCACTGAGTCTCAGCCACAGACGGTTCTTCCATTGTTGCCACCGTTCCTTGTTGTTTCTCGGTCTGACGAAGGTCACGACTTTTCCACGGTCAACCCTTTCATTATTCAGAAAGGTGTCGACGCAATTGCGGGTCCTGTAAAGTCTTGTTCCAGATTACGGAATGGTACCCTGTTGTTAGAAACACACAGTGCCCTCCAGGCTCAAAAATTGCTGCGTACTTCTCTGCTCCACACCTTCCCTGTCCGGGTGGAACCGCACCGTACCTTAAATTCCTCGCGTGGAGTCATTTATACACGCTCCCTCGATGGATTGTCTGACGAAGAAATTCAGCACTACCTGTCTGACCAGGGCGTCACCGCTGTTCATCGAGTTATGAATAGGGTTGACTCGAACATCATTCCAACCTGCACTGTCTTCTTGACATTTGACAAAGTTCAACTCCCATCAAAAATCAAAGCAGGCTATGAGATAATTTCCGTTCGCCCTTATGTCCCAAACCCTACGCGTTGCTATCGATGTCAGCGGTTCAATCACACCAGCCAGTCCTGTTCCAATCCGGCCAAATGTGTTACGTGTGGCAAGGATGCCCATGAGGGTGCTTGTCCACCTCCATCCCCTCAGTGCATCAACTGTATGGGTGACCACACTGCTTCCTCTAGAGATTGCCCCGTTTTTAAGGACGAAAAGCTCATCCAGGAAATTAAAGTGAAGGAAAAGGTGTCGACCTTTGCTGCTCGAAAGTTACTCGCCAGTCGACAGCCCACCGTGCCTCAGAAAGGAAAATACAGCACTGTCCTTGCTTCTCCTCGGCCAACAAAGGAGGCGGCCACGCAGACTTGCGACCTCACATTTAGTACCATGGTCGTCAGATCTGCCAGCGCAAAGATCGCCCGTTCAACCTCACCACTTTCGCCTGCCCACTCTATGGCTCACCCTTCGTCGGGTTCTGCTAAATCTCGAGCCCAAAAGTCAGACGCCAAGTCTTCGAAAAAAGAGCATTCTCGTGAAGAGTTTTTACGTACTGCAACTTCACAACCATCGGTTCCTCCTTCATCTAAACATCATACCTCCAAGAAGGCTATGAAGAAACCCAGTTCCTCTCCTTCTCCGCCAAGGCGTGTCCCAACTACAGCACCACCTGGCGGAAATCGCCCTCGGCCATTTTCTGTGTCACCGAGGCGCACTGCTGGTGGCCGGTCAACTGGCCGATCGTTGGTGGCAGGAGCTGCTCCTGACCAACCTATGGATCAGGATCTTCTGCCTTCGACTGAATGTCATTCCATGCTGTCGGTCGCAAGCTCTGAGCAGTCGTCGAGTTGACAGCACCCTTGGTCACGTTTCTCCACTTCCTGTTCACCCTATGTCCATTATCCACTGGAATATCCGCGGCATTCGCGCCAATCGGGATGAATTGTCGATCCTACTCGCCGGTCATCTTCTGTCTTCAGGAAACAAAGCTGCGTCCCCATGACCGCTTTGTTCTCCCTCATTTTCAGTCCGTCCGATATGACCTCCCCTCTGTTGAAGGCACTCCAGCCCATGGAGGACTCATGATTCTGCTCCATGATACTCTCCATTATCACCCAATCCCCTTAAACACTTCCTTCCAAGCTGTCGCCGTCCGTCTTTCCCTTTCTGGATACACGTTCTCTCTTTGTACGGTATACATTCCATCGTCTACACCACTGGCACGAGCTGATCTCCTTCATCTTCTTGATCAGCTTCCACACCCCTATTTGCTGGTTGGGGACTTCAATGCCCACCACCCGCTTTCGGGATCTCCACATCCTTGTCCACGTGGCTCACTATTGCTAGACGTCTTCCACCAAGCGGATCTAGTCTGCCTCAACACTGGGGTCCCCACATTTTTGTCTGCCTCCACGGCAAATTTATCTCATTTGGACCTTGCGGTCGGTACTGTTCCGCTAGCTCGGCACTTCGAATGGTTCGCCCTTGATGATACACACTCGAGTGACCACTTTCCATGTGTTCTTCGACTGCAGCCTCAACTGCCATATATGCGCTCGCGACGCTGGAAGTTTGCCCAAGCCGATTGGACACTCTTTTCGTCTCTAGCGACATTCGATGACCGTCGCTTTCCCAGCGTCGACGATGAGGTCACACATTTTACCGACGTTATTCTCACAGCTGCGGAACGTTCAATACCACGCACCTCCGAATTGCCCCGGCGCCCCCCAGTTCCTTGGTGGAACGAGGCATGCCGTGATGCAATACGTGAGCGACGACGTGCTCTTCACATTTTCCGTCACCATCCAACTTTGGCCAACTGTATCCGATATAAGCAGCTCCGTGCGCGATGCCGTCGCGTCACCCGCGATAGCAAGAAGCCAAGCTGGCAATTCTTTATTAGCTCATTTAACACCTTCACTCCCTCCTCGGAAGTTTGGAGTCGGCTTCGACGGTTCTCAGGCGCGCCTAGTTTCTCCCTGGTCTCTGGGCTCACTGTCGCGCATGATACCTTAGTGGACCCCGTCGCAATTTCTAACTCATTGGGTCAGCACTTTGCTGAGATTTCGAGCTCTTCAAATTACCCGCCAGCGTTTCTCCCGAAGAAACGTGCAGCGGAAGTGCGACATCTTGCTTTCTCCTCTCAAAATCGCGAAAGCTACAATACTGTTTTCTCCATGCGCGAACTCCAACATGCACTCTCTTCTTCTCGCTCCTCCGCCCCAGGACCGGATGGTATCCATGTCCAAATGTTGGTGCATTTATCAACCCATAGCCTGCGTTACCTCCTTCACCTTTATAATCGAATTTGGACCGACAGTACCTTCCCCAGGCGATGGCGGGAAGCTATTGTCGTTCCCGTTCCGAAACCTGGAAAGGACAAACATCTCCCCTCTAGCTATCGCCCCATTTCTCTCACGAGTAGTGTCTGTAAGGTTTTGGAGCGTATGGTGAATTACCATTTAGCTTGGTGGCTGGAATCCCGCAGTCTTTTAACACCAACCCAATGCGGATTCCGACAACATCGTTCTGCCGTTGACCATCTTGTTGCTCTCTCCACTTATATCATGAACAATTTCCTCCGGAAACGCCAAACGGTAGCAATATTTTTTGATCTGGAGAGAGCATACGATACCTGTTGGAGGACAGGCATCCTCCGCACACTGTTCTCTTGGGGCTTTCGAGGCCGGCTGCCCCTTTTTCTTCGCGAATTTATGGCAGGGCGCAAATTTAGGGTGCGGGTGAACACAACTCTCTCCTGTACTTTCTCCCAAGAAAACGGGGTACCCCAGGGCTCCGTGCTGAGTGTTGTACTGTTTGCCATCGCCATTAATCCAATTATGGATTGTCTCCTTCCTGATGTCTCGGGCTCCCTCTCTGTGGACGATTTTGCGATCTACTACAGCTCTCAACGGACAAGCCTTCTTGAAAGACGTCTTCAAGGATGTCTCGATCGCCTCCACTCGTGGAGCATCGAAACCGGCTTCCGTTTCTCACCCAGTAAGACCGTTTGTGTTAATTTTTGGCGACGTAAGGAGTTTCTTCCGCCCTCCTTACATCTAGGTCCTGTCAACCTTCCGTTTTCCGACGTCGCTAAATTCTTGGGTCTTATGTTTGACAGAAAACTGTACTGGTCCTCCCACGTTTCCTATCTTTCGGCTCGCTGTCTGCGTTCCCTTAACACCCTCCGTGACCTGAATGGCACCTCTTGGGGAGCGGACCGAGTGGTCCTTCTCCGCCTCTATCGCGCCTTAGTGCGCTCGAAATTGGATTATGGAAGCATAGTCTACTCCTCTGCTCGGCCGTCTATTCTTCGGTGTCTCGACTCTATCCACCACCGTGGATTACGTTAAGTGTCTGGAGCTTTTTACACCAGCCCTGTGGAAAGCCTTTATGCTGAGACTGCTGAACCTCCGCTATCCAATCGGCGGGCAGTCCTTCTGAGTCGTTATGCTAGCCATCTGTCTTCCATGCCTGCTAATCCAGCCCATGACCTTTTTTTCGACGCCTCCTTTGATGTCGGGTATGCAGGCCGCTCCTCCTCCCTACTACCCCCGGGAGTCCGCTTCCGTCAACTGCTCCATTCTCTTTCCTTCCGCTTTCCTAAAACCTTCTTGACAACTTGGGGTACAGCACCGCCTTGGCTCTGTCCCCGGATCGACTTGCTCAAAGATCTATGTCAATTTCCCAAGGATGGTACCCCTACACTTGTTTACAGTCGGGCATTTGCTGCTCTATGTGCACAAATGACGGAAGCCACATTTATTTACACCGATGGCTCGAAATCATCGTTAGGTGTAGGGAGTGCCTATATTGTTGGCGACACCCCAAATCACTTTCGGCTTCCCGACCAGTGTTCGGTTTATACTGCGGAGCTTTACGCTGTTCTCCAGGCTGTCCACTATATCCGCCGCCATCAGCGGATACAGTACGTAATCTGCCCAGATTCTCTCAGCTCTCTCCTCAGTCTCCAAGCTCTTTACCCTGTGCACCCTCTGGTCCACCGGATTCAGGACTGTCTGCGCTTGCTCCACCTGGGGGGCGTCTCAGTGGCGTTCCTCTGGCTCCCGGGACACGCTGGTATCTGTGGAAATGAGGCGGCCGATATAGCGGCCAAGGCTGCAGTCTCTCTTCCTCGGCCAGCTATTCAGTCTCTTCCGTTTACCGATCTACGGAGCGGTTTGTGTCGCCAAGTTGCTCATTTAAGGCATGCGCATTGGTCAACACTTCCCCATAATAAATTGCGGGAAGTGAAAGCCCTTCCTTGCGCATGGACCTCTTCCTCCCGAACGCGTCGTCGGGAGGAGGTAATTTTAGCTAGGCTCCGGATAGGGCACTGTCTTTTTAGTCATCGACATCTTTTAAGCGGTGATCCTCCCCCACTCTGTCCCCACTGCTCTCAGCCGTGGACGGTCAGACACCTTTTAATTGAATGCCCCTATTTTAATCCGTTACGCTCCCGTCTACAGCTATCGCCTGATCTATCGTCGATTTTAGCAGATGACACGCGCTCAGCTGACCGCGTTCTACAGTTTATTAGTGACAGTGAAATGACGTCAGTCATTTGAAGCCTTTTTTTTGGGGGACAACCAACCCCTTTCTATAGTGGATTTTTAAGCATTCCTTCTGCCTTTAGTTTCTCAAATTTTATGACTTTGTTCCCATTGCTGCTGATTTTAAATTTCGTTTTTTTCCTGTTTTCTACGTCACGGGCTGGGCGCTAATGACCATAGAAGTTTTGCGCCCTAAAAAAAAAAAAAACATCCTGTTACACTTTTCACACTTGGTAATCTGTCTAAAAGACACTATCCACTCTGTTCAACTGATCTTCCAAATCTTTTGCCCCCTATGACAATTCAAATTCATTTGCAAACCTATAGTGATTTTTTCTTCTTCTTCTTCTTCTTCTTCTTCTTCTTCTTCTTCTTGCTTGTTGTCTTTGTCCTACAATCTATAACTGTATAAACCATTCTGTGTGAGTCCAAGGCCAATGCCTTTGAGATGGGCACATTAAACGAGATTGGTTTCAGTACCCTCGATGCATTCCTTGAAATGGTATTGTATTCTAAAGCTACACTGTCTGGACATTATTTCAAATTATATGCCCCTGTTTGTTAAAAATATCCACGTCTTTTCATCATAACATTCTTTAATTAGCTTAGCATCTAACTATGGAACATCCACATGAATTTCGCAGATCCTTGTTTTTTTAGGAGTTAACCTATCCCATTACCTTTATGTACCTTTGCTTTGCAAATGGAGCAATTCTGTTCCTATTTTTTTGTGTCTAAAAATTTGTCCGCTGTTTCTGACTTGTAGTTGCCTGTTCAAAACTTTTAGAAATCATGATATTACTGGGACATACTTCTGATAATAGGCTTGAGACCTGAATAATTATTTGTCACTTACACATATTTTAAAGTGCATTAATGTAGCTTGTGGGGAATGACCATAATTCCTGTCTTGATACTCCATAACCAGGACTGCAATCCCAGCTTGATTATGTATGTACACTTCTGTACCTACTTAACCTCTACACTGAAATACATTTTGTACTATACACCATGAGGGAATCAAATGAAGTATATAAATGGTCATTTTGTATGGAAGACACCTAAGGAATGAACTACTCATCAAACCAAATTATTTGGGAAAGGAAGTTCTTGACCAGATTATATATATTATGAAGGCAGGCCCATCCTATCTGCTAATGTTTGCACACAATAAAAAAGTTTTTTTTGCTGACCTTTCAAATTCACCAGGCAGACCCAATGTCAGATTGTGTCTTTCGACTGGGTTTGGTAAACTTTAGATTACTATGAGTGCCTGTTGCATCTAGTGGGTGATTTGAGTGTGTACGGCATCTAAGAACCACTGTTGGAAAAAATTCTCTTCAGTGCATGGTATTGTTGCATAAGTCTCTACCCTCTACCCTCTGCCTTCTGTATCTGTTGATGTTTGGCAAATTGGGTTCTAGTTATATATTATAATTATTGGCTCACCCTTTAGTATCGTGTCATATCTTGTTCTTCTGGGTGTAGAATTCCTACAGAGCACTTTTACACAGCTATACCACCAACAGTTTACCCACAAATAAGTTTGTTAGTGAGGCATATTAGACTACTCAATGTTTTTTTAAGCTTGTTATGAGCCTGTGAGCTGCTAAAATGAAAAACATTTGAATCTCATGCTCATCATCTCCTTCTTGCGCTACTGAAGAGAGATGACAGTTCAAAATTCTGCAAGCATGGCTGTTGTGACTAATAGTTACAGGTTCTTGACCCCCTCCCCCTTTCACCGCTGCTATGCTCTTTCACCGCTGCTACTGCTCTTTCACCTCATGCCTGAACTGATTTTCCTAGTAACTACTGAGACATGGGACTAAATAAAATTAAAACAGTCAATATTAACATATGGCATAACTCAAAATGTTCTTTATCTCCAGTGTACTTACAAGATAAGAATTTCAATTCCATTTGAATTACACTTCAGTTAAATATATCAACAGTATTACAGATGCACTACTAAAATTTTTCAGAATTGTTTATTGTACCTCTGAAATAATTTAGGATTTATTTTTATAACAAATAAACTTACAACTAAGTAATAGTATACTAGTAAAATGGAGCATTACATAAAATGTGTCTTTGTCTTACAGAAATTGGTAGGAGCCTCACCTTTCCAAGGAAACGTGATCGTTCACTGGCTAGGTAATAACACAATCCTAATTTGTTGATCTTAAACAGTTTTATGATAGATATTCAGAGATATGTAATGGTTTTTACAAAAATTATTAATCAGACTGAAATTTTTTGTGGGTTTGTTCTTAGTGTTAAATAACTGTGGCTACTGAAGCAGTGTTAAATGTCCCCATAATAAATATTTCAGTCTTCAGTCGAGTGTGATCCAATATTAAACTTGCTGGCAGATTAAAACTATGTGGTGGTACACCAGGGCATGAACCCTGGACCTTTGCTTTTGTGGGCATGTGCTGTACCAACAGAGATACCCAAGAAAAGTCATGACCCATCTTCACAAATTTACTTCTGTTCATCAGGATAGGTGTCGGGAGCAGGAAATTGTGGGTGTTGCAATAATTAAAACTAATTGAGCTGGAATGGACACTATTTATTCATTTAAAGATGGGACATAGGTGCCCACGTAGGGCTGAGCAGCCCCAAGAGGGGTTGCCGTCTGTTCATCAGGAGGTTTGAGGAGAGAGGCAGAGGCTAGAGGAGCGACTACTCAGGGCTGAGGGCTGAGGTCTGAAGCTAAGAGAGCGCGGAGTGGTTTCGAAGCCACCCTCACCGCTCCCGGCCATGTCCCCACGTGATCACATGACTAGTCTTTGATTGGAGGGTTGATTCCGCCAACACACCTTCCTAGTAGCGTACCCTTGTCAGCGCAACCAATCTGTGGGACTAGAGCCTGACCGAGGAACACATGGCAGGAATGTGCTGACCACGGTCTTCCAGTCAGCACCTTCCACCACAGTATGCCCAAGCCAGCTACGGCCGTACATTATGAATGGAAAAAATTATTTAATAAAACTTTATCGGCAATGATACCCCTTGATGGTCTCCTCCCTGCACAACCTTTCTCCTCCCGAAGAAGGCTCTCTGGATGAAAATGAATGAGCTGATACTAATTGATTATTTCATTTAAAAAATATATAATCATTATGAAGGATCACAGAAATTAACATCCATAACATAGTGGTATCAATATGTGTAGAAGTTACAAAGTGGCCTGAAGGAAGGCTCTTGAATAGCAAATTTGTGAAGTTAGGGTGAAGGCAGTAGGGGCAGCGCCATGGCGTGAGTGTGAGTGTCGGCGGTATCGGTGGTGGGTACCCAGGCGACCTGTTGACCTGCTGTGAGGAAGAAACGAGTTAGTAGACGTCAAACATGAAAATGGTCATTTTAAAGTCAACATGAAAAACCATAATTCCAAAAGTATAAAACACAAAAAAATCCTTACCAATGAAAGAAAATGCATCGTGCCACATTCCCTCCTCCCGCCCTGTGGTGCAACAGATGTCCCTTTCTCCAAAAATGTACTCAATGGGATCGTAATGTTGCAACCACACACAAGTTGACCTGCTGTGAGGAAGAAACGAGTTAGTACACTTCAAACATGAAAAAGGTCATATTAAAATCAACATGAAAAACCATAATTCCAAAAGTATAAAACACAAAAAGATCCTTACCAATGAAAAAAAATGTATCGTGCCACGTTCCCTCCACCCACCCTGTGGTGCAACAGATGTCCCTTTCTCCAACAATGTACTCAATGGGATCGTAATGTTGCAACCACACACAAGTTGACCTGCTGTGAGGAAGAGACGAGTTAGTACACTTCAAACATGAAAAAGGTCATTTTAAAATCAACATGAAAAACCATAAATCCAAAAGTATAAAACACAACAAAATCCTTACCAACGAAAGAAAATCTATCTTGCCACGTTCCCTCCACCCACCCTGTGGTGCAACAGATGTCCCTTTCTCCAAAAATGTACTCAATGGGATCGTAATGTTGCAACCACACACAAGTTGACCTGCTGTGAGGAAGAAACGAGTTAGTACACTTCAAACATGAAAAAGGTCATTCTAAAATGAACATGAAAAACCATAATTCCAAAAGTATAAAACACACAAAAATCCTTACCAACGAAAGAAAATTTATCGTGCCACGTTCTCTCCACCCACCCTGTGGTGCAACAGATGTCCCTTTCTCCAAAAATGTACTCAATGGGATCGTAATTTGGCAACCACACACAAGTTGACCTGCTGTGAGGAAGAAACGAGTTAGTACACTTCAAACATGAAAAAGGTCATTTTAAAATCAACATGAAAAACCATAATTCCAAAAGTATAAAACACAAAAAAATCCTTACCAACGAAAGAAAATGTATCGTGCCACGTTCCCTCCACCCACCCTGTGGTGCAACAGATGTCCCTTTCTCCAAAAATGTACTCAATCTGATCGTAATGTTGCAACCACACACAAGTTGACCTGCTGTGAGGAAGAAACGAGTTAGTACACTTCAAACATGAAAAAGGTCATTTTAAAATCAACATGAAAAACCATAATTCCAAAAGTATAAAACAGAAAAAAATCCTTACCAACGAAAGAAAAAGTATCGTGCCACGTTCCCTCCACCCACCCTGTGGTGCAACAGATGTCCCTTTCTCCAAAAATGTACTCAATCTGATCGTAATGTTGCAACCACACACAAGTTGACCTGCTGTGAGGAAGAAACGAGTTAGTACACTTCAAACATGAAAAAGGTCATTTTAAAATCAACATGAAAAACCATAATTCCAAAAGTATAAAACACAAAAAAATCCTTACCAACGAAAGAATATGTATCGTGCCACGTTCCCTCCACCCACCCTGTGGTGCGACAGATGTCCCTTTCTCCAAAAATGTACTCAATGGGATCGTAATGTTGCAACCACACACAAGTTGACCTGCTGTGAGGAAGAAACGAGTTAGTACACTTCAAACATGAAAAAGGTCATTTTAAAATCAACATGAAAAACCATAATTCCAAAAGTATAAAACACAAAAAAATCCTTACCAACGAAAGAATATGTATCGTGCCACGTTCCCTCCACCCACCCTGTGGTGCAACAGATGTCCCTTTCTCCAAAAATGTACTCAATGGGATCGTAATGTTGCAACCACACACAAGTTGACCTGCTGTGAGGAAGAAACGAGTTAGTACACTTCAAACATGAAAAAGGTCATTTTAAAATCAACATGAAAAACCATAATTCCAAAAGTATAAAACACAAAAAAATCCTTACCAACGAAAGAATGTGTATCGTGCCACGTTCCCTCCACCCACCCTGTGGTGCAACAGATGTCCCTTTCTCCAAAAATGTACTCAATGGGATCGTAATGTTGCAACCACACACAAGTTGACATGCTGTGAGGAAGAAACGAGTTAGTATACTTCAAACATGAAAAAGGTCATTTTAAAATCAACATGAAAAACCATAATTCCAAAAGTATAAAACACACAAAAATCCTTACCAAAGAAAGAAAATGTATCGTGCCACGTTCCCTCCACCCACCCTGTTGTGCAACAGATGTCCCTTTCTCCAAAAAATGTACTCAATGGGATCGTAATTTGGCAACCACACACAAGTTGACCTGCTGTGAGGAAGAAACGAGTTAGTACACTTCAAACATGAAAAAGGTCATTTTAAAATCAACATGAAAAACCATAATTCCAAAAGTATAAAACACAAAAAAATCCTTACCAACGAAAGAAAATGTATCGTGCCACGTTCCCTCCACCCACCCTGTGGTGCAACAGATGTCCCTTTCTCCAAAAATGTACTCAATGGGATCGTAATGTTGCAACCACACACAAGTTGACCTGCTGTGAGGAAGAAACGAGTTAGTACACTTCAAACATGAAAAAGGTCATTTTAAAATCAACATGCAAAACCATAATTCCAAAAGTATAAAACACAAAAAAATCCGTACCAACGAAAGAAAATCTATCGTGCCACGTTCCCTCCACCCACCCTGTGGTGCAACAGATTTCGCTTTTTCCAAAAATGTACTCAATGGGATTGTAATGTTGCAATCACACACAAGCTGACCTGCTGTGAGGAAGAAACGAGTTAGTACACTTCAAACATGAAAAAGGTCATTTTAAAATCAACATGCAAAACCATAATTCCAAAAGTATAAAACACAAAAAAATCCTTACCAACGAAAGAAAATCTATCGTGCCACGTTCCCTCCACCCACCCTGTGGTGCAACAGATGTCCCTTTTTTCAAAAATGTACTCAATCTGATCGTAATGTTGCAACCACACACAAGTTGACCTGCTGTGAGGAAGAAACGAGTTAGTACACTTCAAACATGAAAAAGGTCATTTTAAAATCAACATGAAAAACCATAATTCCAAAAGTATAAAACAGAAAAAAATCCTTACCAACGAAAGAAAAAGTATCGTGCCACGTTCCCTCCACCCACCCTGTGGTGCAACAGATGTCCCTTTCTCCAAAAATGTACTCAATCTGATCGTAATGTTGCAACCACACACAAGTTGACCTGCTGTGAGGAAGAAACGAGTTAGTACACTTCAAACATGAAAAAGGTCATTTTAAAATCAACATGAAAAACCATAATTCCAAAAGTATAAAACAAAAAAAATCCTTACCAACGAAAGAATATGTATCGTGCCACGTTCCCTCCACCCACCCTGTGCTGCAACAGATGTCCCTTTCTCCAAAAATGTACTCAATGGGATCGTAATGTTGCAACCACACACAAGTTGACCTGCTGTGAGGAAGAAACGACTTAGTACACTTCAAACATGAAAAAGGTCATTTTAAAATCAACATGAAAAACCATAATTCCAAAAGTATAAAACACAAAAAAATCCTTACCAACGAAAGAATATGTATCGTGCCACGTTCCCTCCACCCACCCTGTGCTGCAACAGATGTCCCTTTCTCCAAAAATGTACTCAATGGGATCGTAATGTTGCAACCACACACAAGTTGACATGCTGTGAGGAAGAAACGAGTTAGTACACTTCAAACATGAAAAAGGTCATTTTAAAATCAACATGAAAAACCATAATTCCAAAAGTATAAAACACACAAAAATCCTTACCAAAGAAAGAAAATGTATCGTGCTACGTTCCCTCCACCCACCCTGTGGTGCAACAGATGTCCCTTTCTCCAAAAATGTACTCAATGGGATCGTAATGTTGCAACCACACACAAGTTGACCTGCTGTGAGGAAGAAACGAGTTAGTACACTTCAAACATGAAAAAGGTCATTTTAAAATCAACATGAAAAACCATAATTCCAAAAGTATAAAACACAAAAAAATCCTTACCAACGAAAGAATATGTATCGTGCCACGTTCCCTCCACCCACCCTGTGGTGCGACAGATGTCCCTTTCTCCAAAAATGTACTCAATGGGATCGTAATGTTGCAACCACACACAAGTTGACCTGCTGTGAGGAAGAAACGAGTTAGTACACTTCAAACATGAAAAAGGTCATTTTAAAATCAACATGAAAAACCATAATTCCAAAAGTATAAAACACAAAAAAATCCTTACCAACGAAAGAAAATGTATCGTGCCACGTTCCCTCCTCCCACCCTGTGGTGCAACAGATGTCCCTTTCTCCAAAAATGTACTCAATGGGATTGTAATGTTGCAACCACACACAAGTTGACCTGCTGTGAGGAAGAAACGAGTTAGTACACTTCAAACATGAAAAAGGTCATTTTAAAATCAACATGAAAAACCATAATTCCAAAAGTATAAAACACAAAAAAATCCTTCCCAACGAAAGAAAATGTATCGTGCCACGTTCCCTCCACCCACCCTGTGGTGCAACAGATGTCCTTTTCTCCAAAAATGTACTCAATGGGATCGTAATGTTGCAACCACACACAAGTTGACCTGCTGTGAGGAAGAAACGAGTTAGTACACTTCAAACATGAAAAAGGTCATTTTAAAATCAACATGAAAAACCATAATTCCAAAAGTATAAAACCCAAAAAAATCCTTCCCAACGAAAGAAAATGTATCGTGCCACATTCCCTCCACCCACCCTGTGGTGCAACAGATGTCCCTTTCTCCAAAAATGTACTCAATGGGATCGTAATGTTGCAACCACACACAAGTTGACCTGCTGTGAGGAAGAAACGAGTTAGTACACTTCAAACATGAAAAAGGTCATTTTAAAATCAACATGAAAAACCATAATTCCAAAAGTATAAAACCCAAAAAAATCCTTCCCAACGAAAGAAAATGTATCGTGCCACATTCCCTCCACCCACCCTGTGGTGCAACAGATGTCCCTTTCTCCAAAAATGTACTCAATGGGATCGTAATGTTGCAACCACACACAAGTTGACCTGCTGTGAGGAAGAAACGAGTTGGTACACTTCAAACATGAAAAAGGTCATTTTAAAATCAACATGAAAAACCATAATTCCAAAAGTATAAAACCCAAAAAAATCCTTCCCAACGAAAGAAAATGTATCGTGCCACATTCCCTCCACCCACCCTGTGGTGCAACAGATGTCCCTTTCTCCAAAAATGTACTCAATGGGATCGTAATGTTGCAACCACACACAAGTTGACCTGCTGTGAGGAAGAAACGAGTTAGTACACTTCAAACATGAAAAAGGTCATTTTAAAATCAACATGAAAAACCATAATTCCAAAAGTATAAAACCCAAAAAAATCCTTCCCAACGAAAGAAAATGTATCGTGCCACGTTCCCTCCACCCACCCTGTGGTGCAACAGATGTCCCTTTCTCCAAAAATGTACTCAATGGGATCGTAATGTTGCAACCACACACAAGTTGACCTGCTGTGAGGAAGAAACGAGTTAGTACACTTCAAACATGAAAAAGGTCATTTTAAAATCAACATGAAAAACCATAATTCCAAAAGTATAAAACACAAAAAAATCCTTACCAACGAAAGGAAATGTATCGTGCTACGTTACGTCCACCCACCCTGTGGTGCAACAGATGTCCCTTTCTCCAAAAATGTACTCAATGGGATCGTAATGTTGCAACCACACACAAGTTGACCAGCTGTGAGGACGAAACGAGTTAGTACACTTCAAACATGAAAAAGGTCATTTTAAAATCAACATGAAAAACCATAATTCCAAAAGAATAAAACACAAAAAAATCCTTACCAACGAAAGAAAATGTATCGTGCCACGTTCCCTCCACCCACCCTGTGGTGCAACAGGTGTTTCTTTCTCCAAAAATGTACTCAATGGGATCGTAAAGTTGCACCCCACACACAAGTTGACCTGCTGTGAGGAAGAAACAAGTTAGTACACTTCAAACATGAAAAAGGTCATTTTAAAATCAACATGAAAAACCATAATTCCAAAAGTATAAAACCCAAAAAAATCCTTCCCAACGAAAGAAAATGTATCGTGCCACATTCCCTCCACCCACCCTGTGGTGCAACAGATGTCCCTTTCTCCAAAAATGTACTCAATGGGATCGTAATGTTGCAACCACACACAAGTTGACCTGCTGTGAGGAAGAAACGAGTTAGTACACTTCAAACATGAGAAAGGTCATTTTAAAGTCAACATGAAAAACCATAATTCCAAAAGTATAAAACCCAAAAAAATCCTTCCCAACGAAAGAAAATGTATGGTGCCACGTTCCCTCCACCCACCCTGTGGTGCAACAGATGTCCCTTTCTCCAAAAATGTACTCAATGGGATTGTAATGTTGCAACCACACACAAGTTGACCTGCTGTGAGGAAGAAACGAGTTAGTACACTTGAAACATGAAAAAGGTCATTTTAAAATCAACATGAAAAACCAAAATTCCAACAGTATAAAACACAAAAAAATCCCTACCAACGAAAGAAAATGTATCGTGCCACGTTCCCTCCACCCACCCTGTGGTGCAACAGATGTCCCTTTCTCCAAAAATGTACTCAATGGGATCGTAAAGTTGCACCCCACACACAAGTTGACCTGCTGTGAGGAAGAAACGAGTTAGTACACTTCAAACATGAAAAAGGTCATTTTAAAATCAACATGAAAAACCATAATTCCAAAAGTATAAAACAGAAAAAAATCTTTACCAACGAAAAAAAATCTATCGTGCCACATTCCCTCCACCCACCCTGTGGTGCAACAGATGTCCCTTTCTCCAAAAATGTACTCAATGGGATCGTAATGTTGCAACCACACACAAGTTGACCTGCTGTGAGGAAGAAACGAGTTAGTACACTTCAAACATGAAAAAGGTCATTTTAAAATCAACATGAAAAACCATAATTCCAAAAGTATAAAACACAAAAAAATCCTTACCAACGAAAGAAAAAGTATCGTGCCACGTTCCCTCCACCCACCCTGTGCTGCAACAGATGTCCCTTTCTCCAAAAATGTACTCAATGGGATCGTAATGTTGCAACCACACACAAGTTGACCTGCTGTGAAGAAGAAACGAGTTAGTACACTTCAAACATGAAAAAGAACATTTTAAAATCAACATGAAAAACCATAATTCCCAAAGTCTAAAACACAAAAAAATCCTTACCAACGAATGAAAATGTACCGTGCCACGTTCCCTCCACCCACCCTGTGATGCAACAGATGTCCCTTTCTCCAAAAATGTACTCAATGGGATCGTAATGTTGCAACCACACACAAGTTGACCTGCTGTGAGGAAGAAACGAGTTAGTACACTTCAAACATGAGAAAGGTCATTTTAAAATCAACATGAAAAACCATAATTCCAAAAGTTTAAAACACAAAAAAATCCTTACCAACAAATGAAAATGTACCGTGCCATGTTCCCACCACCCACCCTGTGATGCAACAGATGTCCCTTTCTCCAAAAATGTACTCAATGGGATCGTAATGTTGCAACCACAAACAAGTTGACCTGCTGTGAGGAAGAAACGAGTTAGTACACTTCAAACATGAAAAAGGTCATTTTAAAATCAACATGAAAAACCGTAATTCCAAAAGTATAAAACGAAAAAAATCTTTACCAACGAAAGAAAATCTATCGTGCCACATTCCCTCCACCCACCCTGTGGTGCAACAGATGTCCCTTTCTCCAAAAATGTACTCAATGGGATCGTAATGTTGCAACCACACACAAGTTGACCTGCTGTGACGAAGAAGCGAGTTAGTACACTTCAAACATGAAAAAGGTCATCTTAAAATCAACATGAAAAACCATAATTCCAAAAGTCTAAAACACAAAAAAATCCTTACCAACGAAAGAAAAAGTATCGTGCCACGTTCCCTCCACCCACCCTGTGGCGCAACAGATGTCCCTTTCTCCAAAAATGTACTCAATGGGATCGTAATGTTGCAACCACACACAAGTTGACCTGCTGTGAGGAAGAAACGAGTTAGTACACTTCAAACATGAAAAAGGTCATTTTAAAATCAACATGAAATACCATAATTCCAAAAGTATAACACATAAAAAAATCCTTACCAACGAAAGAAAATGTATCGTGCCACGTTCCCTCCACCCACCCTGTGGCGCAACAGATGTCCCTTTCTCCAAAAATGTACTCAATGGGATCGTAATGTTGCAACCACACACAAGTTGACCTGCTGTGAGAAAGAAACGAGTTAGTACACTTCAAACATGAAAAAGGACATTTTAAAATCAACGTGAAAAACCATAATTCCAAAAGTATAAAACAGAAAAAAATCCTTACCAACGAAAGATAATGTACCGTGCCACGTTCCCTCCACCCACCCTGTGGTGCAACAGATGTCCCTTCCTCCAAAAATGTACTCAATGGGATCGTAATGTTGCAACCACACACAAGTTGACCTGCTGTGAGGAAGAAACGACTTAGTACACTTAAACATGAAAAAGGTCATTTTAAAATCAACATGAAAAACCATAATTCCAAAAGTATAACACATAAAAAAATCCTTACCAACGAAAGAAAATGTATCGTGCCACGTTCCCTCCACCCACCCTGTGGCGCAACAGATGTCCCTTTCTCCAAAAATGTACTCAATGGGATCGTAATGTTGCAACCACACACAAGTTGACCTGCTGTGAGAAAGAAACGAGTTAGTACACTTCAAACATGAAAAAGGTCATTTTAAAATCAACATGAAAAACCATAATTCCAAAAGTCTAAAACACAAAAAAATCCTTACCAACAAATGGAAATGTACCGTGCCATGTTCCCACCACCCACCCTGTGATGCAACAGATGTCCCTTTCTTCAAAAATGTACTCAATGGGATCGTAATGTTGCAACCACAAACAAGTTGACCTGCTGTGAGGAAGAAACGAATTAGTACACTTCAAACATGAAAAAGGTCATTTTAAAATCAACATGAAAAACCGTAATTCCAAAAGTATAAAACGAAAAAAATCTTTACCAACGAAAGAAAATCTATCGTGCCACATTCCCTCCACCCACCCTGTGGTGCAACAGATGTCCCTTTCTCCAAAAATGTACTCAATGGGATCGTAATGTTGCAACCACACACAAGTTGACCTGCTGTGAGGAAGAAATGAGTTAGTACACTTCAAACATGAAAAAGGTAATTTTAAAATCAACATGAAAAACCATAATTCGAAAAGTCTAAAACATAAAGAAATCCTTACCAACGAATGAGAATGTACCGTGCCACGTTCCCTCCACCCACCCTGTGATGCAACAGATGTCCCTTTCTCCAAAAATGTACTCAATGGGATCGTAATGTTGCAACCACACACAAGTTGACCTGCTGTGTGGAAGAAACGAGTTAGTACACTTCAAACATGAAAAACGTCATTTTAAAATCAACATGAAAAACCATAATTCCAAAAGTATAAAACAGAAAAAAATCTTTACCATCGAAAGAAAATCTATCGTGCCACATTCCCTCCACCCACCCTGTGGTGCAACAGATGTCCCTTTCTCCAAAAATGTACTCAATGGGATCGTAATGTTGCACCCACACACAAGTTGACCTGCTGTGAGGAAGGAACAAGTTAGTACACTTCAAACATGAAAAAGGTCATTTTAAAATCGACATGAAAAACCATAATTCCAAAAGTATAAAACAGAAAAAAATCCTTACCAATGAAAGAAAATGTATCGTGCCACATTCCCTCCACCCACCCTGTGGCGCAACAGATGTCCCTTTCTCCAAAAATGTACTCAATGGGATCGTAATGTTGCAACCACACACAAGTTGACCTGCTGTGAGGAAGAAACGAGTTAGTACACTTCAAACATGAAAAAGGTAATTTTAAAAATCAACATGAAAAACCATAATTCGAAAAGTCTAAAACGTAAAGAAATCCTTACCAACGAATGAGAATGTACCGTGCCACGTTCCCTCCACCCACCCTGTGATGCAACAGATGTCCCTTTCTCCAAAAATGTACTCCATGGGATCGTAATGTTGCAACCACACACAAGTTGACCTGCTGTGAGGAAGAAACGAGTTAGTACACTTCAAACATGAAAAACGTCATTTTAAAATCAACATGAAAAACCATAATTCCAAAAGTATAAAACAGAAAAAAATCTTTACCATCGAAAGAAAATCTATCGTGCCACATTCCCTCCACCCACCCTGTGGTGCAACAGATGTCCCTTTCTCCAAAAATGTACTCAATGGGATCTTAATGTGGCAACCACACACAAGTTGACCTGCTGTGAGGAAGAAACAAGTTAGTACACTTCAAACATGAAAAAGGTCATTTTAAAATCAACATGAAAAACCATAATTCCAAAAGTATAAAACAGAAAAAAATCTTTACCATCGAAAGAAAATCTATCGTGCCACATTGCCTCCACCCACCCTGTGGTGCAACAGATGTCCCTTTCTCCAAAAATGTACTCAATGGGATCGTAATGTTGCAACCACACACAAGTTGACCTGCTGTGAGGAAGAAACGAGTTAATACACTTCAAACATGAAAAACGTCATTTTAAATTCAAAATGAAAAACCATAATTCCAAAAGTGTAAAACACAAAAAAATCCTTACCAACGAAAGAAAATGTATCGTGCCACGTTCCCTCCACCCACCCTGTGGCCCAACAGATGTCTCTTTCTCCAAAAATGTACTCAATGGGATCGTAATGTTGAACCACACACAAGTTGACCTGCTGTGAGGAAGAAACGAGTTAGTACACTTCAAACATGAAAAAGGTCATCTTAAAATCAACATTAAAAACCATAATTCCAAAAGTCTAAAACACAAAAAAATCCTTACCAACGAAAGAAAAAGTATCGTGCCACGTTCCCTCCTCCCACCATGTGGCGCAACAGATGTCCATTTCTCCAAAAATGTACTCAATGGGATCGTAATGTTGCAACCACACACAAGTTGACCTGCTGTGAGGAAGAAACGAGTTAGTACACTTCAAACATGAAAAAGGTCATCTTAAAATCAACATGAAAAACCATAATTCCAAAAGTCTAAAACACAAAAAAAACCTAACCAACGAAAGAAAAAGTATCGTGCCACGTTCCCTCCTCCCACCCTGTGGCGCAACAGATGTCCATTTCTCCAAAAATGTACTCAATGGGATCGTAATGTTGCAACCACACACAAGTTGACCTGCTGTGAGGAAGAAACGAGTTAGTACACTTCAAACATGAAAAAGGTCATTTTAAAATCAACATGAAAAACCATAATTCCAAAAGTATAAAACACACAAAAATCCTTACCAACGAAAGAAAAAGTATCGTGCCACGTTCCCTCCACCCACCCTGTGGCGCAACAGATGTCCCTTTCTCCAAAAATGTACTCAATGGGATCGTAATGTTGCAACCACACACAAGTTGACCTGCTGTGAGGAAGAAACGAGTTAGTACACTTCAAACATGAAAAACGTCATTTTAAAATCAACGTGAAAAACCATAATTCCAAAAGTATAAAACAGAAAAAAATCCTTACCAACGAAAGATAATGTACCGTGCCACGTTCCCTCCACCCACCCTGTGGTGCAACAGATGTCCCTTCCTCCAAAAATGTACTCAATGGGATCGTAATGTTGCAACCACACACAAGTTGACCTGCTGTGAGGAAGAAACGACTTAGTACACTTAAACATGAAAAAGGTCATTTTAAAATCAACATGAAAAACCATAATTCCAAAAGTATAACACATAAAAAAATCCTTACCAACGAAAGAAAATGTATCGTGCCACGTTCCCTCCACCCACCCTGTGGCGCAACAGATGTCCCTTTCTCCAAAAATGTACTCAATGGGATCGTAATGTTGCAACCACACACAAGTTGACCTGCTGTGAGAAAGAAACGAGTTAGTACACTTCAAACATGAAAAAGGTCATTTTAAAATCAACATGAAAAACCATAATTCCAAAAGTCTAAAACACAAAAAAATCCTTACCAACAAATGGAAATGTACCGTGCCATGTTCCCACCACCCACCCTGTGATGCAACAGATGTCCCTTTCTTCAAAAATGTACTCAATGGGATCGTAATGTTGCAACCACAAACAAGTTGACCTGCTGTGAGGAAGAAACGAATTAGTACACTTCAAACATGAAAAAGGTCATTTTAAAATCAACATGAAAAACCGTAATTCCAAAAGTATAAAACGAAAAAAATCTTTACCAACGAAAGAAAATCTATCGTGCCACATTCCCTCCACCCACCCTGTGGTGCAACAGATGTCCCTTTCTCCAAAAATGTACTCAATGGGATCGTAATGTTGCAACCACACACAAGTTGACCTGCTGTGAGGAAGAAATGAGTTAGTACACTTCAAACATGAAAAAGGTAATTTTAAAATCAACATGAAAAACCATAATTCGAAAAGTCTAAAACATAAAGAAATCCTTACCAACGAATGAGAATGTACCGTGCCACGTTCCCTCCACCCACCCTGTGATGCAACAGATGTCCCTTTCTCCAAAAATGTACTCAATGGGATCGTAATGTTGCAACCACACACAAGTTGACCTGCTGTGTGGAAGAAACGAGTTAGTACACTTCAAACATGAAAAACGTCATTTTAAAATCAACATGAAAAACCATAATTCCAAAAGTATAAAACAGAAAAAAATCTTTACCATCGAAAGAAAATCTATCGTGCCACATTCCCTCCACCCACCCTGTGGTGCAACAGATGTCCCTTTCTCCAAAAATGTACTCAATGGGATCGTAATGTTGCACCCACACACAAGTTGACCTGCTGTGAGGAAGGAACAAGTTAGTACACTTCAAACATGAAAAAGGTCATTTTAAAATCGACATGAAAAACCATAATTCCAAAAGTATAAAACAGAAAAAAATCCTTACCAATGAAAGAAAATGTATCGTGCCACATTCCCTCCACCCACCCTGTGGCGCAACAGATGTCCCTTTCTCCAAAAATGTACTCAATGGGATCGTAATGTTGCAACCACACACAAGTTGACCTGCTGTGAGGAAGAAACGAGTTAGTACACTTCAAACATGAAAAAGGTAATTTTAAAATCAACATGAAAAACCATAATTCGAAAAGTCTAAAACGTAAAGAAATCCTTACCAACGAATGAGAATGTACCGTGCCACGTTCCCTCCACCCACCCTGTGATGCAACAGATGTCCCTTTCTCCAAAAATGTACTCCATGGGATCGTAATGTTGCAACCACACACAAGTTGACCTGCTGTGAGGAAGAAACGAGTTAGTACACTTCAAACATGAAAAACGTCATTTTAAAATCAACATGAAAAACCATAATTCCAAAAGTATAAAACAGAAAAAAATCTTTACCATCGAAAGAAAATCTATCGTGCCACATTCCCTCCACCCACCCTGTGGTGCAACAGATGTCCCTTTCTCCAAAAATGTACTCAATGGGATCTTAATGTGGCAACCACACACAAGTTGACCTGCTGTGAGGAAGAAACAAGTTAGTACACTTCAAACATGAAAAAGGTCATTTTAAAATCAACATGAAAAACCATAATTCCAAAAGTATAAAACAGAAAAAAATCTTTACCATCGAAAGAAAATCTATCGTGCCACATTGCCTCCACCCACCCTGTGGTGCAACAGATGTCCCTTTCTCCAAAAATGTACTCAATGGGATCGTAATGTTGCAACCACACACAAGTTGACCTGCTGTGAGGAAGAAACGAGTTAATACACTTCAAACATGAAAAACGTCATTTTAAATTCAAAATGAAAAACCATAATTCCAAAAGTGTAAAACACAAAAAAATCCTTACCAACGAAAGAAAATGTATCGTGCCACGTTCCCTCCACCCACCCTGTGGCCCAACAGATGTCTCTTTCTCCAAAAATGTACTCAATGGGATCGTAATGTTGAACCACACACAAGTTGACCTGCTGTGAGGAAGAAACGAGTTAGTACACTTCAAACATGAAAAAGGTCATCTTAAAATCAACATTAAAAACCATAATTCCAAAAGTCTAAAACACAAAAAAATCCTTACCAACGAAAGAAAAAGTATCGTGCCACGTTCCCTCCTCCCACCATGTGGCGCAACAGATGTCCATTTCTCCAAAAATGTACTCAATGGGATCGTAATGTTGCAACCACACACAAGTTGACCTGCTGTGAGGAAGAAACGAGTTAGTACACTTCAAACATGAAAAAGGTCATCTTAAAATCAACATGAAAAACCATAATTCCAAAAGTCTAAAACACAAAAAAAACCTAACCAACGAAAGAAAAAGTATCGTGCCACGTTCCCTCCTCCCACCCTGTGGCGCAACAGATGTCCATTTCTCCAAAAATGTACTCAATGGGATCGTAATGTTGCAACCACACACAAGTTGACCTGCTGTGAGGAAGAAACGAGTTAGTACACTTCAAACATGAAAAAGGTCATTTTAAAATCAACATGAAAAACCATAATTCCAAAAGTATAAAACACACAAAAATCCTTACCAACGAAAGAAAAAGTATCGTGCCACGTTCCCTCCACCCACCCTGTGGCGCAACAGATGTCCCTTTCTCCAAAAATGTACTCAATGGGATCGTAATGTTGCAACCACACACAAGTTGACCTGCTGTGAGGAAGAAACGAGTTAGTACACTTCAAACATGAAAAAGGTAATTTTAAAATCAACATGAAAAACCATAATTCGAAAAGTCTAAAACGTAAAGAAATCCTTACCAACGAATGAGAATGTACCGTGCCACGTTCCCTCCACCCACCCTGTGATGCAACAGATGTCCCTTTCTCCAAAAATGTACTCAATGGGATCGTAATGTTGCAACCACACACAAGTTGACCTGCTGTGAGGAAGAAACGAGTTAGTACACTTCAAACATGAAAAACGTCATTTTAAAATCAACATGAAAAACCATAATTCCAAAAGTATAAAACAGAAAAAAATCCTTACCAACGAAAGAAGATGTATCGTGCCACGTTCCCTCCACCCACCCTGTGGCGCAACAGATGTCCCTTTCTCCAAAAATGTACTCAATGGGATCGTAATGTTGCAACCACACACAAGTTGACCTGCTGTGAGGAAGAAACGAGTTAGTACACTTCAAACATGAATAACGTCATTTTAAAATCAACATGAAAAACCATAATTCCAAAAGTATAAAACAGAAAAAAATCTTTACCATCGAAAGAAAATCTATCGTGCCACATTCCCTCCACCCACCCTGTGGTGCAACAGATGTCCCTTTCTCCAAAAATGTACTCAATGGGATCGTAATGTGGCAACCACACACAAGTTGACCTGCTGTGAGGAAGAAACGAGTTAGTACACTTCAAACATGAAAAAGGTCATTTTAAAATCGACATGAAAAACCATAATTCCAAAAGTATAAAACAGAAAAAAATCCTTACCAATGAAAGAAAATGTATCGTGCCACATTCCCTCCACCCACCCTGTGGCGCAACAGATGTCCCTTTCTCCAAAAATGTACTCAATGGGATCGTAATGTTGCAACCACACACAAGTTGACCTGCTGTGAGGAAGAAACGAGTTAGTACACTTCAAACATGAAAAAGGTAATTTTAAAATCAACATGAAAAACCATAATTCGAAAAGTCTAAAACGTAAAGAAATCCTTACCAACGAATGAGAATGTACCGTGCCACGTTCCCTCCACCCACCCTGTGATGCAACAGATGTCCCTTTCTCCAAAAATGTACTCCATGGGATCGTAATGTTGCAACCACACACAAGTTGACCTGCTGTGAGGAAGAAACGAGTTAGTACACTTCAAACATGAAAAACGTCATTTTAAAATCAACATGAAAAACCATAATTCCAAAAGTATAAAACAGAAAAAAATCTTTACCATCGAAAGAAAATCTATCGTGCCACATTCCCTCCACCCACCCTGTGGTGCAACAGATGTCCCTTTCTCCAAAAATGTACTCAATGGGATCTTAATGTGGCAACCACACACAAGTTGACCTGCTGTGAGGAAGAAACAAGTTAGTACACTTCAAACATGAAAAAGGTCATTTTAAAATCAACATGAAAAACCATAATTCCAAAAGTATAAAACAGAAAAAAATCTTTACCATCGAAAGAAAATCTATCGTGCCACATTGCCTCCACCCACCCTGTGGTGCAACAGATGTCCCTTTCTCCAAAAATGTACTCAATGGGATCGTAATGTTGCAACCACACACAAGTTGACCTGCTGTGAGGAAGAAACGAGTTAATACACTTCAAACATGAAAAACGTCATTTTAAATTCAAAATGAAAAACCATAATTCCAAAAGTGTAAAACACAAAAAAATCCTTACCAACGAAAGAAAATGTATCGTGCCACGTTCCCTCCACCCACCCTGTGGCCCAACAGATGTCTCTTTCTCCAAAAATGTACTCAATGGGATCGTAATGTTGAACCACACACAAGTTGACCTGCTGTGAGGAAGAAACGAGTTAGTACACTTCAAACATGAAAAAGGTCATCTTAAAATCAACATTAAAAACCATAATTCCAAAAGTCTAAAACACAAAAAAATCCTTACCAACGAAAGAAAAAGTATCGTGCCACGTTCCCTCCTCCCACCATGTGGCGCAACAGATGTCCATTTCTCCAAAAATGTACTCAATGGGATCGTAATGTTGCAACCACACACAAGTTGACCTGCTGTGAGGAAGAAACGAGTTAGTACACTTCAAACATGAAAAAGGTCATCTTAAAATCAACATGAAAAACCATAATTCCAAAAGTCTAAAACACAAAAAAAACCTAACCAACGAAAGAAAAAGTATCGTGCCACGTTCCCTCCTCCCACCCTGTGGCGCAACAGATGTCCATTTCTCCAAAAATGTACTCAATGGGATCGTAATGTTGCAACCACACACAAGTTGACCTGCTGTGAGGAAGAAACGAGTTAGTACACTTCAAACATGAAAAAGGTCATTTTAAAATCAACATGAAAAACCATAATTCCAAAAGTATAAAACACACAAAAATCCTTACCAACGAAAGAAAAAGTATCGTGCCACGTTCCCTCCACCCACCCTGTGGCGCAACAGATGTCCCTTTCTCCAAAAATGTACTCAATGGGATCGTAATGTTGCAACCACACACAAGTTGACCTGCTGTGAGGAAGAAACGAGTTAGTACACTTCAAACATGAAAAAGGTAATTTTAAAATCAACATGAAAAACCATAATTCGAAAAGTCTAAAACGTAAAGAAATCCTTACCAACGAATGAGAATGTACCGTGCCACGTTCCCTCCACCCACCCTGTGATGCAACAGATGTCCCTTTCTCCAAAAATGTACTCAATGGGATCGTAATGTTGCAACCACACACAAGTTGACCTGCTGTGAGGAAGAAACGAGTTAGTACACTTCAAACATGAAAAACGTCATTTTAAAATCAACATGAAAAACCATAATTCCAAAAGTATAAAACAGAAAAAAATCTTTACCATCGAAAGAAAATCTATCGTGCCACATTCCCTCCACCCACCCTGTGGTGCAACAGATGTCCCTTTCTCCAAAAATGTACTCAATGGGATCGTAATGTGGCAACCACACACAAGTTGACCTGCTGTGAGGAAGAAACAAGTTAGTACACTTCAAACATGAAAAAGGTCATTTTAAAATCAACATGAAAAACCATAATTCCAAAAGTATAAAACAGAAAAAAATCTTTACCATCGAAAGAAAATCTATCGTGCCACATTCCCTCCACCCACCCTGTGGTGCAACAGATGTCCCTTTCTCCAAAAATGTACTCAATGGGATCGTAATGTTGCAACCACACACAAGTTGACCTGCTGTGAGGAAGAAACGAGTTAATACACTTCAAACATGAAAAACGTCATTTTAAAATCAAAATGAAAAACCATAATTCCAAAAGTGTAAAACACAAAAAAATCCTTACCAACGAAAGAAAATGTATCGTGCCACGTTCCCTCCACCCACCCTGTGGCCCAACAGATGTCTCTTTCTCCAAAAATGTACTCAATGGGATCGTAATGTTGAACCACACACAAGTTGACCTGCTGTGGGGAAGAAACGAGTTAGTACACTTCAAACATGAAAAAGGTCATCTTAAAATCAACATTAAAAACCATAATTCCAAAAGTCTAAAACACAAAAAAATCCTTACCAACGAAAGAAAAAGTATCGTGCCACGTTCCCTCCTCCCACCCTGTGGCGCAACAGATGTCCATTTCTCCAAAAATGTACTCAATGGGATCGTAATGTTGCAACCACACACAAGTTGACCTGCTGTGAGGAAGAAACGAGTTAGTACACTTCAAACATGAAAAAGGTCATCTTAAAATCAACATGAAAAACCATAATTCCAAAAGTCTAAAACACAAAAAAAACCTAACCAACGAAAGAAAAAGTATCGTGCCACGTTCCCTCCTCCCACCCTGTGGCGCAACAGATGTCCATTTCTCCAAAAATGTACTCAATGGGATCGTAATGTTGCAACCACACACAAGTTGACCTGCTGTGAGGAAGAAACGAGTTAGTACACTTCAAACATGAAAAAGGTCATTTTAAAATCAACATGAAAAACCATAATTCCAAAAGTATAAAACAGAAAAAAATCCTTACCAACGAAAGAAAAAGTATCGTGCCACGTTCCCTCCACCCACCCTGTGGCGCAACAGATGTCCCTTTCTCCAAAAATGTACTCAATGGGATCGTAATGTTGCAACCACACACAAGTTGACCTGCTGTGAGAAAGAAACGAGTTAGTACACTTCAAACATGAAAAAGGTCATTTTAAAATCAACATGAAAAACCATAATTCCAAAAGTATAAAACACAAAAAAATCGCTACCAACGAAAGAAAATCTATCCTGCCACGTTCCCTCCACCCACTTTGTGGTGCAACAGATGTCCCTTTCTCCAAAAATGTACTCAATGGGATCGTAATGTTGCAACCACACACAAGTTGACCTGCTGTGAGGAAGAAATGAGTTAGTACACTTCAAACATGAAAAAAGTCACTTTAAAATCAACATGAAAAACCATAATTCCAAAAGTATAAAACACAAAAAAATCCCTACCAACGAAAGAAAATCTATCCTGCCACGTTCCCTCCACCCACTTTGTGGTGCAACAGATGTCCCTTTCTCCAAAAATGTACTCAATGGGATCGTAATGTTGCAACCACACACAAGTTGACCTGCTATGAGGAAGAAACGAGTTAGTACACTTCAAACATGAAAAAGGTCATTTTAAAATCAACATGAAAAACCATAATTCCAACAGTATAAAACACAAAAAAATCCCTACCAACGAAAGAAAATGTATCGTGCCACGTTCCCTCCACCCACCCTGTGGTGCACCAGGTGTCCCTTTCTCCAAAAAATGTACTCAATGGGATCGTAATGTTGCAACCACACACAAGTTGACCTGCTATGAGGAAGAAACGAGTTAGTACACTTCAAACATGAAAAAGGTCATTTTAAAATCAACATGAAAAACCATAATTCCAAAAGTATAAAACACAAAAAAATCCTTACCAACGAAAGAAAATGTATCGTGCCACGTTCCCTCCACCCACCCTGTGGCGCAACAGATGTCCCTTTCTCCAAAAATGTACTCAATGGGATCGTAATGTTGCAACCACACACAAGTTGACCTGCTGTGAGGAAGAAACGTGTTAGTACACTTCAAACATGAAAAAGGTCATTTTAAAATCAACATGAAAAACCATAATTCCAACAGTATAAAACACAAAAAAATCCTTACCAACGAAAGAAAATGTATCGTGCCATGTTCCCTCCACCCACCCTGTGATGCAACAGATGTCCCTTTCTCCAAAAATGTACTCAATGGGATCGTAATGTTGCAACCACACACAAGTTGACCTGCTATGACGAAGAAACGAGTTAGTACACTTCAAACATGAAAAAGGTCATTTTAAAATCAACATGAAAAACCATAATTCCAACAGTATAAAACACAAAAAAATCCCTACCAACGAAAGAAAATGTATCGTGCCACGTTCCCTCCACCCACCCTGTGGTGCACCAGGTGTCCCTTTCTCCAAAAATGTACTCAATGGGATCGTAATGTTGCAACCACACACAAGTTGACCTGCTGTGAGGAAGAAACGAGTTAGTACACTTCAAACATGAAAAAGGTCATTTTAAAGTCAACATGAAAAACCATAATTCCAAAAGTATAAAACACAAAAAAATCCTTACCAACAAAAGAAAATGTATCGTGCCATGTTCCCTCCTCCCACCCTGTGGTGCAACAGATGTCCCTTTCTCCAAAAATGTACTCAATGGGATTGTAATGTTGCAACCACACACAAGTTGACCTGCTGTGAGGAAGAAACGAGTTAGTACACTTGAAACATGAAAAAATCATTTTAAAATCAACATGAAAAACCATAATTCCAAAAGTATAAAACACAAAAAAATCCTTGCCAACAAAAGAAAATGTATCGTGCCACGTTCCCTCCTCCCACCCTGTGGTGCAACAGATGTCCCTTTCTCCAAAAATGTACTCAATGGGATTGTAATGTTGCAACCACACACAAGTTGACCTGCTGTGAGGAAGAAACGAGTTAGTACACTTCAAACATGAAAAAATCATTTTAAAATCAACATGAAAAACCATAATTCCAAAAGTATAAAACACAAAAAAATCCTTACCAACGAAAGAAAATGTATCGTGCCACGTTCCCTCCTCCCACCCTGTGGTGCAACAGATGTCCCTTTCTCCAAAAATGTACTCAATGGGATCGTAATGTAGCAACACACACAAGTTGACCTGCTGTGAGGAAGAAATGAGTTAGTACACTTCAAACATGAAAAAGGTCATCTTAAAATCACATGAAAAACCATAATTCCAAAAGTCTAAAACACAAAAAAATCCTTACCAACGAAAGAAAAAGTATCGTGCCACGTTCCCTCCACCCACCCTGTGGCGCAACAGATGTCCCTTTCTCCAAAAATGTACTCAATGGGATCGTAATGTTGCAACCACACACAAGTTGACCTGCTGTGAGGAAGAAACGAGTTAGTACACTTCAAACATGAAAAAGGACATTTTAAAATCAACGTGAAAAACCATAATTCCAAAAGTATAAAACAGAAAAAAATCCTTACCAACGAAAGAAAATGTATCGTGCCACGTTCCCTCCACCCACCCTGTGGCGCAACAGATGTCCCTTTCTCCAAAAATGTACTCAATGGGATCGTAATGTTGCAACCACACACAAGTTGACCTGCTGTGAGGAAGAAACGAGTTAGTACACTTCAAACATGAAAAAGGTCATTTTAAATTCGACATGAAAAACCATAATTCCAAAAGTATAAAACAGAAAAAAATCCTTACCAACGAAAGAAAATGTATCGTGCCACGTTCCCTCCACCCACCCTGTGGCGCAACAGATGTCCCTTTCTCCAAAAATGTACTCAATGGGTTCGTAATGTTGCAACCACACACAAGTTGACCTGCTGTGTGGAAGAAACGAGTTAATACACTTCAAACATGAAAAACCATAATTCCAAAAGTGTAAAACACAAAAAAATCCTTACCAACGAAAGAAAAAGTATCGTGCCACGTTCCCTCCACCCACCCTGTGGCGCAACAGGTGTCCCTTTCTCCAAAAATGTACTCAATGGGATCGTAATGTTGCAACCACACACAAGTTGACCTGCTGTGAGGAAGAAACGAGTTAGTACACTTCAAACATGAAAAAGGTCATTTTAAAATCAACATGAAGAACCATAATTCCAAAAGTATAAAAAAGAAAAAAATCCTTACCAACGAAAGAAAATGTATCGTGCCACGATCCCTCCACCCACCCTGTGGCGCAACAGATGTCCCTTTCTCCAAAAATGTACTCAATGGGATCGTAATGTTGCAACCACACACAAGTTGACCTGCTGTGCGGAAGAAACGAGTTAGTACACTTCAAACATGAAAAAGGACATTTTAAAATCAACGTGAAAAACCATAATTCCAAAAGTATAAAACAGAAAAAAATCCTTACCAACGAAAGAAAATGTATCGTGCCACGTTCCCTCCACCCACCCTGTGGCGCAACAGATGTCCCTTTCTCCAAAAATGTACTCAATGGCATCGTAATGTTGCAACCACACACAAGTTGACCTGCTGTGAGGAAGAAACGAGTTAGTACACTTCAAACATGAAAAAGGTCATTTTAAAATCAACATGAAAAACCATAATTCCAAAAGTATAAAACAGAAAAAAATCCTTACCAACGAAAGAAAATGTATCGTGCCACGTTCCCTCCACCCACCCTGTGGCGCAACAGATGTCCCTTTCTCCAAAAATGTACTCAATGGGATCGTAATGTTGAACCACACACAAGTTGACCTGCTGTGACGAAGAAACGAGTTAGTGCATTTCAAACATGAAAAAGGTCATCTTAAAATCAACATGAAAAACCATAATTCCAAAAGTCTAAAACACAAAAAAATCCTTACCAACGAAAGAAAAAGTATCGTGCCACGTTCCCTCCACCCACCCTGTGGCGCAACAGATGTCCCTTTCTCCAAAAATGTACTCAATGGGATCGTAATGTTGCAACCACACACAAGTTGACCTGCTGTGAGGAAGAAACGAGTTAATACACTTCAAACATGAAAAAGGTCATTTTAAAATCAAAATGAAAAACCATAATTCCAAAAGTGTAAAACACAAAAAAATCCTTACCAACGAAAGAAAAAGTATCGTGCCACGTTCCCTCCACGCACCCTGTGGCGCAACAGATGTCCCTTTCTCCAAAAATGTACTCAATGGGATCGTAATGTTGCAACCACACACAAGTTGACCTGCTGTAAGGAAGAAACGAGTTAGTACACTTCAAACATGAAAAAGGACATTTTAAAATCAACATGAAAAACCATAATTCCAAAAGTATAAAACAGAAAAAAATCCTTACCAACGAAAGAAAATGTATCGTGCCACGTTCCCTCCACCCACCCTGTGGCGCAACAGATGTCCCTTTCTCGAAAAATGTACTCAATGGGATCGTAATGTTGCAACCACACACAAGTTGACCTCCTGTGAGGAAGAAACGAGTTAGTACACTTCAAACATGAAAAAGGTCATTTTAAAATCAACATGAAAAACCATAATTCCAAAAGTATAAAACACACAAAAATCCTTACCAACGAAAGAAAATGTATCGTGCCACGTTCCCTCCACCCACCCTGTGGCCCAACAGATGTCCCTTTCTCCAAAAATGTACTCAATGGGATCGTAATGTTGCAACCACACACAAGTTGACCTGCTGTGAGGAAGAAACGAGTTAGTACACTTCAAACATGAGAAAGGTCATTTTAAAATCAACATGAAAAGCCATAATTCCAATAGTATAAAACACACAAAAATTCTTACCAACGAAAGAAAATGTATCGTGCCACGTTCCCTCCACCCACCCTGTGGCGCAACAGATGTCCCTTTCTCCAAAAATGTACTCAATGGGATCGTAATGTTGCAACCGCACACAAGTTGACCTGCTGTGAGGAAGAAACGAGTTAGTACACTTCAAACATGAAAAACGTCATTTTAAAATCAACATGAAAAACATTAATTCCAAAAGTATAAAACAGAAAAAAATCCTTACTAACGAAAGAAAATGTATCGTGCCACGTTCCCTCCACCCAGCCTGTGGCGCAACAGATGTCCCTTTCTCCAAAAATGTACTCAATGGGATCGTAATGTTGCAACCACACACAAATTGACCTGCTGTGAGGAAGAAACGAGTTAGTACACTTCAAACATGAAAAAGGACATTTTAAAATCAACGTGAAAAACCATAATTCCAAAAGTATAAAACAGAAAAAAATCCTTACCAATGAAAGAAAATGTATCGTGCCACGTTCCCTCCACCCACCCTGTGGCGCAACAGATGTCCCTTTCTCCAAAAATGTACTCAATGGGATCGTAATGTTGCAACCACACACAAGTTGACCTTCTGTGAGGAAGAAACGAGTTAGTACACTTCAAACATGAAAAAGGACATTTTAAAGTCAACATGAAAAACCATAATTCCAAAAGTATAAAACACACAAAAATCCTTACCAACGAAAGAAAATGTAGCGTGCCACGTTCCCTCCACCCACCCTGTGGCGCAACAGATGTCCCTTGCTCCAAAAATATACTCAATGGGATCGTAATGTTGCAACCACACACAAGTTGACCTGCTGTGAGGAAGAAACGAGTTAGTACACTTCAAACATGAAAAAGGTCATTTTAAAATCAACATGAAAAACCATAATTCCAAAAGTCTAAAACACAAAAAAATCCTTACCAACGAAAGAAAATGTATCGTGCCACGTTCCCTCCACCCACCCCGTGGCGCAACAGATGTCCCTTTCTCCAAAAATGTACTAAATGGGATCGTAATGTTGAACCACACACAAGTTGACCTGCTGTGAGGAAGAAACGAGTTAGTACACTTCAAACATGAAAAATGTCATTTTAAAATCAACATGAAAAACCATAATTCCAAAAGACTAAAACACAAAAAAATCCTTACCAACGAAAGAAAAAGTATCGTGCCACGTTCCCTCCACCCACCCTGTGGCGCAACAGATGTCCCTTTCTCCAAAAATGTACTCAATGGGATCATAATGTTGCAACCACACACAAGTTGACCTGCTGTGAGGAAGAAACGAGTTAGTACACTTCAAACATGAAAAAGGTCATTTTAAAATCAACATGAAAAACCATAATTCCATAATTCCAAAAGTCTAAAACACAAAAAAATCCTTACCAACGAAAGAAAAAGTATCGTGCCACGTTCCCTCCGCCCACCCTGTGGCGCAACAGATGTCCCTTTCTCCAAAAATGTACTAAATGGGATCGTAATGTTGAACCACACACAAGTTGACCTGCTGTGAGGAAGAAACGAGTTAGTACACTTCAAACATGAAAAAGGACATTTTAAAATCAACATGAAAAACCATAATTCCAAAAGTATAAAACAGAATAAAATCCTTACCAACGAAAGAAAATGTATCGTGCCACGTTCCCTCTACCCACCCTGTGGCGCAACAGATGTCCCTTTCTCCAAAAATGTACTCAATGGGATCGTAATGTTGCAACCACACACAAGTTGACCTGCTGTGAGGAAGAAACGAGTTAGTACACTTCAAACATGAAAAAGGACATTTTAAAATCAACATGAAAAACCATAATTCCAAAAGTATAAAACAGAAAAAAATCCTTACCAATGAAAGAAAATGTATCGTGCCACGTTCCCTCCACCCACCCTGTGGCGCAACAGATGTCCCTTTCTCCAAAAATGTACTCAATGGGATCGTAATGTTGCAACCACACACAAGTTGACCTGCTGTGAGGAAGAAACGAGTTAGTACACTTCAAACATGAAAAAGGTCATCTTAAAATCAACATGAAAAACCATAATTCCAAAAGACTAAAACACAAAAAAATCTTTACCAACGAAAGAAAAAGTATCGTGCCACGTTCCCTCCACCCACCCTGTGGCGCAACAGATGTCCCTTTCTCCAAAAATGTACTCAATGGGATCGTAATGTTGCAACCACACACAAGTTGACCTGCTGTGAGGAAGAAACGAGTTAGTACACTTCAAACATGAAAAAGGTCATTTTAAAATCAACATGAAAAACCATAATTCCAAAAGTATAAAACACACAAAGGTCCTTACCAACGAAAGAAAATGTAGCGTGCCACGTTCCCTCCACCCACCCTGTGGCGCAACAGATGTCCCTTTCTCCAAAAATGTACTCAATGGGATCGTAATGTTGCAACCACACACAAGTTGACCTGCTGTGAGGAAGAAACGAGTTAATACACTTCAAACATGAAAAAGGTCATTTTAAAATCAACATGAAAAACCATAATTCCGAAAGTGTAAAACACAAAAAAATCCTTACCAACGAAAGAAAAAGTATCGTGTTACGTTCCCTCCACCCACCTTGTGGCGCAACAGATGTCTCTTTCTCCAAAAATGTACTCAATGGGATCGTAATGTTGAACCACACACAAGTTGACCTGCTGTGAGGAAGAAACGAGTTAGTACACTTCAAACATGAAAAAGGTCATTTTAAAATCAACATGAAAAACCATAATTCCAAAAGTATAAAACACACAAAAATCCTTACCAACGAAAGAAAATGTATCGTACCACGTTCCCTCCACCCACCCTGTGGCGCAACAGATGTCCCTTTCTCCAAAAATGTACTCAATGGGATCGTAATGTTGCAACCACACACAAGTTGACCTGCTGTGAGGAAGAAACGAGTTAGTACACTTCAAACATGAAAAAGGTCATTTTAAAATCAACATGAAAAACCATAATTCCAAAAGTATAAAACACACAAAAATCCTTACCAACGAAAGAAAATGTATCGTGCCACTTTCCCTCCACCCACCCTGTGGCGCAACAGATGTCCCTTTCTCCAAAAATGTACTCAATGGGATCTTAATGTTGCAACCACACACAAGTTGACCTGCTGTGAGGAAGAAACGAGTTAGTACACTTCAAACATGAAAAAGGTCATTTTAAAATCAACATGAAAAACCATAAATCCAAAAGTATAAAACAGAAAAAAATCCTGACCAACGAAAGAAAATGTATCGTGCCACGTTCCCTCCACCCACCCTGTGGCGCAACAGATGTCCCTTTCTCCAAAAATGTACTCAATGGGATCGTAATGTTGCAACCACACACAAGTTGACCTGCTGTGAGGAAGAAACGAGTTAGTACACTTCAAACATGAGAAAGGTCATTTTAAAATCAACATGAAAAACCATAATTCCAAAAGTATAAAACACACAAAAATCCTTACCAACGAAAGAAAATGTATCGTGCCACGTTCCCTCCACCCACCCTGTGGCGCAACAGATGTCCCTTTCTCCAAAAATGTACTCAATGGGATCGTAATGTTGCAACCACACACAAGTTGACCTGCTGTGAGGAAGAAACGAGTTAGTACACTTCAAACATGAAAAAGGACATTTAAAAATCAACGTAAAAACCATAATTCGAAAAGTATAAAACAGAAAAAAATCCTTACCAACAAAAGAAAATGTATCGTGCCACGTTCCCTCCACCCACCCTGTGGCGCAACAGATGTCCCTTTCCCCAAAAATGTACTCAATGGGATCGTAATGTTGCAACTACACACAAGTTGATCTGCTGTGAGGAAGAAATGAGTTAGTACACTTCAAACATGAAAAAGGTCATTTTAAAATCAACATGAAAAACCACAATTCCAAAAGTGTAAAACAGAAAAAAAATCCTTACCAACGAAAGAAAATGTATCGTGCCACGTTCCCTCCACCCACCCTGTGGTGCAACAGATGTCCCTTTCTCCAAAAATGTACTCAATGGGATCGTAATGTTGCAACCACACACAAGTTGACCTGCTGTGAGGAAGAAACGAGTTAGTACACGTCAAACATGAAAAAGGTCATTTTAAAATCAACATGAAAAACCATAATTCCAAAAGTATAAAACGGAAAAAAATCCTTACCAACGAAAGAAAATGTATCGTGCCACGTTCCCTCCACCCACCCTGTGGTGCAACAGATGTCCCTTTCTCCAAAAATGTACTCAATGGGATCGTAATGTTGCAACCACACACAAGTTGACCTGCTGTGAGGAAGAAACGAGTTAGTACACTTCAAACATGAAAAAGGACATTTTAAAATCAACATGAAAAACCATAATTCCAAAAGTACAAAACAGAAAAAAATCCTTACTATTGAAAGAAAAAGTATCGTGCCACGTTCCCTCCACCCACCCTGTGGCGCAACAGATGTCCCTTTCTCCAAAAATTTACTCAATGGGATCGTAATGTTGCAACCACACACAAGTTGACCTGCTGTGAGGAAGAAACGAGTTAGTACACGTCAAACATGAAAAAGGTCATTTTAAAATCAACACGAAAAACCATACTTCCAAAAGTATAAAACACACAAAAATCCTTACCAACGAAAGAAAATGTATCGTGCCACGTTCCCTCCACCCACCCTGTGGTGCACCAGATGTCCCTTTCTCCAAAAATTTACTCAATGGGATCGTAATGTTGCAACCACACACAAGTTGACCTGCTGTGAGGAAGAAACGAGTTAGTACACTTCAAACATGAAAAAGGACATTTTAAAATCAACATGAAAAACCATAATTCCAAAAGTCTAAAACACAAAAAAATCCTTACCAACGAAAGAAAATCTATCAAGCCACGTTCCCTCCACCCACCCTGTGGCGCAACGGATGTCCCTTTCTCCAAAATTGTAGTCAATGGGATCGTAATGTTGCAACCACACACAAGTTGACCTGCTGTGAGGAAGAAACGAGTTAGTACACTTCAAACATGAAAAAGGTCATTTTAAAATCAACACGAAAAACCATAATTCCAAAAGTATAAAACACACAAAAATCCTTACCAACGAAAGAAAATGTATCGTGCCACGTTCCCTCCACCCACCCTGTGGCGCAACAGATGTCCCTTTCTCCAAAAATGTACTCAATGGGATCGTAATGTTGCAACCACACACAAGTTGACCTGCTGTGAGGAAGAAACGAGTTAGTACACTTCAAACATGAAAAAGGACATTTTAAAATCAACATGAAAAACCATAATTCCAAAAGTATAAAACAGAAAAAAATCCTTACCATTGAAAGAAGAAGTATCATGCCACGTTCCCTCCACCCACCCTGTGGCGCAACAGATGTCCCTTTCTCCAAAAATGTACTCAATGGGATCGTAATGTTGCAACCACACACAAGTTGACCTGCTGTGAGGAAGAAACGAGTTAGTATACTTCAAACATGAGAAAGTTCATTTTAAAATCAACATGAAAACCATAATTCCAAAAGTATAAAACAGAAAAAAATCCTTACCAACGAAAGAAAATGTATCGTGCCACGTTCCCTCCACCCACCCTGTGGCGCAACAGATGTCCCTTTCTCCAAAAATGTACTCAATGGGATCGTAATGTTGCAACCACACACAAGTTGACCTGCTGTGAGGAAGAAACGAGTTAGTACACTTCAAACATGAGAAAGGACATTTTAAAATCAACATGAAAAACCATAATTCCAAAAGTCTAAAACACAAAAAAATCCTTACCAATGAAAGAAAATGTATCGTGCCACGTTCCCTCCACCCACCCTGTGGCGCAACAGATGTCCCTTTCTCCAAAAATGTACTCAATGGGATCGTA
The DNA here is from genome assembly GCF_021461395.2 of Schistocerca americana. Taxonomy (NCBI): domain Eukaryota; kingdom Metazoa; phylum Arthropoda; class Insecta; order Orthoptera; family Acrididae; genus Schistocerca; species Schistocerca americana. The sequence goes on along the minus strand of NC_060125.1, from coordinate 95,494,589 downwards.
ATGTTGCAACCACACACAAGTTGACCTGCTGTGAGGAAGAAACGAGTTAGTACACTTCAAACATGAAAAAGGTCATTTTAAAATCAACATGAAAAACCATAATTCCAAACGTATAAAACACACAAAAATCCTTACCAACGAAAGAAAATATATCGTGCCACGTTCCCTCCACCCACCCTGTGGCGCAACAGATGTCCCTTTCTCCAAAAATGTACTCAATGGGATCGTAATGTTGCAACCACACACAAGTTGACCTGCTGTGAGGAAGAAACGAGTTAGTACACTTCAAACATGAAAAAGGACATTTTAAAATCAACATGAAAAAATATAATTCCAAAAGTATAAAACAGAAAAAAATCCTTACCAACGAAAGAAAAAGTATCGTGCCACGTTCCCTCCACCCACCCTGTGGCGCAACAGATGTCCCTTTCTCCAAAAATGTACTCAATGGGATCGTAATGTTGCAACCACACACAAGTTGACCTGCTGTGAGGAAGAAACGAGTTAGTACACTTCAAACATGAAAAAGTTCATTTTAAAATCAACATGAAAAACCATAATTCCAAAAGTATAAAACAGAAAAAAATCCTTACCAACGAAAGAAAATGTATCGTGCCACGTTCCCTCCACCCACCCTGTGGTGCAACAGATGTCCCTTTCTCCATAAATGTACTCAATGGGATCGCAATGTTGCAACCACACACAAGTTGACCTGCTGTGAGGAAGAAACGAGTTAGTACACTTCAAACATGAAAAAGGTCATTTTAAAATCAACATGAAAAACCATAATTCCAAAAGTATAAAACACACAAAAATCCTTACCAACGAAAGAAAATATATCGTGCCACGTTCCCTCCACCCACCCTGTGTCGCAACAGATGTCCCTTTCTCCAAAAATGTACTCAATGGGATCGTAATGTTGCAACCACACACAAGTTGACCTGCTGTGAGGAAGAAACAAGTTAGTACACTTCAAACATGAAAAAGGACATTTTAAAATCAACATGAAAAGATATAGTTCCAAAAGTATAAAACAGAAAAAAATCCTTACCAACGAAAGAAAAAGTATCGTGCCACGTTCCCTCCACCCACCCTGTGGCGCAACAGATGTCCCTTTCTCCAAAAATGTACTCAATGGGATCGTAATGTTGCAACCACACACAAGTTGACCTGCTGTGAGGAAGAAACGAGTTAGTACACTTCAAACATGAAAAAGGACATTTTAAAATCAACATGAAAAACCATAATTCCAAAAGTATAAAACAGAAAAAAATCCTTACCAACGAAAGAAAAAGTATCGTGCCACGTTCCCTCCACCCACCCTGTGGCGCAACAGATGTCCCTTTCTCCAAAAATTTACTCAATGGGATCGTAATGTTGCAACCACACACAAGTTGACCTGCTGTGAGGAAGAAACGAGTTAGTACACTTCAAACATGAAAAAGGACATTTTAAAATCAACATGAAAAACCATAATTCCAAAAGTATAAAACAGAAAAAAATCCTTACCATTGAAAGAAGAAGTATCATGCCACGTTCCCTCCACCCACCCTGTGGCGCAACAGATGTCCCTTTCTCCAAAATTGTATTTAATGGGATCGTAATGTTGCAACCACACACAAGTTGACCTGCTGTGAGGAAGAAACGAGTTAGTACACTTCAAACATGAAGAAGGACATTTTAAAATCAACATGAAAAACCATAATTCCAAAAGTATAAAACAGAAAAAAATCCTTACCAACGAAAGAAAAAGTATCGTGCCACGTTCCCTCCACCCACCCTGTGGCGCAACAGATGTCCCTTTCTCCAAAAATGTACTCAATGGGATCATAATGTTGCAACCACATACAAGTTGACCTGCTGTGAGGAAGAAACAAGTTAGTACACTTCAAACATGAAAAAGGTCATTTTAAAATCAACATGAAAAACCATAATTCCAAAAGTACAAAACAGAAAAAAATCCTTACCATTGAAAGAAAAAGTATCGTGCCACGTTCCCTCCACCCACCCTGTGGCGCAACAGATGTCCTTTTCTCCAAAAATGTACTCAATGGGATCGTAATGTTGCAACCACACACAAGTTGACCTGCTGTGAGGAAGAAACGAGTTAGTACACTTCAAACATGAAAACGGTCATTTTAAAATCAACATGAGAAACCATAATTCCAAAAGTATAAAACAGAAAAAAATCCTTACAAACGAAAGAAAATGTATCGTGCCACGTTTCCTCCACCCACCCTGCGGTGCAACAGATGTCCCTTTCTCCAAAATCGTGCTCAATGGGATCGAAATGTTGCAACCACACACAAGTTGACCTGCTGTGAGGAAGAAACGAGTTAGTACACTTCAAACAGGAAAAACGTCATTTTAAAATCAACATGAAAAACCATAATTCCAAAAGTATAAATCAGAAAAAAATCCTTACCAACGAAAGAAAATGTATCGTGCCACGTTCCCTCCACCCACCCTGTGGCGCAACAGATGTCCCTTTCTCCAAAAATTTACTCAATGGGATCGTAATGTTGCAACCACACACAAGTTGACCTGCTGTGAGGAAGAAACGAGTTAGTACACTTCAAACATGAAAACGGTCATTTTAAAATCAACATGAAAAACAATAATTCCAAAAGTATAAAACAGAAAAAAATCCTTACCAACGAAAGAAAAAGTATCGTGCCACGTTCCCTCCAACCACCCTGTGGCGCAACAGATGTCCCTTTCTCCAAAAATGTACTCAATGGGATCGTAATGTTGCAACCACACACAAGTTGACCTGCTGTGAGGAAGAAACGAGTTAGTACACTTCAAACATGAAAAAGTTCATTTTAAAATCAACATGAAAAACCATAATTCCAAAAGTATAAAACACACAAAAATCCTTACCAACGAAAGAAAATGTAGCGTGCCACGTTCCCTCCTCCCACCCTGTGGCGCAACAGATGTCCCTTTCTCCAAAAATGTACTCAATGGGATCGTAATCTTGCAACCACACACAAGTTGACCTGCTGTGAGGAAGAAACGAGTTAGTACACTTCAAACATGAAAAAGGTCATTTTAATATCAACATGAAAAACCATAATTCCAAAAGTATAAAACACAAAAAAAACCTTACCAACGATAGAAAAAGTATCGTGCCACGTTCCCTCCACCCACCCTGTGGCGCAACAGATGTCCCTTTCTCCAAAAATGTACTTAATGGGATCGTAATGTTGCAACCACACACAAGTTGACCTGCTGTGAGGAAGAAACGAGTTAGTACACTTCAAACATGAAAAAGGACATTTTAAAATCAACATGAAAAACCATAATTCCAAAAGTATAAAACAGAAAAAAATCCTTACCAACGACAGAAAAAGTATCATGCCACGTTCCCTCCACCCACCCTGTGGCGCAACAGATGTCCCTTTCTCCAAAAATGTACTCAATGGGATCGTAATGTTGCAACCACACACAAGTTGACCTGCTGTGAGGAAGAAACGAGTTAGTACACTTCAAACATGAAAAAGGTCATTTTAAAATCAACATGAAAAACCATAATTCCAAAAGTATAAAACAGAAAAAAATCCTTACCAACGAAAGAAAATGTATCGTGCCACGTTCCCTCCACCCACCCTGTGACGCAACAGATGTCCCTTTCTCGAAAAATGTACTTAATGGGATCGTAATGTTGCAACCACACACAAGTTGACCTGCTGTGAGGAAGAAACGAGTTAGTACATTTCAAACATGAAAAAGGACATTTTAAAATCAACATGAAAAACCATAATTCCAAAAGTATAAAACAGAAAAAATCCTTACCAACGAAAGAAAAAGTATCGTGCCACGTTCCCTCCACCCACCCTGTGGCGCAACAGATGTCCCTTTCTCCAAAAATGTACTCAATGGGATCATAATGTTGCAACCACACACAAGTTGACCTGCTGTGAGGAAGAAACGAGTTAGTACACTTCAAACATGAAAAAGGTCATTTTAAAATCAACATGAAAAACCATAATTCCAAAAGTATAAAACAGAAAAAAATCCTTACCAACGAAAGAAAATGTATCGTGCCACGTTCCCTCCACCCACCCTGTGGCGCAACAGATGTCCCTTTCTCCAAAAATGTACTCAATGGGATCGTAATGTTGCAACCACACACAAGTTGACCTGCTGTGAGGAAGAAATGAGTTAGTACACTTCAAACATGGAAAAGGTCATTTTAAAATCAACATGAAAAACCATAATTCCAAAAGTATAAAACAGAAAAAAATCCTTACCAACGAAAGAAAATGTATCGTGCCACGTTCCCTCCACCCACCCTGTGACGCAACAGATGTCCCTTTCTCCAAAAATGTACTTAATGGGATCGTAATGTTGCAACCACACACAAGTTGACCTGCTGTGAGGAAGAAACGAGTTAGTACACTTCAAACATGAAAAAGGACATTTTAAAATCAACATGAAAAACCATAATTCCAAAAGTATAAAACAGAAAAAATCATTACCAACGAAAGAAAAAGTATCGTGCCACGTTCCCTCCACCCACCCTGTGGCGCAACAGATGTCCCTTTCTCCAAAAATGTACTCAATGGGAACATAATGTTGCAACCACACACAAGTTGACCTGCTGTGAGGAAGAAACGAGTTAGTACACTTCAAACATGAAAAAGGTCATCTTAAAATCAACATGAAAAACCATAATTCCAAAAGTATAAAACAGAAAAAAATCCTTACCAACGAAAGAAAATGTATCGTGCCACGATCCCTCCACCCACCCTGTGGCGCAACAGATGTCCCTTTCTCCAAAAATGTACTCAATGGGATCGTAATGTTGCAACCACACACAAGTTGACCTGCTGTGAGGAAGAAACGAGTTAGGACACTTCAAACATGAAAACGGTCATTTTCAAATCAACATGAAAAACCATAATTCCAAAAGTATAAAACAGAAAAAAATCCTTACAAACGAAAGAAAATGTATCGTGCCACGTTTCCTCCACCCACCCTGTGGTGCAACAGATGTCCCTTTCTCCAAAAAATGTGCTCAATGGGATCGAAATGTTGCAACCACACACAAGTTGACCTGCTGTGAGGAAGAAACGAGTTAGTACACTTCAAACATGAAAAAGGTCATTTTAAAATCAACATGAAAAACCATAATTCCAAAAGTATAAAACAGAAAAAAATCCTTACCAACGAAAGAAAAAGTATCATGCCACATTCCCTCCACCCACCCTGTGGCGCAACAGATGTCCCTTTCTCCAAAAATGTACTCAATGGGATTGTAATGTTGCAACCACACACAAGTTGACCTGCTGTGAGGAAGAAACGAGTTAGTACACTTCAAACATGAAAAAGGTCATTTTAAAATCAACATGAAAAACCATAATTCTAAAAGTATAAAACACACAAAAATCCTTACCAACGAAAGAAAATGTATCGTGCCACGTTCCCTCCACCCTCCCTGTGGCGCAACAGATGTCCCTTTCTCCAAAAATGTACTGAATGGGATCGTAATGTTGCAACCACACACAAGTTGACCTGCTGTGAGGAAGAAACGAGTTAGTACACTTCAAACATGAAAAGGACATTTTAAAATCAACATGAAAAACCATAATTCCAAAAGTATAAAACAGAAAAAAATCCTTACCAACGAAAGAAAAAGTATCGTGCCACGTTCCCTCCACCCACCCTGTGGCGCAACAGATGTCCCTTTCTCCAAAAATGTACTCAATGGGATCGTAATGTTGCAACCACACACAAGTTGACCTGCTGTGAGGAAGAAACGAGTTAGTACACTTCAAACATGAAAAAGGTCATTTTAAAATCAACATGAAAAACAATAATTCCAAAAGTATAAAACAGAAAAAAATCCATACCAACGAAAGAAAATGTATCGTGCCACGTTCCCTCCACCCACCCTGTGGCGCAACAGATGTCCCTTTCTCCAAAAATGTACTCAATGGGATCGTAATGTTGCAACCACACACAAGTTGACCTGCTGTGAGGAAGAAACGAGTTAGTACACTTCAAACATGAAAAAGTTCATTTTAAAATCAACATGAAAAACCATAATTCCAAAAGTATAAAACAGAAAAAATTCCTTACAAACGAAAGGAAATGTATCGTGCTACGTTTCCTCCACCCACCCTGTGGTGCAACAGATGTCCCTTTCTCCAAAAATTTGCTCAATGGGATCGTAATGTTGCAACCACACACAAGTTGACCTGCTGTGAGGAAGAAACGAGTTAGTACACTTCAAACATGAGAAAGGTCATTTTAAAATCAACATGAAAAACCATAATTCCAAAAGTATAAAACAGAAAAAAATCCTTACCAACGAAAGAAAATGTATCGTGCCACGTTCCCTCCACCCACCCTGTGGCGCAACAGATGTCCCTTTCTCCAAAAATGTACTCAATGGGATCGTAATGTTGCAACCACACACAAGTTGACCTGCTGTGAGGAAGAAACGAGTTAGTACACTTCAAACATGAAAAAGGACATTTTAAAATCAACATGAAAAACCACAATTCCAAAAGTATAAAACAGAAAAAAATCCTTACCAACGAAAGAAAATTATCGTGCCACGTTCCCCCCACCCACCCTGTGGCGCAACAGATGTCCCTTTCTCCAAAAATGTACTCAATGGGATCGTAATGTTGCAACCACACACAAGTTGACCTGCTGTGAGGAAGAAACAAGTTAGTACACTTCAAACATGAAAAAGGTCATTTTAAAATCAACATGAAAAACCATAATTCCAAAAGTATAAAACACACAAAAATCCTTACCAACGAAAGAAAATGTATCGTGCCACGTTCCCTCCACCCACCCTGTGGCGCAACAGATGTCCCTTTCTCCAAAAATGTACTCAATGGGATCGTAATGTTGCAACAGCACACAAGTTGACCTGCTGTGAGGAAGAAACGAGTTAGTACACTACAAACATGAAAAGGACATTTTAAAATCAACATGAAAAACCGTAATTCCAAAATTATAAAACAGAAAAAAATCCTTACCAACGAAAGAAAAAGTATCGTGCCACGTTCCCTCAACCCACCCTGTGGCGCAACAGATGTCCCTTTCTCCAAAAATGTACTCAATGGGATCGTAATGTTGCAACAGCACACAAGTTGACCTGCTGTGAGGAAGAAACGAGTTAGTACACTTCAAACATGAAAAAGGTCATTTTAAAATCAACATGAAAAACCATAATTCCAAAAGTATAAAACACACAAAAATCCTTACCAACGAAAGAAAATGTATCGTGCCACGTTCCCTCCACCCACCCTGTGGCGCAACAGATGTCCCTTTCTTCAAAAATGTACTCAATGGGATCGTAATGTTGCAACCACACACAAGTTGACCTGCTGTGAGGAAGAAACGAGTTAGTACACTTCAAACATGAAAAAGTTCATTTTAAAATCAACATGAAAAACCATAATTCCAAAAGTATAAAACACACAAAAATCCTTACCAATGAAAGAAAATGTATCGTGCCACGTTCCCCCCACCCACCCTGTGGCGCAACAGATGTCCCTTTCTCCAAAAATGTACTCAATGGGATCGTAATGTTGCAACCACACACATGTTGACCTGCTGTGAGGAAAAAACGAGTTAGTACACTTCAAACATGAAAAAGGACATTTTAAAATCAACATGAAAAACCATAATTCCAAAAGTATGAAACAGAAAAAAATCGTTAGCAACAAAAGAAAATGTATCGTGCCACGTTCCCTCCACCCACCCTGTGGCGCAACAGATGTCCCTTTCTCCAAAAATGTACTCAATGGGATCGTAATGTTGCAACCACACACAAGTTGACCTGCTTTGAGGATATAAACGAGTTAGTGCACTTCAAACATGAAAAACGACATTTTAAAGTCAACAAGAAAAACCATAATTCCAAAAGTATAAAACAGAAAAAAATCCTTACCAACGAAAGAAAAAGTATTGTGCCACGTTCCCTCCACCCACCCCGTGGCGCAACAGATGTCCCTTTCTCCAAAAATGTACTCAATGGGATCGTAATGTTGCAACCACACACAAGTTGACCTGCTGTGAGGAAGAAACGAATTAGTACACTTCAAACATGAAAAAGTTCATTTTAAAATCAACATGAAAAACCATAATTCCAAAAGTATAAAACACACAAAAATCCTTACCAATGAAAGAAAATGTATCGTGCCACGTTCCCTCCACCCACCCTGTGGCGCAACAGATGTCCCTTTCTCCAAAAATGTACTCAATGGGATCGTAATGTTGCAACCACACATATGTTGACCTGCTGTGAGGAAGAAACGAGTTAGTACACTTCAAACATGAAAAAGGACATTTTAAAATCAACATGAAAAACCATAATTCCAAAAGTATAAAAGAGAAAAAAATCCTTACCAAAGAAAGAAAATGTATCGTGCCACGTTCCCTCCACCCACCCTGTGGCGCAACAGATGTCCCTTTCTCCAAAATTGTACTCAATGGGATCGTAATGTTGCAACCACACACAAGTTGACCTGCTGTGAGGAAGAAACGAGTTAGTACACTTCAAACATGAAAAAGGTCATTTTAAAATCAACATGAAAAACCATAATTCTAAAAGTATAAAACAGAAAAAAATCCTTACCAACGAAAGAAAATGTATCGTGCCACGATCCCTCCACCCACCCTGTGGCGCAACAGATGTCCCTTTCTCCAAAAATGTACTCAATGGGATCGTAATGTTGCAACCACACACAAGTTGACCTACTGTGAGGAAGAAACGAGTTAGTACACTTCAAACATGAAAAAGGTCATTTTAAAATCAACATGAAAAACCATAATTCCAAAAGTATAAAACTGAAAAAAATCCTGACCAACGAAAGAAAATGTATCGTGCCACGTTCCCTCCACCCACCCTGTGGCGCAACAGATGTCCCTTTCTCCAAAAATGTACTCAATGGGATCGTAATGTTTCAACCACACACAAGTTGACCTGCTGTGAGGAAGAAACGAGTTAGTACACTTCAAACATGAAAAAGGTCATTTTAAAATCAACATGAAAAACCATAATTCCAAAAGTATAAAACACACAAAAATCCTTACCAACGAAAGAAAATGTATCGTGCCACGTTCCCTCCACCCACCCTGTGGCGCAACAGATGTCCCTTTCTCCAAAGATATACTCAATGGGATCGTAATGTTGCAACCACACACAAGTTGACCTGCTGTGAGGAAGAAACGAGTTAGTACACTTCAAACATGAAAAAGGTCATTTTAAAATCAACATGAAAAACCATAATTCCAAAAGTATAAAACAGAAAAAAATCCTTACCAACGAAAGAAAATGTATCGTGCCACGTTCCCTCCACCCACCCTGTGGCGCAACAGATGTCCCTTTCTCCAAAAATGTACTCAATGGGATCGTAATGTTGCAACCACACACAAGTTGACCTACTGTGAGGAAGATACGAGTTAGTACACTCCAAACATGTGAAAGGACATTTTAAAATCAACATGACAAACCATAATTCCAAAAGTATAAAACAGAAAAATATCCTTACCAACGAAAGAAAAATTATCGTGCCACGTTCCCTCCACCCACCCTGTGGCGCAACAGATGTCCCTTTCTCCAAAAATGTACTCAATGGGATCGTAATGTTGCAACCACACACATGTTGACCTGCTGTGAGGAAGAAACGAGTTAGTACACTTCAAACATGAAAAAGGACATTTTAAAATCAACATGATAAACCATAATTCCAAAAGTATAAAACAGAAGAAAATCCTTACCAACGAAAGAAAATGTATCGTGCCACGTTCCCTCCACCCACCCTGTGGCGCAACAGATGTCCCTTTCTCCAAAAATGTACTCAATGGGATCGTAATGTTGCAACCACACACAAGTTGACCTGCTGTGAGGAAGAAACGAGTTAGTACACTTCAAACATGAAAAAGGTCATTTTAAAATCAACATGAAAAACCATAATTCCAAAAGTATAAAACAGAAAAAAATCCTTACCAACGAAAGAAAAAGTACCGTGCCACGTTCCCTCCACCCACCCTGTGGCGCAACAGATGTCCCTTTCTCCAAAAATGTACTCAATGGGATCGTAATGTTGCAACCACACACAAGTTGACCTGCTGTGAGGAAGAAATGAGTTAGTACACTTCAAACATGAAAAAGGTCATTTTAAAATCAACATGAAAAACCATAATTCCAAAAGTATAAAACAGAAAAAAATCCTTACCAACGAAAGAAAATGTATCGTGCCACGTTCCCTCCACCCACCCTGTGGCGCAACAGATGTCCCTTTCTCCAAAAATGTACTCAATGGGATCGTAATGTTGCAACCACACACAAGTTGACCTGCTGTGAGGAAGAAACGAGTTAGTACACTTCAAACATGAAAAAGGTCATTTTAAAATCAACATGAAAAACCATAATTCCAAAAGTATAAAACAGAAAAAAATCATTACCAACGAAAGAAAATGTATCGTGCCACGTTCCCTCCACCCACCCTGTGGCGCAACAGATGTCCCTTTCTCCAAAAATGTACTCAATGGGATCGTAATGTTGCAACCACACACAAGTTGACCTGCTGTGAGGAAGAAACGAGTTAGTACACTTCAAACATGAAAAAGGTCATTTTAAAATCAACATGAAAAACCATAATTCCAAAAGTATAAAACAGAAAAAAATCCTTACCAACGAAAGAAAAAGTATCGTGCCACGTTCCCTCCACCCACCCTGTGGCGCAACAGATGTCCCTTTCTCCAAAAATGTACTCAATGGGATCGTAATGTTGCAACCACACACAAGTTGACCTGCTGTGAGGAAGAAACGAGTTAGTACACTTCAAACATGAAAAAGGTCATTTTAAAATCTACATGAAAAACCATAATTCCAAAAGTATAAAACAGAAAAAAATCCTTACCATCGAAAGAAAATGTATCGTGCCACGTTCCCTCCACACACCCTGTGGCGCAACAGATGTCCCTTTCTCCAAAAATGTACTCAATGGGATCGTAATGTTGCAACCACACACAAGTTGACCTGCTGTGAGGAAGAAACGAGTTAGTACACATCAAACATGAAAAACGACATTTTAAAGTCAGCAAGAAAAACCATAATTCCAAAAGTATAAAACAGAAAAAAATCCTTACCAACGAAAGAAAAAGTATCGTGCCACGTTCCCTCCACCCACCCTGTGGCGCAACAGATGTCCCTTTCTCCAAAAATGTACTCAATGGGATCGTAATGTTGCAACCACACACAAGTTGACCTGCTGTGAGGAAGAAACGAGATAGTACACTTCAAACATGAAAAAGGACATTTTAAAATCAACATGAAAAACCATAATTCCAAAAGTATAAAACAGAAAAAAATCCTTACCAACGAAAGAAAAAGTATTGTGCCACGTTCCCTCCACCCACCCTGTGGCGCAACAGATGTCCCTTTCTCCAAAAATGTACTCAATGGGATCGTAATGTTCCAACCACACACAAGTTGACCTGCTGTGAGGAAGAAACGAGTTAGTACACTTCAAACATGAAAAAGGTCATTTTAAAATCAACATGAAAAACCATAATTCCAAAAGTATAAAACAGAAAAAAATCCTTACCAACGAAAGAAAAAGTATCGTGCCACGTTCCCTCCACCCACCCTGTGGCGCAACAGATGTCCCTTTCTCCAAAAATGTACTCAATGGGATCGTAATGTTGCAACCACACACAAGTTGACCTGCTGTGAGGAAGAAACGAGTTAGTACACTTCAAACATGAAAAAGGTCATTTTAAAATCAACATGAAAAACCATAATTCCAAAAGTATAAAACAGAAAAAAATCCTTACCAACGAAAGAAAATGTATCGTGCCACGTTCCCTCCACCCACCCTGTGGCGCAACAGATGTCCCTTTCTCCAAAAATGTACTTAATGGGATCGTAATGTTGCAACCACACACAAGTTGACCTGCTGTGAGGAAGAAACGAGTTAATACACTTCAAACATGAAAAAGGTCATTTTAAAATCAACATGAAAAACCATAATTCCAAAAGTATAAAACAGAAAAAAATCCTTACCAACGAAAGAAAATGTATCGTGCCACGTTCCCTCCACCCACCCTGTGGCGCAACAGATGTCCCTTTCTCCAAAAATGTACTCAATGGGATCGTAATGTTGCAACCACACACAAGTTGACCTGCTGTGAGGAAGAAACGAGTTAGTACACTTCAAACATGAAAAAGGTCATTTTAAAATCAACATGAAAAACCATAATTCCAAAAGTATAAAACAGAAAAAAATCCTTACCAACGAAAGAAAAAGTATCGTGCCACGTTCCCTCCACCCACCCTGTGGCGCAACAGATGTCCCTTTCTCCAAAAATGTACTCAATGGGATCGTAATGTTGCAACCACACACAAGTTGACCTGCTGTGAGGAAGAAACGAGTTAGTACACTTCAAACATGAAAAAGGTCATTTTAAAATCAACATGAAAAACCATAATTCCAAAAGTATAAAACAGAAAAAAATCCTTACCAACGAAAGAAAATGTATCGTGCCACGTTCCCTCCACCCACCCTGTGGCGCAAGAGATGTCCCTTTCTCCAAAAATGTACTCAATGGGATCGTAATGTTGCAACCACACACAAGTTGACCTGCTGTGAGGAAGAAACGAGTTAGTACACTTCAAACATGAAAAAGGTCATTTTAAAATCAACATGAAAAACCATAATTCCAAAAGTATAAAACAGAAAAAAATCCTTACCAACGAAAGAAAATGTATCGTGCCACGTTCCCTCCACCCACCCTGTGGCGCAACAGATGTCCCTTTCTCCAAAAATGTACTCAATGGGATCGTAATGTTGCAACCACACACAAGTTGACCTGCTGTGAGGAAGAAACGAGTTAGTACACTTCAAACATGAAAAAGGTCATTTTAAAATCAACGTGAAAAACCATAATTCCAAAAGTATAAAACAGAAAAAAATCCTTACCAACGAAAGAAAAAGTATCGTGCCACGTTCCCTCCACCCACCCTGTGGCGCAACAGATGTCCCTTTCTCCAAAAATGTACTCAATGGGCTCGTAATGTTGCAACCACTCACAAGTTGACCTGCTGTGAGGAAGAAACGAGTTAGTACACTTCAAACATGAAAAAGGTCATTTTAAAATCGACATGAAAAACCATAATTCCAAAAGTATAAAACAGAAATAATCCTTACCATCGAAAGAAAATGTATCGTGCCACGTTCCCTCCACACACCCTGTGGCGCAACAGATGTCCCTTTCTCCAAAAATGTACTCAATGGGATCGTAATGTTGCAACCACACACAAGTTGACCTGCTGTGAGGAAGAAACGAGTTAGTACACATCAAACATGAAAAACGACATTTTAAAGTCAACAAGAAAAACCATAATTCCAAAAGTATAAAACAGAAAAAAATCCTTACCAACGAAAGAAAAAGTATCGTGCCACGTTCCCTCCACCCACCCTGTGGCGCAACAGATGTCCCTTTCTCCAAAAATGTACTCAATGGGATCGTAATGTTGCAACCACACACAAGTTGACCTGCTGTGAGGAAGAAACGAGTTAGTACACTTCAAACATGAAAAAGGACATTTTAAAATCAACATGAAAAACCATAATTCCAAAAGTATAAAACAGAAAAAAATCCTTACCAACGAAAGAAAAAGTATCGTGCCACGTTCCCTCCACCCACCCTGTGGCGCAACAGATGTCCCTTTCTCCAAAAATGTACTCAATGGGATCGTAATGTTGCAACCACACACAAGTTGACCTGCTGTGAGGAAGAAACGAGTTAGTACACTTCAAACATGAAAAAGGTCATGTTAAAATCAACATGAAAAACCATAATTCCAAAAGTATAAAACAGAAAAAAATCCTTAGCAACGAAAGAAAAAATATCGTGCCACGTTCCCTCCACCCACCCTGTGGCGCAACAGATGTCCCTTTCTCCAAAAATGTACTCAATGGGATCGTAATGTTGCAACCACACACAAGTTGACCTGCTGTGAGGAAGAAACGAGTTAGTACACTTCAAACATGAAAAAGGTCATTTTAAAATCAACATGAAAAACCATAATTCCAAAAGTATAAAACAGAAAAAAATCCTTACCAACGAAAGAAAATGTATCGTGCCACGTTCCCTCCACCCACCCTGTGGCGCAACAGATGTCCCTTTCTCCAAAAATGTACTTAGTGGGATCGTAATGTTGCAACCACACACAAGTTGACCTGCTGTGAGGAAGAAACGAGTTAATACACTTCAAACATGAAAAAGGTCATTTTAAAATCAACATGAAAAACCATAATTCCAAAAGTATAAAACAGAAAAAAATCCTTACCAACGAAAGAAAATGTATCGTGCCACGTTCCCTCCACCCACCCTGTGGCGCAACAGATGTCCCTTTCTCCAAAAATGTACTCAATGGGATCGTAATGTTGCAACCACACACAAGTTGACCTGCTGTGAGGAAGAAACGAGTTAGTACACTTCAAACATGAAAAAGGTCATTTTAAAATCAACATGAAAAACCATAATTCCAAAAGTATAAAACAGAAAAAAATCCTTACCAACGAAAGAAAAAGTATCGTGCCACGTTCCCTCCACCCACCCTGTGGCGCAACAGATGTCCCTTTCTCCAAAAATGTACTCAATGGGATCGTAATGTTGCAACCACACACAAGTTGACCTGCTGTGAGGAAGAAACGAGTTAGTACACTTCAAACATGAAAAAGGTCATTTTAAAATCAACATGAAAAACCATAATTCCAAAAGTATAAAACAGAAAAAAATCCTTACCAACGAAAGAAAATGTATCGTGCCACGTTCCCTCCACCCACCCTGTGGCGCAAGAGATGTCCCTTTCTCCAAAAATGTACTCAATGGGATCGTAATGTTGCAACCACACACAAGTTGACCTGCTGTGAGGAAGAAACGAGTTAGTACACTTCAAACATGAAAAAGGTCATTTTAAAATCAACATGAAAAACCATAATTCCAAAAGTATAAAACAGAAAAAAATCCTTACCAACGAAAGAAAATGTATCGTGCCACGTTCCCTCCACCCACCCTGTGGCGCAACAGATGTCCCTTTCTCCAAAAATGTACTCAATGGGATCGTAATGTTGCAACCACACACAAGTTGACCTGCTGTGAGGAAGAAACGAGTTAGTACACTTCAAACATGAAAAAGGTCATTTTAAAATCAACGTGAAAAACCATAATTCCAAAAGTATAAAACAGAAAAAAATCCTTACCAACGAAAGAAAAAGTATCGTGCCACGTTCCCTCCACCCACCCTGTGGCGCAACAGATGTCCCTTTCTCCAAAAATGTACTCAATGGGCTCGTAATGTTGCAACCACTCACAAGTTGACCTGCTGTGAGGAAGAAACGAGTTAGTACACTTCAAACATGAAAAAGGTCATTTTAAAATCGACATGAAAAACCATAATTCCAAAAGTATAAAACAGAAAAAAATCCTTACCATCGAAAGAAAATGTATCGTGCCACGTTCCCTCCACACACCCTGTGGCGCAACAGATGTCCCTTTCTCCAAAAATGTACTCAATGGGATCGTAATGTTGCAACCACACACAAGTTGACCTGCTGTGAGGAAGAAACGAGTTAGTACACATCAAACATGAAAAACGACATTTTAAAGTCAACAAGAAAAACCATAATTCCAAAAGTATAAAACAGAAAAAAATCCTTACCAACGAAAGAAAAAGTATCGTGCCACGTTCCCTCCACCCACCCTGTGGCGCAACAGATGTCCCTTTCTCCAAAAATGTACTCAATGGGATCGTAATGTTGCAACCACACACAAGTTGACCTGCTGTGAGGAAGAAACGAGTTAGTACACTTCAAACATGAAAAAGGACATTTTAAAATCAACATGAAAAACCATAATTCCAAAAGTATAAAACAGAAAAAAATCCTTACCAACGAAAGAAAAAGTATCGTGCCACGTTCCCTCCACCCACCCTGTGGCGCAACAGATGTCCCTTTCTCCAAAAATGTACTCAATGGGATCGTAATGTTGCAACCACACACAAGTTGACCTGCTGTGAGGAAGAAACGAGTTAGTACACTTCAAACATGAAAAAGGTCATGTTAAAATCAACATGAAAAACCATAATTCCAAAAGTATAAAACAGAAAAAAATCCTTACCAACGAAAGAAAAAATATCGTGCCACGTTCCCTCCACCCACCCTGTGGCGCAACAGATGTCCCTTTCTCCAAAAATGTACTCAATGGGATCGTAATGTTGCAACCACACACAAGTTGACCTGCTGTGAGGAAGAAACGAGTTAGTACACTTCAAACATGAAAAAGGTCATTTTAAAATCAACATGAAAAACCATAATTCCAAAAGTATAAAACACACAAAAATCCTTACCAACGAAAGATAATGTATCGTGCCACGTTCCCTCCACCCACCCTGTGGCGCAACAGATGTCCCTTTCTCCAAAAATGTACTCAATGGGATCGTAATGTTGCAACCACACACAAGTTGACCTGCTGTGAGGAAGAAACGAGTTAATACACTTCAAACATGAAAAAGGTCATTTTAAAATCAACACGAAAAACCATAATTCCAAAAGTATAAAACAGAAAAAAATCCTTACCAACGAAAGAAAATGTATCGTGCCACGTTCCCTCCACCCACCCTGTGGCGCAACAGATGTCCCTTTCTCCAAAAATGTACTCAATGGGATCGTAATGTTGCAACCACACACAAGTTGACCTGCTGTGAGGAAGAAACGAGTTAGTACACTTCAAACATGAAAAAGGTCATTTTAAAATCAACATGAAAAACCATAATTCCAAAAGTATAAAACAGAAAAAAATCCTTACCAACGAAAGAAAAAGTATCGTGCCACGTTCCCTCCACCCACCCTGTGGCGCAACAGATGTCCCTTTCTCCAAAAATGTACTCAATGGGATCGTAATGTTGCAACCACACACAAGTTGACCTGCTGTGAGGAAGAAACGAGTTAGTACACTTCAAACATGAAAAAGGTCATTTTAAAATCAACATGAAAAACCATAATTCCAAAAGTATAAAACACACAAAAATCCTTACCAACGAAAGAAAAAGTATCGTGCCACGTTCCCTCCACCCACCCTGTGGCGCAACAGATGTCCCTTTCTCCAAAAATGTACTCAATGGGATCGTAATGTTGCAACCACACACAAGTTGACCTGCTGTGAGGAAGAAACAAGTTAGTACACTTCAAACATGAAAAAGGTCATTTTAAAATCAACATGAAAAACCATAATTCCAAAAGTATAAAACAGAAAAAAATCCTTACCAACGAAAGAAAATGTATCGTGCCACGTTCCCTCCACCCACCCTGTGGCGCAACAGATGTCCCTTTCTCCAAAAATGTACTCAATGGGATCGTAATTTTGCAACCACACACAAGTTGACCTGCTGTGAGGAAGAAACGAGTTAGTACACTTCAAACATGAAAAAGGTCATTTTAAAATCAACGTGAAAAACCATAATTCCAAAAGTATAAAACAGAAAAAAATCCTTACCAACGAAAGAAAATGTATCGTGCCACGTTCCCTCCACCCACCCTGTGGCGCAACAGATGTCCCTTTCTCCAAAAATGTACTCAATGGGATCGTAATGTTGCAACCACACACAAGTTGACCTGCTGTGAGGAAGAAACGAGTTAGTACACTTCAAACATGAAAAAGGACATTTTAAAATCAACATGAAAAACCACAATTCCGAAAGTATAAAACAGAAAAAAATCCTTACCAACGAAAGAAAATGTATCGTGCCACGTTCCCTCCACCCACCCTGTGGCGCAACAGATGTCCCTTTCTCCAAAAATGTACTCAATGGGATCGTAATGTTGCAACCACACACAAGTTGACCTGCTGTGAGGAAGAAACGAGTTAGTAAACTACAAACGTGAAAAAGGTCATTTTAAAATCAACATGAAAAACCATAATTCCAAAAGTATAAAACAGAAAAAAATGCTTACCAACGAAAGAAAAAGTATCGTGCCACGTTCCCTCCACCCACCCTGTGGCGCAACAGATGTCCCTTTCTCCAAAAATGTACTCAATGGGATCGTAATGTTGCAACCAAACACAAGTTGACCTACTGTGAGGAAGAAACGAGTTAGTACACTTCAAACATGAAAAAGGTCATTTTAAAATCAACATGAAAAACCATAATTCCAAAAGTATAAAACAGAAAAAAATCCTTACCAACGAAAGAGAATGTATCGTGCCACGTTCCCTCCACCCACCCTGTGGCGCAACAGATGTCCCTTTCTCCAAAAATGTACTCAATGGGATCGTAATGTTGCAACCACACACAAGTTGACCTGCTGTGAGGAAGAAACGAGTTAGTACACTTCAAACATGAAAAAGGTCATTTTAAAATCAACATTAAAAACCATAATTCCAAAAGTATAAAACAGAAAAAAATCCTTACCAACGAAAGAAAATGTATCGTGCCACGTTCCCTCCACCCACCCTGTGGCGCAACAGATGTCCCTTTCTCCAAAAATGTACTCAATGGGACCGTAATGTTGCAACCACACACAAGTTGACCTGCTGTGAGGAAGAAACGAGTTAGTACACTTCAAACATGAAAAAGTTCATTTTAAAATCAACATGAAAAACCATAATTCCAAAAGTATAAAACACACAAAAATCCTTACCAATGAAAGAAAATGTATCGTGCCACGTTCCCTCCACCCACCCTGTGGCGCAACAGATGTCCCTTTCTCCAAAAATGTACTCAATGGGATCGTAACGTTGCAACCACACACATGTTGACCTGCTGTGAGGAAGAAACGAGTTAGTACACTTCAAACATGAAAAAGGACATTTTAAAATCAACATGATAAACCACAATTCCAAAAGTATAAAACAGAAGAAAATCCTTACCAACGAAAGAAAATGTATCGTGCCACGTTCCCTCCACCCACCCTGTGGCGCAACAGATGTCCCTTTCTCCAAAAATGTACTCAATGGGATCGTAATGTTGCAACCACACACAAGTTGACCTGCTGTGAGGAAGAAACGAGTTAGTACACTTCAAACATGAAAAAGGTCATTTTAAAATCAACATGAAAAACCATAATTCCAAAAGTATAAAACAGAAAAAAATCCTTACCAACGAAAGAAAAAGTACCGTGCCACGTTCCCTCCACCCACCCTGTGGCGCAACAGATGTCCCTTTCTCCAAAAATGTACTCAATGGGATCGTAATGTTGCAACCACACACAAGTTGACCTGCTGTGAGGAAGAAATGAGTTAGTACACTTCAAACATGAAAAAGGTCATTTAAAAATCAACATGAAAAACCATAATTCCAAAAGTATAAAACAGAAAAAAATCCTTACCAACGAAAGAAAATGTATCGTGCCACGTTCCCTCCACCCACCCTGTGGCGCAACAGATGTCCCTTTCTCCAAAAATGTACTCAATGGGATCGTAATGTTGCAACCACACACAAGTTGACCTGCTGTGAGGAAGAAACGAGTTAGTACACTTCAAACATGAAAAAGGTCATTTTAAAATCAACATGAAAAACCATAATTCCAAAAGTATAAAACAGAAAAAAATCCTTACCAACGAAAGAAAATGTATCGTGCCACGTTCCCTCCACCCACCCTGTGGCGCAACAGATGTCCCTTTCTCCAAAAATGTACTCAATGGGATCGTAATGTTGCAACCACACACAAGTTGACCTGCTGTGAGGAAGAAACGAGTTAGTACACTTCAAACATGAAAAAGGTCATTTTAAAATCAACATGAAAAACCATAATTCCAAAAGTATAAAACAGAAAAAAATCCTTACCAACGAAAGAAAAAGTATCGTGCCACGTTCCCTCCACCCACCCTGTGGCGCAACAGATGTCCCTTTCTCCAAAAATGTACTCAATGGGATCGTAATGTTGCAACCACACACAAGTTGACATGCTGTGAGGAAGAAACGAGTTAGTACACTTCAAACATGAAAAAGGTCATTTTAAAATCGACATGAAAAACCATAATTCCAAAAGTATAAAACAGAAAAAAATCCTTACCATCGAAAGAAAATGTATCGTGCCACGTTCCCTCCACACACCCTGTGGCGCAACAGATGTCCCTTTCTCCAAAAATGTACTCAATGGGATCGTAATGTTGCAACCACACACAAGTTGACCTGCTGTGAGGAAGAAACGAGTTAGTACACATCAAACATGAAAAACGACATTTTAAAGTCAACAAGAAAAACCATAATTCCAAAAGTATAAAACAGAAAAAAATCCTTACCAACGAAAGAAAAAGTATCGTGCCACGTTCCCTCCACCCACCCTGTGGCGCAACAGATGTCCCTTTCTCCAAAAATGTACTCAATGGGATCGTAATGTTGCAACCACACACAAGTTGACCTGCTGTGAGGAAGAAACGAGATAGTACACTTCAAACATGAAAAAGGACATTTTAAAATCAACATGAAAAACCATAATTCCAAAAATATAAAACAGAAAAAAAACCTTACCAACGAAAGAAAAAGTATCGTGCCACGTTCCCTCCACCCACCCTGTGGCGCAACAGATGTCCCTTTCTCCAAAAATGTACTCAATGGGATCGTAATGTTCCAACAACACACAAGTTGACCTGCTGTGAGGAAGAAACGAGTTAGTACACTTCAAACATGAAAAAGGTCATTTTAAAATCAACATGAAAAACCATAATTCCAAAAGTATAAAACAGAAAAAAATCCTTACCAACGAAAGAAAAAATATCGTGCCACGTTCCCTCCACCCACCCTGTGGCGCAACATATGTCCCTTTCTCCAAAAATGTACTCAATGGGATCGTAATGTTGCAACCACACACAAGTTGACCTGCTGTGAGGAAGAAACGAGTTAGTACACTTCAAACATGAAAAAGGTCATTTTAAAATCAACATGAAAAACCATAATTCCAAAAGTATAAAACAGAAAAAAATCCTTACCAACGAAAGAAAATGTATCGTGCCACGTTCCCTCCACCCACCCTGTGGCGCAACAGATGTCCCTTTCTCCAAAAATGTACTTAATGGGATCGTAATGTTGCAACCACACACAAGTTGACCTGCTGTGAGGAAGAAACGAGTTAATACACTTCAAACATGAAAAAGGTCATTTTAAAATCAACATGAAAAACCATAATTCCAAAAGTATAAAACAGAAAAAAATCCTTACCAACGAAAGAAAATGTATCGTGCCACGTTCCCTCCACCCACCCTGTGGCGCAACAGATGTCCCTTTCTCCAAAAATGTACTCAATGGGATCGTAATGTTGCAACCACACACAAGTTGACCTGCTGTGAGGAAGAAACGAGTTAGTACACTTCAAACATGAAAAAGGTCATTTTAAAATCAACATGAAAAACCATAATTCCAAAAGTATAAAACAGAAAAAAATCCTTACCAACGAAAGAAAAAGTATCGTGCCACGTTCCCTCCACCCACCCTGTGGCGCAACAGATGTCCCTTTCTCCAAAAATGTACTCAATGGGATCGTAATGTTGCAACCACACACAAGTTGACCTGCTGTGAGGAAGAAACGAGTTAGTACACTTCAAACATGAAAAAGGTCATTTTAAAATCAACATGAAAAACCATAATTCCAAAAGTATAAAACAGAAAAAAATCCTTACCAACGAAAGAAAATGTATCGTGCCACGTTCCCTCCACCCACCCTGTGGCGCAAGAGATGTCCCTTTCTCCAAAAATGTACTCAATGGGATCGTAATGTTGCAACCACACACAAGTTGACCTGCTGTGAGGAAGAAACGAGTTAGTACACTTCAAACATGAAAAAGGTCATTTTAAAATCAACATGAAAAACCATAATTCCAAAAGTATAAAACAGAAAAAAATCCTTACCAACGAAAGAAAATGTATCGTGCCACGTTCCCTCCACCCACCCTGTGGCGCAACAGATGTCCCTTTCTCCAAAAATGTACTCAATGGGATCGTAATGTTGCAACCACACACAAGTTGACCTGCTGTGAGGAAGAAACGAGTTAGTACACTTCAAACATGAAAAAGGTCATTTTAAAATCAACGTGAAAAACCATAATTCCAAAAGTATAAAACAGAAAAAAATCCTTACCAACGAAAGAAAAAGTATCGTGCCACGTTCCCTCCACCCACCCTGTGGCGCAACAGATGTCCCTTTCTCCAAAAATGTACTCAATGGGATCGTAATGTTGCAACCACTCACAAGTTGACCTGCTGTGAGGAAGAAACGAGTTAGTACACTTCAAACATGAAAAAGGTCATTTTAAAATCGACATGAAAAACCATAATTCCAAAAGTATAAAACAGAAAAAAATCCTTACCATCGAAAGAAAATGTATCGTGCCACGTTCCCTCCACACACCCTGTGGCGCAACAGATGTCCCTTTCTCCAAAAATGTACTCAATGGGATCGTAATGTTGCAACCACACACAAGTTGACCTGCTGTGAGGAAGAAACGAGTTAGTACACATCAAACATGAAAAACGACATTTTAAAGTCAACAAGAAAAACCATAATTCCAAAAGTATAAAACAGAAAAAAATCCTTACCAACGAAAGAAAAAGTATCGTGCCACGTTCCCTCCACCCACCCCGTGGCGCAACAGATGTCCCTTTCTCCAAAAATGTACTCAATGGGATCGTAATGTTGCAACCACACACAAGTTGACCTGCTGTGAGGAAGAAACGAGTTAGTACACTTCAAACATGAAAAAGGACATTTTAAAATCAACATGAAAAACCATAATTCCAAAAGTATAAAACAGAAAAAAATCCTTACCAACGAAAGAAAAAGTATCGTGCCACGTTCCCTCCACCCACCCTGTGGCGCAACAGATGTCCCTTTCTCCAAAAATGTACTCAATGGGATCGTAATGTTGCAACCACACACAAGTTGACCTGCTGTGAGGAAGAAACGAGTTAGTACACTTCAAACATGAAAAAGGTCATTTTAAAATCAACATGAAAAACCATAATTCCAAAAGTATAAAACAGAAAAAAATCCTTACCAACGAAAGAAAAAATATCGTGCCACGTTCCCTCCACCCACCCTGTGGCGCAACAGATGTCCCTTTCTCCAAAAATGTACTCAATGGGATCGTAATGTTGCAACCACACACAAGTTGACCTGCTGTGAGGAAGAAACGAGTTAGTACACTTCAAACATGAAAAAGGTCATTTTAAAATCAACATGAAAAACCATAATTCCAAAAGTATAAAACAGAAAAAAATCCTTACCAACGAAAGAAAATGTATCGTGCCACGTTCCCTCCACCCACCCTGTGGCGCAAGAGATGTCCCTTTCTCCAAAAATGTACTCAATGGGATCGTAATGTTGCAACCACACACAAGTTGACCTGCTGTGAGGTAGAAACGAGTTAATACACTTCAAACATGAAAAAGGTCATTTTAAAATCAACACGAAAAACCATAATTCCAAAAGTATAAAACAGAAAAAAATCCTTACCAACGAAAGAAAATGTATCGTGCCACGTTCCCTCCACCCACCCTGTGGCGCAACAGATGTCCCTTTCTCCAAAAATGTACTCAATGGGATCGTAATGTTGCAACCACACACAAGTTGACCTGCTGTGAGGAAGAAACGAGTTAGTACACTTCAAACATGAAAAAGGTCATTTTAAAATCAACATGAAAAACCATAATTCCAAAAGTATAAAACAGAAAAAAATCCTTACCAACGAAAGAAAAAGTATCGTGCCACGTTCCCTCCACCCACCCTGTGGCGCAACAGATGTCCCTTTCTCCAAAAATGTACTCAATGGGATCGTAATGTTGCAACCACACACAAGTTGACCTGCTGTGAGGAAGAAACGAGTTAGTACACTTCAAACATGAAAAAGGTCATTTTAAAATCAACATGAAAAACCATAATTCCAAAAGTATAAAACACACAAAAATCCTTACCAACGAAAGAAAAAGTATCGTGCCACGTTCCCTCCACCCACCCTGTGGCGCAACAGATGTCCCTTTCTCCAAAAATGTACTCAATGGGATTGTAATGTTGCAACCACACACAAGTTGACCTGCTGTGAGGAAGAAACAAGTTAGTACACTTCAAACATGAAAAAGGTCATTTTAAAATCAACATGAAAAACCATAATTCCAAAAGTATAAAACAGAAAAAAATCCTTACCAACGAAAGAAAATGTATCGTGCCACGTTCCCTCCACCCACCCTGTGGCGCAACAGATGTCCCTTTCTCCAAAAATGTACTCAATGGGATCGTAATGTTGCAACCACACACAAGTTGACCTGCTGTGAGGAAGAAACGAGTTAGTACACTTCAAACATGAAAAAGGTCATTTTAAAATCAACGTGAAAAACCATAATTCCAAAAGTATAAAACAGAAAAAAATCCTTACCAACGAAAGAAAATGTATCGTGCCACGTTCCCTCCACCCACCCTGTGGCGCAACAGATGTCCCTTTCTCCAAAAATGTACTCAATGGGATCGTAATGTTGCAACCACACACAAGTTGACCTGCTGTGAGGAAGAAACGAGTTAGTACACTTCAAACATGAAAAAGGACATTTTAAAATCAACATGAAAAACCACAATTCCGAAAGTATAAAACAGAAAAAAATCCTTACCAACGAAAGAAAATGTATCGTGCCACGTTCCCTCCACCCACCCTGTGGCGCAACAGATCTCCCTTTCTCCAAAAATGTACTCAATGGGATCGTAATGTTGCAACCACACACAAGTTGACCTGCTGTGATGAAGAAACGAGTTAGTAAACTACAAACGTGAAAAAGGTCATTTTAAAATCAACATGAAAAACCATAATTCTAAACGTATAAAACAGAAAAAAATCCTTACCAACGAAAGAAAAAGTATCGTGCCACGTTCCCTCCACACACCCTGTGGCGCAACAGATGTCCCTTTCTCCAAAAATGTACTCAATGGGATCGTAATGTTGCAACCACACACAAGTTGACCTGCTGTGAGGAAGAAACGAGTTAGTACACTTCAAACATGAAAAAGGACATTTTAAAATCAACATGAAAAACCATAATTCCAAAAGTCTAAAACACAAAAAAATCCTTACCAACGAAAGAAGATCTATCGTGCCACGTTGCCTCCACCCACCCTGTGGCGCAACAGATGTCCCTTTCTCCACAAATGTACTCAATGGGATCGTAATGTTGCAACCACACACAAGTTGACCTGCTGTGAGGAAGAAACGAGTTAGTACACTTCAAACATGAAAAAGTTCATTTTAAAATCAACATGAAAAACCATAATTCCAAAAGTATAAAACAGAAAAAAATCCTTACCAACGAAAGAAAATGTATCATGCCACGTTCCCTCCACCCACCCTGTGGCGCAACAGATGTCCCTTTCTCCAAAAATGTACTCAATGTGATCGTAATGTTGCAACCACACACAAGTTGACCTGCTGTGAGGAAGAAATGAGTTAGTACACTTCAAACATGAAAAAGTTCATTTTAAAATCAACATGAAAAACCATAATTCCAAAAGTATAAAACAGAAAAAAAATCCTTACCAACGAAAGAAAAAGTATCGTGCCACGTTCCCTCCACCCACCCTGTGGCGCAACAGATGTCCCTTTCTCCAAAAATGTACTCAATGGGATCGTAATGTTGCAACCACACACAAGTTGACCTGCTGTGAGGAAGATACGAGTTAGTACACTTCAAACATGAAAAAGGTCATTTTAAAATCAACATGAAAAACCATAATTCCAAAAGTCTAAAACACAAAAAAATCCTTACCAACGAAAGAAAATGTATCGTGCCACGTTCCCTCCCTCCACCCTGTGGCGCAACAGACGTCCCTTTCTCCAAAAATGTACTCAATGGGATCGTAATGTTGCAATCACACACAAGTTGACCTGCTGTGAGGAAGAAACGAGTTAGTACACTTCAAACATGAAAAAGGTCATTTTAAAATCAACATGAAAAACCATAATTCCAAAAGTATAAAACACAAAAAAATCCTTACCAACGAAAGAAAATGTATCGTGCCACGTTCCCTCCACCCACCCTGTGGCGCAACAGATGTCCCTTTCTCCAAAAATGTACTCAATGGGATCGTAATGTTGCAACCACACACAAGTTGACCTGCTGTGAGGAAGAAACGAGTTAGTACACTTCAAACATGAAAAAGGTCATTTTAAAATCAACATGAAAAACCATAATTCCAAAAGTATAAAACAGAAAAAAATCCTTACCAACGAAAGAAAATGTATCGTTCCACGTTCCCTCCACCCACCCTGTGGCGCAACAGATGTCCCTTTCTCCAAAAATGTACTCAATGGGATCTTAATGTTGCAACCACACACAAGTTGACGTGCTGTGAGGAAGAAACGAGTTAGTTTACTTCAAACATGAAAAAGGTCATTTTAAAATCAACATGAAAAACCATAATTCCAAAAGTATAAAACACAAAAAAATCCTTACCAACGAAAGAAAATGTATCGTGCCACGTTCCCTCCACCCACCCTGTGGCGCAACAGATGTCCCTTTCTCCAAAAATGTACTCAATGGGATCGTAATGTTGCAACCACACACAAGTTGACGTGCTGTGAGGAAGAAACGAGTTAGTTTACTTCAAACATGAAAAAGGTCATTTTAAAATCAACATGAAAAACCATAATTCCAAAAGTATAAAACACAAAAAAATCCTTACCAACGAAAGAAAATGTATCGTGCCACGTTCCCTCCACCCACCCTGTGGCGCAACAGATGTCCCTTTCTCCAAAAATGTACTCAATGGGATCGTAATGTTGCAACCACACACAAGTTGACCTGCTGTGAGGAAGAAACGAGTTAGTACATTTCAAACATGAAAAAGTTCATTTTAAAATCAACATGAAAAACCATTACTCCAAAAGTATAAAACAGAAAAAAATCCTTACCAACGAAAGAAAATGTATCGTGCCACGTTCCCTCCACCCACCCTGTGGCGCAACAGATGTCCCTTTCTCCAAAAATGTACTCAATGGGATCGTAATGTTGCAACCACACACAAGTTGACCTGCTGTGAGGAAGAAACGAGTTAGTACACTTCAAACATGAAAAAGGTCATTTTAAAATCAACATGAAAAACCATAATTCCAAAAGTATAAAACACAAAAAAATCCTTACCAACGAAAGAAAATGTATCGTGCCACGTTCCCTCCACCCACCCTGTGGCGCAACAGATGGCCCTTTCTCCAAAAATGTACTCAATGGGATCGTAATGTTGCAACCACACACAAGTTGACCTGCTGTGAGGAAGAAACGAGTTAGTACACTTCAAACATGAACAAGTTCATTTTAAAATCAACATGAAAAACCATTACTCCAAAAGTATAAAACAGAAAAAAATCCTTACCAACGAAAGAAAATGTATCGTGCCACGTTCCCTCCACCCACCCTGTGGCGCAACAGATGTCCCTTTCTCCAAAAATGTACTCAATGGGATCGTAATGTTGCAACCACACACAAGTTGACCTGCTGTGAAGAAGAAACGAGTTAGTACACTTCAAACATGAAAAAGGTCATTTTAAAATCAACATGAGAAACCATAATTCCAAAAGTATAAAACAGAAAAAAATCCTTACCAACGAAAGAAAATGTATCATTCCACGTTCCCTCCACCCACCCTGTGGCGCAACAGATGTCCCTTTCTCCAAAAATGTACTCAATGGGATCGTAATGTTGCAACCACACACAAGTTGACGTGCTGTGAAAAAGAAACGAGTTAGTTTACTTCAAACATGAAAAAGGTCATTTTAAAATCAACATGAAAAACCATAATTCCAAAAGTATAAAACACAAAAAAATCCTTACCAACGAAAGAAAATGTATCGTGCCACGTTCCCTCCACCCACCCTGTGGCGCAACAGATGTCCCTTTCTCCAAAAATGTACTCAATGGGATCGTAATGTTGCAACCACACACAAGTTGACCTGCTGTGAGGAAGAAACGAGTTAGTACACTTCAAACATGAAAAAGTTCATTTTAAAATCAACATGTAGAACCATTACTCCAAAAGTATAAAACAGAAAAAAATCCTTACCAACGAAAGAAAATGTATCGTGCCACGTTCCCTCCACCCACCCTGTGGCGCAACAGATGTCCCTTTCTCCAAAAATGTACTCAATGGGATCGTAATGTTGCAACCACACACAAGTTGACCTGCTGTGAGGAAGAAACGAGTTAGTACACTTCAAACATGAAAAAGGTCATTATAAAATCAACATGAAAAACCATAATTTCAAAAGTATAAAACACACAAAAATCCTTACCAACGAAAGAAAATGTATCGTGCCACGTTCCCTCCACACACCCTGTGGCGCAACAGATGTCCCTTTCTCCAAAAATGTACTCAATGGGATCGTAATGTTGCAACCACACACAAGTTAACCTGCTGTGAGGAAGAAACGAGTTAGTACACTCCAAAGATGAAAAAGGACATTTTAAAATCAACATTAAAAACCATAATTCCGAAAGTATAAAACACAAAAAAATCCTTACCAACGAAAGAAAAAGTATCGTGCCACGTTCCCTCCACCCACCCTGTGGCGCAACAGATGTCCCTTTCTCCAAAAATGTACTCAATGGGATCGTAATGTTGCAACCACACACAAGTTGACCTGCTGTGAGGAAGAAACGAGTCAGTACACTTCAAACATGTAAAAGGTCATTTTAAAATCAACATGAAAAACCATAATTCCAAAAGTATAAAACAGAAAAAAAATCCTTACCAACGAAAGAAAATGTATCGTGCCACGTTCCCTCCACCCACCTGTGGCGCAACAGATGTCCCTTTCTCCAAAAATGTACTCAATGGGATCGTAATGTTGCAACGACACACAAGTTGACCTGCTGTGAGGAAGAAACGAGTTAGTACACTTCAAACATGAAAAAGGTCATTTTAAAATCAACATGAAAAACCATAATTCCAAAAGTATAAAACACACAAAAATCCTTACCAACGAAAGAAAATGTATCGTGCCACGTTCCCTCCACCCACCCTGTGGCGCAACAGATGTCCCTTTCTCCAAAAATGTACTCAATGGGATCGTAATGTTGCAACCACACACAAGTTGACCTGCTGTGAGGAAGAAACGAGTTAGTACACTTCAAACATGAAAAAGTCCATTTTAAAATCAACATGAAAAACCATAATTCCAAAAGTATAAAACAGAAAAAAATCCTTACCAACGAAAGAAAATGTATCGTGCAACGTTCCCTCCACCCACCCTGTGGCGCAACAGATGTCCCTTTCTCCAAAAGTGTACTCAATGGGATCGTAATGTTGCAACCACACACAAGTTGACCTGCTGTGAGGAAGAAACGAGTTAGTACACTTCAAACATGAAAAAGGACATTTTAAAATCAACATGAAAAACCATAATTCTAAAAGTATAAAACACAAGAGAATCCTTACCAACGAAAGAAAATGTATCATGCCACGTTCCCTCCACCCACCCTGTGGCGCAACAGATGTCCCTTTCTCCAAAAATGTACTCAATGGGATCGTAATGTTGCAACCACACACATGTTGACCTGCTGTGAGGAAGAAACGAGTTAGTACACTTCAAACATGAAAAAGGACATTTTAAAATCAACATGAAAAACCATAATTCCAAAAGTCTAAAACACAAAAAAATCCTTACCAACGAAAGAAGATCTATCGTGCCACGTTGCCTCCACCCACCCTGTGGCGCAACAGATGTCCCTTTCTCCACAAATGTACTCAATGCGATCGTAATGTTGCAACCACACACAAGTTGACCTGCTGTGAGGAAGAAACGAGTTAGTACACTTCAAACATGAAAAAGGTCATTTTGAAATCAACATGGAAATCAATAATTCTAAAAGTATAAAACACACAAAAATCCTTACCAACGAAGGAAAATGTATCATGCCACGTTCCCTCCACCCACCCTGTGGCGCAACAGATGTCCCTTTCTCCAAAAATGTACTCAATGGGATCGTAATGTTGCAACCACACACATGTTGACCTGCTGTGAGGAAGAAACGAGTTAGTACACTTCAAACATGAAAAAGGACATTTTAAAATCAACATGAAAAACCATAATTCCAAAAGTCTAAAACACAAAAAAATCCTTACCAACGAAAGAAAAAATATCGTGCCACGTTCCCTCCACCCACCCTGTGGCGCAACAGATGTCCCTTTCTCCACAAATGTACTCAATGGGATCGTAATGTTGCAACCACACACAAGTTGACCTGCTGTGAGGAAGAAACGAGTTAGTACACTACAAACATGAAAAAGGTCATTTTAAAATCAACATGAAAAACCATAATTCCAAAAGTCTAAAACACAAAAAAATCCTTACCAACGAAAGAAAATCTATCGTGCCACATTGCCTACACCCACCCTGTGGCGCAACAGATGTCCCTTTCTCCACAAATGTACTCAATGGGATCGTAATGTTGCAACCCCACACAAGTTGACCTGCTGTGAGGAAGAAACGAGTTAGTACACTTCAAACATGAAAAAGGTCATTTTAAAATCAACATGAAAAACCATAATTCCAAAAGTCTAAAACACAAAAAAATCCTTACCAACGAAAGAAAATCTATCGTGCCACGTTGCCTCCACCCACCCTGTGGCGCAACAGATGTCCCTTTCTCCACAAATGTACTCAATGGGATCGTAATGTTGCAACCACACACAAGTTGACCTGCTGTGAGGAAGAAACGAGTTAGTACACTTCAAACATGAAAAAGGTCATTTTAAAATCAACATGAAAAACCATAATTCCAAAAGTATAAAACAGAAAAAAATCCTTACCAACGAAAGAAAATGTATCGTGCCACGTTCCCTCCACCCACCCTGTGGCGCAACAGATGTCCCTTTCTCCAAAAATGTACTCAATGGGATCGTAATGTTGCAACCACACACAAGTTGACCTGCTGTGAGGAAGAAACGAGTTAGTACACTTCAAACATGAAAAAGTTCATTTTAAAATCAACATGAAAAACCATAATTCCAAAAGTATAAAACAGAAAAAAATCCTTACCAACGAAAGAAAATGTATCGTGCCACGTTCCCTCCACCCACCCTGTGGCGCAACAGATGTCCCTTTCTCCAAAAATGTACTCAATGGGATCGTAATGTTGCAACCACAAACATGTTGACCTGCTGTGAGGAAGAAACGAGTTAGTACACTTCAAACATGAAAAAGGACATTTTAAAATCAACATGAAAAACCATAATTCCAAAAGTCTAAAACACAAAAAAATCCTTACCAACGAAAGAAGATCTATCGTGCCACGTTGCCTCCACCCACCCTGTGGCGCAACAGATGTCCCTTTCTCCACAAATGTACTCAATGGGATCGTAATGTTGCAACCACACACAAGTTGACCTGCTGTGAGGAAGAAACGAGTTAGTACACTTCAAACATGAAAAAGTTCATTTTAAAATCAACATGAAAAACCATAATTCCAAAAGTATAAAACAGAAAAAAATCCTTACCAACGAAAGAAAATGTATCGTGCCACGTTCCCTCCACCCACCCTGTGGCGCAACAGATGTCCCTTTCTCCAAAAATGTACTCAATGGGATCGTAATGGTGCAACCACACACAAGTTGACCTGCTGTGAGGAAGAAACGAGTTAGTACACTTCAAACATGAAAAAAGTCATTTTAAAATCAACATGAAAAACCATAATTCCAAAAGTATAAAACACAAAAAATTCCTTACCAACGAAAGAAAATCTATCGTGCCACGTTCCCTCCACCCACCCTGTGGCGCAACAGATGTCCCTTTCTCCAAAAATGTACTCAATGGGATCGTAATGTTGCAACCACACACAAGTTGACCTGCTGTGAGGAAGAAACGAGTTAGTACACTTCAAACATGAAAAAGGTCATTTTAAAATCAACATGAAAAACCATAATTCCAAAAGTATAAAACAGAAAAAAATCCTTACCAACGAAAGAAAATGTATCGTGCCACGTTCCCTCCACCCACCCTGTGGCGCAACAGATGTCCCTTTCTCCAAAAATGTACTCAATGGGATCGTAATGTTGCAACCACACACAAGTTGACCTGCTGTGAGGAAGAAACGAGTTAGTACACTTCAAACATGAAAAAGGTCATTTTAAAATCAACATGAAAAACCATAATTCCAAAAGTATAAAACAGAAAAAAATCCTTACCAACGAAAGAAAATGTATCGTGCCACGTTCCCTCCACCCACCCTGTGGCGCAACAGATGTCCCTTTCTCCAAAAATGTACTCAATGGGATCGTAATGTTGCAACCACACACAAGTTGACCTGCTGTGGGGAAGATACGAGTTAGTATACTTCAAACATGAAAAAGGTCATTTTAAAATCAAAATGAAAAACCATAATTCCAAAAGTATAAAACACACAAAAATCCTTACCAACGAAAGAAAATGTATCGTGCCACGTTCCCTCCACCCACCCTGTGGCGCAACAGATGTCCCTTTCTCCAAAAATGTACTCAATGGGATCGTAATGTTGCAACCACACACAAGTTGACCTGCTGTGAGGAAGAAACGAGTTAGTACACTTCAAACATGAAAAAGGACATTTTAAAATCAACATGAAAAACCATAATTCCAAAAGTATAAAACAGAAAAAAATCCTTACCAACGAAAGAAAATGTATCGTGCCACGTTCCCTCCACCCACCCTGTGGCGCAACAGATGTCCCTTTCTCCAAAAATGTACTCAATGGGATCGTAATGTTGCAACCACACACAAGTTGACCTGCTGTGAGGAAGAAACGAGTTAGTACACTTCAAACATGAAAAAGGTCATTTTAAAATCAACATGAAAAACCATAATTCCAAAAGTATAAAACACACAAAAATCCTTACCAACGAAAGAAAATGTATCGTGCCACGTTCCCTCCACCCACCCTGTGGCGCAACAGATGTCCCTTTCTCCAAAAATGTACTCAATGGGATCGTAATGTTGCAACCACACACAAGTTGACCTGCTGTGAGGAAGAAACGAGTTAGTACACTTCAAACATGAAAAAGGACATTTTAAAATCAACATTAAAAACCATAATTCCAAAAGTATGAAACACAAAAAATCCTTACCAACGAAAGAAAAAGTATCGTGCCACGTTCCCTCCACCCACCCTGTGGCGCAACAGATGTCCCTTTCTCCAAAAATTTACTCAATGGGATCGTAATGTTGCAACCACACACAAGTTGACCTGCTGTGGGGAAGAAACGAGTTAGTACACTTCAAACATGAAAAAGGTCATTTTAAAATCAACATGAAGAACCATAATTCCAAAAGTATAAAACAGAAAAAAAATCCTTACCAACGAAAGAAAAAGTATCGTGCCACGTTCCCTCCACCCACCCTGTGGCGCAACAGATGTCCCTTTCTCCAAAAATGTACTCAATGGGATCGTAATGTTGCAACCACACACAAGTTGACCTGCTGTGAAGAAGAAACGAGTTAGTACACTTCAAACATGAAAAAGGACATTTTAAAATCAACATGAAAACCATAATTCTAAAAGTATAAAACACACAAAAATCCTTACCAACGGAAGAAAATGTATCATGCCACGTTCCCTCCACCCACCCTGTGGCGCAACAGATGTCCCTTTCTCCAAAAATGTACTCAATGGGATCGTAATGTTGCAACCACACACATGTTGACCTGCTGTGAGGACGAAACGAGTTAGTACAATTCAAACATGAAAAAGGTCATTTTAAAATCAACATGAAAAACCATAATTCCAAAAGTATAAAACACACAAAAATCCTTACCAACGAAAGAAAATGTATCGTGCCACTTTCCCTCCACCCACCCTGTGGCGCAAAAGATGTCCCTTTCTCCAAAAATGTACTCAATGGGATCGTAATGTTGCAACCACTCACAAGTTGACCTGCTGTGAGGAAGAAACGAGTTAGTACTTTTCAAACATGAAAAAGGTCATTTTAAAATCAACATGAAAAACCTGAATTCCAAAAGTATAAAACGCACAAAAATCCTTACCAACGAAAGAAAATGTATCGTGCCACGTTCCCTCCACCCACCCTGTGGCGCAACAGATGTCCCTTTCTCCAAAAATGTACTCAATGGGATCGTAATGTTGCAACCACACACAAGTTGACCTGCTGTGAGGAAGAAACGAGTTAGTACACTTCAAACATGAAAAAGTTCATTTTAAAATCAACATGAAAAACCATTACTCCAAAAGTATAAAACAGAAAAAAATCCTTACCAACGAAAGAAAATGTATCGTGCCACGTTCCCTCCACCCACCCTGTGGCGCAACAGATGTCCCTTTCTCCAAAAATGTACTCAATGGGATCGTAATGTTGCAACCACACACAAGTTGACCTGCTGTGAGGAAGAAACGAGTTAGTACACTTCAAACATGAAAAAGGACATTTTAAAATCAACATGAAAAACCATAAATCCAAAAGTCTAAAACACAAAAAAATCCTTACCAACGAAAGAAAATCTATGGTGCCACGTTCCCCCCACCCACCCTGTGGCGCAACAGATGCCCCTTTCTCCACAAATGTACTCAATGGGATCGTAATGTTGCAACCACACACAAGTTGACCTGCTGTGAGGAAAAAACGTGTTAGTACACTTCAAACATGAAAAATGTCATTTTAAAATCAACATGAAAAACCATAATTCCAAAAGTATAAAACAGAAAAAAAATCCTTACCAACGAAATAATATGTATCGTGCCACGTTCCCTCCACCCACCCTGTGGCGCAACAGATGTCCCTTTCTCCAAAAATGTACTCAATGGTATCGTAATGTTGCAACCACACACAAGTTGACCTGCTGTGAGGAAGAAACGAGTTAGTACACTTCAAACATGAAAAAGTTCATTTTAAAATCAACATGAAAAACCATAATTCCAAAAGTATAAAACACACAAAAATCCTTACCAACGAAAGAAAATCTATCGTGCCACGTACCCTCCACCCACCCTGTGGCGCAACAGATGTCCCTTTCTCCAAAAATGTACTCAATGGGATCGTAATGTTGCAACCACACACAAGTTGACCTGCTGTGAGGAACAAACGAGTTAGTACACTTCAAACATGAAGAAGTTCATTTTAAAATCAACATGAAAAACCAAATTTCCAAAAGTATAAAACAGAAGAAAATCCTTACCAACGA
Source organism: Schistocerca americana (assembly GCF_021461395.2). NCBI lineage: Eukaryota > Metazoa > Arthropoda > Insecta > Orthoptera > Acrididae > Schistocerca > Schistocerca americana. The sequence continues at coordinate 95,459,414 of NC_060125.1, read as the reverse complement.
AAGAAAATTTATCGTGCCACGTTCCCTCCACCCACCCTGTGGCGCAACAGATGTCCCTTTCTCCAAAAATGTACTCAATGGGATCGTAATGTTGCAACCACACACAAGTTGACCTGCTGTGAGGAAGAAACGAGTTAGTACACTTCAAACATGCAAAAGGACATTTCAAAATCAACATGAAAAACCATAATTCCAAAAGTCTAAAACACAAAAAATTCCTTACCAACAAAAGAAAATCTATCGTGCCACGTTCCCTCCACCCACCCTGTGGCGCAACAGATGTCCCTTTCTCCACAAATGTACTCAATGGGATCGTAATGTTGCAACCACACACAAGTTGACCTGCTGTGAGGAAGAAACGAGTTAGTACACTTCAAACATGAAAAAGGTCATTTTAAAATCAACATGAAAAACCATAATTCCAAAAGTATAAAACAGAAAAATATCCTTACCAACGAAAGAAAATGTATAGTGCCACGTTCCCTCCACCCACCCTGTGGCGCAACAGATGTCCCTTTCTCCAAAAATGTATTCAATGGGATCGTAATGTTGCAACCACACACAAGTTGACCTGCTGTGAGGAAGAAACGAGTTAGTACACTTCAAACATGAAAAAGGTCATTTTAAAATCAACATGAAAAACCATAATTCCAAAAGTATGAAACAGAACCAAATCCTTACCAACGAAAGAAAATGTATCGTGCCACGTTCCCTCCACCCACCCTGTGGCGCAACAGATGTCCCTTTCTCCAAAAATGTACTCAATGGGATCGTAATGTTGCAACCACACACAAGTTGACCTGCTGTGAGGAAGAAACGAGTTAGTACACTTCAAACATGAAAAAGGTCATTTTAAAATCAACATAAAAAACCATAATTCCAAAAGTATAAAACACACAAAAATCCTTACCAACGAAAGAAAATGTATCGTGCCACGTTCCCTCCACCCACCCTGTGGCGCAACAGATGTCCCTTTCTCCACAAATGTACTCAATGGGATCGTAATGTTGCAACCACACACAAGTTGACCTGCTGTGAGGAAGAAACGAGTTAGTACACTTCAAACATGAAAAAGGACATTTTAAAATCAACATGAAAAACCATAATTCCAAAAGTATAAAACAGAAAAAAATCCTTACCAACGAAAGAAAATGTATCGTGCCACGTTCCCTCCACCCACCCTGTGGCGCAACAGATGGCCCTTTCTCCAAAAATGTACTCAATGGGATCATAATGTTGCAACCACGCACAAGTTGACCTGCTGTGCGGAAGAAACGAGTTAGTACACTTCAAACATGAAAAAGGTCATTTTAAAATCAACATGAAAAACCATAATTCCAAAAGTATAAAACACACAAAAA